>NW_027361684.1:83817500-84540000 GCF_039654945.1 Dendrobates tinctorius | reverse complement strand
TGTGGTTTTGAGCACCTTGAGGGGTACATTTTTTAGAATGGTGTCATTTTTAGTTATTTTCTGTCATATAGACCCCTCAAAGTCACTTCAAATGTGATGGGGTCCCTAAAAAAAGTTTTTTAAAATTTTATTGGAAAAATTAGAAATTGCTGGTCATCTTTTAACCCTTCTAATTTCCTAACAAAATAAGGTATGTTTTAAAAATTGTGCTGCTGTGAAGTAGATATGTGCGAAATGCTATTTATTAACTATTTTGTGTGACATAACACTCTGGTTAGGGCAGAAAAATTAAAAGTTTGAAAATTGCAAAATTGTTGCCAAATTTCTGATATTTTCACAAATAAACACAAGTCATATCAAAGAAATGTTACCACTCTCATGCAGTGCAAAATGTCTCGAAAAAACAATCTCAGAATCACTGGGATCCGTTGAAGCGCTCCAGAGTTATTACCGCATAAAATTACTCTGGTCAGAATTGTAAAATTTGGCTTGGTCATGAAGGTGAAAACAGGCTTGGGGGTGAAGGGGTTAAATTTGTGCCTTTCAGCTCCGATCATATACCATAAATAAATCCTCTCACATCTAGCTAACATGTTTTGAAACACGTCTTTGTTCCTCAATGGTTAGAACTGGTTCCTTGCAGATGTGCGATTAGGATCATGGGTTCCAGTGAAAGGGGTTGTTCTGGCCTGATATATTGATGATCTATCGACAGGCACTGCCACCAATTAGCTTTTATCAGCTCTTGCAGCAGCCGGATGTAAACAGGGTACAATGCCAGAACAGCTCGCCTGCTTACTCTATGCAATGGACATTCCGAGGTTCTGCAGCTCATCTACCATTAATTTCACTAGGAAGCAGCAGGACATGAGCTGTAGTTCCCAATGGCAGCCACTACACTGTGTAGGGAATTGTGCTGTTGTTTACATCCAGCCGTCGGTGTAGATGATCACACCTGATCGGTGGGGCTTCTGGGTGTCATATTGATAAAGATAAACTATTCTTTGGATGGTTCCATGGTTTTGATGGCTAGGTCATTAATATTACAGTCCCGTATTTTATTTTCTATTGGTGTTGGCTTAAGACCCTTCTACAATGGGCACTTTGAACGTTGATAGGAATGTTTTTTCTTGATCATTGCCCCGCATCAACATGCCTATTGATCAGTCAACAAACATTAGCTGATTGCATCTTTTTTGTGGGTAGAATGTCATCATTGGTTGCTGACAATAATTGAAACTGTATGTGGACCAACAATGGTAGCAAGGACTGTTCATCCTCATACAGTTTACAGAGTGCAAATTATTTCTCTATCTCTATGAATGAAAGTGATTGCCTTGGACTAACAGTTGATCAACTTGCTACGTTGTGGATTTGGGTTTGTATAAAGCTGGAGTCACACATAGCGACTTACCAGCGATCTCGACGATATCAACGTGTCAGGATCGCTGGTAAGTCGCTATGTGATCGCTGGTGAGCTGTCACACAGACAGCTTCACCAGCGATTAGCACAGTGATGCTGAGCGCGTGGCATCACTGTGTTCGTTAGCGCTGATGCCATCCCTGTAAAAAAATAGAATTAAAATAAAAAATATTGCTATTCTCACCTTCCGACGTCCCGCGCAGCCATCCTGCCTCTCTCCACGCTCCCGGCCCCAGTAATCCTTTGCGAGAATGACCGCGAGAATGTCACGGTCTTGAGGGTCTTGGTCTTGGTGAGATCGCTGTTGTGTCACAAAAGTTGTGACTCAGCAGCGATCTCGCTAGCGAGATTGCTATGTCTGACTCCAGCTTTAGAGTTGAGAATCTGCCCATGGATTAAGACCCTTAGGCTTGGGCTACATGATGAGTCTTGGGGCCAAAGATCATTCTGTGCCCCTGCCACTTTGCAGCATAATAGAAGTGCAACCTGCAAGGTACAACAACAACGAAAAGTAATTTGCTACAATCCAGTTACCAACTGGTTCCAACTTTTTGTGACGTCCTCGTTGTGGCCGTGTTACTCCGCGACCCTTTGCACCTGCATTATGCTGTGATGTAGAAGCGGCACAGACCAATCTTTGCAGTGTGACCTGTGTCATGGACAAAGTCGCCTTGTAGCCCCATCTTTTCATTCATTGCCTTGTTGTAAAGTTGACCCTTGTGTCTGAGTTAGAAAATAGGGAATATATTTTGTGAGCCCTATTGGGAAAGTGACTGACGTGAGTGATGATAATCTCCATACACTATGCTGTGCTGTATAATCACAACTAAATAAATGGTATACATTATTGAGAAATGAAGGCGCTTTCGGCCTTGTAAAATGTTACATGTAATATAAGAGACAACAGGTATACACATACAATCATTTCATGATGTCATAGGAACAACTAGGGAATAAAGAATTTGTGATCCTTACAGCGGTTTACAGATTGCTTTTACTTTGAGAAGGATCATTTGATTTTGGAGAAAGCCGCTGGCCTACGCAGAGCCTGTGAGAGCGCTGTCGGGTGCGCGGTAGGTGGTTTTTTTTTTGGGGGGGGGATACTTTCATATGCAGCTCACATCTACACTCTGGTTTCTCATTAAATAGAGGCTCCCACTTTGAAGTCACAATTATGTCACTAAAATGTTTCTTTATAGTCCATAACACTCAGCTGTGAAAGTGCAGGAAATTAGAGGTGGTTTTGGGCATTACCAGACTATGCAAATGATTTGGCCTCCAAGCAGCTGCACGGCCATTGTGTCTTTTAAATTGTCAGTCATGGTCTAAGGACTCAGGTTATTTATCAAAAAGTTCAAAGAATGGGGCAAATCCATATACTGAATTTCCTGACAAAACTCGCGTCTTTTGGATGTGACCAATGCGATGCTGATTTGTTAGAGGATAATGCAGTGAGCCACCATTAGTGCTGATTTTGCAGGCAGACATAGATAAATGAGTCAGCGGGTGCAATGGGCTTCTCCGGTAATCAACAGCCCTTTTTAATTTTATTTCATAATGAAAAGCAACATGGCAATTTATTAACCAAATGCCAGCATGCCGGTGCATCGCCAGTAATCTGTGTGTGAGTCAATAAAGCCTGCCTCAGCATTTTACTCGAGCCTCACCGTGACAATTGGAAATCTACCATAATATTGGTTTGGAGGTACTGCAGGTAATATATTAGGGAATGGCATTATCTCCAATCCTCTAAGATGATTTCATTAGCTGAGATGCTCTGGCTGGGAAAAGGACCAATCTGCAATTAGAGCTGGTGGGAAATCAAATTCCCTTGGTTCCCCGCAACCTTTCACAAGATGACACTTTGTACCCTGCCTTCTATAAGTAAACTATACATCATTGCAAACCGCTTTATTCTGGGGGTTTCCAGAAAAACCATGGGGGAATAGGATTTGTCTTACTTCTTTGATTTGACTATTTTAGAGAATTGCAAATAAAACATTTCCTTACCACACGAGCCCTTGTACCTCCATACTGTGTGTCTTTCTTCTACAACCTATATCTACAGTATATATACAATATTTTTTTGACACATTGTAAATGACTCCTGTATCATATTGACCGCAGCCTACCATTAGAAGGCCGATTACTCCTGTCCTGACGACTGGAAAACACTCCTATTTACACATAGCGAGCTCCACAATGCCGCTTCCCTGAACACACATTTTTTACAAGTCAGATCAATATCCATTACAATGGCAGCAATTATTGTAAATTGAAAACGATCGCTTTCGGTCATTTACAGCCAGCGATTATTGTTAGATGCGGTTGGAATTAATCAGATCGCAAGCAAACGCCTAGTGTATAACCCACCCCTACACACAGATGATCATTTGCTCTATATGGCCGATAACTACTGTACCTTTCTGTCATCTATCTGTACATGTGTAGTAACACAATTAAATGCCACTATCCAAAAGCCTAAAGACCCCCATACAATTTGGAGTTAAGTCGTCAGACAAGACTATATCATCCAAGGCGGTCAACAAAGTAATTTATTTTCAGCACTCTCCCAGATGATGTTAGGGGAAGAGAAGGATCTGGCACCCTGGAAATACAACGTTCTTTTGTTCTCCGGGAGATAAACCACAGGCAGAAGGGTTTGTCAGCAGCTCTCTCATAGAGGAGCGCTCGGACGTAAGGGGGACTTGGGAGCGATGGCTGGCGGCTGAATGATCGTTCAGGGTAACAGCTCACTTATGTGTACGTGCGGGGGTGATGAACAGGAGAACAAATATAAAGACAGAAAAAGCATGTTTCAGAGTTGATTCCTTATGGATATTTTTCTCATAAGAACCTCAATGTCTGAATATAGCCTACAATAGACAAGTGGATGACCACCTCTACAAATCTCTGCTGCTGCTCTTTTTTGATAGGCTTCAAATCACATATCCAAGCCCTTTCCACTTCCTGCCGACTTCAACTCAAAAGTTTTTCCTGGATCCGTACATTCCTCAACCAATAATCTGCAAAAACACTAGTCCGTGCCCTCATCATCTCCTGCCTTGACTACTGCAACCTCCTGCTCTGTGGCCTCCCTCTAACACTCTGCTGTTCGACTAATTCACCTGCCCACCCCCGCTATTCCCCGGCCTCTCCCCTCTGTCAATCCCTGCACTGGCTCCCCATTACCCAAAAACTCCAGTTCAAAACCCTAACCATGGCATACAAAGCCATCCACAACCTGTGTCCTCCATACATCTGTGACCTCGTCTCCCGGTACTTACCTGCACGCAACCTCCTATCCTCACAAGATCTCCTTCTCTACTCCTCTCTTATCTCCTCTTCCCCCAATTGCATATAAGATTTCTCCCGCGCTTCCCCCCTACTCTGGAACTCTCTACCACAACATATCTGACTCTCACCTACCATGGAAACCTTCAAAAAGAGTCTGAAGACCTACATCTTCTAATAAGCTTACATCCGGCAGTAACCACCGATCCACCAAGCCACTTCATGACCAGCTCTACCCTCGCCTACTGTATCCTCAGCCATCCCTTGTAGACTTTGAGCCCTCGCGTGCAGGGTCTTCTCTCCTCCTGTACCAGTCGTGACTTGTATTGTTTAAGATTACTGTACTTGTTTTTATTATGTATACCCCTCCTCACATGTAAAGCGCCATGGAATAACTGGGGCTATAATAATAAATAATAGGCTGTAGTGGTGATACCACAACTACAGAGCACAAGACCACTGCAGTTTATCACTTGGGCCCAGTTTTGATGTCGATATAGATAGCACAATATACTGAGCCTAATGATTGGTTGCAGCGGTCCACTGCACTGTAGTTATGATGCTATCACTGCTCTCAATGAAGCGGATGTATGGCATATGATTTCTGCTGGAGCGACATGGATCATGAAGCAGCAGTTCTGGAGTGGGAGGGATTTAAATGGATAATTAATGATTATTCCTTTATTTTTACCCCTTTAATGCACCACATCAGTGGGTTTCTTTTCAGCACTGAAGTGGCGGTGCTAAACTAAGGTCCCTGCCCCCACCGCTGTCTTCACCTTTTTTCAGAACCACCTCGGTTCCGTGGGACCATCTTGTGAGCACACCTTCTGAGTCAGGAAGTCAGAAGTTACGTTACAAGTAGGGATGAGCAGCCCCATGGAAGTTCAAGTTCTGGTACCCGTCCCGAACTTTATTCCAAAGTTCAGTTTGGGTGCCATAAGCCTATGAGAGCCAGAAGGATGATCTCATACACTTGCATTGAAATGTGACCTCCGTCTCACTCCATGAAGCACTGGAGTGATCCAGCAGGCTCAAAATATATACTGTGTGTGCAGATAGCTATGGAACATGCAAGAAAGCGAGAGCGAGGAACTAGAGGCCTGTCCTTTTTAGTGCACTATGACCTGCTATCCCTACGATTTCGGGATGGCAGATCATACATGATTTTGGGAACACGTTAGATTTCAGATTGATCATGTACGATCTAGTGACCACAGATGTATAGAAATACAGCAGCCGCAGCTCCGGTCCGGAGTGTTGATGCGAGAGACTCGTGTGAGTTTCTCACATCACACATGGTAGTGTGATCCCGGCTCTTAGGCTGAGTCACACTGGCGATTAAAACGGACGAATGCAATGCGATAAAAAATCGCATTGCATTCGAACCCATGTTATTCTATGGGGCAGCTCCCATCATGCGATTTTTTATCGCATCCGATCGTCGGACCGAGACGATCGGACCGAGATTGTCACCGATTTTCGGATCGGATTCGACAATGCAAGTCTATGGATGTGATTAAAAATCGCATTGAAAATGCACCACAAGTGTGACTTGCGATTAAATCGCATGACTTCTCTAGGTCAACAGCAAAGAGCATCAGGCATTGGCATTGGATGTCAATTTGATGCAAAGATGCGAATAAAATCGGATCCACGCTGGAAAATGGGATGACAGACGGATCTCTGGACAAGAAATCTTTGTGCGATTTCGTACCGTTAAAATGAGACCAATTTTTTATTCGCTGTGTGTGACTCCAGCCTTACAGTAATTTTATGGCCAGCGTTAACGACGCAGCCAGAATTTCAGCGTACTGCCACTGACGAGTCTCTCTAGAGATTTTATGAGGGATTTGTGAGTCAGTGCACACAAATATCACGTCATTCTGACAAAGGCAAAACGCTGTTGCAAATGTCCAAATGAGCCCTCATTGCCCGACCACTTCGCGCTCTGGAGGCAGAATGCCGGTTACGCTTATTCGCGCTCTGGAGGCAGAATGCCGGTTACGCTTATTCGCGCTCTGGAGGCAGAATGCAGGTTACGCTTATTCGCGCTCTGGAGGCAGAATGCAGGTTACGCTTATTCGCGCTCTGGAGGCAGAATGCAGGTTACGCTTATTCGCGCTCTGGAGGCAGAATGCAGGTTACGCTTATTCGCGCTCTGGAGGCAGAATGCCGGTTACGCTTATTCGCGCTCTGGAGGCAGAATGCCGGTTACGCTTATTCGCGCTCTGGAGGCAGAATGCCGGTTACGCTTATTCGCGCTCTGGAGGCAGAATGCCGGTTACGCTTATTCGCGCTCTGGAGGCAGAATGCAGGTTACGCTTATTCGCGCTCTGGAGGCAGAATGCCGGTTACGCTTATTCGCGCTCTGGAGGCAGAATGCAGGTTACGCTGGCTCCGTGCACAGCTCCTGATGGGAAGAATTCTAAACATCTTCCACCTCCTGCCCCAAAGGCGCAATGCAAGAGACGCAGCAGGAGGATTACATCGTATTTTTCCTCAATAAAACCACAGGCGAGTGGAAATGTATATATTGTGATTCCACCCTGATCTGTGAGAAGGAAGGCGTTCTGCCCAGTCTGGGGGTCTCCTACCCAAACACTCCAGGGGGGCAGCTACTCAGCGTTATTATTACCGCACGCCGCCGCGCTGAATGATTGCTCCCTGAGAGGCTGCGCCCTGCTGCCACATGTGCTCCCCTTCCATCAGCGTGATGACGGATGATCAGGCCGAGGAGCTGCGTGATCGCGGACATAATAGGATCGCCTGCAGAGTGTGTCAGGCTGCGCTCCCCCCTCACAGCCCTTGGGCGCTGACCCAGAGGTCAGACCGCTGTGCGCCTCGCTTCGTGCGGTCGGGAGGAGCCAGCGCGTACAGAATCCTCGGCCTCCGCCCGTGTGCAGAGAGGCGGCGAAGGGTGAGGCATGGGCAGCGCAAACTCCACATGGAGATTTAGTCAGGGCATTATTACTCGGCCCTTGTTATCCCTCATACACATCACCGAGCGTCTGTTATCGGCGATTAGATCTACCACGCTCACACCTTCAGTATTTGCTCAGTATTTTACCTCCGTATTTGTAAGCGAAAACTAGAAGTGGGTGAAAAATATAGAAGTGTTTCTATTAGGCCGGAGTCTCGCTGGCAACTGCGGGTATTGAGGCGAGCGACTCGCACGCGTTTCTTGCATTGCAGTTGAAAGTGTGACACGACCTTATACTTTTCCTCTGACTGTTCCAATCCTGGCTTTGGCTTACAGATACTGAGATAAAATACTGAACGTGTGAACGTGGCCTTAGTACAAATGTGGATAAAACGTAACACTGGGGAGTGGAGTAGCTACATTCACACAGGGGTTTTAAAGGGAATCTGTCACCCCATTTTTCGCCTATCAGGTGCCGGCACCGCCATCAGGGGCTTATCTACAGAATTCTGTAATGCTGTAGATAAGCCCCCCCATGAAACCTGAAAGATAAGAAAAACATGTTAGGGTACCGTTACACCTAGCGACTCACCAGCGATCCCGACCAGCGATATGACGCGGTCAGGATCGCTGGTGAATCGCTAGGTGGTCGCTAGTGAGCTGCCACACAGGCAGATCTCACCAGCGACATCGCAGGGGACGGGGATCGCTACTTACCTGTCAGACGAGGCAAACCTGCGTCCTCCCGCCCGGCTCCACGCGTCGCTCGTCGTCACAGCAGGAAGCGCCGCAGGAAGTGGCCGACGAGGAATGGTCCAGCAGCTTCTCGCGCGATCAGCGATTACCAGCGGGGGAGCCGGTCGGAGGTAAGTATCACATGCAGCAATATCGCTAGTAATATCGCTGCAACGGCACAAAATCGGTGACTTTACAGCGATATTGCTAGTGATATCGCCGTGTGTAATGGGGGCTTTAGGTTATACTCACTGGGGGGCGGGTGCGGTGGGTGTCGTGGTCCTGTCCAGCGCCTCCCATCTTCATACGATGATGTCCTCCTTCTTACTTCTCCCTCTGCTCCTGTGCAGTCGCACTTTATCGGCCCTGTTGAGGGCAGAGTAAAGTACTGCAGTGCGCAGGCGTCGGGAAAGGTCAGAGAGGTCCAGCGCCTGCGCACTGCAGTACTCTGCTCTGCCCTCAACAGGGCCGATAAAGTGCAACTGCACAGGAGCCGAGGGAGAAGCAAGGAGGAGGATATCATCCCTAGAAGATGGGAGGCGCCGGACAGGACGGTAACACCCATCGGACCGGACGGAACACCAAGGTGAGTATAATATAACTCTTTTTTCTTATCTTTCAGGTTACATCGGGGGGCTTATCTACAGCATTACAGAATGCTGCAGATAAGCCCCTGATGTCAGTGGCGGCAGCTGATAGGCGAAAAATGGGGTGACAGATTCCCTTTAAGGGCCCTTTCACACTGCATTCTTTCCCATGGTCGGTGGCTTACTTCAGAACTTCCTGTAAAACAAGATTTGGCCATATATATTGGATGTGGACACCAAGACGTGGTTTACTACGTCTACCTGTCCACCTCCAAGACACGTATACAGCTTAAAATGATGCATGACAGAACACACGGTGACTCCGTTTGCACCATTAAAGTCAATGGCCATGTCAGCACATACGCCCAAATATCATTTTGTAGGAGGGGTTGGTTGAACGTAAACTACAACGGAGCCACAGAATGTGGGAAAGAAAACGGTGTGAAAGGGACCTTGGGAGCTAATCCAAAACAAAAAACGCTTTAAAAGGGTTGTCCAGACTTGTGAGTTCTCACAGTATGCTGTCTGGATTATCTGCTGCTGGAGGTGAGACCCAGCAGTCATGTGGCCAAAGTACGTGATTTGCATAATTACTCCACATTCCAACTAGACATGTCCGGCCTCACTTACTGTAATACACTTGAATTGAGTGAGGCAGCGCACATGTCTAGTCGGCACGTGACTGCATGTTTACAAATCACATACTTGCAGTCATGCTCTCGCCCTCTCAGCACCGGAGAATCCTGACATAGAATGAGTGCAAACTTGAGCCCCAAGCCCAAACGACCCCTTTAAGAGTGTTCTCTCGATTTATTTTTATATTTCATTCAAAAGTGAAGAAACTGCTAGCAGAATTTTGAGCAAAAACAATAACAAACCCCACAAAAAATCCAGTCCAGTCTTTTGAACCTCCCAATTGATTTGCATAGTAAGTATGAAACGTCTTCCAAGCAGAAGCCGCCTGAAGAATGTTTCGCTCACTTCTTTTAACCACATGGAAAACTTTGGAAACCTGAAGTGGTTAGACATTAAAATCCTGAACATAAGAACAGCAAGTCATTTTTACATGGAAATGTATATGTTCATTCTTTTCCTAGTGCTTTTTCAGGCAGGTTTCGGAGTAGGCTCACCTCACTCCGAACTCACCTGAAAAAGACGTAGTGTGCACATAACAGAAAAATCTCTTCAAGATGGCTACAAAGACTTTTCCCATTCATTTCAATGGTAATCCACTTTGCAGTTTATATGTTCAGTTTTTATGGTGCTTTTTTCCTTTTCTGGTTTAAAAAAAAATCTCTTAGTAGAAAAAAAGAAAAACCCTGATTCATTTAGACCGACATTGTTCAGGTGGTGTGGTGAGGTGGTGGAGTCAGACTCTCCCAATTCATGAAGAATGAGAAGTGGCGTGGGCCTCAGTGTGCGCCTCGCTATAAGGCCGGGGTCACATTTGCGTGTGCAATGCGAGAAACTCGCACATATCTCTCACATCAATACAAAGCACTACCGCCGGCACTCGGGACTGGAGTGTGCGGCTGCATAAAAATACTTGCAGCCGCACATTCCGATCCGAGTGCCGGGTATTGATGCGAGAGACTCGTGAGAGTTTTTCGCATTGCACACGCAAGTGTGACCCCGGCCTAAATCCTACTCCAGTTCCCGTGGTGTAGTGAATGTCGCCGCTCGTCATAAATGTAACCACGCCCCCACCCTTCTCAGCTCCGCCCACTTCAGAGTTGGCAAAAATGGCATCAGAATGCCAAAAGTCACAACATTTTAACGCACCCTCGAGTTGTGCCAAAATTGTACAATTATTCAAAGCTTTTTGCTCCAGAATACAGTAATCAGGTCCAAAGTGTATGCCACTCCTTTGAAGCAGATTCCTGCTGGGATCCACTCCAAATATGACTCTTCAAAATCTCTTAAACACTTCAGGAAAATAAAAATGTTTCCTGAAGCCGCTTCTGCTTGAAAAATGTGTCATTATTTGTAAACATATAAAAACCTCTTGTCTGAATATACTGTAATCTTATAGAGGAAAGATGACATTAGGCGGTGTAAACATGATCACCGATAAACCAAGCAAAAGCTTATTTGCCATTTGATCACATCTTTTTATCGCTTTTCTTCAGCACATAGCACAGTGTTGGCAGGGATGTGCTGCCGACAATTCTAAAACATAATACAGTAGTTGAGCAATCACACTAAATTGTTCAGTCTTTGTTCAGGAACTTGTTACAGCATCAACCTTGCCTCATTTTGGGTAAAAAAATCTGCTAATGTAAAAGGACCATTAGTGTTAGGACTTGTATTTAAGCTCTGCTTTATACAGAAGTCTCTACCATACCCCCATATGCCTCTCGGTACATGCTCCATCAACTACCTTATGAGCTGCACACCATATGAACAGCATCAGGCGGAGGTTGTGTGGCTCCGTACTAAATCAGCTTTCCAGACTCCGTGCACAGCCGTAAAGGCTTCCTGCCAGTGTATATGTGTCCTTATATCCGTGTCTTTTAGCCCATCGCAAGCCGCAAATTCTGATTAAATCCAGGCATACTGTAAATATGGATGTGAATATAGATGTAGACACAAGACTGCATATGTTTATAAGATTCTTTTTCTTTTCTAGAGATAATATGGTAACAATATGGATAAAAATAGAGCCCAAGAAATGTAGATATAAAACACTGACAGACTCCACATTCAGAAGACAAGTATGGAACTAAAGCTGGTCATACACATTTTATGTATGTTGGGCAAAACTTTCATATTTTTTTCAAGAATGGGTGACTAACAGTAAACATCTGGGAATATAAGGATGGGGCATTTGGGTAGCGCTCTTTAGGCCGCCACGTTCACACGTTCAGTATTTGGGCAGTATTTTACATCAGTATTTGTAAGCCAAAGCCAGGAGTGGAACACTCAGAGGAAAAGTATAATAGAAACACGTGTACGACATCTACATTTTTCACCCACTCCTGGGTTTGGCTTACAATACTGATGTAAACTATTGAGCAAATACTAAACTTGTAAACGTGGCCTTACTCCTCGTTTGCTAGTGAAGGTAATATGAATGCTCAGCTGACCCAAAATAGAAATGTGTATAGAAAGGTGGTTTGGAAGGTGTAGCATTTAACCCTCAGGTATGTAATGCATATTTCCAGCTTAAGGCTAGATGATATCACATTTGTTCATGTTAGACAAATGTGAATCGCCCTGCAGCTGACATATGCATGGACGCACTTTCTGGCTTGCCACATACATTTAGAACACAAGGGGGTTAATGGCCATTGTGAACAGTCATATCAATGGTTTTAGCTCAAAGAACTGCGTCAAAAACGGCATTTGTGATTCCAGCCTTAAAGAGGTTGTCTGACCCCTGATCCACTGTGTGGATGACGCAGCAAGAAGAAGGATGGCATCGCAAGAAGGGAGGAGGCGTCAGACAAAGTCAGCGACGCCCATCGGACCAAACCGCCCAATTGGTTAGTATTATAAAAGGTCTTTTTCTTGTCTTGCAGGCCAGATTGGGGGCAGATATACTTCATATTAGAATGCTGTATATCAGGGCTGAAAGGTGGTGGCTTTAGCTCATATGGGACAAACCTGGTGACAGGTTCCCTGTAAATATGTGGTTTTAGTGTCTCAGAATGCACACATTGCCTTATTTTTAAACCAACCAAAGAAAAAATAAATTTTTTGCAACATTAACTCATAATTTATAGCAACACAAGTAAAAACAAATTACAAATAACCCACATCAATGGGTTGCTAAGGTCTTGACCCTTCCGGCAAAACAAAATAATTGGATAACATCCCACAGCATCCATGGAGATAGGTGTATCATGTATTTTGGTAAAGCTATGTAGAATGACCCACACCTGGATTTCACCATTCATATTTTGAGGGCTTAAGTGGAGTACAGATAACAAAACTCTCCATTTCGCACTCAAAATCCTGAAGGTGCATTCCACTAATCTCCAGGCCCTGGTGAGGCGGTAATTGAAGATACGCCGCTTTGTGTTTAGAACACCCAGGGAAAAGGCCTCATGACATGGCGGGTCAGCTGACAGGCCTCATCCTCAACTGTGACATATGGAACAGGTTGTCCTCCTGAACCAGGCAGCATCCATGGGGGAGGGACACACAATTCGTTGATCTTAAGCCGCCGACCTAGTAAGGAAGAACTGAAGATCCATGAATCTCCAGTTTTTCCTTAGGCACTAATGTCTACAATTCTAAACAGGTAATTGTTGTCAACCACAGCCAAACAGAACCACTGAAAAATAATGTTTAAAATTATAGAATTGGGACCTGAGTTTGGTGGCTTCTTAACCCGGATGTGCTTGCTGTCCATGGCTCCCAAAGAGTTTGGGAACTGGCATAAATGCCTTGGGAAATTTTCAGCCAGTCACTGGTGGTGGGATCGGGCATGACTTTCTCCTGGAGATGCTCCTAAATTTGAAGACATGCATGGTGCACTATTTGGGAGATGGTCAGGGTCGGACTGAGGTGTCTGGGCCCATAGGGGAATGGACTCTTGGGGTCCACCCTACAGCTATATGCAAACACCTGTAAGCCATTATCCCTGTTATAGTGGAGCATCAACTGTAAAACACAGGCTCATCTACTGTTCACACACTATAACTGGGATGTACAATTATGGTAGTTTTCATTAAGGGTTCTTTGATGAAAACAAGTTATCACTGATCCACAGGTTAGATAGGTGATAACTTATTGATCAGTGGAATCCAACCATTGGAAACCTCACTGATTGGAAGAATGGGGAACTTTTATCTCTGAAAGGACACTTTTATCCCCATTTTAAAATGCAGCAGCAGGTAAGATGTCTGCCCGCAGCTTCGTTCATCCTCTTTGGGGGCTTCCATAAAAAAATCACTTTTCCTTTTGCCACGTGCACACATTCAATATTTGTTCAGTATTCTACATTAGTATTTGTAAACCAATACCAGGAGTCGGACAATCAGAGGAAAAGTGTAATAGAAACACGTCACCACTTCTGTATTATCACCCACTCCTGGGTTTGGCTTACAAAAACTGAGGCAAAATACTGATCAAATACTGAATGTGTGAACATGGCCTTAGGTTACGTGATTACTTGTTTTCACTGTAGAACCTCTGTAAGTGCATATGTGCTACTGTGTAATAGTCACAGGACGGGGAGGGGTTAAATGTCCAAGTATTTAATTTCTGTTGGAAATCAAGAATTTTCCCTTTATTGATATCAGAGTAAGTGATTTGACCATACACAGCACAATCCACTATACAAAGACCAAAAATACTACATACAAGGAACCAAAACTGCCACACTGTTACCAGACTACATATTATCACCACATAGTGACAAAATAATGCCACATACAGGGGATAAATACTGCCACATCATGACCAGACCACATTCTACCACCACATAATTTCAGTGTAAAAACAGAATCTCTGTATATAATATCAGTGTAAAGGTAATACAATGATCACCAGTGACATCACAGTATATACAGAGCTCCTGCATACATAGTATACAGCTAATACAGTGATCAGTGACATTTTACACAGAAGCTCTGCATATAGTGTATAGGTAATACAATGACCACCAGTGACATTATACACAGGAGCTGTGCATATAGTATACAATGTATAATGGTGGGCAGCACGATGGCTCAGTGGTTAGCACTGCAGCCTTGCAGCACTGGGTTCAAATCCCACCAAGGACAACATTTGCATGGATTTTGTATGTTCTCCCCGTGTTTGTGTGGGTTTACTCTGGGTTCTCCGGTTTCCTCCCACATTGCAAAGACATACTGATAGGGAATGTAGATTGTGAGCACCAGCGGTGACAGCCATGATAATGTGTGCAAACTGTAAAGCGGTGTGGAATATGTTAATGCTGTACAAAAATAAATATTATTTAAAAGTGAAAGGCATGAGCACACGCACACAAGGTTCATTACCTGACCCGTCGCGACAGCCAGGACTGGCATCACCACCCAGGACCCTGGACGAATGAGGGCCCACTCGCTGTCAAAGACACTGACACGCTATGGGGTCCATGAGTCGGGGAGCCCGATGCAAGCGCTGTCACTGCCCTCCTCAAATAGTTTTCTCTCCCCGTTCCCCGCAGCTCCAGTGCCTTCTGACTCTGTGACATCTCAGGAAAGAGACGTCATTACAGTGCGCCCTCTTTACAGAGCACTGCAGAGGGTCGGAAGATGCTGAGGAGACCGAACCTGGGGGGAACAGGAGAGCTGAGAATTAGATTTTTTTTTGGATGGCGAATTATGTGGGGACATCATATAATGTATGGAGCATTATATGGGGCCATTATACTGTATGGAGCATTATATGGGGCCATTATACTGTATGGAACAATTTATGGCATTATTATACTCTATGAAACAATATTTAAGGCCATTTTATAATGTATGGAGCTATATATGGGGCCATTATATACTGTGTGGAGCAATATATGGGGTCTATTATACTCTATGTGTAACGCCAGCGTCTCTTCACTCTCTTCCCTGGCTGAGACGCTGACACTCTCAACACCCGTAGATACTGGCAAAATGGCCTCTTGTTTGACGCTGGCACCTTTAAGGATGCACCCACACTTGCCTGTGCCTCCTTGGTACCTGAATGTTTGGGTACCTCCCCCATTTTGTCTGGACAATATCTGGTTGAAAAGGACTTAGTCACTTTGGTTAAAGGATACATTTCTAGTGGCCATTGCTGCCATTTATCACAAGGCAAAAAAATATGGTGCCTGGGGCAATAAATGGGGATATCACAATATGGATGTGCTCCCAGCTTTAGGACCCTTAGGAAGTGTTTTTTAGGGTTACCAATAAATCAGGCCTTTGGGTAATATGGTTTGCAATTTAGAAAATATGTTGAAAAAGCGCATTGCATACGCATGTCATACGGATGGTACTCAAGAAAAATATTGCACACTCGCATGACATTGTCACGACATACACATGACATTTGTCCAATGTTTTGGTGTGACAATCGGAGAGATTTATTAAACGCTAGTGAGAGCGAGGCCGTATATACTCTGAATACTCTTCAAAAGTATTTCAATGGGAAATCCACATTGCTGTTTATACAGCAAGTTTTTTGTGAGCTTTTTTTTTGTCCAGAAAGTCTTTGTAAACCTCTTTCAGAAAAAAAAGAAGTAACATATCACTTCTTTAATACAGAGTCCATTCGATACTTGATAATGTCAATTTCAAAAGTTCCAAAACTGTGTAAAGAATGTCACATCTGAAACCCTTGGAGATGGAAACTGATGGCGATCTCTGTACAGCACCACAAATATGTTGGTGATAGATTAACAGTGGAAATAAGAAAAACTCACGTTGTGGTTGGATTTTAGTTTGTCTACAGGTCTGTACGTTTTCTCCTCTGAGAGCTGAAATTTGACTTTCAAGATGACGCCTTGTTGGTCTTTTGAGAAGCTGGCAGCCCAATTCATCACTCAGAAAGCTCTTTCTTGTTTCCTTTTCTCTTGGCCCTCATTATAGCCTTTGTGTTTTTATTTTCAAAGCATCCCAAATATTGACAGGCCTCCTTATATACACAGGAAAGTATGAGGTGCTGTTTGGTCTGTCTCCCCTTTGTTATCATCATCCCAAACTAGGTTGGGGCTATATATAAAATTAAGCAGCGTGAGAGCTGCGTTCTCCACTACCATGTGTCTTATGTGCCACTGCTGCGATCTCCACTATCCTGCATCTTACCTGGAACAGCTGCGATCTCCACTACCATGCGTCTTATGTGCGACAGCTGCGATCTCCACTATCTACATGGAACAGCTGCGATCTCCACTACCATGCGTCTTATGTGCGACAGCTGCAATCTCCACTACCATGCGACTTACATGGAACAGCTGCGATCTCCACTACCATGCGTCTTACATGTAACAGCTGCAATCTCCACTACCATGCATCTTACATGTGACAGCTGTGATCTCCACTATCATGCGTCTTACATGGAACAGCTGTGATCTCCACTATCATGCATCTTACATGTGACAGCTGCGATCTCCACTATCATGCGTCTTACATGGAACAGCTGTGATCTCCACTATCATGCGTCTTACATGGAACAGCTGTGATCTCCACTACCATGCGTCTTATGTGCGACTGCTGCGATCTCCACTATCGTGCGTCTTATGTGCGACAGTTGCAATCTTCACTATCATGCGTCTTACATGTAACAGCTGCAATCTTCACTACCATGCGTCTTACATGCAACAGCTGCGATCTCCACTTCCAATGCTTCTTATGTGCGACAGCTGCGATCTCCACTATCCTGCGTCTTACATGCAACAGCTGCAATCTTCACTACCATGCGTCTTACGTGCGACGGCTGCGATCTCCACTATCGTGCGTCTTATGTGCGACAGCTGCAATCTCCATTATCATGCGTCTTACATGCAACAGCTGCGATCTTCACTACCATGCGTCTTATGTGCGACAGCTGCAATCTCCACTACCATGCGACTTACATGGAACAGCTGCGATCTCCACTACCATGCGTCTTACATGTAACAGCTGCAATCTCCACTACCATGCATCTTACATGTGACAGCTGCGATCTCCACTATCATGCGTCTTACATGGAACAGCTGTGATCTCCACTATCATGTGTCTTACATGGAACAGCTGTGATCTCCACTACCATGCGTCTTATGTGCGACTGCTGCGATCTCCACTATCGTGCGTCTTATGTGCGACAGTTGCAATCTTCACTATCATGCGTCTTACATGCAACAGCTGCAATCTTCACTACCATGCGTCTTACATGCAACAGCTGCGATCTCCACTACCATGCGTCTTATGTGCGACAGCTGCGATCTCCACTATCCTGCGTCTTACATGCAACAGCTGCAATCTTCACTACCATGCGTCTTACGTGCGACAGCTGCGATCTCCACTATCCTGCGTCTTACATGCAACAGCTGCAGTCTTCACTACCATGCGTCTTACGTGCGACGGCTGCAATCTCCACTATCGTGCTTCTTATGTGCGACAGCTGCAATCTCCACTATCATGCGTCTTACATGCAACAGCTGCAATCTCCACTATCATGCGTCTTACATGCAACAGCTGCGATCTTCACTACCATGCGACTTACATGGAACAGCTGCGATCTCCACTACCATGTGTCTTACAGTACATGTAACAGCTGCAATCTCCACTACCATGCATCTTACATGTGACAGCTGCGATCTCCACTATCATGCATCTTACATGTGACAGCTGCGATCTCCACTATCATGCGTCTTACATGGAACAGCTGTGATCTCCACTATCATGTGTCTTACATGGAACAGCTGTGATCTCCACTACCATGCGTCTTATGTTCGACTGCTGCGATCTCCACTATCGTGCGTCTTATGTGCGACAGTTGCAATCTCCACTATCATGCGTCTTACATGCAACAGCTGCAATCTTCACTACCATGCGTCTTACATGCAACAGCTGCAATCTCCACTATCATGCATCTTACATGTGACAGCTGCAATCTCCACTATCATGCGTCTTACAATGAACAGCTGCAATCTCCACTATCATGCGTCTTACATGCAACAGCTGCGATCTTCACTACCATGCGACTTACATGGAACAGCTGCGATCTCCACTACCATGCGTCTTACATGTAACAGCTGCAATCTCCACTACCATGCATCTTACATGTGACAGCTGCGATCTCCACTATCATGCGTCTTACATGGAACAGCTGTGATCTCCACTATCATGTGTCTTACATGGAACAGCTGTGATCTCCACTACCATGCGTCTTATGTGCGACTGCTGCGATCTCCACTATCGTGCGTCTTATGTGCGACAGTTGCAATCTCCACTATCATGCGTCTTACATGCAACAGCTGCGATCTCCACTACCATGCGTCTTATGTGCGACAGCTGCGATCTCCACTATCTTGCGTCTTACATGCAACAGCTGCAATCTCCACTATCATGCGTCTTACATGTGACAGCTGTGATCTCCACTATCTTGCGTCTTACATGCAACAGCTGCAATCTCCACTACCATGCGTCTTACGTGCGACGGCTGCGATCTCCACTATCGTGCGTCTTATGTGCGACAGCTGCAATCTCCACTATCATGCGTCTTACATGCAACAGCTGCGATCTTCACTACCATGCGTCTTACATGCAACGGCTGCAATCTCTACTATCATGCATCTTACATGTGACAGCTGCAATCTCCACTATCATGCGTCTTACATGCAACAGCTGCAATCTCCACTATCATGCGTCTTACATGCAACAGCTGTGATCTTGACTACCATGCGTCTTACATGGAACAGCTGCAATCTCCACTACCATGCATCTTACATGCAACAGCTGCAATCTCCACTATCATGCGTCTTACATGTGACAGCTGTGATCTCCACTATCATGCGTCTTACATGTGACAGCTGTGATCTCCACTATCATGCGTCTTACATGTAACAGCTGTGATCTCCACTATTATGCGTCTTTCATGGAACAGCTGTGATCTCCAGTACCATGCGTCTTACATGTGACAGCTGTGATCTCCACTATTATGCGTCTTACATGTGACAGCTGTGATCTCCACTACATGCGTCTTTCATGGAACAGCTGTGATCTCCACTATCATGCATCTTACATGTAACAGCTGTGATCTCCACTATCATGTGTCTTACATGTGACAGCTGTGATCTCCACTATCATGCGTCTTTCATGGAACAGCTGTGATCTCCACTGTTGTGTCTTACGTGTGACAGCTGCAATTTCCACTATCGTGCCTTACATGTGACAGCTGCAATTTCCACTATCATGCGCCTTACATACAACAGATGCAATCTCCACTATCATGCGTCTTACATGCAACAGTTGCGATCTTCACTACTATGCGCCTTACATGGAACAGCTGCGATCTCCACTATCATGCATCTTACATGCAACAGCTGCAGTCTCCACTATCATGCGTCTTACATGGAACAGCTGCGATCTCCACTACCATGCGTCTTACATGCAACAGCTGCAGTCTCCACTATCATGCGTCTTACATGGAACAGCTGTGATCTCTACTATTGTGTCTTACGTGTGACAGCTGCAATTTCCACTATCATGCGCCTTACATACAACAGATGCAATCTCCACTATCATGCGTCTTACATGCAACAGTTGCGATCTTCACTACTATGCGCCTTACATGGAACAGCTGCGATCTCCACTATCATGCATCTTACATGCAACAGCTGCAGTCTCCACTATCATGCGTCTTACATGGAACAGCTGCGATCTCCACTACCATGCGTCTTACATGCAACAGCTGCAGTCTCCACTATCATGCGTCTTACATGGAACAGCTGCAATCTCCACTATCATGTGCCTTACATGTGACAGCTGTGATCTCCACTACCATGCGTCTTACGTGCAACAGCTGCAGTCTCCACTATCATGCGTCTTACATGGAACAGCTGCGATCTCCACTACCATGCGTCTTACATGCAACAGCTGCAGTCTCCACTATCATGCGTCTTACATGGAACAGCTGTGATCTCCACTGTTGTGTCTTACGTGTGACAGCTGCAATCTCCACTACCATGCTTCTTACATGTGACAGCTTGTGATCTCCACTGTTATATGTCTTACATGCGACAGCTGCGATCTCCACTATCATGCATCTTGTGTGCTACAGCTGCAGTCTCCACTATCAAGCGTCTTACGTGCGACAGCTGCAGACTGCGATTTGCTTGTAGAGAATATAAGTTTGCATGCAAATGTTTTTTCCCCCCACGAGCCTCATTTATCAAAATTGTCTAGCAGAAAAACTGGCCTTGGTGCCCATAGCAACCAATCACAGCGCAGCTTTTCTAGAGCAGTTACGGCTCCGTTCACGGTTTGTTATTGCACTCCGTCAGATTTACAGGACGTGCTGGGAGGATTTCCTAACATATATCTCTCATAGAGGAAAGAAAACAATATATCGTACTTTTTGACTGCATGCTTTGGAAGAATAGAATACTCCACTATATTCTGAGTGTAGTATACTAGTGAAGTGTGAACAAAGCCTTACAAATAAGGATTAAAGCAAGTGATTATGAGAAATAAGATTTACTACCTGTAGGTCACTTGTCTATACACGGTGGTTAAAAATGATGGTCTGAAACATGTTAGAAACTTTTTAGGCTTTGCATGGTCTGCATTGAGATTTTTATCTATATGGAATTACAATGATTTTTGTACTTGAACAAGGATCTGGATGCTGGATTTCTTTAGAATTGAGAGTCCTCAGTGGTTGATACCTTGTAATGGCTAACTGAAAGATGGTAACACATTGCAAGCTTTCGAGACTACTCAGGACTCTTCATCAGGCATATAGACTAACACAAAATCTGAAGAACTACATATTTATACACAACACAGCGCAGAAAGAAATAATGAAATAGATAAGACAAGAGACCTGAAGAAGGACTGTCATTATGGGACAATGATAAACAGTTGTGTCCATAAATATTGGAACAGTTCATAAATAAGGAGTGAAAGTTTTATTGTCCTCTGATTTGTGTCTGGTTCTGTGTTGTGTGATGCCCCCACAAGGTTTGAGGAGTAAATTCCTTAATTGATGTAAAAAGACATAAATCCATGTGACACATTCATTCCTGCACTGAGTGTGTCAAAGATTGTCTTATGTTTATACTCCCAGACTCTCCTGTTTCTCTGAGATTTGAAGTTACCTTTCAATACCAGTAATTTCATGTCAATGGTGCTGTGATCAGGCATGCAAAAATGTTTTGCCACAGGTAGATCCATTCTTTTTTCTCTTATTGTGTGGCGGAGAGAATTCATTCTTGTTCTCAGTTTTTGCCTGGTCTCCCCACATACAGACCCCCAGTTGGACATTTTGTACAAATAATTAGGTACACCACATTAGATGTGATGCAGCTGAAAGTACCTGGGATCTTGTAATCCTGATGTGAGTTGGGGATCTTTATCTTGCCCGTGGTCATTTTAAATGGACGGGTTTTACATTTTTTCTGGTTGCAAGGAAAGGTTCCTGCTGCTGTTGGGGAGGACAGGGAGCTTCTGACAATGATGCTTCTTAGATTTGGGGGCTGCCTAAAACACAGTAGTGGGGGGTCTGGAAATATGGATTGTAATCGGGCATCTTTTTGTAGTAAAGGTTGTAATTTCTGTGCAGACCTAGGTGTTAAAAGATCATTAGAAAAATCTCTGTTCTGTCTCCTCATATATTTGTACATTGTAATAATATCGCCTTAGCACCTCCAGATTTGGATTGTAGGTGGCTGCTAGAGGTATCTGGTTATTTTTTTACTTAACTTTGTAATGTAGCAGGTAATTCCTTGATATTCTGGTGGCTCTTGTAATCTGGTTTTGAATTGTTCTTGGATGGTAGCCCTGATTCAGAAAGGTGTTCATCTCTCTCCATGGGGTTTCAACATATATGATTGTATCTGATGGCTTGGCTGTAGACAATAGAGTTTTTATGTGTTTTGGATGGAAACTCTCTCATTTAAGGTATGTTGGACGGTCGATTAGCTTCTGATACAGGGATGTCTCTATTTCATTGTTCTTTAGCTTAATGATTGTATCCAAAAAGTTAATTTCAGTGCTGGAGTAGTTGAGTGTTAAGTTGATGGTGGGATGAGATTGATTAAACTGTTCATGGAACGTCTTTAGCTGTGGCTCAGACTCCGTCCAGATGATTAAAATATCATCAATGTAGCGGTAGTAGGCCAGAGGCCTGATGGGACATGAGGACAAAAAGTCACTTTCAACCTTGGCCATGAAAAGATTTGCATACTGTGGAGCCATTTTACTTCCCATAGCTGTGCCAGTCTCCTGTAGCCATATCCTGTTGTCAAATTCAAAGTAATTGTGGGTGAGGATGAATTTTATAAGTTTCACCGCAGAATCAGCATCAGTCCCTGTGTTTTCTATTAAGAATTTGCAGGCATTTAATCCATCCTAGTGTGGGATATTAGAGTACAGAGATTCCACATCCATAGTGGCCAGGATGGTTCCCTCTGGTAGAGGATCTATTGCTGCTAGTTTATTCAGTAGGTCAGTTGTGTCCCGAATGTAACTGGGTGTATCCAAAACCAGAGGTTTAAGAATACCCTCTACCCATCCAGATAACTGCTCAGTAAGGGTTTTTTTTTATTACTGACCATACAGATAAGTGTTGGTCTCTAATGCCATAGGTCTAGATCTACCTGTTCATTGAGCTCTATTGCAAAAAAATAAAGGTGTTGTAGCTTAGTTCCATGCCTTTCAAATATGCTACATCTTGCCCATATAAATCTATAGGAACAAAGCCCAGTGCAAAAATCTAGTACATTTGCAGTGATGGAACCCGGCAGTTAAAAGATGGAACAAAAAACCTCTTAATAAATTTGGTGTATCTTACTTCAGCACAAACTCATAGTTTTAAGAGTGAAAGACGCAAGTCCAACGAGTTCAACCTATAACCTAACATGTGGATACAGGAAAAGGCAAACATCCCATGTTACAGAGGCTGTTTGCCTTATATTATGAGAAAATTTCCTTCTTGACTCCACATACAGTAATCAGAATAGTTCCCTCGATCAACGCCCCATCACAGAATCTAATGCCCATAACCTGCAATATTATATTTTTTAAGAAAGGCAATCAAAGCTTGTCAATTTTAGAGAATCAACCACTACAACATCATGTGGCAGAGAGTTCCAGTCTCACTGCTTTTACAGTAAAGAATCTGTGTTTGAGATTATGATTAAAGCTTCTTTTCTCTTGATGCAGAGGATGCCTCCTTGTCACCATTGCAGACCTAGGCGTAAAAAGATCATTAGAAAGATCTCTGTACTGTCTCCTCATATATTTGTACATTGTGATAATATTGCGTCTAAGTCTCCATTTTTCCAACCTGAATAACCCTATCTGTGTCAGTATTGCAGTTCACCCATTCCCTTAATATTCTTGGTTGATCTTCTCTGAACCCGCTCTGGTTCAGCTACGTCTTTCTTATATACCGGAGACTAAAATTGTCCACTGTATTCTAAGTATGGCCGCAGATACCAGTCCCGATGAATTGGCGCCAAGGAGTAACAGCCTTCAAACAGCAAAAGTCGGGTACATTTGCCCATGTACCAGTTATAGTCTCTGCAACAAAACTGGTGCAGATCAGAAAGAAAGCCATATCAAGAGTTTAAAAAGTTTTACAAAATCTGTGAACCCGCCTGAAGTCAGATGGGAACAGGTACACAGCAGACGGGGTTTACATTATATTTCTGGCACAATTTCCAATGAAAACCCTTTATTTCTTTTGATCTGTGAAATGATGATAAACTTGCTACGCCTGCCAGGCTCACATCACAAGGGTAGATTTACCTAGCCAAAATGCCACAATGCAAAATGACTGCAGGCGACAATCTTGTTGCCAACAAACTTTCAAAGTTCAAGATGAAGTCTTAAACTGCAAGTGTCAGGAGATACATACTCTTTATAAAGGAGTCTCTAGAAGTGGTTGCGATAGGGTTAAACGTGAGTCGAAGCTTGAGTGGCGCTGTCTTTATCCAGTGGATGAATAGGCTGGGTAGGCGGTGCAATGGAGGGAATCTCTGCCTGTCTACAGCTTCTAGCGCTGTCTTTAACCCTTTAGTAGCATTTTGTTGAAGTCACTGAAGCCCAGAGGCTTTAATGTTAACCTCAAGAAAATGTATATGACCCAGCGATGAAAAATCCACTGTACCTTCAGAGGTCTTGTATATAAAACTTCAGTTTTATTGGAAATATTTAAAAGATATAAAAGAGCACAGTTATAGGCAGTCAGATCAACCAGTTTTAATGTTAAACTCACTATGGAAAAAAAACACTAGCTAAATTATTTAGATATTATTATTATTATTAATATTTATTTATATAGCGCCATTAATTCCATGGTGCTGTACATGAAAAGGGGGGTTACATACAAAGTTATAGATATCGTTAACAGTAAACAAGTTTCCACAACAAATTTATAATGACAAACTGGTACAGAGGCGAGAGGACCCTGTCCTTGCGGACTTACATTCTACGGAATAGCGGGGAAAAGACAGAAGGTCGGGGGTGCAGCAGCTCTGGTGGTGATGAGGCGGCAGCTCATGTGGTGGTGAGGCTGCAGAATGGTTATTGCAGTCTGTAGGCTTTCCTGAAAAGATGGGTTTTCAGGTTCCATTTGAAGGATCCGAGGGTGGTGGATAATTGGACGTGTTGAGGCATGGCATTCCAGAGGATAGGGGATATTCGGGAGAAATCTTGGAGGCGGTTGTGTGAGGAACAAATAAGTGTGGAGGAGAGTAGGCAGTCTTGGGAGGATCGAAGAGTACGTGAGGGAAGATATTGGGAGATTAGTTCAGAGATATAGGGAGGGGAAAGGTTGTGGATGGCTTTGTAGGTCAGTGTTAGTAGTTTGAACTGGATTCGTTGGGGAATTGGGAGCCAATGGAGGGATTTGCAGAGGGGTGAGACAGGGGAGTAGCGAGGAGAGAGGTGGATTAGTTGGGCAGCAGAATTGAGGACAGTCTGGAGTGGTGCAAGAGAGTTAGCAGGGAGGCAACAGAGGAGGGTGTTGCAGTATTCAAGGCGGGAGATGATGAGGGCATGTACAAGAGTTTTAGTAGATTGAGGACTGAAGAAGGGACGGATTCTGGAAATATTTTTGAGTTGGAGGCGACAGGATGTGGCAAGAGATTGGACGTGCGGTTTGAAGGACAGGGCAGAGTCGAGAGTAAAGGCCCCTTTACATTTAGCGATGCACCAGCGATCCGACCAGCGATCTGACCCAGTCAGGATCGCTGGTGCATCGCTAAATGATCACTAGTGAGCTGTCACACAGGCAGACCTCACAGCGATGCAGCAGCGACGCAGCGCACGATACTCACCTTTCACACACAGCGATCCTGACGTCCTCCCGCCCGCCTCTACGCGTCGCTCGTCGTCACAGCAGGAAGCTGACGACGAGAAATGGAGCCGGACATTCTCGCGCGATCAGCGATGGACAGCGGGGGAGCCGGTCGGAGGTAAGTATCACATAGCAATATAGATAGCGATATCGCTATAATGTCACAAAATCGGTGACGTTATAGCGATATGGCTAGCGATATCGCTATGTGTAAAACCCCCTTTACTCAAGGCAGCGGATTTCAGGTGTGGGAGAGAGCATGATGCCATTTACCATAATAGATAGATCGGGTAGGGAAGATACGTGAGATGGAGGAAAGATAATGATTTCAGTTTTGTCTATGTTGAGTTTTAGGAAGCGAGCGGTGAAAAAGGAGGATATGGCTGATAGACACTCTGGGATTCTGGACAGCAGAGAGGTGACATCTGGGCCAGAGAGGTAGATCTGAGTGTCATCTGGATACAGATGGTACCGGAAGCCATGGGACTTTATGAGTTGTCCTAGGCCAAGAGTATAGATGGAAAAAAGTAGGGGCCCCAGGACAGAGCCTTGGGGGACTCCAACAGAGAGGGGGAGGGATGATGAGGTAGTGTGGGAGTGGGAGACGCTGAATGTGTGGTCAGAAAGGTATGAGGAAATCCAAGATAGGGCAAGGTCTTTGATGCTAAGGGAAGAGAGAATCTGTAGCAGTAGGCAGTGGTCAACTGTGTCAAAGGCAGAGGACAGGTCAAGAAGGAGGAGGATGGAGAATTGTCTGTTAGCTTTGGCTGTAAGTCATTAGTAATTTTGGTCAGGGCAGTTTCAGTGGAGTGGTGGGGGCGGAAGCCAGATTGCAGGATGTCAAGGAGGGAGTTAGATGAGAGATGGGAGGAAATGTACTGCTTTAATTTGCAAGAATGATCTTATTATTCAGAATTTTAAATTACTGTAGTAAAAAAAAAGTAAAATAAATATGTAAGAACCACTAGAAAGGTAGCCTGTGCCTTCATGTCATGGGTAGGTGACCTGTCAGCCAATAAAACCACCACTTATGTACATGACATATAGCGCATATCTAAGTGTAAAGGCTCATCTACACAAACCGATAATGGAGTTTGTCAGGGCCCTGTCACACATAGCGACGCACCAGCGATCCCGACAATGATATTACCTTGTTAGGATCGCTGGTGTGTCGCTACATGATCGCTGGTGAGCTGCCAAACAGACAGCTTCACCAGCGATCAGCACCAGCGACAGGAGGGTAACAAGCGACACACGTCGCTTAGTTACCCACTGTGTACCTTAGTTACCAGCGCACTGGTGCAGGGTGCTGGTAACCAAGGTACACATCGGGTTTCTAAGCGCCGCGCGGCACATAGAAACCCGATGTGTACCTTGGTTACCAGCTCCCTGCACCAGCGCGCTGGTAACTAAGGTAACATTGGGTTTCTAAGCGCTGCATGCCGCTTAGAAACCCGACATTTACCTTAGTTACCAGCCCGTTGATCGCTGATCGCTGGACTCCCACCCGTCACATGCAGCGATGCATGCTGGCCAGCGGGAGACCAGCGATCAAAAGAATGTCCTGGCCATTCCAGGACGATCAGCGATACCCGGCAGGGGGGCCGGTCGCTGGTCAGTGTCACAGTGATCTCGCTGGTGAGATCGCTGTTGCGTCACAAAACTTATGACTCAGCAGCGATCTCGCTAGCGAGATCACTGTGTGTGACGGGGGCTTTAGAACAATCATTCACTGATTATCAGCTTGTGCCAACAATCCCCCAATGAACACACACAATTCTATTTTGTCGAGTGATTGGATCATTCAACGCAGCATTAGATAGTAACCGTTGTTTATTTTGTTTCAGAAATCAATAGTACACATGAATATAATAAATTATGTAATACATCCTATTATAGAAATCTGCTTTCTCCTCCTTTGCTCTCAATATTCTCAATTCAAAGGTAAAATCTGTCTTCAATTAATCCAGATTTCCCAATTACTGAGATAGAAGGCATTTGGTGCTCATAAAGTGCTATGCAGACCTGTAAATGTTGTTTCAAGAGAACGTGCAGCAGTATGTCTGTCTCTGCCTCTAGCTCATCTCTTCTTCTCCTGCTCTCCATAGAATTTTAAAAGCACCAACTGTCATTTCCTATCTCAGTAATGTGAAAGTCTGTGTTCATTGAATACAGATTTTAGCTATGAATTAAGATTGCAAGATCAGTCCAGGAGGAGAAAGAAGCCGATTTCTCTGATAGGATAAATTACAAAGTTACTTATTTTCATGTGTACTATTGATTTATGAAAAAAATAAAATGATGGTTACTCTTTAAAATTATTAATATCACCAGTACATTGACCTCTGTAAAAAGGAAATGGGCAGCCAATGACATGATATTTTTTTTCTATAACAGAATGGCCCATTCTATATCCATAGACTGTGTTATGGCCTGTCTAAATAGGTCATTAAATTAGTGCTTGTACATAGCCAATCGTCTGGTCATTTAAAGGTCAAGATCCATAGGTGTAAATACCCTATAAGAATGGCGGGGTGAAGGACACTTAATGTCTAATCAAAAGCTGCTTTGTTACCTGGAGGTTGCCTTTAAAGCTATAGTACGATGTACAAAAGTATGTAGCTAATTAATTGTGATACATTTTGCTACAGCAGTATTTTTAGGACCTTTAGTATCCAGATGTTTTTCTCCGGTGTGGACAACTAATGATTTTACTCTAAGGCCGGGGTCACACTGGCGAGGAATACGGGAGAGTGAGAGGCGCAAAAAGCACGCATTAGACACGGACAAATGATTTTGTATGGGGTCACTCGCACCAGCCGTATATTTCTCATCCGTATTCTAGGCTCCGTGCCAATCGCAGCATGCTGCGATTGTCAGCGTACTACGCCCGTAGTACGCCAATGCAAGTCTATGGGTGCGCAAAAAATACGGATTACACACGGACCACACGTGTGACTTGCGAGAAATACGCACCAGGTGTCTTTTAGCAAAGCCGGCAATTCAGTGCGCGATACAGTAAACTCACACTGACAGGTTTAATAAAGAAACGAAAGAATAGATATAGACACATAGAATACATATATATATATATATATATATATGCATTCTATGTGCCTATATCTATTCTTTCATTTCTTTATTAAAACTGTCATAGGGCTCCATTATATGTCCATTTTGCAAGCCTGCGAGAAAATCTCACCATACGGATGCCATACGGATTACATACGGATGCTGACATGCGCAAAATACGCGACCACACCTTGATTACGGATGACATACGGAGCACTGTTTAGGGGTCTGTCATCCGTATTACGCATGTAAAATACTGACCGTATTTTGCGCAGGTTAGTGTGACTCCAGCCTAAGGCTACGTTTCCCCATATGAGCTTTTGTTGGGTTTTTGATGTTGCAGAATTTCTGCACCATTTCTGTACCTATTATTTAAATTAGGTTACTTGCATTTTTTTACTGCTTTTTTTTACATTTGTTTTTATTGCGTTTTAGACTCTGCGTTTTTGTGTCTTGTTGGTGTATCATGCTTTAAATAAAGCTGCTTTGTTTCTGAAACTTATTGGTACTTGGCTTTTAGGCCAGAGTCACACTTGCGAGTGTAATGCGAGAAACTCGCGCATCAAAACCCGGCACTGCCGCCGGCACTCGGCACCGGAGTGTGCGGCTGCATGTATTTCTATGCAGCTGAATGCTCTGGTCCGAGTGCCAGGTATTGATGCGAGAGATTTACGCTAGTTTCACTCTTTGCACTTGCAAGTGTGACACCGGCCTTACAGAACTTTATTGACCCACTTAGGTGAGAATTACATGCGCTTTTAAGATGTTTCTGTTGAGGAAACACTTAAAATGCATGTGTGTCCAATTTCTGCATCTTAGGGTACCGTTACACTTAGCGATGCACCAGCGATCCTGACAACGATATGGATCGCTGGTGCATCGCTAAGTGGTCGCTAGTGAGCTGCCACACAGGCAGATCTCACCAGCGACATCGCTGGGGTCGGGGGTCGCTACTTACCTGTCAGACGCGGCGATCCTGACGTCCTCCCGCACGCGTCCACGCGTTGCTCGTCGGCGCCACAGGAAGCCCAGCAGGAAGCTGACGACGAGAAATGATCCAGGACCTTCTCGCGCAACCAGCGATAATCAGCGGGGGAGCCGGTCGGAGGTAAGTATCACATGTAGCGATATCGCTAGCAATATCGCTGCTACGTCACAAAATCGGTGACTTTACAGTGATATTGCTAGCGATATCGCAGTGTGTAACGGGGGCTTAAAGCGAGTCTATGGGGAAATTCAGCACAGATAACTCAGCAAACCTGCAAGTGGAATTGACATGTTGTGTATTTGAAACTCGCATGGCAGGACAGTTTACGCTTGGTTAAAAAGAAGCACAGTGGGCCGGAGATTTCTATAAATCCCATCCAACTTGCTTGAACTGTAAGACATTGCATTTTTGACCTAGCATCAAAAACACAACAAAAGCTCATTGTGAGAAATTAGCCTTGGGTTAAAATCTTTTTCAGGCTGATTCCGCCTATATCCACCTAAAAAAGTGTTTAAAATATGCTAAAAAGAATTAACATACACATAGCGATGTCAACACAACTTTCTGTGCATATATCCAGTCTTTATGACCTTCTTTTAACCTCTTTAGGCTTTGAAAGCCGTGAAGCAGCCAAAAGTAGTGACCTGATCAAATGCAGGCATTTCTGCTTACTAGTTAACATGTACAGTTAAAAAACTAGATGAATGGGCAATACTAGCAAAGAAGACACTTTAGAAAAAACATTGCTGGTGTACACTTGTGTCTAAAGGATTATGTGTGAACATACCCTTAGGGGTCCATATGGGTTGGATGCATAACAGATTTTTTTTTACCGGATGGAAAAATCCACACTCCGTTGAGAAAATCTGCAGCGTAAATTGTGTGACATTATCTATAACAGAAATTGATGGACTGCTGATGTCTGGGTGAAAATGACATTCTGTAAAATCTCATCTACAACTATTGTACCGTAATATACGGCGGAATTTTGGTCCAGAAAGTCTGGACAGAAAACCTACTGCATATCAGACCTATGTGGATATATCCTTAGATCTTTTTCAAATGACTGTGTTCAATTTTGGTTCAACAAAAAATGGATATATGAGAAATGGATAGCACAATGATGACTTCCACATGCTCAGCTTTTTTTCTTACTTCCATAGACTTAAACTGCCTCATATGAAACACAAAAACAGACCAGATTAGGACGTGCACTGAATGGGGCCATACAATAGATCCATTAGAGAAAATGTATGTGTGAAAAGCACAATTAACTTATATGGATCTCTCTGCTACCCTTAGATAGAAGCGGATTGTTTTTCTCCAGTGATTCTTTGGAGTCAAGTACACTGACTTCAGTTAAGGTTAAAGAGGCCGCTAGTGAATTCCAAGTTCTCTTAGGATATTTTATGACTTCCAGGATGAGGCTTTGCCCTTGGAGTAATTCTGAAAACTTCTGATACTGCTGGCCACTCCTGAGAAGAATCAGCAAGGTTTAAATTCAATTGAAGTTAGGGTTTTCAATATGGTTTCATGTAAACCTTTCTATCCTAATACATTTTATTTTTTTAAATCTCTTATATAATTTCCGATGAAAGTGGCATAAAGTTCTTGTAGATTTTTTTTTCATAAAAGTAGGCTCATATTACTTCTATTTTAGTAAGCATGAGAAAACCTATGCCTTATTTATAACACATGGTGATAGGGGTTGTCCACTACTCAGACAACCTTTTCTCCGACAACCTATGTTTTAGGGATAGTGAAACCAGCGTTGATTGTCCACAAGGATCTCGTGACATTATGATGTCACACGATCCCCGGGAGGGCCAGTGCTGACACTGCTAGAATAGCGCCAGCACTGGAGGTGAGTATAAGTTTTATTATTCTACTGGGTAACATAGAGATTGAGATGAGGTTGTCTGCGTAGTGGACAACCCCTTTAAGTTATTTTTCTGGCAGAATTAGTGTTCAACACTTTTCCTTCTGGGTGCTGGACTGAATGTGCTTCTCTTGTCATTGGGACATATTGTGACACTGGCCAATAAATTCCAAACCATGTGGAAATAAAAATGTTTCCTTCAGGCAAGGAGATATTACAAATTAGTAAGGTGAATTTGCTATTATAAAGCATTTGCTCACAGTAATTGCTTGAATACCTTCTCTAGCAAGGTATAATTTTAAAGAGCGCAAACCTTTATGGGCAATGAATCCCTATTCCCCATAGCACTGTGACATGCGGTGTACCATATGCAATTGTCTGAAGAAGGTCCTTTTGACCGAAATATTGTTTTTGGATTGCTTTGCTAATAAATCTTATATTATTTTTCTGCAACTCAATAGACTGCCAGATTTTTTCTTCACTTTCTATAATTTTAAAGAGGACCCGTCACATGCTCCAAAAAAATTGGGTTAAATGTCTTGGAAAAAAATCTGTTTTGCACTGAAACTATCCATTGCAGAGATATTCAAAGTCGTTGCTCGACTTGGAGTGTAGTATGTGAAATCTCTGCCTGTAGTTCAGCTGTGCGTTTCTTCAGAGTCTTCTCTGGGGGCTTGCGCCTTTAACCCTCCCTCTCAGATACTGCCAAACGCAGATCAGCAGTTGATTTAGCAGAGTCACATGCTGGCGAGCTGTGATTGGCAGTGTCAGGGAGAGAGGGGATAAAGTGCAAGCCCCAGAGAAGACTTTGAAGAAATGCCCAATTGGTCTGCAATCAGAGATTTCACATAGTTGATTCCTAAAGCTTAAAATGCGATTATCTCTTTAATGCAGACACTCAACGATAAATGAAATTGAGATGTATAGTCCAGGGAGCTTAAGGATATTTATAAGGCAATTAACTCAACTTTTTAAGCAAGTGACAGGCTCTCTTTAAAAAAGATCTGATTTTCATGATGTAAAAAGTATAATCTCCATTGTAAATCAAGATGGTTCTATCAATTAGACCTTGGAATATTAAAGGTTAAAATGACTTAGAGCTGACTCTGCTAGAGGGCAATCCCAAATATAAAGCCGAAGCTACACAGGAATGGCATAAAACCAACAATATTAATGTAGCAGCAAAGTCCAGACCTCAATCCAATTGAGAATTTGTGGCTGGATAATAAAATAGCTTTTCACCCACAGTCTCCATCCAAGTTGAACATTTTCAAAAGAAAAATAGGCAAAATGTTTTTGTGCGCAAATGAGCACCGCTACGTGTTTGACCGTAAACTGAGTACAGGAATCAGTTATCACTACATTTGCTCTACAAGTTGGGAGATTTATGAAAGTGTCTACAAAGAATCACAACCAATCACAGCGTAGCATTCATTTTACCAGAGCAGTTTAATAAATGAAAGCTGCTCCCTGATTGATTGCTTTAGACAAGAAATACAGTGTTAATTGTTTTGTCCATCTTTGAGGACAATTTTTTTTTTACCTACGTGCAATCAGGTCTACAAATCATTCTTTCAATTGGTTTTCACTACAAAATTTGCACCGTCTGCTTGCATATGTCTCTGTGTTGCTGGCTACAGTATGAGTTAGCTGAGAATTTGTCAGTCACACTGTTATTACAGTGTTATGGAAGTTTGTAAGTCCTTTATCTGTCTTTTTATGGGTTCTCTTAGCTGACTTAGGTGCACAGTTCACATCGCAGTAGAATGTGTCAGGAAGAGCCTGTAAAGCGGTGCAAAATTTACACTGAAACACAATAGCAAAAATGATTTTTAGCCCCAAATACATGATCTTGAGGAAGGAAAAAAATTTCCCTCAAAAGTGGACAACCTATCACGCAAACACACAAGATAGCGTTCAGCTGAGCGATCGGTTACTTCACCCGGCTCCCTCATACAATAGGAACACTCTGCTTGGCCTTGAAATGTTGTGTTCTCTACGAGAAATCCTCAGTTAAACTCCTGTAGCAGCAGCATATCTCTGTGCCGAACAAAAGGATCAACCATTGAAATTCCAACATGTAAGATCCTTTTTAAGGCCCCCTAGCCATTAGTCTAACATTGTCTGACATTCCTCTGACAGAAGGATCCAGCAGATCCTACGTTGGACTGACGATTCTTTTGTTCTCACTGAGATACACCACCAGCAGAGAAGTCTGGCAGCAGCTCTCTCATAGAGAACACAGGAGCGCTCGGCAAAGCCAGTGCTCCTGTGTATGGGACAGACGAGCTTGATAGCTGCTGGCTGAACCATTGTTTGGCAGACAGCTGTGTATTGTGTGTAGGGCCCTTCATCCACAACTTCATGTGTTGGGGAAGAATTGAGAGGCCTCATCGACATTAAACTGCTGGCTGGTCTCTCCAAGATCGATAAAAATAGCTTTATTTATATAGCACCAACATATTCCACAGCACTTTACAATTAAATGTGGACATGTACAAACAATGAAGACTTGACCGAATAACACATAGTTCAACAGTTACAGGAGGAGTGAGGGCAGAGCTCGCAAGCTTACAATTTGTGAGGAAATAGAGTGGACACAATAGGTAGGAAGTGCTTGTACTGCAGGTCCAGCCATAATTATAATAAATAGGGGTTTCATGCAGCTCCGCGAGTCCGGTCAATCAGCCAGTGTCTGTGTAAGTACTAAGTGTTATTGGGTGCAGGGAGGAGGTAGAGACAGAGGATTACGAGGCACCAGATTCTGAGGAAAATACAGAAAGAGGTAATAGGGAAGAGTTAGGTTAGTGGATTGAGGTGACAGACCTGTCTAAAAATGTGTTTTCAAAGCACTCTTAAAAGCGTATGGTCTAGACATTATACTCCCCTGGCAATCCGTGGTCCCACTGCTGTCTTCGAACTGTTCGGAAGTAAAGACGTTCAGCCGTGCACACATGACTGCAGCAGTAAGTCACTGACATAGCACGCACATCCTACCATACTACAATCACCACTGAGGCCAAGGATGGTCTCCAATGGCCACATACACATGGTTTACATACCATCACTGTCACACAGTAGCTAAAAACACACTGGAGCAGCAGGAGTATAACTTATTTTGTGTTTTTCCTGCTTTATGTCCAATTAGAAAAAAATGACAACACCTTTATATAGTTAGATGATTCAGAAAATACATTGAATCTGCCCTATTTTTATTGGTGTTAGAATAACCATCTTGGTGCCATACATGTCTTCCTGGTGAAACCGGCATCCTCAATTTAATCTTTTTTTATTTACCACCAATATTTTCTATTTCACAAGTTACGTTTACTTAAAAATTCATACTAACTAATTCATATATAAGGAGTGATCATCCGTCCAAAAGAGCTTACAATCTAATATGAATTATGTCCTGATATGACGTAATGGGACTTGGCACAGAGCACCTGGAGTGGTGGATAGTGGAAGCCTGGAGTAGAATCAGAGACTTGTGAACGTGACTGGTTCTGTGTGCACTCCTGTGCTCGTTAGCATTACAGATAAGTGCATGCGTTGCCTTTACATTATTTTATTCTGTAAAATGGACCAAAACAATGCATACTGTGATTTTTTTTTAATGCGGGCCAACAGTCATAGTAACATAGTAACATAGTTTTGAAGGCTAAAGGAAGACCTTATGTCCATCTAGTTCAGCCTATTTTTAGTGCAGCTGTTCTGCATTGTTGATCCTGGGGAAGGCAAAAAACCCACAGAGTAGAAGCCAATTTTCTCCATAGGGAAAAAAATTCCTTCCCCTAAGCTGGGTCAATCATCTACCTATAATATTCTGTTATTCATAACCTTCTATACTGTTACAAGAAAAGCATCCATTCCTTTCTTAAATTCATTCAGTGAGTTGGCCATCACCACTTCCTCAGGAAGAGAATTCCAGAGCCTCACTGCTTTTACCGTGAAGAACCCTCTTCTATGCTGGTGCAGAAATTGTCTTTCCTCCAAACGAAGAGAATGCCCCCTTGTTCTTGTCACAGTCCTTGGTACAAACAGTTCATTGGAGAGATCTCTGTATTGCCCTCTGACATACTTGTACATATATATTAAGTCTCCCCTAAGTCTTCTCTTTTCTAGTGTAAATAGACCTAATTTTGATAACCTTTCTGGGTATTGTAGTGAACCAACTCCATTTATCATTTTAGTAGCCCGCCTTTGAACCCTTTCAAGTTCAGTAATGTCTTTCTTGAGCACCGGCGTCCAAAATTGCACACAATACTCCAAGTGTGGTCTGACGAGTGATTTGTACAGAGGGAGAATTATGTTTTCATCTTGTGTCCCCAGACCTCTTCTAATGCGTCCCATGACCCTATTTGCTTTGGTGGCAGCTGCCTGATACTGGGCACTCCAATTTAGCTTCTTATTGACTAAGATGCCTAAGTCTTTTTCCATGTCTGATTTCCCCAGCAGTTTCCCATTTAGTAAGTAATTATAGCATCTGTTTCTCCTTCCCATGTGCATAACCTTACACTTATCTGTGTTAAACCTCATTTGCCATTTTTCATCCCAATTCTCCAATTTACTCAAATCTGTCGGTAGCTGCAAACTGTCCTCCTTTGTGTTAACTACCTAACAAAGTTTTGTATCATCTGCAAATACTGATATTTTACTGTGTAAGCCATCCACTAGATCATTAATAAATATATTAAATAGTAGGGGGCCCAATACAGAACCCTGTGGTACCTCACTAGTAACCCTGGCCCAATCTGAGTATGCACCATTAATATCCACTCTTTGTTTTCTATCACTAAGCCAGCTACCTACCCATCTACACACATTTTCCCCTAGCCCAAGCTTTCTTATCTTACTTACCAATCTTTTATGTGGGACAGTGTCAAATGCTTTAGAGAAGTCGAGATAAATGACATCCAATGATCCATGTGGGAAATCAGCCATGGATCTATGTTTTCTCCAAGTGTGGTCTGTGTTGCACATGGACAGCTCATATTAACCATATATACAACATTGCCTGCACGAGCTCTAACTGCCACAAATGAGCCATACTGAACTAAGATCTAGTCCATTAGTGTTTGGATATTCCTTATATAGCAAGTTTCCTATGTATTTTGTATTCAATGTTTATTAGGTAATATGTACTGGACCACATTTTATGGCCTACTACCTAAATAATCTAGTCCACTTTTAGTTAATTGGTGTGCAGCTTAGATTCATCAGGTCAGACTCGTGTATCATGAGCCACATGCAGCCTTTTCTCTTTTTGTGTGCATTCCTTATCCACATTTACAATTTCAATTAAAGAGGAACTGTCACAGTCGGGAACTTCATTTTATAATGAAGTATATCCCGCTGGGACTGAGAAGAACTCCTGCTATTGCTGCAGATAAAGGCTATGGCCGGAGATCTGGACCTCAGACCTTTACTGTTTCTAAATGCAAATGACTAGCTGCAATGTGCTAAGGTGTAAGTTTGCATGAGCCTGCCTGTACGCTCAATCAGGATACGTTCACTTGAGGCAGACCTGTTACAAAAATTCCCTCTCCCATTCATCTAAATAGGTTTGTAGAAATCCGTCCAAGCACATTGGCTTTTCCAGGCCGTCTTCTTACCTCTTTGTGATTCTATGATGTCAATGAATTTTGTTCTATGCAAATTAAAAATGGATCAATTTTCCTACAATGCATCTAAACTAATTTTTATTGCAGACCCATAGACTCGGAATGGTGAGACTGATCCACTGACTCAGAGCAAAAATCGTAGATGTCTTGTAGATGTCTCTGTGTTTTGGTACATATCACTCGTAAAAAAAGATGGAAATATGAACAGCCCAATAGACAATAATAGGTATGAGTTCTAGCTAGTTCTGAATGAGCCCTTACCGAAACACTGTGGCGTAGACTGCTAGTCTGTGTCCTTAATTGATGCCACGTATAGACAGGTATTCCCATCTCCGCAATGAATGGCTGAAAGGGGAATACTTCTTTAATTATAAATGAAGTTCTCCTCTATGACAAATCTTCTTTATGTGTGACCTCACTGCTATAATGAGACATGTCATGCTATTTTGTAGACATATTTTACAAAATATTTGTTTACTGTTCTTGAAGTCCAAGGTCTAAGGAATGATTTTTAATGTGAGCATGTAATGAATGAGTCACTCTTTTTCTCGACTATACCGTCTTCATTTCCACCCCAGTAGTGACATTCAAGTTGTCCATATGGCTTCTTGATCCTGTAAAAAAGACAAATCCAAAGTGATGAGAGGACCCATGGGATATTACATGGAAAATTAGCTTTTTTGTTTAAGGCTACGTTCCCACGATGAGCTTTTGGTGCATTTTTGACGCTGTGATTTTGGGGGCGTCAAAACGCAGCGTCTTACAGTTCCAGCAAAGTGTATGGTATTTATAGAAATGTCATGCCCACTGAGCTTTTTTAAGACAAAGTAAACTGACCTGCGGTGTTTCAAATCCACAGCATGTCAATTTCTCTTGTGGGAACGCTGAGTTTTTTGGGTGGCCTTTCCCCATAGACTTGAATTAGGTGCAGAAATTCCGCAGGTAAAAAAAGTACATGCGTTTTTAGTGTCTTTCCTCGCATGTAAAATGCATGTAATCAGCATGTGTATCAATAAAGTTTTGTAAAAGCCAAATACCAGAAGTATAAAAAACAAAGCAGCAACAAATTACAGCCTCACAGAAAACAAAAGACACAAGTTTGCACCCATTGTCCCTTTTGCATCATGGCAGCTAGTGACCTCCTGTGGCTAGGCTTCATAAGAGATTAGTAGTTTCATAATATACTGTAATATTACTAGTTTACTAGTAATAAATATAGAAAAAATAAAAATATATCATCCCCTTAGCATAAAAGATTACCATATTTGGTGTTGCCATGTGTGTAACTGTCGCAAATAATCAAATACCAGAATACTTATCCCATCCGTTAAATAGTAAAAAAACCCCATAAATTTGGTATCATTAAAGCTCCTAGGACAAAGTGAACATGTTGTTTTTACCGTAAAGTGAACTTTGTAAAATTAAAATCTAAAGAACAATGGTGGCATACCATATTTTTCCTCTTTTCAGTACATTAAGCTGAGGAGGAAAAATTTAAAACTAAAAGATGCCCACCAAGTCTCTGCCATTCAAAAACAAACATAAACTTGAAATTGACCCTTCGTGGGTCTACAGATAAGAAATGTGCAGCTGTTACAAAATAGCACTGGTCAGGTAAAGCTGCATTTACAGTTAGGTCCATATATATTTGGACAGAGACAACATTTTTCCAATTTTGGTTCTTGACATTACCACAATGAATTTTAAACAAAACAATTCACTGCAGTGGTTTTCAGTTGCTGTTTGTTTGTGGGCCTTTCTGTCTGAAGTTTAGTCTTTAACAAGAGAAATGCATGCTCAATTGGGTTGAGATGAGGTGACTGACTTGGCCATTCAAGAATATTCCACTTCTTTGCTTTTATAAACTCCTGGGTTGCTTTGGCTTTATGTTTTGGGTCATTGTCCATCTGTAGTATGAAACGACGACCAATCAGTTTGGCTGCATTTGGCTGGATCTGAGCACACAGTATGGCTCTGAATACCTCAGAATTCATTCGGCTGCTTCTGTCTTGTGTCACATCATCAATAAACACTAGTGACCCAGTGCCACTGACAGCCATGCATGCCCAAGCCATCACACTGCCTCCGCCGTGTTTTACAGATGATGTGGGATGCTTTGGATCATGAGCTTTACCACGCCTTCGCCATACTTCTCTCTTTCCATCATTCTGGTAGAGGTTGATCTTGGTTTCATCTGTCCAAAGAATGTTATTCCAGAACTGTGCTGGCTTTTTTAGATGATTTTTAGCAGTCCAGTCTAGCCTTTTGATTCTTGAAGCTTATGAGTGGCTTGCACCATGCAGTGAACCCTCTGTATTTACTTCATGCAGTCTTCTCTTTATGGTAGATTTGGATATTGATACGCCTACCTCCTGGAGAGTGTTGTTCACTTGGTTGGCTGTTGTGAAGGGGTTTCTCTTCACCATGGAGACTATTCTGCGATCATCCACCTCTGTTGTCTTCCGTGGGTGCCCAGGTCTTTTTGCATTGATGAGTTCACCAGTGCTTTCTATCTTTCTCAGGATGTACCAAACTGTAGATTTTGTCACTCCTAATGTTGTAGCAATTTCTCGGATGGGTTTTTTCTGTTTTTGCAGCTTAAGGATGGCTTGTTTCACCTGCATGGAGAGCTCCTTTGACCGCATGTTTCCTTCACAGCAAAACCTTCCAAATGCAAGCACCACACCTCACATCAACTCCAGGCCTTTTATCTGCTTAATTGAGAATGACATAACGAAGGGATTGCCCACACCTGTTCATGAAATAGCCTTGGAGTCAATTGTCCAATTACTTTTGGTCCCTTTAAAAACAGGGTGGCACATGTTAAGGAGCTGAAACTCCTAAACCCTTCATCCAATGTTAATGTGGATACCCTCAAATGAAAGCTGAAAGTCTGAACTTCAACTGCATCTGAATTGTTTTGTTTAAAATTCATTTGAATTGAAAAATGTTTTCTCTGTCCAAATATATATGGACCTAACTGTATATAAGCTGATTTACTGTTCTGTTTATGGGACATAATGCCAGGACGCACCGAACTTATAGCCTCATTGATACACATAGGGCCACATTCAGTATTTGGTCAGTATTTTAGATCGGATTCACACGATCATATTTCACAGTCCAAATATGGATCACAACTTACAGCCTAAGGCCACAATCACATATTCAGTATTTGGTCAGTATTTCATAGCAGTATTTGTAAGCCAAAACCAGGAGTGGGTGATAAATACAGAAGTGGTGACGTGTTTCTATTATACTTTTTCTCTGATTAGTTTTGGCTTACAAATACTGATGTGAAATACTGACCAAATATTGAACATGTGAACGTGGCCTTGGGCTGTCAGTTGTGGTCTGTATATGGACTGTGAAATGTGATTGGGTGAACTGGATCTGAAACTTACTGAATAAAATATTCCACATACAAACTTTCCTTCTTAAGGGGATTGGCCACTACTAGGACAACCCCTTCTTAAGCTAAATGTTTGGCCCTGATAAAATAACAAAGCCTATACTTACCTCCCATGCTGGTGCGATCCCGCAGTGTTGGTTCTCGCTCTACCTTGGGCTGTGATGCGTTGTTTTGTGACACGTGACGCCGACACCCAAACAACACTGACGTCACGGTCTCCGCCTTCGGACAAACGGAACATCAAGAGGAAGTCCAGTCTTCAGCTTATCCTCGGCATCTTCTTCATGGACAGTTCGTCTGAAGGCGGAGACAGTGACGACAGCGCTGATTGGGCTGGGATTGTATCACAACATCACATCACAGTCTCGTGGAGAGTGAGTACCTGCACCGCGACAACAGTGTCAACACGGGAGGTGAGTATAGGCTTTAGTGTTTTATCGGGACCGAACATTTAGTTTAAGAAAGGGTTGTCCTAGTAGTAAAACAAGGTGCATTGTCATAAATGTGTCTTAAATCTGATGTTCTGAGTCGAGTGTGATTCGGTAACACTTTAATATATGATCCCTCCATGTTATGTGAGCTCGGTATGCCTTGTTTTTCTGCTCTACGTTGCGCGTAAGCTCCTGGAAATGAAACAGTTACGTGAACTGGCAGAGGATAAGCGTGCTCACCACAAGGGCTTTCCAGTGAACACGCTCAGACACAATCTGGATCTGGCAGAGAACACCGCGCTTTGCTGATCTCCAGCGCAGGATAAATGAGGGCGGTGAACTCTCTATGTCACTGGGTTTTCCATGAAGAAGACACACAGCCTCAGCTTCTTGTCTTTCTTGTTTTGCACTGCCGCTTTCGCCTTCTCAGAAATTGGTCACAAATTCATTTCTTAGAGCCAACGCTTGTTTGTATGTGTGGGAAGAAGAGTTACAAAGACAGTCATTCCACTTATTCTCCCTAATCAATGGACGAAAGGCGGTAAAGTAAAATGGCAGGTGGTAAAATATAATTTTATTAAGAGAAAATTAACAACAAAAGAAAAAGCCTAGAAGCAAATAAAAAAAAATCATAAAATATATTATGAGCGCCTGCTTGTGCTGCAGGGCAGGCGCTGCATTCATTACAAGGAGGTGATTACTCTGGCAGTGAGAGAGTGCGGCTGAGGTAGGTGATTAAAAAGAGAAGCATGAGGGATGGAGGAAAGAATAGGATGAGAACGAACTAAAAATCGATTAGTAGTTTTACCCACAGTCAACTAAACATATTGGAGTAATGCGCTGCAGCTGCTCCGGAAGGTGAATTAAAGGGACTAAAAAGGAAAAGGAATAAAGTAATACACAATACATAGTGTTAGGGACGGCGGAACGTACTAAATAAATAATAATAAGTGCGTTCGCCGCCCAGGGTCCACCGTGCAGAGGTGTTACACTGCTGCTATGTAATGGCAGATGCACAATATGGCGGTATTGCGCACACGGGTTGAACGTCACCCGGAATGCGCTGGGCGGACTCTGTTAATTCACAGAGATGCCGAGGCGTTAAACACAAATGCTGAGCCTGTTGAACTCACAGGTCTCACCGGAATGCACGCACGGTATATGGTCACAGGACTCGGGCCCAAGACACAGGGTCAGCGTCCTTCTAGACCTACCCTGCGTATGGCGTCGCAACCGCGGACGCCAATAAGTACTGCTCACTGCATCGCAGCGACAGACACTGCCACAAGGTGACAATGCCCGGTAGCAGGCACACTGTCGGACGCTAGTACCGTGGATGATATGCACTGTGGCCTGTAGCTTGCCACTGACTGGCGCTGACTATCACTAGTTCCCTTATCCACACATGTAATATCAGAGGGAGGGGAATCTTAAGGAGTCATTTGCAAGTCCATGTATCCATCATCATTCACACAGGTAGCAACTAGAGTTTATACTAGCGCATGGCCGAGCGGCCATGCGAACCTTTTATAGCCGGGACCTTCCAGAACCTTCCAGATCCCTGAGATGGACCAATCAGATCTGGAGAAGGACCTGTGCATGTGACTCCCGATCTCCAATGGGAGATCGTCTCGTGAGCATGCTCAGTGGAGCGACGGAAGGACTTAGCCTCTGGAGCGGCTTGCTTCTGAGCAGCCTGCATTGCTATTGCTGGCCCAGAGGTGGCAGCAACAACCAGACCTACAGAGCTGGTCTGAGCAGAGCGTCGGGAACGACTGAACTGCTGAGCAGGCTCCTCTGTGGTCGATGGAGAATGGGAGACCGCTGAATGTGAGGCTCTGGATCCACGCTGTGCAGTTGCAGGAACCTAACCCCTAACAACATAGTACATTGCTATGCAATTTGGGTCATGGTGACAGGTTGACCACGTGAGTAGTACATTTGCAACAGGCCCTCAGAGGCAGTTTTCCCAAAGTATAGCTTCAAAAGAATGTCCGAACTTATAACACTATAGTGTCATACAACTCAGATTGTAGAAAAACATAGTCTGCTAAATTTTGCTATAGAGTAGAAAAAAAGTATACTGATCCTATAGTGGCTAAAAGGAGCCATGTGGATACAATTGATGTATACGCTTGGAGCATTTTGCTGTTTAATGCCAAATGACAGACTCGGATGTAGTGGTCACAATGCCACATGCATTTCGGGCTTGCGCAGTCGAGCATAACAGCAGTCTGTTAAGACTACATAGGTAGTCTGTGTCCTCGATGGTGTGAGCACCACAGGGATATGCACAATTTTCAAGAATTAGGGCTAATGCAATGCCAATAAAACTTTAGGGTGAACATCAGAGGCATTCAGGCACTGGGATCAGGGGTATATAATAAGATATTCCCATTCGTACAGTCACACTGTGTTCCATTAGAAGCACTGTATGAGCACACTGTCACTGTTCATTTGCTCTTATGGATTGTTCAGGCAGCTGTTTTTCTGCAGTGGGAGGCACAATGTGCTCAGGTGATTTTGGGACATGCACAGTACTCGATGCAGAAGTTAACCCAATGCAAGCAAAGACATTCAATAACACCAAAATTGCGATATCCATGATAGTGATACAACAATGTGAAAGCTAGGGGGTCATGAAGTCTTGGATTGACCCACAGGAGAACAGGAAAATCATCCGGTGGGCCTCTGTGTAGGAGTGGGCCACCACTCTGTTATATGAGCAGCTTGGCACAATACACTTGAATCACTATGTACAGACAAAGGCGGCATCTTATTCCTATACCAATCTACCCAGTTCATTGTTATATAAATTTGTGATTGAGGATAATGTCATATTTCGATGTAGTTGGAAAGTGGGGCCCTGTCGTTGGTTCCTGGTGGGACCTTGGCACCCCAGTCCAATGCTGGGGTCTTGTGCTTTCACGTGTTGTAAAGGAGTTACAGTAATGAGAACAAAGAGAGGAAACTTAGGAGTTATGACCCATTCAGACATCTGTTTTTCGCGTAAAAATTGTGGATAGAACACATACCCATTAGCGTCTGTGAGACTTATCACTCGACTGGGATTCTTCGAGGACCACTTGTCTGCGAAAAAGTCACAAAGATATGTCAAATTTTGATCTGAATACATGGATCCAAATCACCCATACAAAGTCACCCATCCATGCACTATCTGTGTGCTGTACGTTTTTAACATTGGAATGGATAGGATTAAGCAGTGTACATTTTTTTTTAGCATACGAGAAAATCACTGATGGAAAACTCACGATAAGAATTGAAACACAGACCCAACACCAATGAAAATCAGATCCGAAACAGTGATGGAAATCGGCTATGAATCTGAGGCCTCATAGGTATTTTCCATGCATGTAATATTGATGATCTATCTTCAGGATAGGTCATCAATGTCAGATCAGTGGTTGTCCAACATCCGGCACGCTCACCGATCAGCTGTTATTGGTTCCAGCAGAGGCCTGTTGTAAAAATTAAATGGAGCTGAACAGCACAGGTTCGTTCAGTTTATATTGGATGCTGCTGAAAACTGCAGATCAGTGCTATGTATTCTCTTCTCAACCTGTCCTAAGATTAGGTCATCAATATTATATTTATACTTATATTTCATATAGAAGGGAAATGTATCCTTTGAGTATAAGATACCTTGAAATATCTATACATGTTGCTTAGACTGTCTACATGTGCCAGTTAGAGTTGAGCGAAACGGGTCGGTCAAATTCATAAGTCGCCGACTTTCGCTGAAGTCGGGTTTCATGAAACGAAACCCGACCATAGCGTGAGGTCGGCCACGAGGTCGGCGACCAGAGCGCCAAAGTCGCGTTTCAAATGATGCTTCCAGCGCCCTTTTAAAGCCAATGATGGAGGACGCACACTGTGGGCAATGCGATGACATGGGCATCGGTCACCACCATCTTTGAGAAGGGCATGCAAGTGATTGGCTTGCTTTGTGTGGCATCACAGGGGCTATAAAAGGGCGTGCAGGCCAACCGCCATCTTACTTCTGCCAATCTTAGCATTAGGGAGAGATTGCAGCTGCTTATTCTGAATAAGGGAGAGCGTTAGGCAGGGAAGAAGAACAAAAAAAACTGCTTCTGCTGTTAGCGATTTCCACTGTACAACACAACAGTTTGTGTGCAGTGACAGGGGAGGATATATTTTTGTGCCTCAGCTATGTTGGTTATTAGGCTGCCTTATAAGGCTCCCTGATAGCTGCATTGCTGTTTGCACACTGCTGTGCAAACTGCTTTTTTAAAAGCAAAAATACTTTTCTTCACAGTTACCAAGCGTTCATTTTTTCACACTTTTGTTGTGCAGCAGTCCTGCTTATTAGGCTGCCTGCTGCCATACTTGGACTGAGAGCATCATTGTCAGCCTCCTATAATCTCTAGGGAGCTTGCAATTCTCCCCAATACTATATACACCTTGTACCTGTGACGTCTGCCTGCGGTCTGGGCTGCAGCCGGACAACACCCCGAGAAACACTGATACCCTTTACCCCTATACAGGGATCTGGATTTATAGCAGAGCCCAGGAGGTGCTGTCTGAATAGGAGCAAAGACCAGAGCAGGACGGTCGCCAGAAAGGTGTTCCAACACAGGACACAAAGGTAATGATATCTGAGACTAAACCAGTCAGGCAGAAATGGTATAAGCACGGTAGACAGCAGCAAAGACAGATACCAGGTCGAAGCCAGAGTCATAAACCAGGAGAGTCGCAGAGGTGCCGAATCGTTAGACAGAAGCAGAGTCAGAATCCAGGCCGAAGTCAGTGTCATAAACCAGGAGAGTCGCAGAGGTACAGAATCGTTAGGCAGAAGAAGAGTCAGAATCCAGGCCGAAGTCAGTGTCATAAACCAGGAGAGTCACAGAGGTACAGAATCGTTAGGCAGAAGAAGGGTCAGAAGTCCAGGCAAAAGTCAGAGTCAGTCAACAGTAATTCACACAGTAACACGCAGGGGAACCAAGAATATATCCGTCGGCCTGCAAGAGCAGTCCCAAGGTATTTGAGGGATCAGGTCATCCCTTACAGGCCCGTGGCCTGATGATGTCATCCGGACCGCCCCCAGGACCAGGCTGGATGGTAATGCACCAGCCCCTTCATGACTGACAGAGGAGCGAAGCCTGCGTCCAGCGGACGCCTGCGCAGGAGCCTCATGACTATCGCCGCCACCACTCGGGGTTGAAGCACAACGCCTCCCAGAGACCAAGGCCGAGACTGCAGGCCACGGGTCAGACGGTGATAGGATAGTCCGGCGCCTCCTACTGGCCGAGGCCGGAACAGCAGGCCCTGAATCTGACGGTGATGTGATAGTCCGGCGCCTCCTACTGGCCGAGGCCGGGACAGCAGGCCCTGAGTCTGGCGGTGCCGTGACAGTACCCCCCCTCTAAGAGGGGCCTCCGGACCCTCAAAACCCGGTTTGTCAGGGTGGAGGAGGTGAAACCTGCTAATCAACCGCTTTGCACGAATGTCACTAGCGGGGACCCAGGACCTCTCCTCTGGGCCGTAGCCCTTCCAATGCACCAAATATTGTACCGAGTTTCTCACTAGACGGGAATCAAATATGCCCTGGACCTCGTACTCCAAGGCGCCCTTGACCAAAACTGGAGGAGGAGGGGACCGGATGGGATGAATTGGGGAGCGGTATACCTTGAGGAGGGACTTATGAAAAACATTAGGAATTTTAAAAGACTGCGGGAGCTTTAACCGAAACGCTACTGGGTTAATTACCTCTAATATTTCATATGGGCCGATGAACCTGGGACCCAGTTTGGCCGACGGTACCTTAAGTTTGATGTTTCTTGTAGAGAGCCAAACCTTGTCACCAACTCCCAGGTGCGGCCCCTGGGATCGTCGTCTATTGGCTGCCGAAGTCTGTCTAATTTGAGCCCCTTTTAAATTAGAGTTTACTTCGGACCAAATAGTCTTTAGACGATGTATATTTTGCTCAACCCCTGGGATTTCCGACATCTTGGCCGAAAATGATCCAAAGCGCGGATGTAGTCCGAGGTTACAGAAGAAGGGGGTGGTTTTGATGGAGTCTTGGTATCTATTATTGAGAGCGAACTCTGCCAATGGCAAATGTTCCACCCAATCTGACTGATGTACTGAGACATAGCAGCGGAGGTATTGCTCCAGCGTTTGGTTGGCACGCTCAGTTTGGCCATTCGTCTCGGGATGGTATGCCGAGGAAAAAGACAACTCAACACCAATACGTCTACAGAACGCCCTCCAGAACTTCGAGACGAACTGGGTACCCCTGTCGGATACGATATTTGCCGGAACGCCGTGCAAACGTACAACGTGAAGAACAAACAACTTACTTAAGGTTTCAGAGTTGGGTAAGCCGGACAGGGGAACAAAGTGAGACTGTTTACTGAACCTGTCCACCACCACCCAAATACAAGTTTTCCCCTCGGAGGGTGGCAGGTCTGTAATGAAGTCCATGGAGATGTGGGTCCATGGACTTTCAGGGGTGGGCAAGGGCTGAAGCCAGCCGGCAGGACGGTTATGGGGGGACTTGGCGCGGGCACAGACTTCACACGCTGAGACGTACTCCTTACAGTCCTTGGCCACCGTTGGCCACCAAAAGTTCCTGGTTACCAGCCTAGTGGTAATATTGAGACCAGGGTGGCCTGCCAGGACGGAGTCGTGAGATTCCTTTAACACTCGTAAGCGAAAGGTAGCTGGGACGAATAATTTTTTTGGGGGCGTAGTGTCAGGAACTTGTTCTGATGACCTACGGATCTCCTCCAGAAGGTCCAGAGATACTGCCGACACGACAATGCCATTAGCCAATATGGGAGCTGGTTCATAGTCCTCGGTGTGTGTGTGACAAAAGCTGTGGGAGAGGGCATCTGCCCTCACATTTTTGGTTCCGGGACGAAAGGTGATTAAAAAAATCGAACCTGGAGAAAAACAAGGCCCACCTGGCCTGCCTAGGGTTTAGTCTTTTAGCCGACTCTAGGTAGGTGAGGTTTTTGTGATCGGTAATAACAGTAACTTTGTGTTTGGCGCCTTCGAGGAAGTGGCGCCATTCCTCGAAGGCCCACTTAATTGCCAATAATTCTCGGTTGCCGATGTCATAGTTTCTCTCCGTGGCAGAGAATTTGCGGGAGAAAAAGGCACATGGGCGAAGCTGAGTGAGGGCTGCAGTGCCTTGTGAGAGCACTGCTCCCACTCCGACTTCGGAGGCATCTACTTCCACAATAAACGGGTGGTCCAAGTTTGGTTGAATCAACACCGGGTTGGCCACGAAGCACTCTTTTAGTGTGGAAAAAGCCCTGGTTGCCTCAGGATTCCAATTAGTCACGTCCGCCCCTTTCCGGGTAAGGTCCGTGAGTGGCTTGGCAATCTCTGAGAATCCCCTGATGAATTTGCGATAATAATTCGCAAATCCCAAAAATCGCTGGAGTGCTTTCAGCGATTTGGGTTGTACCCAATCCTTAATGGGTTGAATCTTGGCGGGATCCATGCGGAACCCCTTGCCTGAGACCATGTATCCTAAGAACTGCACCTCTTCGGCAAAAAAAACACATTTTTCAAATTTTGCGAACAAAGAGTTTTCGCGCAGTCTTTGCAGTACTGAACGGACGTGTTGAGCATGAGTCACAGGGTCAGCAGAATAAATCAAAATGTCGTCCAGATATACGACGACATACACCCCACAAATATCTCTGAAAATATCATTGATGAAGTGCTGGAATACTGCAGGAGCGTTACTGAGTCCGAAGGGCATTACCAGGTACTCAAAATGGCCAAGGGGTGTATTAAAGGCCGTTTTCCATTCGTCCCCATCTCTTATGCGGACCAGGTTATGTGCCCCCCGGAGGTCAAGCTTAGTAAACCAGCGAGCTCCCAGTAACTGATTAAACAGATCAGGAATGAGTGGCAGCGGGTATTGATTTTTTACGGTTATGGCGTTCAGCTCACGGTAGTCAATGCATGGTCTGAGTCCACCATCTTTTTTCTCTACAAAGAAAAACCCAGCTCCTACAGGTGAGGTGGAAGGTCTAATGAAGCCTTTTCGAAGGCTGTCTGCTATGTATTCCTTCATGGCTACACGCTCAGGACCAGAGAGGTTGAATATTCTCCCCTTAGGGAGACGGGCACCAGGGACCAATTCAATAGGACAATCGTATTCTCTGTGAGGAGGTAGTTTCTCCGACTCCACTATAGAGAAAACATCTTCATAATCTCTAAACGCATATGGAATAGAAGATGTTTTAATTTTAATCTGGTTTACTGAAAAAGACATACAGTTACTCTGACACCATGGACTCCAGCGCACAACGTCACCTATGCGCCAGTCAATAACCGGATTATGTTGGTGCAACCATGGCATGCCTAACACAACTGGATCTGATAAATTGTATATAACAAAAAATGACATTTGTTCATTATGTAATGTCCCCACTGACATAGAAATTTCTGCAGTAACGAATTCCACGCCTCCTTGGAATATAGATGTACCATTAATCGCAGTAGTCTGAATAGGCGCTTTAAGCCTTGACAGAGGTACACCAAGGCTCTTAGCAAATAAAAAATCCATAAGGTTGACGGCAGCACCACAATCCACATAAGCCTTCACACACAGACGTTTCTTAGCAAAAGAAAGGGAAACTGGTAACAACAGTTTGGCCGCATTTGCGGGCAATACCTGACCCCCAGCGCTGTCCAGGGGGTGATGGTCCAGGAATGTGGATTTCCAACAGCCAGCATTTTCCTTGAAGCTTCCAGGCTGCAGCATGCTTGAGCCTGAGAGCGACCTTCCAGGCTGTGCAATGTAACAGGTGTTTGGGCCAAGAATCAGCTCAGTCAGGAGGAAGGAAAAAAAAAAGGTGAGGGAAACTGCTTTTATCTGTGTTAAGTATAGACACAAAAAGCCGTTTTATTTTTTGGGCCGGATATAATGTGACGTCTGCCTGCGGTCTGGGCTGCAGCCGGACAACACCCCGAGAAACACTGATACCCTTTACCCCTATACAGGGATCTGGATTTATAGCAGAGCCCAGGAGGTGCTGTCTGAATAGGAGCAAAGACCAGAGCAGGACGGTCGCCAGAAAGGTGTTCCAACACAGGACACAAAGGTAATGATATCTGAGACTAAACCAGTCAGGCAGAAATGGTATAAGCACGGTAGACAGCAGCAAAGACAGATACCAGGTCGAAGCCAGAGTCATAAACCAGGAGAGTCGCAGAGGTACCGAATCGTTAGACAGAAGCAGAGTCAGAATCCAGGCCGAAGTCAGTGTCATAAACCAGGAGAGTCGCAGAGGTACAGAATCGTTAGGCAGAAGAAGAGTCAGAATCCAGGCCGAAGTCAGTGTCATAAACCAGGAGAGTCGCAGAGGTACAGAATCGTTAGGCAGAAGAAGGGTCAGAAGTCCAGGCAAAAGTCAGAGTCAGTCAACAGTAATTCACACAGTAACACGCAGGGGAACCAAGAATATATCCGGCGGCCTGCAAGAGCAGTCCCAAGGTATTTGAGGGATCAGGTCATCCCTTACAGGCCCGTGGCCTGATGATGTCATCCGGACCGCCCCCAGGACCAGGCTGGATGGTAATGCACCAGCCCCTTCATGACTGACCGAGGAGCGAAGCCTGCGTCCAGCGGACGCCTGCGCAGGAGCCTCATGACTATCGCCGCCACCACTCGGGGTTGAAGCACAACGCCTCCCAGAGACCAAGGCCGAGACTGCAGGCCACGGGTCAGACGGTGATAGGATAGTCCGGCGCCTCCTACTGGCCGAGGCCGGAACAGCAGGCCCTGAATCTGACGGTGATGTGATAGTCCGGCGCCTCCTACTGGCCGAGGCCGGGACAGCAGGCCCTGAGTCTGGCGGTGCCGTGACAGTACCTGGTCATACACCTGCCTATTTCAGCCTGTTAAATTGAGGTGTAATCTATAGTGGGCCTGAGATAATAGTTCAGCCTCCTAAAATCTCGAGGGAGCTTCCAATTCTCCCCAATACTATATACACCTTGTACCTGGTCATACACCTGCCTATTTCAGCCTGTTGTATTGAGGTGTAATCTATAGTGGGCCTGAGATAATAGTTCAGCCTCCTAAAATCTCTAGGGAGCTTCCAATTCTCCCCAATACTATATACACCTTGTACCTGGTCATACACCTGCCTATTTCAGCCTGTTGTATTGAGGTGTAATCTATAGTGGGCCTGAGATAATAGTTCAGCCTCCTAAAATCTCGAGGGAGCTTCCAATTCTCCCCAATACTATATACACCTTGTACCTGGTCATACACCTGCCTATTTCAGCCTGTTGTATTGAGGTGTAATCTATAGTGGGCCTGAGATAATAGTTCAGCCTCCTAAAATCTCTAGGGAGCTTCCAATTCTCCCCAATACTATATACACCTTGTACCTGGTCATACACCTGCCTATTTCAGCCTGTTGTATTGAGGTGTAATCTATAGTGGGCCTGAGATAATAGTTCAGCCTCCTAAAATCTCTAGGGAGCTTCCAATTCTCCCCAATACTATATACACCTTGTACCTTGTTTTACAGTACCATATAGCTGGTGGTATTTTGGGTACATTTTTCCAAAAATGAGGAAGTATGGTGGAAGAGGCCGTGGAAGTGGGCGGGGGTTGCCAGCTGGTTGCCAGCTGGTACTGATAGTGGTGGTGGTGCATCTGCTGGTAGTGGCAAAAGCACAATAGCACGTAAGGCAGGAGGTGTTGAGCCTGCGTCATCGTCTGGCTCTACAAGGCCTCAAAGGCTCCCTTTTCTGGGAGCAGGTAAACCGCTTTTAAAGCCAGAGCTTCAGGAACAAGTTTTGGCTTACATTGCTGACACAGCCTCCAGCTCTATCGCCTCCTCTTTTGAAGTTTCAAAAAATAAAAGCACTGAGTCGTCAGTGGAGGCTCCTGGTCAGGAACAACACCTTTACTTGTGTCCTTCACCCCTACCAAAAGTTAAGGATGCGGCAGGCCACACTACAGATTACTCCATGGACCTCTTTTCACATACCATGCCTGGGTTATCAAGTCAAATCGTGAATTCCCCAGTCCAAGATGAATCTGACATGGAGTTCACTGTGCACAGCCACTGCTAGATTTTTCTGCTGGTACATTCACTCAGAGCACTACATTGTCCTGGCAGTGTACTGAGCCAGAATCTGACCCTGATGAAACTCAGGTGCCCCTTCCCGCATACTATACCACCTTACACGGTGACACAGAGGAAGGTGCACATGAAATTGAAGAGGAGGTGATGGATGACCCAGTTGTTGACCCAGATTGGCATCCATTGGGGGAAGAGGGTGTCGCTGCCAATAGCTCAGAAGAGGAGGAGGATCCGCAGCAGGCATCGACATCGCAACAGCTGTTATCTGGCAGGCCCGTAGCAGTCCAAAAGCGGTTTACAAAAACCAAAAGAGTTGCAGGACAGCTTGGCTAGACGGTCAAATTAGCACAGCGTGCAAGGCCTCAAAATGTCTTCCATAGTAGGAAGAGTGCAGTGTGGCACTTTTTGAACAAAATCCTAATGATCAGGCAAAGGTCATCTGTAAGACGTGCGCAAAGACCTTTAGCCGAGGGAAAAATCTGAGAAATTTGAATACCAGTTGCATGCTTAGACATTTAACCACCATGCACTTGCAAGCATGGACGGACTACCAAACCTCATGTACCACATGTGCACCTGCTCCAAATGAAGGTAGTCAGCAACGCTACATCGCTTCCCCCACTGTAAGCCCACCGCTTAGCACACCACCAGCAGCAAATGTTGAGGTGTCGTCGCAAGGCCAAAGCAGTCAGGGAATCACAATGTTATTGCTACGAAAGACTGAATCTAGGCCATCAGCAAGACCACCAATACCATCACCAACCCTCTCTCAGTCCGCCATGTCCACCGCTAGTTCCACCATATGCAGCTCTCAAGTCCAGCTCACCCTACCAGAGACTCTGAGCAGGAAAAGAAAGTACTCATCCTCTCATCCGCGTACACTGTGTTTGAACGCCCACATTGCCAAGCTAATCTTGTTAGAGATGATGCCCTACCGGTTGGTTGAAAGCGAAGCTTTCCGCGAGCTCATGGCCTACGCAGTACCACGCTATGACCTACCCAGTCAGCACTTCTTTTCTCGAAAAGCCATCCCAGCCCTCCACCAGCATGTGAAAGACCGCATTGTCCATGCACTCAAGCAATCAGTGAGTGGAAAGGTGCAACTCACAACGATGCATGGTCCAGTAGGCATGGCCAGGGCCGTTACGTGTCCATCACTGCGCACTGGGTTAATGTGGTGGATGCAGGCTCCACAGGGGACATCAGCGGTGGGACAGTGCTGCCTAGCCCACGGTATAGGAAACAGTTGGCTGTAGGCGTTCGACCCTCCTCCTCCAGAAGCGAAAGCTCATCCACAGAGCGCAGTCGCACGAGCACTCCATCCGCAGCTGCCAGTGTTGCACACGAGGTGTCCCACTATCGAACAGCTAGTGGTAAGCGTCAGCAGGCTGTGTTGAAGATGATGTGTTTTGGTGACAACAGACACACCGCGGAGGTACTGGCCAACTACTTGTAGCGACAAACTGAGTCATGGCTGGGCAGTCTACATCTTGAGGAAGGCAAGGTAGTTAGTGATAACGGCCAGAATTTTGTGGCAGCCATAGCCCTTTCAAAACTCAGACACATACCTTGCCTGGCTCAAACCTTGAACCTGGTGGTACAGTGCTTCCTCAATAATTATCCGGAGTTAAAAGCCCTGCTCCATAAGGTGCGAAGACTGTGGTCGCACATCCGCCGGTCGCCCATACACTCCAGTCGTATGCAGAAGCTGCAGCGATTGCTCCACCTTCCCAAGCACTGCCTAATTATTGACGTTGCAACAAGGTGGAACTCCACCCTGCACATGGTTCAGGGGCTGTGCGAACAGAGGCAGGCTGTAATGCATTTGTGGGAGGATACACGGGCAGGCAGTTTGAGGGCAGACATGGAGTAGTCTGGTGTGTAGTGGTTGAAGCTGAAAGACCTCTGTAAAGTCCTTCAGTGTTTTGAGGAATGCACACGGCTGGTAAGCGCAGACGACGCCATCATAAGCATGAGCATCCCACTTATGCAAACTTTGACGCACATTAAGGAGCAGGCGTCTGCAGCCGAGGAGGAAGAGGAGGAGGGAAGCCTTGATGACAGTCAACCATTGTCTGCTCAGGGAACTGTCCTGGACGAGGTGGAGGAAGAAGAGGAGGAGGAGGATGATGGGGATGATTATTTAGGGGAGGAGGATGCTTCTCGGGGCAAGAGAAAATGTTGGCGTGGCAAGGTCAGGTACAGGGTTTGTGCGTGACTGGAGGGATGTTGATTTGCCAGAAAGTGCTCCTCCACCCAGCACTCACAGTGCATCATTGACACCTGGAACATTGGCCCACATGTGTGATTATGCCTTGCAGATCCTAAAAAGGGACCCCCGCATAGCCAAAATGATGAACGATGACGACTACTGGTTGGCCAGCATCCTGGATCCACGCTATAAAGGCAAATTCAAAAACATCATGCCACAGGAGAACCTAGAGCTAATATTGGCTAACAAACAAGAAACTCTGGTAAACCGTTTGAGGCATTCCCAGCACACAGCGGCGGTGATGGTTCTCCCACAAGCCGTAGGGGGCAACATGGAAGAGGTGTTCGTGGTGCTCACAGCCGAAGTGGCGTTGGACACGGGTTTCATGACCATGTTGTGGACTGATTTTTCAAGTACCGCTCACACGACTGGTAATACTGCATTGATTGAAAGTGACAGGAGACAGCAGTTGTCAACTCTGGTTACAAACTACTTCTCCCATATCGATGTTCTCCCTCACAGGTCATTCCCCTTTGACTATTGGGCCTGTAAGCTGGAAACCTGGCCTGAATTGGCACAATATGCCTTACAGGAGCTCGCTTGCCCTGCTGCTAGTGTGCTATCCGAAAGAGTCTTCAGTGCTGCTGGATCAATCCTGACAGAAAAAGGACCCGTCTGTCGACCCAAAATGTTGATGATCTAACCTTCATTAAAATGAACCATGCATGGGTTTCAAAGGATTTTGTCCCACCTTCCCCTGCTGACACGTAGGTTGCCAGAAAAATGGCTCGCTTTTGTCATCCTCTTCCTCGGACTTCTCCAATTCCTCCATTTGCAGCTGCTGAATGTGCAACATCAACATATGCCATTTTTTCAACCTCCCTAACTGGGCTGCCTCCCCCCCCAGGGCTGGGGTCACCACCTGGCGCACGCACCCATGCGAGTGCCGTTGCCTTGGACAGGTGGATGGGCCCACTCTTGGGCGACGGCACTGGCTCAGGGTCCCTCATAGTACAATCAAGTGTCTCTGACGATGGGGGTGCACACCTGCTGTCAGACACACCGGTGTACTATGAGGGGCCCTGTCCCATTACCGCTGCCCACGAGTGGGCCCCCCCTGCTTGCTCAGGGCCCCAGCACTTGCAATACTTACCTCTCCCTGCTCCACCGCTGTGTAGTCTGGGCTGTTAAAACCTTCACTGGGGCTGCCAATACAAATTTGATGAACTGATAGATGATGGATAAGACGTAGCTCTATCTTCAGATGATCAATGGCTTCCATTTGTTATGGACGTCGACTCACAATGAGATGCAGTGGTGGTTTATCATCAGCTTTCACGGTTTTCCTACTCACAGACGTGTGACATTCCTGCCCACATTTTTAAATGTGTCCTCTCATGCCAATCCAATAGAATTGCCTACGGCCTGTGGCTTCTGTCTTTTGCTCTCCAAAGTTACCTGACAGATCATGATAGGCAGTGAGGACAATGTCTACATCTGTCCCTGTGATCACAATATGATGGAGATGAGTAACGGTGATGGGATCCACGGTACTGCGATACAGCAAACCTTTCTTAACAAACAACTGTTTTCGCTGTCTCCACAGACAAAGTAATTGAGGGTCAGCATCGCCTCTGAGAATTCTCCCTGGAGTTTTTCCTGTGATTAGTAATTCCAAAATTTCTGCAATCATTCAACTTTCCGTCTGTACTTGTATCCATCTCGCTTCCTCTTGCGGAGAGTCTGGACTGTCTTACTGAGGCTGAAATATATATGAAGATTGAAAAATACCCCAACAGTGTATACTGGTGTACGCTTTGAATACATAACCCTTTAGATTCTTGTCTAATCCATACTGAGGCTGTGAGTGTCTTTGTCGGACTCCGGAAATATACACAGAGATTTTTAATGTTTAAACTATGCTATATATACCTGGTATCCAGTGATACTGTACTGTTATGATTGAGTCACCGTAGGAGGCAAAAACAAAAATGCTAGCTAAGTCCAGAAAACCAGAGAGGTTGGCAGCTATCAGATTGCAGACCCCTGATCCTATCACAACAACTAACAGTAGCCGTGGGGGGTTCCTACGATGCCCTAGACCCCTCGATCACAGCCGGAGAATTAAATAGGCCTAAAGAAAGAAAGGGGAAACCTAAACTGCCCCAGAGCAGACCCCAAAGCAATAGGCAGCCCCCAACATATAATGACGGTGAAGCAAGATGAAAACACTAACACAGACAGAAAGATAGACTGAGCAAAGACGGGGCCCAAAACTACCTAGATAGGAAAGGACAGGAAGGCTGCTGTCTGCAATCCGTGAAAAACCCTATGAAAATAAGAGCCAACAGACTGACAGTGAAAAAGGCCCTGAAGACGCTAGGCTTCAAAAAAGCTATGTCAGTACTCAGGAATATTCTGAAGACAGAGCAACCGGCAAAAGGAGATTCAGCTTATCCCAGCAGGGAATGGCAGAATCCAGAAAAGCAAGGAAAACAAACACAAAACATAAATGCAAACAGGCAAAGCAGAAACTTAGCTTTAGGGAAGCAGGAATCAGACTGGTGTCCTAGAAGTCCACAGAGAAAGTTCACAGAGAAATCACCCGCAGGGCAGGAGGGCATCGGCAGCCTTATATCCAGTCAGTGACTCCACTCAGCCAGTCATCCTCATTAGACTCAGGTGCCTGATAATCAGGCTCATTACCTTCCATTACCAGAATAGGGAGTTCCCCAGACCTCAGTGAAGAAGGGGAAAATGAACTCACAACACTGTACCCTTTCTCAACTTTCTACAATCTTGTCGAATCCATACTGGGCCTGAGACCGTCTGAGTCTGCCTCCTGATATATAGACATAGATTTTTAATGTGTAAACTATGCTACATATATACCTGTTATCCGGTGATACTGTACCCTTTCTCAACTTTCTACAATCTTGTCGAATCCATACTGGGCCTGAGACCATCTGAGTCTGCCTCCTGATATATAGACATAGATTTTTAATGTGTAAACTATGCTACATATATACCTGTTATCCGGTGATATTGTACCCTTTCTCAACTTTCTTCAATCTTGTCGAATCCATACTGGGCCTGAGACGTCTAAGTCTGCCTCCTGATATATAGACATATAGATTTTTAATGTGTAAACTATGCTACATATACCTGGTATCCGGTGATACTGTACCCTGTCTCAACTTTCTACAATCTTGTTGAATCCATACTGGGCCTGAGACCGTCTGAGTCTGCCTCCTGATTAGAGATGAGTGGTGTTCGAGTCGACCTGTTCACCAAGTTCAAATTCGAGCTGTTTTGGGCGGTGTCACGTGCCCCGTCCTGAGTGACACGGCCAGCAGGCCGGTAACTGATACAACAGGACGCGGCACGTGTAATTGTCCTATGTGATGTGGCCCGCAGGCCGGTAGCTAATACAATAAGACAAAGGGAATAGGGAAAACCTGGGTAACAATAACAATGGTGGCCCTGCGTTGGGTAATGGGGAAGTGGAGACCTCCTGCACTCCCCTTAGTCAGTGTCTCTCCACTCCTAGCGTTCCCTAGGCCGGTTCCGCACCGGGCGCCGATCAGCAGCCTTAAAACCCTGACTCACTGTGCACCTAAACCCTCACTAGGGAATTAGTCGGTGCGGAAACTAATCCCACCACTGCACTAAACACACATAAGGAAAAGTGACAAAACAGGGGAACACACTTAGCCTTGCTCTGTTGCTTACGCTCCCAGCAACAGAGCCCACCACCTGCGTGCATCTTTTCCTCCACCATGTCCATCATCTGGGTGCACTGTCCAGAAACGGATCTTCTCAGCACCATAGTGCAGCCTTGGAGCAAACAGAGTTCACAACTGCGTGCAGCTGTCCAGAAACAGAGTCCCGCCAATGAGTCCAGCTTTTCTGCCAAAGAGTCCAGCATGCTTGAGTCCAGCTCTCAGCAACAACGTCCAGCATTTTGAGTGCAGCTCTACACCATAGCTGCCACTCCACCAATCCATGCACGAACTCCTTGCTGACACCATAACTGTGACTCCACCACGCCATGCCAGCCCTCCTTGCAGACACCATAGCTGACACTCCAGGACTCTCACTGAGCTGCCCGTGACTCTCCTTTAGCTCCATCTTTCACCCAGACTTGCTTGCAAATGAGGACCTTATCACCAACAGTGATTAACACACCTGATACTCTCTTATAGAGCTATCACACCTGATACATAATTATGTGCACAAACTAAGGTAACCAAAGTGCAGTGACCCTATTGGCCACCGGGGGAAAACTACAACTGAAATCACCACAGTGCAATGACCCTAATGGCCACCAGGGGCAAAACCACCTTTGGCAAACAGCCAAGGGAAAAAAAGGTTACTTTGTGCATTTAGTCTGTCAGATCCAACCTGGATCGTGACAGTACCCTCCCCTTAATGAGGGGCCTCTGGACCCTCAAAACCACTCCTCATCAAGGCACCAGCTACAGCGGAGACGCCTAGATCCAGAGTTCACCCCTGCAACTACCTCCACCTCAGGTTTATGACAAATGCACCGCTGGTATTGGCAAAGTATGTTCTGGAGGCACCACTCATCTCCAAAGCGTCGACCTGGGGAACGAGTTATGTATGACTATGTGTATGTTCGGTATGAGCTGGTAAGACTCAGCAACACACTTCCACAAGATGTTTTTTGGTGGCCACCCATACATGCTCGTTCACACACAGGTCCGGACCTGAACGTTTATTGCCACACATTCGTTTGTCATATCTCGGTGAACTCATTCTAGGATCAACAACAGAGGTGTCCCCCTGTGTCACCACACTCGCACCCCCCGCTATTCACCACAGGAACACCACCCTCCAACCCTTTTCACCATGAGGTTTGCGCCTCTCTGGGTTGGCTAATGGCGAGGGCTGAGACATGCCCCTACTCCCCCGCAGCACACCTGCTGCTCACACCAGTGAGGGAGGGGCCTGGGAAATGGAGGAAAAATACACTCCCTGGTCGCCTTCCTCCGAACGACCAGGTGGTATGGGAGATTTGGCGTAAACCCCACGGACTATCACACCAGTCTGCTCACTACAGGGATGCACCCCTTCACCTCGGGGAACCCCAGACAGCACCATGGAGACCAACTCCACCCACCTGTCTGGGTACGTCCGCCTGTATGAGCAAGTCCTGCTCCCCAGCAGCGACTCTAGGGGCTTCATTGCCAGCCGCTATTTGATTTCCTGGTTGAGCCAAACGGGAGCCCCCAGACCCTGATGATTGCTGCTGAACTGCTTCACACCATGCAGCTCCTCACTCTCCTCAGTGAGGCCCAGCAGCCAATACTCACGGGTCTGAACATGGCCTGAGGCTAAACAGCTCTACACCATAGCTGCCACTCCACCAATCCATGCACGAACTCCTTGCTGACACCATAACTGCAACTCCACCACTCCATGCCAGCTTCCTTGCAGACACCATAGCTGACACTCTCGGACTCTCACTGGGCTGCCCGTGACTCTCTTTTAGCTCCATCCTTCACCCAGGCTTGCTTGCAAATGAGGACCTTATCATCAAAAGTGAATAACACACCTGATACTCTCTTATAGAGCCATCACACCTGATACATAATTACGTGCACAAACTAAGGTAAACAAAGTGCAATGACCCTAATGGCCACCGGGGAAAAACTACAACTGAAAACACCACAGTGCAATGACCCTAATGGCCAACGGGGGCAAAACCACCTTTGGCAAACAGCCAAGGGAAAAAAAAAGGTTACTTTGTGCATTTACTCTGTCAGATCCAACCTGGATCGTGACAGGCGGTGTTCGAGCCGTTCGTCGAACTCGAACACTTTGCTTAAAATTCGGCTGTTCGAGGTTCTGTTCGAGAACGGTTTGTTCACCAAAAGCGTAACTTTATTTTCACATTAATAATGGTTTTCAATGTTAATAGACAGTTTCATGGCATAGTAGCGGTGTCTGGTAGCCAGCGGTGTAGTACACCTGTCAAGGAGCTCCACCGTGTGTGTTTCTAATAATTTTTTACAGCATCTTGTCCAGAAAATCCTTTTGGGCCTTGTAGCACTGTCTGCTACTCTGCAGAGGAGCCCACCCGTGAACCTAGCTATGCCACCTGATTATGAAAGAACCAGTTTTTGACTGCATTAAGTCCAGTTAATACTTTGGGCCTAGTAACTGTGTCTGCTACTCAGCAGAGGAGCCCACCCGTGAACCAAGCTGTGCCACCTGTTTATGTAAGAACCATTTTTTAACTCTATTTAGCCCAGTGAATACTTTGGGCCTAGTACCTGTGTCTACTGCTCAGCAGAGGAGCCCACCCATAAACCAAGCTGTGCCGCCTGTTTATGTAAGAACCATTTTTTAACTCCATTTAGCCCAGTGAATACTTTGGGCCTAGTAACTGTGTCTGCTACTCAGCAGAGGAGCCCACCCGTGAACCAAGCTGTGCCACCTGTTTATGTAAGAACCATTTTTTAACTATTTAGCCCAGTGAATACTTTGGGCCTAGTACCTGTGTCTACTGCTCAGCAGAGGAGCCCACCCATAAACCAAGCTGTGCCGCCTGTTTATGTAAGAACCATTTTTTAACTCCATTTAGCCCAGTGAATACTTTGGGCCTAGTACCTGTGTCTGCTGCTCAGCAGAGGAGACCACCCGTGAACCTAGCTGTGCCACCTGTTTATGTAAGCACTGTCTGCTACTCAATAGAGTTGCCCACCCGTGAACTAAGCTATGCCGCCTGTTTATGTAAGAACTGCGTGCTACTCAGCAGAGGAGCCCAGCTGTTAAGCAAGCTACAGCACCTGTGGTTTGGACACTTAATTTTTTCACATTCTTTCTGGAATGCCGGTTAGGCCTAATTCCGCAATTCCGTTTGACCTGCACTTACTGGGAAATCCTCGGGGAAGAATTGGAATCCCAGATCCCCATCACTAACAGGGTTCAGCGGGTTATCTGCACCTGTAAGCGACACACGCTGGTCCTTTCAGTGTACCGCGCATGCAGCCCCGGACATGTAAGGGCATGACAGACCTGTTATTGCTCGATCTCGCGTGCCAGAGCCTCGCGTGTCCCTCTAGTAAGCTGGACACGGACCGCGGGGGCATGCCGGAGTCTCGTTCATTAACGGAATTAAGCTGACAAATCGCTAGCACAACTAAAAACAGCCATGCACCACCACCCACAGAATCGACAAAGCTTGCAATCTGTCCATCCTTTCCGTGGCTGGCATGGTTGAGGTTGCCCGTGTGGAGTCCAATTAAGCCGCAGGCTCCACTCCTGGTGGTGCCCTTGTGGACATTCCTTTAAGGTTCAGCTTTGCAACCATACTGCCCCCGGAAACCAAACACTTTGCCTTCATGGACGCTGTTCGGAGGGTCGTGGGAATAACGCCGCCCGATCGGCAGTTGGCATAATTTTTGGTGGGAAGTCCGACGGTATATGATCGTCTTCGATTTAAGAATTTTAGATTTTTTTTTTTATTTTAGATTTTTATTCCAGCCTTTCTTGACTTTATAAAGGCATGACAAGCCTATATCTGTGTCTCCTCCTCCTCCTTTTACTCCTCCACCTCTTTTCTATATGTAGTTGCCCTTTTCCATATGTTATTTGTGTCTTCTGAGAATTTTGTCTGCTTTGGGACACCTTTTAAGGTGTTTTGTAATTGTTTTCTATGTGTTTGTATGTGCTTGTGTTTGCCTGCCATTGTTTTCAATGGGGTTCGACGGTGTTCTTCGAACGTTCGACGAACATTCGAAGAACTTGCCTCCTGCTCGACGAACCGAACCGAACTCGAACACTAGCGGGGTGGCTCAACACTACTCCTGATATATAGACATACATTTTTAATGTTTAAACTATGCTATATATACCTGGTATCTGGTGATACTGTACCCTTTCTGCCAGGAAGTCCTCCTCCACCCACCACTCTAAGTGTATCATTGACACCTGGAACATTGGCCCACATGTGTGATTATTTCTTGCGGATCTTTTTATATTGTGGTGTGATCCATCCTGAGTGTGTGAGAGTTTGTGGGTTACTCCTGCAATTTATATGTAGATTTAAAAATGATCCCAACACTGTATACAGCTCTACGCTTGTGATACATTACCCATTTACTGCTTTTAATATTCTGGTCTAATCCAAAACTGACCAAGTGAGAGTCTGTTTCTGACTGTGGAAAGAAATACTGAGATTGACAATGACCCCTACACTGTATACAGCTGTACGCTTCAGATCCATTATCGTTTTACGGCTTTTTATATTGCGTTGTAATCCATACTGAGCCTGAGAGCGTCTGTGTCTGCCTCCTGAAATATATACGGAGATTTAGAATGTTTAAACTATACTATATATACCTGCTATCTGATGATAGTGTACCCTTTTTCTACTTTTTATATTCTTGTCTAATCCATACTGAGCCTGTGAGCGTCTCTGTGTGACTCATGAAATATATAGGGAGATTGACAATTATCCTTTGGCTGTATAGAGCTGTGCGCTTCTGATACAGTACCATATATCTGATGTTATTTTGGGTACATTTTCTACAAAATTTGGAAGTATGGTGGAAGAGGCCACGGACGTGGGCGTGGGTGGGCCAGCTGGTACTGATAGTGGTGGTGCATCTGCTGGTAGTGGCAAAAGCACAATAGCAGCTAAGGCAGGAGGTGTTGAGCCTGCATCATGGTCTGGCTCCGGAACGCCTGGAAGGCTACCTTTTCTGGGAGTAGGTTAACCGCTTTTAAAGCCGGAGCATCAGGAACTGGTTTTGGCTTACACTGCTGAAACACTCCAGGTAATATGCCCTCCTCTTCTGAAGTTTCAAAAAATGCAAGCACTGAGTCATCAAGTGCTGGCTCCTGGTCAGGAAGAACCCCTTTCCTTGTGTCCTTCACCCCCAACAAATTGAATGATGCAGCAGGCCACACTTCACATTAGTCCATGTAGCTCTTTCTCACATACCATGCCTGGGTTATCAAGTCAAATCGTGAATTCCCCAGTCCAAGATGAATCTGACATGGAGTGTGGGTGGCCAGCCAGGGCAGTGGGGTTAATCGGTACCGGGCCAGTGTCTCAGAGGGATGTGTCACGGTGGTGGTAACCCGGTCCATGGGCCTGAGCGTCCATGCAAAGGGGTGAATAATGTTTATAGGTGAATGATACGTAATGCCACCTGTGGTTTCTGATCAGATTGACCAGCGCTGCAGTGTCGATTCTCTGGGACAGATGTTGTGGTGCAGCTAAGATGTAGAAGCCCTGCACAGGTAGGGCCGTAGTCGCAGGGCAGATGAAAGAGTTGGTAGATGGTGTGCAGTGCAGGATGTAACAGAGCCGTGCACCAGGCGCAGGAGAAAGATGACAGACACAGTCGTGCAGTTCCTTTACCTGTACTTGGTAAGTGCCGTCCAGGACCCAGAGTTCAGATGGAGAAGGAGTTGTTCAGCCTGGAAGCAAATTAGGAATTCTCTCTCTGCAGATAGGTAGTGTGGCCACCATTCTAGCGCTTATCTGAGGTACTCGCAGTACTGAGTTCACTGAAGTTCCCCCAGTTGACTCTCTTTTGAAACTTTCTCATATGGCAGACAGCCGTAGCCTGTTCCTTCTGGCTCACACAAGTCGCTACTGGGGCCTCCGAGCCTTAGTTGGGAACAGAGCATTTACAGCTGCTACTTCCTCCGGTTTCTGCTGCAGGACCGTCACTGTCCCTACAAACTTGGAGACCGGAATCTGGACCATGCGCTTCAGCTAGGAGTGAGCCTTAACGCTGCTCATCCTCCAGCTCCCCTTCTCACGTCCACACACTTCCCCTTCCCTTCACAGACTGCCCTAACTTCCCTCCTCCCGACCACAGAGAGCAGCTCCTCAGCAGTCAGGTTCAGAGTTCTCCCTGCTGGCCTGGAGTGGGAACTGTGTTGTGTGTTGGTTTAACTGCTAGAGAGATCCTTCGTTGATCCCAAGCATGACATCACACTCCCTAGGAGGAAGGTAATGCCACTGTGGCGACCGTACTCCTGGGGGCGCCACAAGTGCACTGATGCCCAGCCACTGCTAGATGATTCTGCTGGTGCATTGACCCAGACCACTACATTCCCCTTGCACTCTACACAGCCAGAATCTGACCCTGATGAAACTCAGGTTCCTCGTCAAGCATACTATACCACCTTACATGGTGACAAAGAGGAAGGTGCAGATGAAAGTGCAGGTTCCTTGAGCAGGTGGGGGGGGCATACTCATGGGCGACGGCACTGGCACAGGGCCCCTCGTAGTATGCAAAAGTGTCTCTGACAGTGGGAGGGCCCACCCGTCGTTAGACACACCGCCATACTATGAGGGGCCCTGTGCCAGTGCCGTCGCCAACGAGTGGGCCCCCCCTGCTTGCTCACGATCACAGCACTTGCCAAGTTGAAATACTTACCTCTCCCTGCTCCACCGCCGTGACGTCTTCCGCGTTTCCTGACAGTGACAATCTGGTCAGAGAGGGCGATGACATCACGTCTGTACGCCCTCTGCCTAAACAGTCCAAGTGCAGAGAGATGGAAGATGGGGACGACGAGGAGTCCAGACTAGTACAGGGATTCCCTAGCGAGGAGAATTATTTAATTGTTTTAAAGGTTGGGAGCAATTTTTGGGGAGCACTATACTCTGGAGAATGATATATGGGGCCCACCATACACTGGACCATTGCAAAGGTGGACATCAGACACTGGAGCAGCATTTACAGGCCCATTATACACTGGAGCATTAGAAATGGGGCCCATTATATATGGAGCATTATTTGGGCCCATAAGACAGTGGAGCTTCATCCATGGGGACTAACATATACTGTAGCATTATGTGGAGCTCATCATATACTGTATTGAACATTATATGGGACCAATGATTCTGTATGGAGAATTATATGGGCCTCATTACTCTGTATAGCGCACTATGCGGTGGCCATAATACTGTATGGAGTAATATACTGTCTGTTTTTGGAGCTATTGGAGAAGTTAAAATGGATATCAGTCATGAGATGTAAGAAGTGAAGTATTTTTTATTGTACTATACCTCTATTTCTCTGCCGTATCAGAGAATCATGAATTGTGGCATGTGTTAAAGGAGCCCACTGACACTCTTTGGCCCTGGGCCCACGAAAACCTGGAGTCAGCCCTACCCCCCCCACAACTTTAGCCAAATAACCCCCAGTTTTCAATGCGTAACTATTATTATAAAGTAAATTAAGGTTGACAAGCTTAAGTAATAAGAATTGATGTTTTTGGCATTAAAATGGGCACTGTAGGTGTGTTTCCTGTCCTCCACTCACTGCCGACTTTTCTTCCCCATTGACTTGCATTGGGTTTCGTGTTTCAGTCGGCCTTCGACTTTTCACGATAATCGGCCGATTGCGTTCGACCCGACTTTTGCGAAAGTCGCGTTTCATGAAACCTGACTCGAGCCGAAAAAAGGCAAAGTCGCTCATCTCTAGTGCCAATGCATACAAATGTTCATTGATGGCATTATACAGTATATAGCAATGTATGGTTTTGGCGTTAGAAACTGTAAACCACCAGAAACATTGGAATCACCTGAACTGAATTTCATATTGGTGGTAAAGTATAGGATTTTAAATTTTGTCCGACCTTGTACATATATTTTTGAAATATGATGAAAAACGATGTTGCATCAGTTTCCACAAATGATAGACCAATTTTTAATTTTAATAATAGTTGTTCATGTAGAGTATGGGTGAAACACGCTTTTTGCATACTAGGCAATTGGGAATATCTAAGTAGGAACCTGCTAGGACTTTTGTCCTAAAAGTAGAAATGTATATTGTTTCTTTTGTTAATGTAACATATGCAATTCCTATGTTCTGCGTCTCTCTATAAGGTTCACTGCACTCAATAGGAAGGAAAAGTGTGAACTAACAGAACATGGACATGATGAGGGAATATTTAGGCAATATTTTCTGGCGTCTCAGCCTAATTTTCCTAGAAGTGCGCTCTTTTTTTTTTTAACGCCATAATTTATTCATACTCAAGGTAGAGACCACTTTCATGTATGTTAATTCAGGGTAATTCTATTATATCACTAGTGCAAATGTGCAAAACTACCATTTTTGTGAATTCTGTAAACTTGTGTATTTCTGTACCAGAGTGCTCAAGAGTAGAGTTGAGCGACTTTTGGTTTTTTAGGGTCGAGTTTCGTTTCGTGAAACCCGACTTTTCCAAAAGTCGGGTCGAGCAAGATCGTCCGATTATAGGGAAAAGTCGGGGTCGTCCCGAAACACGAAACCCAATGTAAGTCAATGGGGAATAAAAGTCGGCAGTGAGAGGAGGACAGGAAACACACCTACAGTGCCCATTTGAATGCCAAAAGCATCAATTCTTCTTACTTAAGCTTGTCAACCTTAATTAACTTCATAATACAAGTTACGCACTGAAAAATGGGGGTTATTTGGCTAAAGTTGTGGGGGGGAGGGCTGGCTGCAGGTTTTCATGTGCCCTGGGCGAAAGAGCGCCCCTTTAACACATACCACAACTCATCATGCTCCGATACGGCAGAGAAATAGCGGTATAGTACAATGAAAAATACTTCACTTTTTGCATCTCATGACAAGGCCCATCTATTTCTCCATACAGAATCATTGGTCCCATATAATGTTTGAAACAGTATATGATGAGAAGCTCCACATAATGCTACAGTATATGTTGGTCCCCATGGATGAAGCTCCACTGTCTTATGGGCCCAAATAATGCTCCAAACATAATGGGCCCCATTTCTAATGCTCTAGTGTATAATGGGCCCTGTGAATGCTGCTCCAGTGTCTGATGTCCACCTTTGGAATGTTCCAGTGTATGGTGGGCCCCATCTATCATTCTCCAGAGTATAGTGCTCCCCAAAAATTGCTGTCCCAACATTGAAAACAATGAAATAAGTCTCCTCGCTAGGGAATCCCTGTACTAGTCTGGACTCCTCGTCGTCCCCATCTTCCATCTCACTGCACAGTATTTCAACCTTGCAAGTGCTGTGATCCTGAGCAAGCAGGGGGGGCACACTCGTTGGCGACGGCACTGGCACAGGGCCTCTGATAGTACGGTGGTGTGTCTGATGGCGGGTGGGCCGAACCTGCACTTTCATCTGCAGCTTCCTCTTTGTCACCGTGTAAGATGGAACTGTATATGGGAAGGGTAACCTGAGTTTCATCAGGGTCAGATTCAGGCCGTGTAGCGTGCGAGGGGAATGTAGTGGTCTGGGTCAATGTACCAGCAGATTCATCGAGCAGTGGCTGGGCATCAGTGCACTTGTGTCGCCCCCAGGAGTACGGTCGCCACAGTGGCATTACCTTCTTCCTAGGGAGTGTGATGTCATGCTTGGGAGCAACGAACGATCTCTCTAGCAGGTTAACTGTTTGGGCGGCGTTATTCCCACGAGTCATGACCCTCCAAACAGCGTTCATGAAGGCAAAGTGTTTGTTTTACGTGGGCAGTATGGTTGCAAAGCTGAACCTTAAAGGAATGTCCAGAAGGGCACCACCAAGAGTGGAGCCTACGGTTAAATTCGACTCCACCTGGGAAACCTCAACCATGCCAGCTACAGAACAGATGCACACATTGCAAGCTTAATTCCGTTAACGAACGAGACTCCGTCATGCCCCGCGGTCCGAGTCCGGCTTACTAGAGGGACACGTGAGGCTCTGGAACATGAGATTGGCCAATAACTGGTGTGTCATGCCCTTACATGTCCGTGGCTGCATGTGCGCTACACTGAAAAGGCCAGCGTTTGTCGCTTACAGGTGCAGATAACCCGCTGAACAACGTTAGTGATGGGGATCACTGATTACAATTATTACCCGCGAACAATGATTTCCCAGTAAGTGCAGGTCAACTGTAGTTCCGGAATTAGGCCTAACCGTCATTCCTGAAAAAATGAAAAACTTACGTGTGCAAACCACAGGTGCTGTAGCTTGCTTAACAGCTCGCCAGCCGTTCTCACGCCCAGTATGGATTACACAAAGGTTAGAAAGGGTACCGTATCCCCGGATAACATGTATGGATAGCGTACACATTCAAAATATATGTCTCAGGAGGCAGGCTCAGACGGTGTTAGGCCCAGTATGGATTGCACGTGATTGCACAAAGGTTAGAAAGGGTACCGTATCCCCGGATAACATGTATGGATAGCGTACACATTCAAAATATATGTCTCAGGAGGCAGGCTCAGACGGTGTTAGGCCCAGTATGGATTGCACGTGATTGCACAAAGGTTAGAAAGGGTACCGTATCCCCAGATAACATGTATGGATAGCGTACACATTCAAAATATATGTCTCAGGAGGCAGGCTCAGACGGTGTTAGGCGCAGTATGGATTGCACGTGATTGCACAAAGGTTAGAAAGGGTACCGTATCCCCGGATAACATGTATGGATAGCGTACACATTCAAAATATATGTCTCAGGAGGCAGGCTCAGACGGTGTTAGGCCCAGTATGGATTGCACGTGATTGCACAAAGGTTAGAAAGGGTACTGTATCCTCGGATAACATGTATGGATAGCGTACACATTCAAAATATATATTTCTCAGGAGGCAGGCTCAGACGGTGTTAGGCCCAGTATGGATTGCACGTGATTGCACAAAGGTTAGAAAGGGTACCGTATCCCCAGATAACATGTATGGATAGCGTACACATTCAAAATATATGTCTCAGGAGGCAGGCTCAGACGGTGTTAGGCCCAGTATGGATTGCACGTGATTGCACAAAGGTTAGAAAGGGTACCGTATCCCCGGATAACATGTATGGATAGCGTACACATTCAAAATATATGTCTCAGGAGGCAGGCTCAGACGGTGTTAGGCCCAGTATGGATTGCACGTGATTGCACAAAGGTTAGAAAGGGTACCGTATCCCCGGATAACATGTATGGATAGCGTACACATTCAAAATATATGTCTCAGGAGGCAGGCTCAGACGGTGTCAGGCACAGTATGGATTTGACGGCCCAGATAACACAGCGGAGGAGCAGGGAGAGGTAAAGATTGCAAATGCTGGGGCCCTGCCCAAGCAAGGGGGGCCCACTCGTGGGCGTCGGTACTGGCACTGGGCCCCTCATAGTACAGCGGTGTGTCTGACGGCGGGTGTGCACCACCACCGTCAGAGACACTTGATTGCACTATGAGGGACCCTGTGCCAGTGCCCGCGCCCAAGAGTCAGCCTACCCACCTGTCCAGGGCAACGGCACTCGCACGGTGTCGTGCGCTAGGTGGTGACCCCGGCCATGGGGGGGGAGGCAGCACAGTTAGGGAGTTTTAAAAAGTGGCATATGTTGATGTTGGACATTCAGCTGATGCAAAAGGCGAAATAGGTCAAGTTCCAGGAAGAGGTGGACCAAAGCAAGCCATTTTTCTGTCACCCTATGTGTCATCAGGGGAAGGTGGGACAAAATCCTTGGAAACCCATGCATGGTTCATTTTAATGAAGGTTAGATCATCCACATTTTGGGTTGACAGACGGGTCCTTTTTTCTGTCAGGATTGATCCAGCTGCACTGAAGACTCTTTCCGATAGCACACTTGCAGCTGGGCAAGCGAGCTCCTGTAAGGCATATTGTGCCAATTCAGGCCAGGTGTCCAGTTTAGCGGCCCAATAGTCAAAGGGGAATGACCTGTGTGGGAGAACATCGATATGGGAGGAAGAGTAGTTTGTAACCATGGTTGACAACTGCTGTCTCCTGTCACTTTCCATCGATGCAGTATTACCAGTTGTGTGAGCGGTATTTGAAAAATCAGTCCACAACATTGTCATGAAACCCCTGTCTCCAACGCCACTTCTGCTGTGTGCACCACGAACACCTCTGCCAAGCTGCCCCCGGCCCGTACGGCTCGTGTGAGAACCATCACCGCTGCTGTGTGCTGGGAATGCCTCAAGCAACCGATTTACCAGAGTTGCTTGTTTATTAGCCAATATTAGGTCAAGGTTCTCCTGTGGCATGATGTTTTGTAATTTGCCTTTATAGCGTGGATCCAGGATGCTGGCCTACCAGTAGTCGTCATCGTTCATCATTTTGGCAATGCGGGGGTCCCTTTTTAGGATCCGCAAGGCATAATCTGACATGTGGGCCAATGTTCCCGGTGTCAATGATGCACTGCGAGTGCTGGTTGGAGGAGCACTTTCTGGCAAATCCACATCCCTCCAGTCACGCACAAACCCTGTACCAGACCTTGCCACGCCAACATTTTCACTTGCCCCACGAGATGCATCCTCCTCCCCTAAGTAATCATCCCCATCATCCTTCTCCTCCTCTTCTTCCTCCACCTCGTCCAGGAGAGGTCCCTGAGCAGACAATGGCTGAATGTCATCAAGGATTCCCTCCTCCTCTTCCTCCTCATCAACATTGGCTGCAGACGCCTGCTCCTTAAGGTGCTTCAAAGTTTGCATGAGCAGATGCATAAGTGGGATGCTCATGCTTAGGATGGCGTCGTCTGCGCTTACCAGCCGTGTGCATTCCTCAAAACACTGAAGGACTTTACAGAGGTCTTTCAGCTTCGACCACTGCACACCTGTCAACTCCATGTCTGCTCTCAAAGTGCCTGGCCATGTATCCTCCCACAAATGCATTATGGCCTGCCTCTGCTCGCACAGCCGCTCAACCATGTGCAGGGTGGAGTTCCACCTTGTTGCAATGTCGATAATGAGGCGGAGGTTGGGAAGATGGAGCAATCGCTGCAGCTTCTGCATACGAATGGAGTGTACAGGCGACCGGCGGATGTGCGCGCACAGTCTTCGCACCTTATGGAGCAGGGCTGTTAACTCCGGATAATTTTTGAGGAAGCACTGCACCACCAGGTTCAAGGTGTGAGCCAAGCAAGGTATGTGGCTGAGTTTTGAAAGGGCTATGGCTGCCACAAAATTACGGCCGTTATCACTAACTACCTTGCCTGCCTCAAGATGTACACTGCCCAGCCATGACTCAGTTTGTCGTTTCAAGTACTCGGCCAGCACCTCGGCGGTGTGTCTGTTGCCCAAACACATCATCTGCAACACAGCCTGCTGACGCTTTCCACTAGCTGCTCGATAGGGGGACACCTCATGTGCAACAGTGGCAGCTGCAGATGGAGTGCTCGTACAACTGCGCTCTGTGGACGAGCTTTCGCTTCTGGAGGAGGAGGAGGAGGGTGGAACGCCTACAGCCAACTGTTTTCTATACCGTGGGCTAGGCAGCACTGTCCCACCACCGCTGTCCCCTGTGGACCCTGCATCCACCACATTAACCCAGTGCGCAGTGATGGACACGTAACGGCCCTGGCCATGCCGACTGGACCATGCATCAGTTGTGAGGTGCACCTTTCCGCTCACTGACTGCTTGAGTGCATGGACAATGCGGTCTTTCACATGATGGTGGAGGGCTGGGATGGCTTTGCGAGAGAAGAAGTGGCGACTGGGTAGGTCATAGCGTGGTACTGCATAGGCCATGAGTTCGCGGAAAGCTGTGCTTTCCACCAACCGAAAGGGCATCATCTCAAATGAGATTAGTTTGGCAATGTGGGCGTTCAAACCCAGTGTACGCGGATGAGAGACTGAGTACTTTCTTGACCTACTCATAGTGTCTGGGAGGGTGAGCTGGACTTGAGAGCTGCATATGGTGGAAGTAGCGGTGGACAGGGCGGACTGAGAGAGGGTTGATGATGGTGATGGAGTTGGTGTTCTTTCTGATGGCCTAGAATCAGTCTTTCGTTGATATAACAGTGGGATTCCCTGACTGCTGAGGCCTTGCAACGACACCTCAACATTTGCTGCTGTGCTAACCGGTGGGCTTACAGTGGGGGAAACAATGTAGCGTTGATGACTACCTTCGTTGTGATCAGTTGCACATGTGGTACTTGAGGTTTGGTGTTGTGTCCACGCTTGCAAGTGCATGCTGGTTAAATGTCTAAGCATGCAACTGGTATTCAAATTTTTCAGATTTTTCCCTCGGCTAAAGGTCTTTGCGCACTTCTTACAGATAACCTTGGCCTGATCATGAGGATTTTGTTCAAAAAAGTGCCACACTGCACTCTTCCTACTTTGGCAGACATTTTGCGGCCTAGCACGCTGTGATCTTTTGACCCTCTGGACAAGCTGTCCAGCAACTCTTTTGATGTTTGGAACCTGTCTTTGGAGTGCTCCGGGCCTGCCAGATAACAGCTGTTGCGATGTCGATGTCTGCTGTGGATGCTCCTCATCTGAGCTATTGGAAGCAGCACCCTCTTCCCCCAATGGATGCCAATCTGGGTCAACATCTGGGTCATCCATCACCTCCTCTTCTATGTCATGTGCACCTTCCTCTGTGTCACCGTGTATGGTGGTATAGTGTGCGGGAAGGGGCACCTGAGTCTCATCAGGGTCAGAATCTGGCTCTGTACACTGCGAGGACAATGTAGTGCTCTGAGTGAATGTACCAGCAGAATCATCCATCAGCGGCTGTGCATCAGTGCACTCCATGTCAGATTCATCTTCGCCTGGGTAATTCACCATTTCACTTGATAATCCAGGCATGGTATGTGAAAACAGCTCCATGGAGTAATCAGTAGTATGGCCTGCATCATCCTTCAATCTTGGTTGGGGTGAAGGACACAAGGAAAGGTGTGGTTCATGAACATGAGCCTCCAATGACGACTCAGTGCTTTTATTTTTTACAACTGAAGAAGAGGAGGCGATAGAGCTGGAGGCTGAGTCAGCAATGTAAGACAAAACTTTTTCCTGATGCTCTGGCTTTAAAAGCGGTTTGCCAACTCCTAGAAAACTAAGCGTTCGAGGCCTTATGTAGCCAGACGATGACTCAGGCTCAACACCTCCTGCATTCGGTCCTATTTTGCTCTTGCCACTACCATCAGATCCACCACCAACACCATCATTACCAGCTGCCAACCCCCGCCCAATTCCACGGCCTCTTCCACCAGCCTTCCTCATTTTTGGTAGAAATGTAGACAAAATCCAACAAACTATATAGTATGTAAAACAAGGTACAAGGTGTCTATAGGACAGGGGAGATTTTGAATTTCTGCACACACTTTTGGACACTGGACACTTTTGGATTGTGTGAGGCCCACTGATATCTGAGCGCTATGTGACAGGCTTGATGGCACAGCTGTGACCTAAGTGACTAGAGGATAAGTGAGATTTTGAATCTCTGCACACACTTTTGGACACTGGACACTTTTGGATTGTGTGAGGCCCAATGAATATCTGAGCGCTATGTGACAGGCTCGATGGCACAGCTGTGACCTAAGTGACTAGAGGATAATTGAGATTTTGAATATCTGCACACACTTTTGGACACTGGACACTTTTGGATTGTGTGAGGCCCACTGATATCTGAGCGCTATGTGACAGGCTTGATGGCACAGCTGTGACCTAAGTGACTAGAGGATAAGTGAGATTTTGAATCTCTGCACACACTTTTGGACACTGGACACTTTTGGATTGTGTGAGGCCCAATGAATATCTGAGCGCTATGTGACAGGCTCGATGGCACAGCTGTGACCTAAGTGACTAGAGGATAAGTGAGATTTTGAATCTCTGCACACACTTTTGGACACTGGACACTTTTGGATTGTGTGAGGCCCACTGATATCTGAGCGCTATGTGACAGGCTTGATGGCACAGCTGTGACCTAAGTGACTAGAGGATAAGTGAGATTTTGAATCTCTGCACACACTTTTGGACACTGGACACTTTTGGATTGTGTGAGGCCCAATGAATATCTGAGCGCTATGTGACAGGCTCGATGGCACAGCTGTGACCTAAGTGACTAGAGGATAAGTGAGATTTTGAATCTCTGCACACACTTTTGGACACTGGACACTTTTGGATTGTGTGAGGCCCACTGATATCTGAGCGCTATGTGACAGGCTTGATGGCACAGCTGTGACCTAAGTGACTAGAGGATAAGTGAGATTTTGAATCTCTGCACACACTTTTGGACACTGGACACTTTTGGATTGTGTGAGGCCCACTGATATCTGAGCGCTATGTGACAGGCTCGATGGCACAGCTGTGACCTAAGTGACTAGAGGATAAGGGAGATTGGATTGCTTTTAAAAAAGCAGTTTGCGGAGCAGTGGGTAAACTGCAATGCCAGCCTGTCAGGAAGCCTTAAAAGGCAGCCCAACAACCAACACCACTGATACACCACTATATAGCCTCCCCTTGCACTGCACACAGTGACTGGTGTGTTGTGCAGGCCAAATTGCTATCAGCAGCAGAAGCAGTTTTTTTTTCTTCTCAGCAGGACAAAAAAAAAAAATTGGGATTGCTTTTAAAAAAGCAGTTTGAGGCCCAATGAATATCTGAGCGCTATGTGACAGGCTCGATGGCACAGCTGTGACCAAAGTGACTAGAGGATAAGGGAGATTGGATTGCTTTTAAAAAAAGCAGTTTGTGGAGCAGTGGGTAAACAGCAATGCCAGCCTGTCAGGAAGCCTTAGAAGGCAGCCCAACAACCAACACCACTGATACACCACTATATAGCCTCCCCTTGCACTGCACACACAGTGACTGGTGTGTTGTGCAGGCCAAATCGCTAGCAGCAGAAGCAGTTTTTTGGTCTTCTTCCCTGCCTAACGCTCTCCCTACAGAATCAGCAGCAACCTCTCCCTATACTGAGATCGGCAGAAGTAAGATGGCGGTCGGCGTGCACGCCCTTTTATACCCCCTGTGACGCCCACCAAAGCAAGCCAATCACTTGCATGCCCTTCTGAAAGATGGAGGTGACCCGTGCCTATGTCATCACGTTGCCCACAGTGTCCGTGGATCCTGATTGGCTGAAAAAGAGCGCAAAACAAACTTTTGAAACGCGACTTTGGCGCGTAAGTCGCCGACCTCGTGGCCGACCTCATCCTAGGGTCGGGTTTCGTTTCATGAAACCCGACTTTGACAAAAGTCGGCGACTTTTGAATTTTTTCGACCCGTTTCGCTCAACTCTACTCAAGAGTAAAACATATATGCATGTCCTCAACTATTAGGTAGGACATCCAGTTCTAAAAGCTGAGATTTGATTTGCATACCTGTAGAATATACTTTAGAAAGTAGATGATATACTTGTGCCACATTTAGCAACAATAGGCTGCGAACCTATTGACAAAAAAATCACCATAGAACGAAATGCATTGTATATTGTGTGCAGTATATTGCACTACAGAGGTCTACGTAATACCTGGCCGCAATAGAAAAACACCAGCCTAATCAGCCGGTGTAATGTGATATATGTTATTTATCTATTGAAAGCGCTGAATAGACGCTCAACTGGTTTTGCGACTGCATTAGAGAGTTATTCCCGTCTTGGACAATTACGGATTACCCACAGTCATCCACTTGGTCATATTCCACGTGGTTAAATCTACATCCCACATCCTCTATAAAGTAATAAGCTGACATGGACTGCATTTTATTCTGGAAAGAGCATGTATAATCACCTTTGATTTGATGAGTCTGTGTGGTCTCAGACAGAGACAGTGATAAGAAAGTCTTTCTGCAGAGCTGTCATAGGGTCATTACTGCCTTCTATGTTTCTCCTTGTGGAGTGTGCCAAGTAGGCATAGAGATTAAGGGGTACTTCACACTAAGCGAGATCGCTGGCGAGATCGCTGATGCGTCACCGATTTTGTGATGCAACAGCGATCTCGCCAGCGATCTCGCTGTTGGCACGCATCAGCGACCGCCACCCCGCCGGGTATCGCTGATCGTGCAGGAATGTCCTGGGCCATTTTTTGATCGTTAGTCACCCGCTGGCCAGCACACATCGCTGCGTGTGGCAGCGGGAGACCAACGATCAGCGAGCTCCCAGCGCTGTAAGCAGATGCTGGGAGCTGGTATCCAGGGTAAATAGCGGGTAACTAAGCGACGCGCGCGCTTAGTTACCCGCTTTTACCCTGGATACCTGCGTCCTCGCTGGTCCTGATCGCTGGTGAGTCTTCCTGTTTGAGAGTTCACCAGCGATCATGTAGCGACGCACCAGCGATCTTGACCAGGTCGTATCATTGTCGGGATCGCTGGTGCGTCATTTAGTGTAACGGGACACTAACAGGCCATGCGATGCTCCCATGGGAAATTAAATACACAAATAGTCTCTCCAGATAGTGAAGAAGAGAGTGGAGAGTTTAGTGCCACTTACTGGAATATGTATCCATTACACACCCTGTGAAAGGCCTGTCACCCAGCCAACCAATTGTCCTGCTTTGCACTGACGAGGGGCAAAGCCTCCCAAACACGTTTGCAAATGAAGGTTCCTAATTCTACCGTAAGTCACGTGGCAAGGCTCTTTAAAGAGTTCATATTAACTTTTAAGATTGTTACTTCCCACAGGTGGCAGTACACACCCTGCTCCCTTCCTCCTTGAACAGGCTATTTGCATCTTTGCTGGTAAAATGGTGTAATATTTCAGAGATTTTGTATTTATTAGGAATTCTGGCCAAAGATTGATTGTATTTGCAGGTGGAGAAGGGAGTGCAGAAGTGCTTGCAGGTTTGATGGTCTCTAGAGCTAGGCCTCAGTATGTATTTTCTGTAGAAGAGTTCCTTCTCATCTATCTGGGGCATAGAGACGGAATCTGCAAGTGGTTTTTAACAACCTTTTTTTTAGACTAGTTGCTGATGTTGAAAGCCACTTTCTTCTTCATCAGTGGCATTTTAAGCGCCATGATAGTGATATGACCAGATGGCATACTGAATATTACTCTCATCTGTTGCATGAAGAATTCAGTCACGACATGTTTTTTCTAATGTATCTCGCACTTTATAGAATTTCCATGAATGAGAATTTAGTACAATGAGGCAAACTTTGGACTGGATTTGGCCTTCTTTTCTTGTTAGTGTTCACCTATGTAGCTAGACACAATAATGTAGGAAAAAGGAAAGGAGCCCATAGTCCAAAAATTTCATCAGACTTAATTTGCGACATTGTATTCAATTACTTTGTCATGCGTTCTGTCTACATCATGTTTTTCATAGATTCTTATAGAACTCCCATTGGAATCATGAAAATGGAGGCTAAATGTAGTTTGAACCCTTCCTTAATGGCTGATCATGTGCTCGATTTGTGATTCATGCATCCTAACTCTCATTCATTGACTAGCTATAGGGAAATATACAATATCAAAAGACACAATTGAATCTGGAAGTTAAGATGTTTTGTCTTTTCTGAATGTCCAAAAATGGCACCAATCTATATATATAATTGTCTTATCATGTCTGTCTGTAACCGAAACCCTGCGTCGCTGATTGGTTGCGGCAGTTAAGCCGTGACCAATCAGCGACAGTCGCTTAGTCGTCGCGACAACATGGCCGCATCGCTTATTGTACAGGCACATTACAGCCGTTAAAGGCATCACTGCTTCGTCGCTCATTACACAGACACAGTCCTGTACATATACAATACATTAGGTAACAACAGAACAGTGACTGCAGATCTGGGTGTAACTGGAGTACAATACATTAGGTAACAGTAGAACAGTGACTGCAGCTCTGGGTATAACTTGTGTACAATACATTAGGTAAGAGCAGAAAAGTGACTACAGCTCTAGGTGTAACTGGAGTACAATACATTAGGTAACAGCAGAACAGTGACTGCAGATCTGGGTGTAACAGGAGTACATTAGGTAACAGGAGAACAGTGACTGCAGATCTTGTTGTAACTGGAGTACAATACATTTGGTAAGATCTAAACAATGACTGCAGCTCTGGCTGTAACAGGAGTATAATACATTAGGTAAGAGCAGAATGGTGACTGCAGCTCTGGGAGTAACTGGAGTACAATACATTAGGTAACAGCAGAACAGTGACAGCAGCTCCGGGTGTAACAGGAGTATAATACACTAGATGGTGGCCCGATTCTATCGGGTATTTTAGAGTCTCTGTTAAAATAAAAAATAGTTATATACTCACCTTCCGACGGACCCCAGACTCTGTCCCTCCTGTCACCATGCGCCCGGCATCTTCCAGTTCCAGTAATGCTTAGCAAGAAGGACCGGCGATAACGTCACTCTCACGAGAGCGCGACGTCATCAGCAGTGTTTCGCGCAAAGCATTACTGGAACCAGAAGATGCCGGGAGCGTGGAGAGGAGAGAAAGAGTCCGGGGGCCGTCGGAAGGTAGAGTATATCACTATTTTTTATTTTAACAGAGACTCTAGAATACCCGATGCGATAGAATCGGGCCACCATCTAGTTAATTATAACTTTTTCCTTGCTGGCTTCAATATTGAAAACCACCTACAGGAGGTCTGACAGCTGTCAGGAAGACTACAATATTGAGTAACAGTAATATGTTCAGCCAGAAGAAAACATGGAATGAGAGGCAGAGATGAGTGATCCTTAGATTTTTGCCAGAAATCACAGAATTGAGCCTAATTATGTGGAGAATTGTAGTTAAACCAATCAAATTCAACTTAAAAGCATGATCGCTATATGGTCATAGATGCCAAATACTGTTATGACATGTCTGCTGATCTGATGCACCAATGTAAGATTTTGTTGCAGTTTTCAAAGACATTAGATACAAATATTTCTTCACCCACCAGTTTTTGTGAAACCAGCTAATTAGTTGATGCATATGGGGTTGTCCCAACTCTATCTTGAGGTCAGCTGTTGGAACACAGAAGGTGACAGGAGGACAATAACCAGTGGTTAGAGACATGTGTAATAAAAAACAGAGAAAAGAAACATCCACAGCTCTATAGTGGTTTGAGTAGTAGGTTAATATTGAAATCGTCTTTTGAAAACCTAGACAAATTACTGCTTTTTGGCTGTCCCTGTCAGGCCCATGGATCAGGACGGCCAAAGGGCTGGAAGTCTAGTGTATCTAAACGCCAGTGTGGTGCTGAGACACAGTGTTCACCTGATCTGCACGGAGGCATAGAAACACAGGTCAAGTATACACACAAGGAAGGAAATGGCAGAAGTAACATGAGGCGGGAAAGAAGAGAGCAAGAACAATACATAAAGTGGTAGAAAAACAATGAAAGAGAGCTTGATTGTGACACAAATAGAGACAGAGACCGAGAAAGAGACAGATCATGACAAGGATAGAGATCATGGTCGAGATTATAGTAAGGATCACAGCCAATCACAGTACATCTATGCTTATAAGTCCATAAAAAGAAGAAAAGGTGGCTCTCGCCGTCCCTTTCAAAGTCTTTTGTTTCATATCCTAAAAACATTGAGGCAGATGAATAATGTGAACATTGGATGGACGGCGGCCGTTTCACGCTTTCTGTGCTTCAACGGGTCCTAAGCTCAAGGCTCATGCAGGAAGTGCAGTCGTTTATCCAATGGTCACATTATTCCTCCGCCTCAATGTTTTAAGAAAGAGATGACGAGTGCCACATTTTCTTATTTTAATGGACTTTGATGGATGGAATGTTTTTTCTGGTGATCTCCACAAGATCGGTGTCAATCTTCTGTTTGCTATAGGCAGTTGGACACTAGCGGAGGTTGAATTTTGGTGTAATTTTTTTTCCTCTTTGCTACACTGTTATATGAACAGCTATGCTTATATTATACATAAGGCCAATAATAGGAGCTGTAGATTTTACTGCTTTTTCAAATTTTATAAAAAATCTGTAAATGATATGGTTTTGATTACTGCTTCTGGTCAGAATCCATGTTAGGATAATGTCTATAATAGCATGTATTAGCAGTAGCAGCTTGTTAAAGGGATTGTTCAGGACTCGGACAACCCCTTCTCAATCACTATGTGTTCAAGTAAAATAATACCACACTCAACTCCGGTGCCGGTGCCATTCCAGCAGTGTCGGCAATCACTCTTCCAGGGCTTGCATTACATTGTTATATTTTGAGATCCCTGCAACCAATCAGTGGCCACTTCACTCTCCTCTCCTACTTTTGTAACTGACATCCTGAAGAAGTCAGAGCTGCGGCTGCTCTCTCACTTCCTCCGAATGTATGATTTGTCCATAGGAGGTGAGAGTGAAGTGGCTGCTCATTGGCTGCAGGGATCATGTAACATAACAATGTGTTGCAAGTCAGTGCCAACACTACTGGAATGTTGCCACCACCACCGGTTAGTGTTAGTATAGGTATTACTATTTTACTTGGCTGAAACGTAGTGATTGAGAAGGAATTGTCTGAGTCGGGAACAATCCCTTTAACATACGGTACTTCATTTTGCTCAATAATAAGTGATAAAATGAATATTGAGCAAAATTAAATACAGACTATTGGTTTAGCACTCAACACCAGTCACATTCTCTCATGTAGCCCATTGGGAAAATGTATTGCCCACCCCTAATTTATTGCACTCATATCTATTTGTATTTTAACTTTTCTAATGGATCAGTCCAGCTGGGCTAGCCAAAGCCCTCCAAGTGCATCAGTGACCTTGGGACACCGGTGACTCTCATGTTGGTTTACTTGTTGCCCTTTCTTGGATCACTGTTGGTACTTACAACTGGAATATTGTTGTCCAGTTTTGGGCACCACATTTTAAAAAAGACATCAACAAACTGGAGCAAGTTCAGAAAAGAGCGACCAGAATGGTGACCGGTCTGCAAACCCTGTCTTATGAGGAAAGGTTGCAGGATTTGGGAATGTTTAGTTTGCAAAAGAGAAGACTGAGAGGAGACTTAATAGCTGTCTACAAATATCTAAAGGGCTGTCACATTGTAGAAGGATCAACTTTATTCTCATTTGCACAAGGAAAGACTAGAAGCAATGGGATGAAACTGAATGGGAGGAGACACAGATTAGATATTAGAAAAAACTTTTTGACAGTTAGAGTGATCAATGAGTGGAACAAGCTGCCACGAGAAGTGGTGAGTTCTCCTTCAATGGAAGTCTTCAAACAGAGGCTGGACAGACATCTGACTGGGATGATTTAGCGAATCCTGCTTTGAGCAGGGGGTTGGACCAGATGGCCCAGGAGGTCCCTTCCAACTCTACGATTCTATGATTCTACCAAAATCTCACCAGAATCTCTGGAGAATCTCACAAGACTAATTATTTTGGAGATGCATTCACCATGTTGTCTAGCCATTGAAGTTGCAGCCAGGTTTGTTTTGGAGATGTGGCAAAGGTAATAAGCGTAGGCTCTGGGCTGACAATGCAATATGTGTTTCCATGCTTCTTTCACTGAGGCTTAACTATGTAAAGATAAAAGAAGAAAAGAGGTTTCACCGAAAGGATTTCTTGTGGGCAGGAGAACGTATGATGTGACTTACAGTATGTCAATGCACTCACTTGTATCCGTTGAGAAAGTGTTCGACATACATATAAAGTGAAGAAACAGGAAGAAAGTAGCATATGTATCAAATATGCATCAATAGGTTGTTGAGGTTAAATAGTTAGTTTTTAATTTATTGCTGAATGATAATATATTGTGTTTCAGACCCAAACCACTTTTTCAGATTAGAAGTGTCAGTAACATATCACCTCTACAGATAAAATAGATAAAAAGATTATAGTTCATATTGTCCAGTTTGTACAAATACTAATAAAACAAGATGTTACTAATTCATTGAGATTATGCAATGGCAGCCAGAAATCATTATTGTTGACTAAAGGCGGGTATATGTAAACTAGATTAGTTTAAGTGCAAGACATAGAAAATAAACTAAAAATACATGTACATTCAGAATGGTATAGCACAGGACTGCACAGCCTTTCTGGTCCAAGGGCCACATTATCAAGTTGAATCGCTCTCAAGGGCTGCAATATAACTTAGAGGGGGTATAACTACCGTATATGATACTTTTCCAGCATATGAAAATTGCATGCCTTACGTGACTGATAGATAGTCCAGAAAATGGAACTTGAACCCATGGGAATAATAGGGTTCCCCTTTATCCCCAGGCCCTCATTTAGCATTTAGGATAGGGGAAGGCCATGTGTTAATGTGGCTCCCCCATTGCTAGCTTTAATGTCATAAATAGTGTTGAGCATTCCGATACCGCAAGTATCGGGTATCGGCCGATACTTGCTGTATCGGAATTCCGATACCGACTTCCGATATTTTTTCAATATCGGAATTCGGCATCGGAATCGGAAGTTCAGTTGATTGACGGCCTGACGTCATCATGATGCGCGGTGTGTGCGCATCATGATGCGCCGTCATTTCGGGCCTTCCGGGGGTCTCTGCCGGCCTGCCGGGGGGCTGTGCCGGCCTGCCGGGGGGCTGTGTGGACTGCCCGGGGTCTGTACCGGCCTGCCGGGGGGCTGTGCCGGCCTGCCGGTGGTCTGTGCACCCTGTGGGGGTCTGTACCGGCCTGCCGGGGGGCTGTGCCGGCCTGCCGGGGGGCTGTGCTGATGTCCGGGGGTCTGTGCAAGCATCGTCCGATGGGACTACAAGTCCCATCGGGCGATGCCTGCTACCATGACAGTGATTGACACATTAGCCAATGATGGGACAGTAGTAGTCCCATCATCCGGCTAATGTGTTAAATGTTAAAAAAAAAAAAAATAAAAAAATACTACATACATACTACATGCATGCTACATACATACTACATGCTACATACATACTACATATATACTACATACATGCTACATACATACTACATGCATGCTACATACATACTACATGCTACATACATACTACATGCTACATACATACTACATGCATGCTACATACATACTACATATATACTACATGCATGCTACATACATACTACATGCTACATACATACTACATGCTACATACATACTACATATATACTACATACATACTACATACATGCTACATACATACTACATACATACTACATACATACTACATGCTACATACATACCACATATATACTACATACATACAATACATTCATACAATACATACATAGACATACAGTACATATAACATAGAGTAACATACTTACCAATACTTGTCACATTGTTCCCCGAAGCCATTGTCTTTTCCGGAATAAATATTAACATAACAAACCACAAAAATACTCACCCAAGATCCGAAGCAGTCCACGAGTGTGTCCCACGACGATCTTGGGTAGAGAACTGCAGCATCAGATGATGCTGCCGTTCTCTACGGGCTGCAGGAATCCAATGACGGAAGGTAGGTATCCTTCCGCACTGTATTCCTCCGCCACTTAAAAAAAAAAAAGTCCCTAGTCTCACTTTATGCCATTGCTGCGTGGGAATTTCCCACACAGCAATGGCATAAAGTGAGACTAGGGACTTTTTTTTTTTTTAAGTGGCGGAGGAATACAGTGCGGAAGGATACCTACCTTCCGTCATTGGATTCCTGCAGCCCGTAGAGAACGGCAGCATCATCTGATGCTGCAGTTCTCTACCCAAGATCGTCGTGGGACACACTCGTGGACTGCTTCGGATCGTGGGTGAGTATTTTTGTGGTTTGTTATGTTAATATTTATTCCGGAAAAGACAATGGCTTCGGGGAACAATGTGACAAGTATTGGTAAGTATGTTACTCTATGTTATATGTACTGTATGTCTATGTATGTATTGTATGAATGTATTGTATGTATGTAGTATATATGTGGCATGTATGTAGCATGTAGTATGTATGTAGTATGTATGTAGCATGCATGTAGCATGCAGTATGTATGTAGCATGCATGTAGTATATATGTAGTATGTATGTGGCATGTATGTAGCATGTAGTATGTATGTAGCATGCATGTAGTATATATGTAGTATGTATGTAGCATGTAGTATGTAGCATGCATGTAGTATATATGTAGTATGTATGTAGCATGTAGTATGTAGCATGCATGTAGTATATATGTAGTATGTATGTAGCATGTATGTAGCATGCATGTAGTATATATGTAGTATGTATGTAGCATGTAGTATGTATGTAGCATGCATGTAGTATGTATGTAGCATGCATGTAGTATGTATATGGTATGTATGTAGCATGTAGTATGTATGTAGCATGCATGTAGTATATATGTGTTATGTATGTGGTATGTATGTAGCATGCATGTAGCATGCATGTAGTATGTATGTAGTATGTATGTAGTATATATGTAGTATGTATGTAGCATGTAGTATGTATGTAGCATGCATGTAGCATGCAGTATGTATGTAGCATGCATGTAGTATATATGTAGTATGTATGTAGCATGTAGTATGTAGCATGCATGTAGTATATACTGTATGTAGCATGTAGTATGTAGCATGTAGTATGTATGTAGCATGCATGTAGTATATATGTGTTATGTATGTAGCATGCATGTAGCATGCATGTAGTATATATGTGGTATGTATGTAGCATGCAGTATGTATGTAGCATGCATGTAGTATATATGTAGTATGTATGTTGCATGTAGTATTTATGTAGTATGAATGTAGCATGTATGTAGTATGTAGTATGAATGTAGCATGTATGTAGTATGCATGTTGTATGTATGTAGCATGTAATTTTTTTTTTTTTTTTTTTTTTTTTACATTTAACACATTAGCCGGATGATGGGACTACTACTGTCCCATCATTGGCTAATGTGTCAATCACTGTCATGGTAGCAGGCATCGCCCGATGGGACTTGTAGTCCCATCGGACGATGCCTGCACAGACCACCGGCAGGCCGGCACAGCCCCACCGGCAGGCCGGCACAGCCCCCCGGCAGGCCGGCACAGCCCCCCGGAGCCTGCACAGACCACCGGCAGGCCGACACAGACCACCGGAGCCTGCACAGACCCCCTGGCAGGCCGGCACAGCCCCCCGAAAGGCCCGTACAGACCCCCGAGAGGCTGTACAAGGGCAGGAAAGGGTTTTTCTTATTCCGATACCGGAAGTCCCATAGACTTGAATGGGACTTCCGGTATCGGAATCGGCGATACCGATACTTTTTTTAAAGATCGGCCGATACCATCCGATACGATACTTTGAAGTATCGGACGGTATCGCTCAACTCTAGTCATAAACTATAGATAGCCCAAAGAATAGATGGCCACCTGTAACTCATATACATGTTTCTAGACTAACAAAGGAGGGCCAAAGGACCTCATTCTCCTAAAATGTATGGGGAACACTGTGTTCTACCGCTATTTGTTATGGAAACTACATGCAGACAGTCACATACAGGCAAGCATTTCTGTGACTAGATGGTTGGGGGCCACACAAAAAGGCATAGCGGGCCATTTGTGGCCCCTGGACCACAGATTGCGCACCCCTGATCTACTAGATACGCAGGAAAAAATGGTCACATTTTCATTTGTTTAAAACAAGACAAGCAAGTCAAATGGAAATCTGGCATGAATATCATGGTGTCTATGTATGTGTCGATGGACAGGAAGGACTAGGCTGCAGATTATTGTGTAGGTCACTAAAGGTAGTGTCACACTTAGCGATGCACCAGCGATCCCGACAACGATATGACGCGGTCAGGATCGCTGGTGCATGGCTAAGTGGTCACTAGTGAGCTGCCAAACAGGCAGATCTCACAGCGACATAGCAGCGGTCAGTGGTCGCTACTTAGGCCTCTTTCACACTTCAGTTTTTTGCATCAGTCAAAATCCGCCAAAAGGACGGATGCTGGATCCGTTCTAGAACTGATGACAACGGATGCCACCCATCCGTTTTTTTTGACGGATCCGACAAATGAAGAATTTTAAAGGAATCGCAGCCTGGAAAAGGGGAGAGAGAGAGAGAGAGAGAGAGAGAGAGAGAGAGAGAGAGAGAGGATCCGCCAGAGGAAAAAACGTTGCAAGCTCCGTTTTCAAATCTTTGAGGATGGTGACGGACAGCAACTTTTGGCGGATCCTCAAAGAAAACGGATGCAACGGACGGCAATCCGTCACAATCCGCCATTAATGGAAGTCAATGGGGAAAAAACGGATCCTCAAAAGAAAACTGAGGATCTGTTTTTTTTTTCAAAACCTGGCGGATTGTGACTGATTGCAAAAAACTGAAGTGTGAAAGAGGCCTTACCTGTCAGACGAGGCGATGAAGACGTCCTCCCGCTCGCGTCCATGCATCGCTCGTCGCCACAGCAGGAAGCCCAGCAGGAAGCTGACGACGAGAAACGGCCCAGGCCATTCTCACCCGATCAGCGATAATCAGCGGGGGAGCCAGTCGGAGGTAGGTATCACACATAGCGATATCGCTAGCAATATCGCTATAATGTCACAAAACCAGTGACGTTATAGCGATATTGCTAGCGATATCGCTTAGTGTGACGGGCCCTTTAGTTCACTGCTGCTAAACTGGTAGATCACCTGACAAAGCCAAAATGATCCATCTTCTTACACACATACAGCATATAAATGGAGCAAATGTTAACATGAACATTTTAATGTTACAGTGTGCTACATCTGTATGTCTCGGTCTGTAAAATGAAGATAAGTCTAAGGGGCACTGATCAGCAGCTATGCCAGAGTAGAGGCCCACAGGCTTGGCAACACTACCTGGAAAAAGGTATGCAGATTAGCTCTTACCCACAAACCCAACCAACCTATATCCTCTTCTCCACTGCAGAGACTCAAGAACGCGTGCATCCTTTAATATTAGGCTTAATATTAGGTTATTGGCCCAATTACGTCAATTCTGATCACTTTTATCCTTTGTTGAATTATTTTGATCTTTCTGTCTTTTGTCTATTTGAACACTACAAAATGACAGCCGCACATATATGCAGATGTGTAGAATTATAGATTCATTTACACAGACCAGTAATGGTTATGATTTACTTGATCCAATAGATCAGTGAAAAACAGTAGATCATGTCGCTTTTAAAAGTATCATTATTGGTGGTGGCACAATCAGTAAATGATGTAATTTGCAGTGACAGTCACACTTACAGAAGGCATTCCTTTCAGACGGCAATGACACTCCTCTTCCAGCAGAAATAACCATCAGACTCTCGCTGTGTGACCTTCAAATCATTAGTTGTTTGTCTGTATTTTAAATTAAAGGGATCCCGACAGCTGATACAAGCTGCCCAATCTGTGGGTAGCATGTATCAGACACTGGCTGCATGAACTCTCAAACACTGCAGGCTTCCAGTGAAAAACATACTGCAAAAAGCTTCTGGGGACCGAGACCACACTGTAGACTAGTCGAACAGGCGGGCCACCAGCAGCTACTCCCGCCTGCTGCCCTGGAGTGACAGGTCTCTGTCTATACGGCAGCTAGGCAGCTTGCATTGTGCAGTATGTATCAGCTGACAGGTTCACTTTAAGTTTTCAAATACAAAGAGTCCTTTACATATATATCTTGGTATGGTCATTAGTACCCAAAAAGAAAGTCACCTCCGAGTTCTTCCATAATAATCTTTAGTTTTATTGTAGGCTGACAAAAAAACAACCGAAAGATTCAAATGACTTTTTAGATGTGTGGAACGCCCAAAGGATGCAAATTGCGTCTTCAGAGAGGAGGACGTTTGAACTCTAATGCCACTTATTGGGGTAGCAATCCTAAAAGTCAGTAACCACCCTTTAAACAGATATACAGATTGAAGAAAGAGGAAGGGGACTTGAAGTCTATAGCGCCACCTGTTGGAAACAGCAATCCTACAAGTCACTATTTACCCTTTAACAAATTTTGCCATATGACTTAGGATAAAAACCAAATCTCAATTTGCAGACACGGTGTTTCAGGGTATTGCTCCTCATCAGTGCAAAGTATGAGAAATGATTTGGCTAGGTGAGAGACCCCTGTCTGATTTTAGATTTTAGTGATCTTTAAAAGTTCCAGGCAACATATACTTGTCTGATAGAGACTCCCACACATCCTTCATGGTAATTTTCAAATGTTGACATTTATTAGAGTCTTGCCAAAAATATATTATCGCTACCATTGATTTATGTACCGGGATATCTGATGATTACATAGACAGGCTCAAAGGATATTTATTCAGTCTGTGTGAACTGCTTGTTCCTCAGTATCTACGGTTCTCTCTGTGCAGCTAAGCTTGCCCGCCACGATTGCCTTACCGGTTGCAACCTCTGAACTAAAAGCCTAGGGCTTCCAGAGCTGAGCATATTTCTCCTGTATAAAAGATGTAAAAATTAGACCCTGTATGGTTCTACTAAGCTGAATTTAGATTGTCACAGCACTTTACAATCATTTTAGATTTGGAAGAAGAACCATGGGCATCCAGGTGTATATGTATTACTGCAAACCTTAGATGAAGTACCTGTAGTGTGGTCCAGGATGCTGAATACTTTTTCGGGCCGCGTGATACAAATTGATGATCCTGTATTTAGTCATGCTAAGATCTGGAAAGTCATCAAGAACAAATCCAGACTCTTGGAAAAATAACGATGACATTTGTAGTAATTAGCAATAATTTATTTAGATTTTCAATATTTATATTTATTTACATTTTTTATTTGAAGAATAATTGTCATTAGAAAAATGTCTAAATCCCTGTAGTAAAAAAATGTGAAGCCTTATTATACCAGATGCTAGTTTCCAGATGTTAACAACAAGCAAAAGTATTTCAAACTGATCATAATTATATAAAGCTATAAAAAATAATAAATTAGAACAAGGAGACAAGAGGGAAACACATAGAAGCCAACAATCACTATGAAGGAGCTACGGAGTTCAGCGCCTGAGCTGCAGTGAAAAAATTCAAGAGCCTTACTAAAACCGGCCTCAACCTAAAAGTTAAAGGGTGTTAGTATTATGTTATAGGGAGTATGTTACCCCTGGGCTTCTGGCTAGTATTGGAGGATAAATAGATGGTTCATGATACTAGAGGATCCAAATATATTGCAATATCTGGTTGAGTCTGCAGCAAAAAAAAAACAAAGCATGGAAGAGAAATCACCTTTCAACAGGACAATGATCCTGACCATTTGATGCCAGATCATTCAGCATTATGTCAGCCGTCACGACCCGTCAACAGAGCAGCCTGGAAGAGATGCTCTGTTGATGTGAGGTCAAATGAAGGAGCAGAATCGCCGTCAGGAGCAGTTCATGACCGCTCTGATTCGGTGAGGGGCAGAACAGGCAGGTTGTTATCAACTCCTGCCTATTAGTTCTTAGCTCCATGATAATATATACTATATATATGTATATATAGAGACAAAAAAGAACACAGCAGCACATGTGCATGAATCTAGGCCATGTGAAAACACATTAAAAACATTCAATTTAGCAAAATTTTCCAAAAATTTTTTTACAAAAACTTTTTTACTTACAGTAATAGATGAAAAAATGAAGGTTCTTAGCGCACAAATTGGCCAATTCATGCATGCCCATCAATCACGGCAAGGTGACCTCCCTCTGATGGGTCCCTGCTCTACACTACAAGCCACTTCCGGGCCACCAGCCTACAATTTTGGATAAACATGTCACTACTGGGCTCAGCCTACAATTTATGGGCTGGTAGAGCTGATTGCGGCACCTGCAAGGCCAAATGGGAGGGGTGCAAGATCAGACTGGAGGAAGCCAGCATCCAGTATAACTTAAATAAGCCAAAAAAACTGATCAGCACCTCCTAGTGTGAACACATATATATAATAGCCCTGTATTAACCCTTTAAGATCCTCACATGCATTAAGCTGGCCATACACATTACAAGGCTCTCGTTCGGCCGACAGCCATCTGAGCCATCTTTCCCATACACAGTGCTCAATCACTTGGGCACTACTCAGCTATTTATATTTTTTTTTTATAAAAAATCAGCCAACAGACACCTAAGGCTGTGTGCACACGCTGCGGATTAGGTGCGGATTCATCCGCGCGGATTTTGTAAAATCCGCAGGTGAAACTGCAGGTCAAAAGACCTGCGGTTTTACCTGCGGATTGCTCTGCGGTTTTGCCCTGCGGTTTTCCATCTCCTCAAATGGAGGAGATGGCAAACCGCAAGAGAATCCGCAGAAAGAATTGACATGTCAATTCTTTCTGCGGATTGAAAACCGCAGATAATCCGCGCGGAAAATTCCGCACCGTCTGCATTGCGTTTTTTGATTCCCATAGGGAATCATGGTACTGTACACCGCAGCACAAACTGCTGCGGGTCCGCAGCGGCCAATACCGCTGCGGAACCGCAGCAAATTCCGCAGCGTGTGCACACAGCCTAAGACATCAGTTTATCTCTGGAATAATAAAGCCATTAGTAGTCCATGATTTGACATGCCTGATCAACATCTCCCCCATAATCAGTTGACTGGCATCCCAATATAAATTAGAGTGTTGGCCTAACCCATCAATATCGGCGGGTTCCAGCCAACATTAGTCTAATGCATATGGATGCCTTTACACTAAAGTCAGACAAACCCTCCGATATCAACCAGTATGATGTGTATTTGGGCCTCCCCATTCTCCAGCCCAAATAATGTTGGAGGAGAGATGAGTCCGACTGTTGGAATTCTGGCAGCAGGTATCTCATAGAGAACACATGAGTGCTTTTCTGAATAAATGGGGGATTTAGGAGAGATTGTTGCCAGCTGTCCAATTGTTTGATCGACAATAATCTACTGTGTATGGAGCCTTTAGAAGCAATGCTCCTAAGGGAGAATGCCTCCATATATGTGGCATCTGATAGCATGTTACACTGTTTTGTGATAAATTGTTAGAAAATCTGATATAAAATAAAATATATAAAACTGTATGCCTCTACATGAAATTGGAGACACATAGAGTACAATAGAAGTTTGAACCCCCTTATAAGACCACTTGTATGAATGTATACAAAATAGCCATAACCTGTTTACTAAGTCCAGACAAATCTGTTGACTTTTAGGCTGTGTGCCCACGTTAGCGTTTTTAAACGCTCAGAAAACCGGACTCCTTCCCAGAAAACAGTTTTATTTCCGCGTGTTTTTTGTACGATTTTTGCACAAAAACCGCGCGTTTTTGATGCGTTTTTTTCAGCGCGTTTTCTGGGAACATTGGAAATAGCTAAAAACGCGGAGCTATGCGGAAAATAATGAGCATGGAGCGTTTTTAGCCGCTAAGCGTTTTCTGAGCGGAAACAAACGCATGCATTGGCACAAAAAGCCAAAAATGCATTAAATTTAATGGGAAGCTTCTTTTAAGAGTTTCTGAAGCGTCTGATCCAGCACAAACGCTTCAAAAACGCTTAAAAAAGTGCAACGTGGGCACACAGCCTTGGGGAGTTGAAAGCTGAACCCACGTAGAAAAGTGTATGTGTGCATTGCGCCAAGAAAAAAAAGGAAAAGTGTGTAGGCGAGCCATGCGCCGTTTTTTAGACTTGATGAGACACATTTTACAGATGGTGTTTGTGCACAGTCTTGTCTGTAAGGCTCAGTATAAAGAAATAGCTGCGCTGGTTAAGAAAAAACACATTGGATGAGAAAACATTATTACGTGCTGTCCATTTGATAAGCCTCGACATTCCAACTTAATTTCCTTGCATCCAAGGTCCAGGATGATTGCAAAGTCATGTGTTTCAAGCCGCTGAGTAATTTCCTAAACAGAATTAACTCCTCACGCAGAGACACGCTCATTTCTTCAATCAGGTAATAAAAAGAAGAAATTTAGTCCTGGTGATTGAACTAATATATAAACACATGTATTTATTATAGGTATACTTAGTGTCAATTAGGAAATCTCTTTAGAAGACCAGATATGATTTTTATTTCTTACATGTGCAATATTTGCAATATGCAGTGTATGTGAAGGGTCTGTTAATTCATTCCAAAGATGTATTAAAAGTAGTGAACCACATTGAAATTGATTGATATCAACATCATAATAATTGTGTTTGCAATAAGCCTTTAAGTACTATATGTAGAGGTAACTAAGTATAAGGGACTCCTGAGCTAGCCAACCCATTAATTACATGAAATAATACATTTCAAGTACTCATTAGTGCAATTTCGTATACCATGACCCTTAGCTTACATGACCAAAAACAAACACTTTTTCTTTGTTCCTGAAATTTAGACTGCGCTACAAACGCTTTTCTTTATGAGAAATTGGATCTGAGCTGGCTCTACATAATCTAAAGTTTAAGAGGACATCACAACTGTTCCTTGATGGAAGGGAAGGATTAGGTAGGTTGGATTTCAATAAGTCCATTCAGTTGTTTTCCTGAGAGATAAGCCTGGAGATAAAACACCTCTGGCAGCAGGTTATGCCTCTACCTATTAAAATAAACATGCATGCTTGAAAGATCCGAGCAAGCATATTTTTAGGGAATAGTGAAGGGTTCTTGTCAGTTGAAAAGCCATCTTTATACAGTATATACCCAATATTGTGCATTACTTTGCTAAGGTTTTAGGTAGGTTTGGGAAAAAATTATTAAAAGTAAGAATGATTTAAAAAATAGTTGTGTTTAATAGCGTATTTTTATCAATAAATAAAATCCAAAGAGAATGAACAAAAGAGAGATCTAAATCAAATCAATATTTGGTGTGACCACCTTCTCCTTCAAAACAGCATCAAAGCATCAATTTTTCTTTATCATAGAGTTGCACACAGTTTTTTTTAAGGTACTCTGTTGATAGGTTGTTCCAAAAAACGCACCATTAGCACAACATGTGCGGATTCCATTATGTTTCCATGGGATGCTTTTCTTAAGCGTTTCAGCAGCATAAACGCGCGTCTAAAAGCGCTGCGGAAACGCTTAAAAAACGCAACGTGGGCACACAGCCTAAAAATTACAAAAAGGAAAATGGACTGATGCAAAACTTTTGGCACCCTTGTAGATTTGTGTGCTCAGATAACTTTGAGCAAGATTTCAGACCTCATTTAGCCTGTTAGGGTTCACTATCATCATTAGGAAAGGCCAGGGGATGCAGCTTTCCCAGCTTTATAAAAACCCAGCCTCCTCTAACCTTGTACCAAAAAACAGTCACCATGGGTTCTTATAAGCATCTGTCTAGCACTCTGAAAATGAAAATAGTGGAAGCCCACAAAGCAGAAGGCTATAAGAAGATAGGAAAGCATTTTCAAATTGCCCTTTCCTCAGTTTGAAATGTAATTAAGAAATGGTGGTTGACAGGAAAAGTGAAACTTTTCAACCTTTTCTCATATATCATGCTTCAAACATAAAGATACCAAATGCAAATTTTTGGTAAATAATCAACAACAAGTGGAACACAATTGTGAAGTTGAGCAAAATTTATTGGTTATTTAAAATTTTTGCGGAAATTCAAAAACTGAAAAGTGGGGCGTGCAATATTATTCGGCCCCTTTACTTTCACTGCAACAAACTCACTCCAGAAGTTCATTGTGGATCTCTGAATGATCCAATGTTGTCCTAAATGACTAATGATGATAAATATAATCCACCTGTGTGTAATCAAGTCTCCGTATAAATGCACCTGCTCTGTGATAGTCTCAGGGTTCTGTTTGATGCAAAGAGAGCATCATGAAGACCAAGGAACACAACAGGCAGGTCCGTGATACTTTTGTGGAGAAGTTTAAAGCTGGATTTGGATACAAAATGATTTCCAAAACTTTAAACATCCCAAGAAGCACTGTGCAGGCGATCATATTGAAAAGGAAGGAGTATCATACCACTGAAAATCTACCAAGACCCGGCCGCCCCTATAAACTTTCAAAGTCCATAGGACAACAATCAGTCATACACTGCACAAATCTGGCCTTTATGGAAGAGTGGCAAGAATAAAGCCATTTCTCAAAGATATCCATAAAAAGTGTTGTTTAAAAATTGCAACAAGCCACCTGGGAGACACACCAAACATGTGGAAGAAGGTGCTCTGGTCAGATGAAACCAAATTCAAACCTTTTGTCAACAATGCCAAACGATATGTTTGGTGTAAAGGCAACACAGCTCATCACCCTGAACACAAAATCCCCACTGTCAAACATGGTGGAGGCAGCATGATAGTTTGGGCCTGCTTTTCTTCAGCAGGGACAGGGAAGATGGTTAAAATTGATGGGAAGATGGATGGAGCCAAATACAGGACCATTCTTGAAGAAAACCTGCTGGAGTCTGCAAAAAACCTGAGACTGGGATGGATATTTGTCTTCCAACAAGACAATGATTCCAAATATAAAGCAAAATCTACAATGGAATGGTTCACAAATAAACATATCCAGGTGTTAGAATGGCCAAGTCAAAGTCCAGACCTGAATCCAATCGAGAATCTGTGGAAAGAGCTGAAAACTGCTGTTCACAAACGATCTCCATCAAGCCTCACTGAGCTTGAGCTGTTTGCCAAGGAAGAATGGGCAAGAATTTCAGTCTCTCGATGTACAAAACTGATAGAGACATACCCCAAGCGACTTGCAGCTGTAATTGCAGCAAAAGGTGGTGCAACAAAGTATTAAGTTAAAGAGGCCGAATAATATTGCACGCCCCACTTTTCAGTTTTTGAATTTCCACAAAAATGTAAAATAACCAATAAATTTCATTCAACTTCACAATTGTGTCCCACTTGTTGTTGATTCTTCACCAAAAATTTACATTTGGTATCTTTATGTTTGAAGCATGATATGTGGGAAAAGGTTGAAAAGTTCCAGGGGGCCGAATACTTTCGCAAGAAACTGTATATACTGTATGGAGAAGTCGAGCCAGAAGTAGTCTTCATGGAAGACTTGTGGCCGAAAAGCCATACCTTTGACATGAAAAGAAGCAAAGTGACTCAACTATCCATATAAGCACAAAATAGAAAAATGTCAGCAGATGCTCTGCGGTTTTGATTCAAAATTTTAAATAATTGGCAGAAACAAAAGAGAGTTTGTTTTCAAAAGGATTGGTGAACGGTACACTAATGAATGCCTGCAGGCAACAGGGAAGCATGGTGGAAGTTCCTTGCAAGTTTAGGATTGCATTTCAGCAAGTGGAGTTGGGCATTGGTCAATGATAATGCTGTTCTGTATACTGAGAAATATAGACAGATAATTATCGATCATGGAGTACCATCACGAAAGCATCTAATTGTTTCCAAGTTTATCCTGTTGCTGGACAATGACCACAAATATATAGCCAATGTCATTAAGTACTCTCTTCAGCATAATGAAGAACAAGGAGTCCTTGAAGTGATGAAATGGCCCCAAAAAGCCTTGATCTCAACATCATCAATTCTCTCTTTGATTACATGTAGAGACAGAAGGATTTGCACAAACCTACATCCACAGAAGATCTGTGGCTAGTTCTCCAAGATGTTTGGAACAACCTCTCTGAAAGGTTCCTTCAAGAATTGTGTTTTTGTCATGATCCAGGAAGGGGTTTTGTCTTTGGCCCGTCATGGTCAGACAGGGGTTAATTGCTTCTGCCTCTCTCTGGCAGAGGGTGGCTATTTAGTGGCCAATCAACCTAGGTCCGGTGTCAGTTATACTCCTGCCCTCGGCTGAGTTAGTTGACCCCTTGCGTACGTGTGCCTAGTGCCTGATAACTTGTTGCTTGTTTGGTTTTGATCCGGTTCCATCCCTGTTACGAGTTCTGCCTGTCCCTCTTGTACTGCGCTACCCTCTCTGTGTATGACTCTCTGCCTGTGACTTGACTACTTTCTGCTAATCCCTCTGGTACTGCGCCGCCCTCTACGTGTATGACCTCTACTTGTCTGACCTGAGTTTCCCTCTCCTTTACTACAGTATCCCTGTAGTAAGTATATTACATCATCTGCTGCAGCAGTAGGATGCTAAGCCCCACCCCCTGCAGTCACATGAGCGTAGGTCCTTGTACTCTTTACTACTTTCAGCGTCGCAGGTCCTGTCTGCCTGAACTTTCCCTGCAGTATCGGACCCCGGGCCCTCCCGTAGTGTGGGTAAGTCACCCTGCTCAGCCGTGGCAGCTTGCCGACGCTGACAGGATCCTGACATTATAACTGACCGTTACCTTTTTTTTTTTCCTCCTGTGTGTGATGGATCCTATGCATGCTCTTTCTGAGCAGGTAAGGCACCTGACTCAGATGTCTCAGAAACTCATTGGGGAACAACGAGTCCTGGTTCAGTCTCAGCAGCTGATCGCTGACACTGTGCAGGGGGCTTTATCATCGGGGGCTCAGGATGTTACACAAGTTTCCCCTGAGTCCCCGGTTAAATTGCCGGATACCTTTTCTGGAGATAAAAAGGAATTGAAAGTTTTCAAACAGGGCTGTAAGCTTTTCTTTCTCATTAAGACTGCACTCTTCTGGGGATGAAAGTCAGAGAGTGGGGGTCATTATGTCTCTGTTAAGGGGAGCCCCCCAGGCCTGGGCTTTCTCCCTTCCTACCTCTGCCCCTGAGCGTATGTCAGTGGATGCATTTTTTTGAGGCCCTGGGGCATATTTATGATGAGCCTGATCGGGTGCGTATGGCTGAGGACATGGTGATGAGTGTATGTCAGGGGAAGCACTCAGCCGAGTGGTTTTGCTCAGAGTTCAGACGCTGGGCTGCTAAGGTCTTTTGGGATGATGCCGCCCTCTGGGGCTTGTTCCGGAGAGGCCTGTCTGAACATCTGAAAGATGCCTTGGCACTTCGCCCTCTGCCTGATTCTCTGGAGGATGCTATGACACAGGCCATCCGAATGGATCGCAGGCTACGGGCGAGAGGAGTGATGCAGATTGAGACCCCGTTATTCTCCCGAGGAAGGGGAGCCAGTCATACATTGGAGACCATGGAGATGGGAACCATCGACCTCAAAGAGAAAGAAAGGAGACGACGGCACTTAGGAAAACTGTGTTTTTACTGTGGTGATTCTGGACATTGGAAAAAGGATTGTCCCTCCTGCCCACCGACTAACAAGCGGCTGAGTCTGGGTGATCATCTTGGAGGTCACTCAGACTCTCAGGTACCCCTTTCTTCATTTTCTAAGATACTGTTAAAGGTGGAACTTGGTGTTAAGAACTGCTTTTTCCCTACTTCGGCTTTTGTGGACTGTGGGTCATCCTTGAACCTGATTGACTCCAAGCTGGTTGCCAGCTGTAGATTAGGGACAGTTAGGTTGGAGACTCCTATAAAAATAATGGCCATTGATTCTACACCTCTCACCAAGGACGGTCTCCATTTTGTTTCTGAAGAATTCACCCTCAGGGTGGGGGCCCTTCACCAGGAGCGTATGTCATGTTTTGTTTTGGATAACCTCTCTGCTGGCCTGGTGTTAGGGTTTCCCTTTGTCATGATCCATGCAGGATCATGACAGATAAAATGCACTAGTAACCTTTTTTTTTTTCCTTAAGCTGTGTGCTTAAGTTTGGTTTTGCCCCCGGTGGCCATTAGAATTATTACACAGTGGTGTCTTTTGTTCTAGTTTGCCCCCAGTGGTGGTGAGCATTATTGCACATGATTATAAAGCAGGTGTGATTGCTCTGGCTCTGCTATAAAAGAGTGTCAGGTGTTGCAATCACTGTTGTTGAAAGTGTTCATTTCAACCATCCTTGGTGGAGGAAGGAGCTAGAGAGAGTTCCTTGCAGCACAGTCAGAGTCCTGGTTGGAAGGAGTCACTGAGGGGATTTCCTTGCAGCTCTGACAGAGCTTGGTGGCAGCTATTCAGGAGGAAAGCTGCATCCTGGTGGTGCACTCTGTTGCTGGGAGCAAGAGCAACAGAGCAAAGCTAAATGGTGTTTCCCTGTTTGTATTTTTCCCTGGTGTGTATTAGTACAGCGGTGGGGCCAGTGCCTACACCACCCAGCTCCCTAGCAAGGGATAGGTGTAGGATGTGCTAGGGTGACAGGTATCCTGATCGGCGCCTGGTGCGGAACCGGCCTAGGGAATGTTAGGAGTGTGAGGGACACTGACTCAGGGAGTGCAGGAGGTCTCCACGTTCTGTTCCCTATCGCAGGGCCCACCGTTGTAACTGTTTCCCCTTCCCCCGTGTTTTGTTGTTTTAGTTATCGGCCTGCAGGCCATGTCTCACAGGACAGTTTCACGTGCCGTGTCTTGTTGTTTCAGTTACCGGCCTGCGGGCCGTGTCACACAGGACTGATCCACGTGACACCCTGGTTGCAACGGCATAACCCGATTATTGACAGGGGTTCCCGGGATATTGTTAAATGGGGGCCTAATTGTTCTGAAAGATGTCTTGCTAATGTGTCTGTGTCGTCCATTGGTCTGGAAGGTATTCCGGAGTACCTGAAGGACTATACGGACGTTTTCTCCGAAAAAGAGGCTGAAGTTTTACCACCACACCGCCCATTTGATTGTGCCATTGACCTGGTTCCAGGTGCTAAATTGCCCAAGGCCCGCTTGTATAAACTCTCGGGTCCCGTAAAGGACACATTCGTCCTTCTGTCTCTCCTGTGACAGCGGGGTTCTTTTTCGTAAAGAAAAAAGACGGTGGTTTGCGCCAATGCCTCAATTTTCGAGAGTTAAATAAGATAACTGTGAGAAATACTTACCCCCTCCTATTTATTCCTGATTTGTACAACCAGTTGTCTGGGGCTAAGTGGTTTTCGAAATTGGATCTACGGGGAGCATATAACCTTATCCGGGTCCGGGAGGGAGATGAATGGAAAACTGCTTTTCTCACTTATGAAGGGTTGTTTGAGAACTTGGTCATGCCTTTCAGTCTGACCAATGCTCCAGCAGTCTTCCAAAATTTCATCAATCATGTGTTCTCTGATTTTATTGGGCGTTTTATGGTTGTGTATTTGGATGACATACTTTTCTACTCACCTGATAAACAGGCTCACATTGGTCATATTCGGGCAGTTCTCCAAAGGCTCCGGGAGAACTGTCTCTTTGCTAAGCTTGAGAAATGTTTATGTTTTGTTCAGAAACTGTCTTTTCTGGGATTCATTGTGCCTGCTGAGGGGTATCACATGGATCCTAATAAGGTGCAGGCCATTGTCGATTGGGTTCAACCTTGTGAGTTGAAGGCTCTGCAGCGTTTCCTAGGATCCGCTAATTATCTCAAGTTTATAAGGGTGTTTTCACAGGTAGTTAAACCTCTCACAGATATGACTCAAAAGGGGGCCGATATCAAGAATTGGTCAGCCACAGCAATGGCGGCGTTTCAGTTTTTAAAAAAAATGTTTCATGTCTGCTCCGGTTCTTATTCAACCGGACCCGTCTGAACCATTTATTGTTGAGGTGGATGCCTCAGAGGTGGGGGTGGGGGTGGTGTTGTCCCAAGGACCCGCCACTTTGACTAATTTGAGACTCTGTGCCTTTTTCTCTAAGAAATTCTCCCCTGCGGAGAGAAACTAAGATGTTGGGAATCGAGAACTTCGGGCTGTGAAGTTGGCCTTTGAAAAATTCAGGCATTTTTTGGAGGGGGCTGTCCATCCTATTACCGTGGTTACGAACCACAAGAACCTAGCTTACATTGAGTCAGATAAAAGTTTGACTCCTAGACAGGCTAGATGGTCACTTTTTTTTCCCGATTCCAGTTCTCCATCACTTTTCGGCCAGGATCCAAAAATGTCAGAGCTGATGCCTTGTCATGCAGTCTGGATCCGGTGTCCCCCCCCGAACCTCCATCCTCCATTCTTCAGCCTGGGGTGGTGGTGGCAGGTATTTCTAATGTGTTGGAGCGGGAGATTCGGGAAGCTCAGTCTCTTGCCCCTCCGGCTAAGCCGGTGGATAAACTTTTTGTACCAGTTCAATTTCGTCTCAGGGTCCTTCGGGAGTTCCACGACTCAGTTCTGGGTGGACATCCAGGGATCTCGGCTACCCGGAAGGCCATCGCTAGGATATTCTGGTGGTCTTCTTTAGCCTCTGATGTTGGGGAATTTGTGTCTGCTTGTGGTGTATGTGCCCATGTGAAAACCCCCCCATAGCCGGCCAAGGAATTGGTGCCACTGCCAATTCCTGATAGACCATGGACCCATATGTCCATGGATTTCATCACCAATCTTCCCCCTTCCAAGGGTAATACCGTCATTTGGGTAGTGGTGGACAGGTTTAGTAAGCAGGCACATTTTGTACCCTTGGCGGCTTTACCTAATGTGGAAACATTGTCCAGATTGTTTGTTGAGCAAGTGGTGCGGTTGCATGGGGTACCCTTGAATGTGGTGTCTGATAGGGGGGTACAATTTGCTTCCAGATTTTGGAGGGCATTTTGTAAGAGGTTGGGTATTGGTCTGTCTTTTTCATCCGCTTATCATCCAGAGACTAATGGGCAGACTGAGCGGACCAATCAGTCTCTGGAGCAAATTCTGCCTTGCCTGTCCTCAGCCCGACAGGATGATTGGTGTACTGCATTATCTTTGGCCGAGTTTGCATTTATAAACCGCATTAACCAGTCTACGGGTAAATCCCCCTTTTTCTGCAACTATGGGTTTCATCCACATTTTGGAGAGTTCTCCCGTTTGGACTCTGGGTGTCCTGGGGTGGATGAGACTATCCAGCAGTTGGGGGAGGTATGGCGGGAGGTCCAAAGTAACATTACAAAGGTTCAGACTAAATATAATTTTTTTGCAGACAAAAAACGGTCCGTGGGGCCGGTGTTCCAGGTTGGGGATAAGGTATGGTTGTCTACCAAGAACATAAGGCTCAAGGTCCCCTCTGCGAAGCTTGGACCTAAATTTATTGGTCCCTATGAAATTACCGAAGCGGTTAATCCGGTGGCTTTTCGGTTGCGTCTCCTGCCGTCTCTACGGATCCCCAACATTTTCCATAGGGCACTTTTGAAACCTGTGGGGTCCTGTGGAGAGGGATCTTTGTCTTCCCCGTCACCGGTTTTGGTAGATGGGCAGTCTGAGTACGAGGTGGAATGAATTGTTGACTCTAGGTTGGTCCGTCGCACTCTTCAATATCTTGTGCATTGGAAAGGCTACGGTCCTGAGGACCGGTCGTGAGTTCCTGCCCGATCGGTTCATGCAGATTGGTTGGTCCGGGCCTTTCATGCCAGGTATCCTGAGAGACCTGGGGGTCCAGTGGCCCCCCCGTTGAGAGGGGGGTACTGTCATGATCCAGGAAGGGGTTTTGTCTTTGGCCCATCCTGGTCAGACAGGGGTTAATTGCTTCTGCCTCTCTCTGGCAGAGGGCGGCTATTTAGTGGCTACTCGACATAGGTCCGGTGTCAGTTATACTCCTGCCCTCGGCTGAGTTAGTTGACCCCTTGTGTACGTGTGCCTTGTGCCTGATAACTTGTTGCTTGTTTGTTTTTGATCCGGTTCCATCCCTGTTACGAGTTCTGCCTGTGCCTCTTGTACTGCGCTACCCTCTCTGTGTATGACTCTCTGCCTGTGACTTGACTACTCTCTGCTCGTCCCTCTGGTACTGCGCCGCCCTCTACGTGTATGACCTCTGCTTGTCTGACCTGAGTTTCCCTCTCCTTTACTACAGTATCCCTGTAGTAAGTATATTACATCATCTGCTGCATCAGTAGGACGCTACGCCCCACCCCCTGCAGTCACATGATCGTAGGTCCTTGTACTCTTAACTACTTTCAGCGTTGCAGGTCCTGTCTGCCTGAACTTTCCCTGCAGTATCGGACCCCGGGCTCTCCCGCAGTGTGGGTAAATCTCCCTGCTCAGCCGTGGCAGCTTGCCAACGCTGACAGGATCCTGACAGTTTTAATGTACCTATAAGACTTGGAGCTTTGATGATGTTTTGAAGGCAAAGGGTGATCATACTAAATATGGATTTATTTTAGATATATTTGATTCCCTGACTTTGCTTTCTGTTAATTTATTAAAATAAACTGTTAAACTACTATTCTTGAATTTATTCTTACTTTGCAGCATTTTCTACATACCTGCCTACAACTTTTGCACAATTCTGTGTGTAGCATCTGTAGTGTTCATATGATTTGCAGAGTGAATTCAGGGCCAAGATTATCTTGTATCAAGTTTTCTCTCACCTCTGGTAAAAGCGATGCGACAAAAACCCTCTGCTCCTAATACTTGCTTTTCTCTCCTAATCTGTTACTCTGAAGGGAACAAGCTCCTTAACGTTTCAATGTTGTTATTTTTCAGGTTCGCTATATATACAGAATAACACAAAAATGGCCATTTGGACATCCCACGAAATTACATATATCCACATGTGGTACAGTTTTCACTTCATCCGATCCGGATAGTCTCGATAGATTAATTAGAGCAGAAAAGCAGTGGGTGGCTATGTACAGTCACTATAGTGCTAAAATGAGTAAGAGAAAGAATTCTGACCATAGTAAATTGTAGCCATGTGAAAGACAACCTCAGTGACTACATTGTAGCTATCATCAGTCTTGTTTTGCATTTTGCCATACATTTTTTATACATTTTTATACTGTAGCTGGATCGTAAAAATGGTAAACTGCAAGTTCAACAGTCTGCTGTAGGCTCTGTGATATTCTAATATAAAACTAACACGTTATAAACTACACACAATTCACTCCAGGCTAAAACCAGTGTTCATTAAAATGAAATCAAAGGAACTAGGTAGAAAGATCCCAAAAATGAATGTCTAGACACATATTAAACATTTGATATAGTGGATTTTCTTCTTGTGGTGATGACGTTCTTAAAAGGAGGTCCTCCATCTTGAATATTCTGCGCAGCCACAGACATACCAGAGAAATGTTGGCCATGGAGTAACAGAAAAAGCCTGCCGTTTACAGAAGTCAATCGCGAATGCACACCATTGTTAGAAGTATATTTGCAACTATACAAAGCAAGTGAATATCTAGGGTCCAGTGTGACAAACAGAAATGCTTACTAACTGAGCAACAGATGGAAAAGTTGCCTTTTTTGCATAATCTATCATTTTGGGCTACGTCTTACCAGTCTTTCTTATTCTCTGATGCTTGTTTTTGATCTTTCTGGGAAAGGAACAATATAAAGAATAGTGGGAAGTGAGCCAAATCCTAATCCACTTACAAAGACAAACTCTTGTACTTCAGGCATCCAGAACTATCTCTTGGTGAAGGATGGAACTGTAAGTTGCATTTTCCAAAAAAAAGAGGAAATATTCATTGCATTCTGTAGATAGTATTTTATTTGACTGTCCGTTAAAAATAAATAAATAAATAAAAATGGACCATTGTTAGTTAATGCTGGAAAATATCAAAATAGGCAATATATTTACCCATTAAGGCCCTGCAGCTTCAGTGCCTCTTTGTTGTTCTTTACAAATGGTTAGTCAAAAAAACTCTACACTTGTATTTATTATCCATCTTAACTACAAGCTACCCTGATATACAGTAACTTGGGGTGCAGAAAGCTGCAGGTCCAGCAAGGAACCAGGTTTTTGAGTATCAAATATACAGATTGGGGGTCACTTGAGTAATAGTGATCACAAAGTAATATTTTTTTACGTATCCTTTACGAAAAATAAAGTGTTTCGAGAATTAAAGAAAGGGGGTCATGACGAGGCATTAAATAGTTATAAGAAAAAAAAGTTTTGTAAAATGAAATAAATGCAGTAAAGATTAAGACAGAGACACTTATTGCCAAGGAAAGTAAACTAATCCAAAAATAGTCTACAACTACGTACAGTCATATGTAAAAGTTTGGGCACCCCTATTAATGTTAACCTTTTTTCTTTATAACAATTTTGGTTTTTGCAACAGCTATTTCAGTTTTATATATCTAATAACTGATGGACTCAGTTATATTTCTGGATTCAAATGAGGTTTATTGTACTAACAGAAAATGTGCAATCTGCATTTAAACAAAATTTGACCGGTGCAAAAGTATGGGCACCCTTATCATTTTCTTGATTTGAACACTCCTAACTACTTTTTACTGACTTCCTGAAGCACTAAATTGGTTTTGTAACCTTATTGAGCTTTGAACTTCATAGCCAGGTGTATCAAATCATGAGAAAAGGTATTTAAAGTGGCCACTTGCAAGTAGTTCTCCTATTTGATTCTCCTATGAAGAGTGGCATCATGGGCTCCTCAAAACAACTCTCAAATGATCTGAAAACAAAGATTATTCAACATAGCTTTTCAGGGGAAGGATACAAAAAGTTGTCTCAGAGATTTAACCTGTCGGTTTCCACTGTGAGGAACATAGTAAGGAAATGGAAGAACACAGGTACAGTTCTTGTTAAGCCCAGAAGTGGCAGGCCAAGAAAAATATCAGAAAGGCAGAGAAGAAGAATGGTGAGAACAGTCAAGGACAATCCAAAGACCACCTCCAAAGACCTGCAGCATCATCTTGCTGCAGATGGTGTCACTGTGCATCGGTCAACAATACAGCGCATGCATAACGCCTTTTTGTATGACCAAACAACTCAATCTTTGTTTCATCAGTCCACAGGACCTTCTTCCAAAATGTAACTGGCTTGTCCAAATGTGCTTTTGCATACCTCAGGCGACTCTGTTTGTGGCGTGCTTGCAGAAACAGCTTCTTTCGCATCACTCTCCCATACAGCTTCTCCTTGTGCAAAGTGCGCTGTATTGTTGACCGATGCACAGTGACACCATCTGCAGCAGGATGATGCTGCAGGTCTTTGGAGGTGGTCTGTGGATTGTCCTTGACTGTTCTCACCATTCTTCTTCTCTGCCTTTCTGATATTTTTCTTGGCCTGCCACTTCTGGGCTTAACAAGAACTGTACCTGTGTTCTTCCATTTCCTTACTATGTTCCTCACAGTGGAAACTGACAGGTTAAATCTCTGAGACAACTTTTTGTATCCTTCCCCTGAAAAGCTATGTTGAATAATCTTTGTTTTCAGATCATTTGAGAGTTGTTTTGAGGAGCCCATGATGCCACTCTTCATAGGAGAATCAAATAGGAGAACTACTTGCAAGTGGCCATTTTAAATACCTTTTCTCATGATTTGATACACCTGGCTATGAAGATCAAAGCTCAATGAGGTTACAAAACCAATTTAGTGCTTCAGGAAGTCAGTAAAAAGTAGTTAGGAGTGTTCAAATCAAGAAAATGATAAGGGTGCCCATACTTTTGCACTGGTGAAATTTTGTTTAAATGCAGATTGCACATTTTCTGTTAGTACAATAAACCTCATTTGAATCCAGAAATATAACTGAGTCCATCAGTTATTAGATATATGAAACTGAAATACCTGTTGCAAAAACCAAAATTGTTATAAAGAAAAAAGGTTAACATTAATAGGGGTGCCCAAACTTTTACATATGACTGTATATAAATAATAAGAAACTCAAAAATGATAGTGCTGGCCAACTCAAAAATCATCTCAGTAAAATTTTGAAAGAGGATAAGGGCAAGGCCAATCTGCTAAACGCATTTTTCTCTACAGTATTTACACAAGAAAATCCCATGACAGACAACATGATCTGGAATACCAGAAATACTCCATTAAATGTCACCTGTTCAACCCAGCAGGAAATATGATGCTACTGTAAGGAGGTGGCAGGGAACCTCACGTGCCTCCTTTCTTCAGGACGCTGTTCACACAGTCCCATGCACCATCTCATTGTTTATGAATGTTTATACACTGTAATGTCATGTGCTGTAATGTGTAATGTAATGTTTAGATATTGTATCTGTCATGTACTGCTGTTTAAAGGCTTAGGGATAGATCTTAGGTAATATAGGACCATAGTGGGGTAGAATACAGGGGGGCATTATAGAGTTAAGGACAAGAGATAGTATTATAGAATAGGTTAAGAGATAGGCAGCACAGGGGTTAACTAGATGGGACGGGCAGCACAGAGCAGTGGAGTTTAGACAGGACACTTCCTTTTTATAATTAGACCTCAGGGCAGCCTGCCCAAGGGCAGGGCAGTACATATGCCTAGACAGTGACAAGCCATGAGGATAAGTCTCGCATATGGCACTAAGGGGCCCCAGTGTGGTACTAGCAGGTACAGAGGATGCAGCGTCGAGTCACGAGACAACTACGGTGCTTTTTAAAGATTCGTTTATGGGACTTGAGGGGATTTCCCTCAGTCACGGCCTGTTCACCAAAACAGGGGTAACACAGGTTGCCCACGCAGGGGCTCTAACAAGCAAACACGGTAATGTAGAACACGACTACTCTCGGCAACGGCCGGTCACTATAGGGCCACGGTGTGGCCGACTACAGGGTTTATGACTCGGGGGTTTATGACTCGGGTGGGAGCAGCTGAGATGGTGTTCCCAGCAGCTTTCCCTAATGGAACCGGACATGGGGCTGACAGGGAGAGTACAGAGGGGATGCGGATTGTCCAAAGAGGCTGCCCGGATGGCAGATAAAAAGGAAGGCATGGATGGGATACGGATTGTCCAGTGATACAGCTGGGATTGCCGGGCAGTGGGAGCTGCTAGAAGGAACAGGGCCTGTCTGAATGACAGTGAAAGCGCAGGATGTGAGACTTGTGAGAATTGTGCTGCCAAAGTGCTGTGTACTCATGTTATTAGTGAAGTTGAACTGTTGGAAAAGAACTGTGACTCTGCAGGGTTAATGGAACCTGGAAACCTGAAGCTGGAGTGACAGAGACCGAGGGAACTCCAGCAACTGAAGTGAGTACTCTGTTGCACACATCACACATACAGCAGAAAGAACTTTGTATTTTATCTGTGAGGCGTCAGGGTGTGGGAACAGTAAAGCCAGTTGCCACGACTACCACCCTGGCTGCCTTACACTATCTCAAAATCACTAAAGTAAACAAATACTAGGGTCCAGATCGCATACACCCCTGAGGAGTTACGCACTGTGATGAATAGACCATTAGTTTTAATATTCAAAGATTCAATAATAACACAGACATGTACCACTGGACGGGCGCATGGCAAATGTGGTGCCAATATTCAAAAAGGGGACAAAATCTAAGACTGGAAGTTATAGGCAAGTTAGTTTAACCTCTATTGTGGGTAAAATCCTTGAGGGTTTTCTAAGGGTACCGTTACACCTAGCGATGCACCAGCGATCCCGACCAGCGATATGATGCGGTCAGGATCGCTGGTGCATTGCTAGGTGGTCGCTAGTGAGCTGCCACTCAGGCAGATCTCACCAGCGACATCGCTGGGGACGGGGATCGCTACTTACCTGTCAGACGCGGCGATCCTGCGTCCTCCCGCCCGGCTCCACGCGTTGCTCGTCGGCGCCACAGGAAGTGCCGCAGGAAGTGGCCGACGAGGAATGGTCCAGGTGCTTCTCGCGCGATCAGCGATAACCAGCGGGGGAGCCGGTAGGAGGTAAGTATCACATGCAGCAATATCGCTAGCAATATCGCTGCAACGTCACAAAATCTTAAGAGATGTTATCCTGGAGTATCTCAATTAGAATAACCTCATAACCCAGCATCAACATGGGTTCATGAGGGATCAGTGTTGTCAAACTAATCTTATCAGGTTCTATGAGGACGTAAGTTTCAGACTGGACCAGTGAAATGAGAGGACCTTTCAAAGGCACTTGATACGGTGCTGCATAAAAGGTTAGTACATAAAATGAGTGTAATGGGAATAGGGAAAAATGAGTGTAGGTTGGTTAACAACTGGCTCAGTGATTGGAAACAAAGGTTGGTTATTAAGTGAATACACTGGGATTGGATCACAGTTAACAGTAGGGTAACACAGGGACAGTATTGGGCCCTCTTCTTTTTAATATAGTTATTAATGACCTCATACAAGGCATACAGAATAGAATTTTAATATTGGCAGATGATACGAAACTCTGCAAGGTAATCAACACAAAGGAGAATAATTTCATGTTACAGAGGGATTTTTATAAGCTGTCTGCTGGGCTGACGTTAGCTGTAGATAAATGTAAGTTCAGGCACTTTGGCAGAGGAAATGCAATGTATAATTATGTACTAAATTGTAAAACACTAGGTAAAACTGTCACTTAGAAAGACTTGGGCACATGGGTGGATGAAACTGATATTCTGATATTTCATTGCAGTTTCATTTCTGGAACTTTGTTATCCCCTACTGGACCACAGCATTCCCTACTGGACCACATCATTCCCTGCTGGATCACAGTTAAAGTGTGAGCGAGCATGATAATGAAGCAGAACAACCAAAAGCATCTGTATCACAGAATGTCCAGCTATGCAATACGTGAGCAGTACTGTCAGGAGTGTGCATAAGAAGAACTGCAACTACCATTACTAGGGACAACAGATAATTATTTTTACATGAAGGGGGTTTCCAATATTTTTTAGATTGATTGGTCCATTTCTCAGTATACTGTCAATGATATTGCACCATTTCTATGTATCAAAGCTTAGTCATTAATACAGGAAGTTATTAACTGCTAGGGCTATCAGAACTCGAAGAAAACCTTTTGAAGACCATATTTTGAAGGATCCTTTAAAGCCAGTTAAAAAATAGCTACAGAGAAAGTTTTTAATTTGGAGCACAATTCCATCTGTTTTGGAGGTAGACATGGGCCGATATGCGGTTGCATAGGCTGCACCAATTGTATGTCCACCCCAGGAACTCTTCCTAGTGTATATGCACAAAGATTGAAGTTGATCAATGAGAATCTAAGTAGTTTATCGTCAAGGGAATATTCTAACAACAAAGCATAAATTAAAGTGGGCAATATGTTCAAGTATGCCCTAGATTTGAGGCAATTGTAATGATTTACATTAAAAATAAAATGGTAGATGTCTGGAGTCAGCCCCCTACCAATCTGATACTGTTCAGACTGGAAGATAAAGACTGGATATGATGCCCTCTAAAGTTAGAAGTTGTGAATAAAAGCATTAAGATGACACAACGCTGAGCATTTAACAGTGAATATCACTAGACGTGTTAGTGCTGGCGGAACGCACCAAATTATAAATAATAGTAGGTGTGTTCACAGCCTGGGGTCCACCGTGCAGAGGTGGTACACTGCTGCTAGGTAATGGCGGAAGAATAGAGCGGCGTGAAAACAGTCACACGTGGGTTACGTCACCCAGTGTGAACAGGAGCGAACTCGGCTGACTCACAGAGCTGCACAGCCGCTGAACGCAAATACCGGAGCCTGTTTAGCTCACAGAGCCCAGCCAAAAAGCGCACAGAAAGCGGCCACAGAACTCTACCCCAAGGACACGGGGTTAGAGTTCCTCTAGGCCCTCCAAGCGCACGGTGTCGCTGCCGCGAACGCCGCTATAGACACTGGCTACAGAGTGTGGAGCACGTGCACTGACGTGTGCCGAGTCACTGATGGGAACTAATGTCCGACTCTGACTCTACCCTACCTACACCTAAGCCTGGGCGCTAGCAGGCTAGGCTGCACAACACATGCGTTCCAAGGGTAGGGGTTTCATAATGAGTCAGTCACCAGAGACATTCATACGTGCATACATCACTCATTCCTCATAGTCTGAAAATACAGTGTATCCTAGCGCATGGCCGAGCGGCCATGCGAACCTTTTATAGCCGCGAGCGTCCGGGACCTTCCTGGCTTCGCAGATGGGCTAATCCGAACAGGAGCAGGACCTGAGTACGTGACCTTCGATCTCCAATGGGAGATCACTCCACGGGCATGCTCAGTGGCCCGAGATGAGGACTTAGTCCCTGGAGAATCTCGCTGCTGAGCAACCTGCATTGCCATAGCTGTGCCAGAGGTAGCAGCAGCAAGCAAACCCACGGAGGTGGTCTGGTCTGGGCAGAGCGTCGGGACCGACGAGTTTGCTGAGCAACCTCCTCTGCGGCTGGAGAGGAATGGGAGACCGCTGGAAGTAAGGCTCGGGATTCTCGCTGTGCAGCGACAGGAACCTGACGCCTAACATTACCCCCCTCCTAGGGCCTCGCTCCGCTCGAATTCTGCAATGAGAAGTGGAGCGTGGATGTTCTCCACCGACTCCCAGGACCGAGCCTCTGGACCATGACCCTTCCAATCCACCAAATAAAACTTTTTGCCCCGCACCATCTTGCATCCCACAATGGCATTGACCTCAAACTCGTCAGACGACAGGTCCGAAGTCCCGGCAGATGGCTCAGAAGACGTTGAAAGGGCCAATATAGCGCGGTGCGAACTTAGCGGATTCAGCCCGCAGTCTGATGTTTTGGGCAGAAAGCCACACTAAGTTGCCATGGGCGAAGGTCAGAGCAGAATGCCTGTGTGCATCAGCGGAGGCCCTCATTCTCTCCTTGGAGGCCCGGATAGCATCCTGCGTGCGATCCCAAATGTCACGTGCCTCCACCACCCAGTCTGCTACCCTAGAGTCGGTGGATGACACGGGCATAGGCACGGGGACGCGCGGATGCTGGCCGTAATTTAAGAGGAATGGAGTTTGACCGGTGGAGTCGGCCACAGCGTTGTTCAAGGCGAACTCCGCCCACGGAAGCAAGGATGCCCAGTCATCCTGCCTGGTCGAGACAAAATGTCGCAGATATGTCACCAGGGTCTGGTTGGCTCTCTCAACCAACCCGATCGTCTCGTGATGATAGGCCGAGGAGAGATTTAGCTCAATGCTGAGCAGAGAACAGAGCTCTCTCCAGAACCGAGATGCAAACTGAGGACCCCGGTCGCTGACAATCTTATCCGGCATGCCGTGCAGGTAGAAGACATGTTTAATAAACAACACTGTCAGGCCCCGTGCAGAAGGCAGCCGCGAGAGTGGCACCAGCTGCACCATCTTGGAGAAATGATCGTTGACCACCCAAATGATGGTGCAGCCACTGGACTTGTTCAGACCCACCACAAAGTCCATACCGACCATCTCCCAGGGCCTGTCCGCTACCGGCAGGGGATAGAGTAACCCAGCGGGCCGCTGCCGAGAGGACCGATTCTGGGCACAAGAGACGCACCCCTGAATATAGTCCCTGATGTCACGGGCCATATGCGGCCACCAGTACATCCTTGCCAGGAGATCAGAGGTCCGTTTGGTCCCAAAATGTCCCCCCACTCTGGACGAATGAGCCCAAGAGAGGACCTTCGGTCGCAGATGGGCAGGGACAAAAGTCTTGCCTGGAGGTACCGACTCAAGAGCAAGCGGAGCCATGGTACTCAGGCTCTCTGATGGGACTATAAGCCGAGGCTCCTCCTCCTCCGATGACACCACGGAGTGAGAGAGAGCGTCGGCCCGGATGTTCTTCTCCCAGGAGAGAAAATGCAGGGTGAAATGGAATCGGGAGAAGAACAAGGACCATCTGGCCTGGCGAGAATTCAGCCGCTGGGCTGTCTGTAGATAGACCAAATTTTTGTGGTCGGTGAACACCTGGAAAGGGTGGTGAGCCCCCTCCAGGAGGTGTCTCCACTCTGAGAAGGCCAGCTTCATTGCTAGCAACTCCCTGTCCCCAATAGAATAATTCCTCTCCGCCGGTGTGAAGGTCTTAGAGAAGAAGAAGCATGGGTGCTTCCGACCTTGCGAGTCCTTCTGGAACAGGACCGCTCCAGCACCGACGGAAGAGGCATCCACCTCCAGAATGAAGGACTTATCTACATCGGGGCGATGTAGAATGGGAGCGCTAGCGAAGTGGGATTTAATAGAAGCGAAGGCCTTGGAGACAGTTTCCGACCACAGTTTGGGGTTTGCACCCTTCTTGGTGGGGGTTACCAAGGGCGCTACCAAAGTTGAGAAATGGGGAATGAATTGGCGATAGTAATTTATGAACCCCATAAAGCGCTGCACCGCTTTGAGAGAATGAGGTTCTTGCCAATCCATCACCGCCTGTAGTTTGGCAGGATCCATGGCCAAACCCTGGGCAGAGATGATGTAGCCCAGGAAAGGCAAGGACTCCTGCTCAAACACACATTTCTCCAATAGGCATAAAGGGAGTTTGCCCGCAGGAGATCAAAGACTTTGCAAACATCTCTCCGGTGGGAGTCAATATCTGGAGAGTAAATGAGAATATCGTCCAGATAGACTACTACCGAGGTGGTAAGCATATCCCGGAAGATATCGTTCACAAAGTCTTGGAAGACGGCTGGAGCATTACATAGCCCGAAGGGCATCACCAGGTATTCATAGTGCCCGTCTCTGGTGTTAAATGCCGTCTTCCATTCGCCCCCATCACGGATGCGAATCAGGTTATAGGCTCCCCGCAGATCAAGCTTAGTAAACACTATCGCTCCCTGTAGCCTATCAAACAGTTCCGATATCAGGGGCAGAGGATATTTGTTCTTAACGGTTATGGCGTTAAGACCCCTGTAATCGATGCACGGACGTAATTCTCCATTCTTCTTTTGGACAAAGAAGAATCCTGCTCCCGCCAGGGACACTGACTTCCTAATGAATCGTCTTGCCATATTCTCCCTGATATACTGAGACATGGCATCTGTCTCTGGGAGAGAAAGGGGGTATACTCGACCCCGAGGAGGCTCAGCATCGGGCAAGAGGTCAATAGGACAGTCGTAAGGGCAGTGCGGCAGAAGTGTCTCTGCCGCCTTCTTGGAGAAATCGTCTGCACACTGCTGATACGGCTTGGGAAGTGAGGAGAGATCTGTGGGAATCTCAGAGGTAGCAACCTGTATGCAGTCCCTCAGACACCTACCCTTGCAGGACTTGCTCCAACCGAGGATTTTTCCCGAGGACCACTCTATGTGAGGAGAGTGAAATCGTAGCCTGGGAACCCCTAGGAGGACCTGGTCAATACCTTCGGGCATAACAAGAAGAGACAGCATCTCCTGATGAGAAGGAGACAGTGAGAGTCTCAGTGGAGCCGTCTGGTGGGTGATTTGGGACGGGAGTGTCGCACCATTCACCACTCTGATAGTGACTGGTTGAGGTAGCAGGACCAGGGGGATTGCGTGTTGTTGGGCGAAGGCAGACAGCATGAAATTTCCCTTCGCCCCAGAGTCCACGCAAACCTCCACAGTCAGAGTGGAAAAATTGAACTCTAACGCCCCTTTAAACAGGAGCTTGGAGGAGAAAGTCACTGTGTCTAGTAGGCCCCCTCCGATAACCACTAGACGTGAGCGTTTCCCGACCGCTGTGGGCACTGGCTAGCAACGTGCCCAGTCTGCAGACAATGGAAACAAACTGGAGATACCCATGCAGGCCGTGACTTGGACCCCGTGCGGGACACCTCCATGGCCTCTGGAGGCTCGGGCGGCTGACCGGGAGATTCCAGCGGTCTAGCAAATTTTGGAGCCAACCTATATCGTTGGCTGGACTTGGAGTGCTCCAACCCTCGCTCGGTGAAGCGAACGTTAATTTGGGCGGAGACCGTAATGAGCTCCTCCAAAGTGGTGGGCACCTCCCTGGTAGCCAGGGCGTCTTTGACATGATCAGCCAGGCCTCTCCAGAATATCGGTATGAGAACCTTATCTGGTCACTCCAGCTCGGAGGTCAGAGTTCTGAAGAGGATGGCATACTGGCTGACCAGAGATGGACCCTGGGTTAGGGCCAGCAACTGCTGTGTGGTGTGTGTGACCCGAGGTCCCAGGAACACCTGCTTGAGAGTGAGCAGAAAATGGGTGGCACTCTGTACCAGGGGATCCCCACGCTCCCACAGCAGGGTGGCTCACTCCAAGGCCCTGCCCGACAGGAGGAAGATGATAAATCCCACCTTGGCCCGCTCAGAGGGAAATCGTGTGGCCAGCAACTCCAGGTGAATGGAGCACTGACTCACAAAACCCCTGCATGATGCACTATCACCCGAGAACTTCTCGGGCAGCAGGAGGCGAGACAAGGTCGGGGCATGTCTGGCCGTGGAGACACGGGCGACAGCCTCTGTAGCTGCTTGAACAGCGACCGAGGTAACATCCGCAGTTGAGGTGGAATGCTCTAGTGCTGCCAACCTACCCTCCAGCTGCTGGATGTACCTGTGCAGTCCGCCATTACTAGCCAGACCCTGGCGCTAGGATAATGTTAGGGCTGGTGGAACGCACCAAATTATAAATAATAGTAGGTGCGTTCACAGCCCGGGGTCCACCGTGCAGAGGTGGTACACTGCTGCTAGGTAATGGCGGAAGAATAGAGCGGCGTGAAAATAGTCACACGTGGGTTACGTCACCCAGTGTGAACAGGAGCGAACTCTGCTGACTCACAGAGCCGCACAGCCGCTGAACGCAAATACCGGAGCCTGTTTAGCTCACAGAGCCCAGCCAAAAAGCGCACAGAAAGCGGCCACAGAACTCTACCCCAAGGACATGGGGTTAGAGTTCCTCTAGGCCCTCTGAGCGCATGGCGTCGCTGCCGCGAACGCCGCTATAGACACTGGCTACAGAGTGTGGAGCATGTGCACTGAGGCGTGCCGAGTCACTGATGGGGACTAATGCCCGACTCCAACTCTGCCCTACCTACACCTAAGCCTGGGCGCTAGCAGGCTAGGCTGCACAACACATGCGTACCAAGGGTAGGGGTTTCATAATGAGTCAGTCACCAGAGACATTCATACGTGCATACATCACTCACTCCTCATAGTCTGAAAATATAGTGTATCCTAGCGCATGGCCGAGCGGCCATGCAAACCTTTTATAGTGTGAGCGTCCGGGACCTTCCTGGCTTCTCGGATGGGCCAATCCGAACAGGAGCAGGACCTGAGCATGTGACCTTCGATCTCCAATGGGAGATCACTCCACGGGCATGCTCAGTGGCCCGAGATGAGGTCTTAGTCCCTGGAGAATCTCGCTGCTGAGCAGTCTGCAGTGCCATAGCTGTGCCAGAGGTGGCAGCAGCAAGCAAACCCACGGAGGTGGTCTGGACAGAGCATTGGGACCGACGAGTTTGCTGAGCAACCTCCTCTGCGGCTGGGGAGGAATGGGAGACCGCCGGGAGCAAGGCTCGGGATTCCCGCTGTGCAGCAACAGGAACCTGACGCCTAACAAGACGTGAGTGTCAGCTAAAGGCATAGATCAGAATGGCAGGATTACAAGCCATAAACTGAATCTATCTTTGTTGTAGCAATTTACAGCTGAAAGCTTTTTCCCATACCACAAATTCTACTGACATACAGGTGAAATGACACCCTAAATCCACACAGCAACCTGTGAACCTGTAATAGTTCTTTTATCACAGAGGCCAATATGTGTCTAACAAACTGAAAATAGGTATCGCCTCCAAAAAGGTTCTTGTATCTTTCGTTTCTGATATTCTTAGAGGGACTCGGTTCAAGCCACATACAGGTGCTCAGTGCACCCTTGACATGCCCAAACATTTAAAGGGAGTCCGTTACCCCAAATATGTATTTTAAGTAGGCTATAAAGTGTTATGGGGGACTTAACCCCTATAACAACAATACCAGCACTGTACCTGTACTAGCACTGTACCTGTTAGTGGTATACTGCCTGAGAAAATACCTATAACTTTATAAGCAAACTAGCTGAAGAGCCCGGTGTTGCCCAGGCATAGTAACTAACTGTGGTTAGTTATAACAAATTATAATGATTATCCTCCATCCCATAGTCCCGTGCCCATATACCCATCATACATATCCTCCATCCCGTAGTCCAGTGCCCATATACCCATCATACATATCCTCCATCCCGTAGTCCAGTGCCCATATACCCATCATACATGTCCTCCATCCCATAGTCCCATGCCCATTTACCCATCACACATCCTCCATCCCATAGTTCTGTGCCCATAAACCCATTATGACATCTTCGCCACGACAATCATTCTGACATCATTGTTACCATGGCAGCCTATTGACATAAACGTCACCATGGCAACCATTATGACCTAACCGTCACCACTGCAACCTATTATGACATCATCGTCACCATGGCAACCATTATGACAGCATTGTTGATACACACATACACACATACACTCAGCTTTATATATATATATATATATATAGATAAGTAGGCTTCTATGCACTCTTAGCTTGGCCCAGAGTTTGGTACACCATTACGCATCGTCATTTGCATATTGTGACCCTTCCCCTGCTTCTGATTGACAGTCTCTCTGATTCTGTGATTTTCAGATTGACACTTCTCAGAGCGAGAACTTTCTGAATGCTGCCAGCGTGTGTGATGCCACTTTGCAAAACTAAGAAACAGAGGGCACCGCTAATTCATAATGGAACTAAAGGGGTTCTCCTAAAGCATGCTGTATAGCACTGGAGAAAATAGAACAGACTAAGATGCATGCTAAAAAATAGGGAATTCCCAGAAAAATATATAAAATTTGAACTTTATGAATGTAAATAACAACAAATCACGTGCAACAAGACAGACTCATAAAAACATTTAAAAAAACAAAACCAGGTTCAATAGCTGGTTATGCACTTGATATGGCAATAACCTACCTCCACAGAAATTCACAAAAATCCAAATGGCAGTATATTAGTATATAATACCAGCAGAAAAATGTCATATGAACAAAGATTCATGAGAAAACAGAACAGTGATATGTACTCTTACTAAATGGTTAACCCCATGAACCCATAAATGCGCAAAAATAACCCTATTCACAACACCATGTCAGTATTTAAGGGATAGCAGCTGTGACTGAAATACAAAAAACGCAGCTGGTTGTGGACTAGAGAGAAGGTTTGACCCGTAAAGTGATTATCCCAAAAGAAAATAGGTAAGGGAGAATAAGAAACAAAAAATGGAAAAACTATTAAGAGCAAGAAAACTTTGCTAGCAAATCAAAAATATTTGTGAAAAAATATCAGGGTTCAAACCTGCTGGTATTCGGGTATGACGATGTAAAATTCCTATTTGGAGCTATTTTTGCCAGTATAAAATTTGTCGAGGAGCATACCCCATGCTTTTCGCCAGCTACATCAGTGGCTTCTTCAGGGGAAAAGAAGCTATGCATATCTCCAGATACATCTGTGGCTTCTTCAGGGAAAATTGCAATCTGGTAGTCCACAACCAGCTGCGTTTTTGTGAGGCCGCTTGCTGCACTTCCAAATGTATTAATGTAGTAAGCGGCATCAGAAGAGAGGAGACAGGAGAATACGCTGTGCTGCCGCTCACATGCCGACAGCTTTTAAATAGTTTTTGCTCTGGGAAGCTTGCACTGGCAGTCAGAGATGAGGGAAGGGCCCCCACATGCAAATGAAGAGGTATAAAAGTGCACCAAAGCCTCCTCATTTGCATATTAATTAAAAGTTATTTTGTCAGGCACTGTACCAGTAACAGATACAGTGCTATTATGGTTGTTACAGGCGCTAAGTTCCTTAAAACACTGTATAGCCCATTTAAAATGAATTCTGTGGGTGACGGACCCCCTTTAAAGGGATTCTGTCACCCCTTTTTTCGAATATGAGCTGCCGGCACCGACATCAGGGGCTTATCTACAGCATTCTGTAATGCTATAGATAAGCCCCCGATGTAACCTGAAAGATAAGAAAAAAGAGTTAGATTATACTCACCTCGGCGTTCAGTCCGGTCCGATGGGTGTCCCATCTTCATACGATGCCGTCCTCTTCTTTTCTTCCTGTCATGGCTCCTGCGCAGGCGCACTGCTCTGCCCTGTTGAGAGCAGAGCAGAGTCCTGCAGTGTGTAGGTGCCAGGAGAGGTTCGGCACCTGCGCACTGCAGTATTCTTCTCTGCCCTCAACAGGGCAGAGCAGTGCGCCTACGCCGGTGCCACGACAGGAAGGAAAGAAGAGGACAGCATCGCTAGAAGATGGAAGGCGAGGGACTGCAACACCCATCGGACCAAGACCGGACTGCCCTCCCGGTGAGTATAATATAACTCATTTTTCTTCTCTTTCAGGTTACATTGGGGGCTTATCTACAGCATTACAGAATGCTGTAGATAAGCCCCTGATGTCGGTGCCGGCAGCTCATATTCGAAAAAAGGGGTGACAGATTCCCTTTAAGAGCACCTTCCCACCTAATTGTGTTCCCTCTATCTTCACTCTTCCCTGGCTCTGTAAAGCCAGAGCTGTTAATCATAAAAAAGAGGGGGTGAAAAAAAGAAAAAACAAGTAGGTGGGTGTCACGACTCATTTTTGGAGTCCTGACAGCTCTGGTTTTGCTTTAATTTAAATGTGGTTTTTACTTTTGGGCTAGCAGGGGTTAATGTCAGTTTCCTTGCTGGCAGCTGCTCTATTGCTTGTCAGCTGATGTTGGGGGTGACCACTCCCACCATCCTTTAAATAGTCACATGACGCATCAGCTGACTGTTGGTAATAGTGTTTGTCTCTGAAGACCAGCCTAGGAGTATGGAGCTCTCTGGTGCTAGCAGTGTATCAGCTGCTTCGGTGGATTTCGATGTCCTGGTTCTGTATCCTCTGCTTTGTGGAGCTTTGCAGTAGAAGCTTGAGCTAAGTTTTTGCTGTTCCTTTCCTTGTTTGTCTCGTACGTCCTTGCTGGCCAGTGCACGAGCCAGGGTATAGTGAAGTGGCAGCTAGGGACTAGACATGTGACAGCAGCGGGGGGAAGGACCTGCATAGGGCATTAGGGGAGCTTAGGCATAGGCTCAGAATGTTGTTCAGAGGTGCCCCATCCCTTGTTCCCTACTGTTAGGGCCTTCCTCTCCCTTTTTCCATGCCGTTGTTTGGGTGGACTTTCCCATCCTGAGCGTGACAATGGGAAAGAGCACTTACGGTAAATGTTTGGCCACACCAAGGGTGCACCAAGCAGATGTACTTAATCTGAACAGTCATTGTGTGCTGATAGACTCCATTTATAGAGTTACTGAATTTTTAATTAAATGGATTTTCCCATTTAATTAAACTTCTTCCATGGCCTCAGTTTGCTATAAAAAACAAACCATGCTGTATTTACTTTTCCCAGGTCCAACGGCGTGTCTCTTTCCCTGTTCCCTGTGTCTGGCATTGGCTGTGAGGCGGATGTTGCCTTGACAGTGAATCAGTGAGCTCAGTGACTCTAGCAATGCGTTCTTGTGTAGATGGTATGAATCGCATGTAGATTCAGAACTGCTGAGCTCACTGATTATATTTGGTGCGCTGTCAACGTGATGTCAGGATCATAGCCAATTCCAGGCACTAGCAACAGTGGCTGAGACTTGCCAATGGACCTGGTAACTTTGAGTACAGCGTGGGATTTTTTTTTCAATAGAAAACTGCAGTCGGAGGAAAAATTTAATTTAAAGGGAACAGCCCTTTATGTTCAGCATTTAGAAAGTTATGATTTTTTATAATGTATTTCATCACTTTATTTTACCTCTTTCTCTCCCAAACACCAAGGCACAGTGCTATTTTAACTGCTCCTCAGCAAGAATCCTTACCCAATCACAACCAAGCTGATTATGGGAACTTTGCTTGTCTGTGTGCGAGGGAGGAGAGCGATGATGCTAAGACAGGGACAGATTATAAAGTACAGTCGAAAGCTGATTCTTCAGGAGCGTGAACTAGGCAGTTGAAACAGCAATGCAACGTGGTATTTGAGAGTGAAAGAAACAAAACTGAAATAATTTGAGAGTGAAAGAAACAAAAGAGTGAAAGAAACAAAATAAGGTGATGAAGTATATTACCAAAATACATAACTGTGCAAAGCCTGATCAATAGTTACTTTTTAAGGTATTCTTGGTTATGTCATTCAATGTAAAGTATTTTGGGACACACTTCTTAATCATTGAATTAATGTTTTTTTTCAGTCCCATTGCTACAAGGCGTATAAAGTACAGCCCCACTATGACTTTATCAAGAGCTCACTAAATTTGAGCATGGTATTGTTAAAGTATGCAACAAGTCAGTTTGTGCGATGTCTTCCCTCCTACATATTCCACAATCAACTTATTGAAAAGTGAAAATGTTAGCAATCACAGTAAGCCAGTCATGAAGTGGCAGATCATGTAAGGATAAAGAATGGGGTTACTGAGAGCAGAGGAGCAAAGGGCATCAAAGTAACAAATGCTATTCTGCCTCAATAACTGCAGAGTTCTAAACCTCTTTTGGCAGTAACAACAGCCCAAAAAATGTGTGCCGGAAGCTTCATGACATGGGTTTCCATGACTGAACAGTTGCATGCAAGCCTTACATTGCCAAGCACAATCCCAAGCATCAGAAGGAGTGTTGTGAAGCACGCTGCCACTGGACTCAAGTGACAAATCATGCTTTTTTATCTGGAAGTATGATAAAGGAGTTTGATGAATGCTGGGAGAACATTATGTACCTGCATTGTGCCAACTGTAAAGTTTGGAGGAGGAGACATAATGCTATGAGGTTGTTTTTCAGGGGTTGGCCTATGCCCGTTAGCTTCAGTGAAGGCAAATATTAATGTCTTAGCATATCAAGACTTTTTTTGATTCTTGTATGCTTCCAACTTTGTGGGAACAGTTTGGGGAAGGACCTTTTCTGTTCAAGCATGACAGCAGAACTTAACTGACCGCACTGAGTTCTGACCTCCACTTCATTAAAGGGAATCTGTCACCCCTTTTATGGCATAACAGCTAAAAATATCGCCTTATTAAGCGTCTGCTATGTATTTCCTATAGAACCCCCTGACTCCCCTTGTATACTCACAAAAACGTGTTTTAATGTGTCCCGCGCTGTATGGTAATTTCTCAGTCCGGTCCGATGGGCATGGTTTCGGGTCTCTATATCATGTCCATCTGCTGTTGGTCACCGTCCTACTTCGTCAGATAACACATCTTGCGCCTACTGAGAAATATAGCCTTGTGCACCTGCGCAATATGCTTTGCCCAACTGTGAGCAAAGCCGAAAAACAGAAGTGCGTATGCGCTGGCAAATGTAGTTCCGATACATAAGCTCATGTAATTCATGTTAGTCTGTACCTTGCTGCTGAGTTGCTGGGTCCTGTCCTGTTTTCTGCCTCTCTGGGGGCTGCATGCTCAGACCCATTTCTGTGCTTGTTGTGTCTTTTCTGCCTCCCTGAGGGCTGCATACTCAGGCCTGAATCCAGTGTCTTGAGCTTGTTCACGTTTTCGTCCTTGTCTATACTAAGTCCATTTCTTGTGCCTCTCTATGTTCTTGTCTGTATCCTTCCCTTGTCAGCTTGTGTAGCCTTGTGTCTACTCCTTCTGCTCTGCTCTTCACTATGCACCTTGCTGTTCTGCTTTGCTCTCTGCTCTGCACCTTGCCGTTCTGCTCTACTCTTTGCTCTGCACCCTGCGGCTCTGCTCTTTGCTCCGCACCCTGTGGCTCTGCTCTGCTCCGCACCCTGCGGCTCTGCTCTTTGCTCCGCATCCTGCGGCTCTGCTCTTTGTTCCGCACCCTGCGGCTCTGCTCTTTGCTCCGCACCCTGCGGCTCTGCTCTTTGCTCCGCACCCTGAGGCTCTGCTCCGCTCCCGTTCCGCACCTTGCAGTTCTGCTCTGCTCTTGTTCTGCATACTGCGGGTCTTTGTCCTTCTAGTCTGAACTGGTTCCTAACAGTTCCTGTCTTTCCAGTCTGAACTGGTTCCTAACAGTTCCTGTCCCTCTAGTCTAAACTGGTTCCTACCTGTTATACTACTCGTACCTGCCTGTGTTCCTGCCCTACCCGTTACTGTTCCTCCAGTCTGATCCATGCCCGCCTGTCTTCCAGAGTGCCAGCCGTGCCCGCCTGCCTGCCAGAGTGCCAGCCATGCCCGCCAGAGTTCCAGTCGTGCCCGTCTGTACTTGCCCGCACCTGTCATTAGTGTTTCATCCCCCAGTGGGATCAACTGCTACAGCCAGACACCACCCTGGAGTGGTACCTGGCAGCTACCTGCTGCACAAGCCTGACCTCACCACTAGAGGCTCCAGTGAAAACCAAGGTAGCTGCTTAGCCACACCTCTCCAGGGTAGTCTGGTTTGTGGCACAGTGGGGCCACAATCCTCACTTGCGCCACCCAGTCAGGGTGCCTGTGTTACATAATGGCTCCATTGAGGTTTCCAATCTGAATGGAATTCACACTTATTTGCCTCCGGGACCATTGACTTTAACAAAGCAGATGGAGTCCCTTTGTAGTGCTCTATCTGACCTAATTTTTGGCAGTATTAAATTTTTTTCAGGTGGGCCTAAATCCTGGTCAACTGAGTTTTTGTGCCCACCTGAAGAAGGTGGACACTGCAAAAAATGACGTCACATAAAGTTACTTTGTCTGTTTCTTGAAAGTCAGTGGCCCAGTCAGTGAATATGCTTGAATCCAGTTTTTTCAGGGCCTCTGAAGGAAACACCAACAGAGCTCTGATGAGTGACTATAGCCTGATGTGAACTTCACCTAAACGTGAAAGTAACCAAAATGCTATGTGTATTGCAGTTTTGTCTTATTTCAAGTGTACAAGTGTATAATATATTGAGGAAAGGTAAACCACAATACAAGCCCAGATCAGGGTCTAGTAGAATCAATAACAAAAGTGTGTCGCTTAATCACATCTTACGGAAAAGCTGTTCGTCGGGATAGTCAAGGAGTCCAAGGTAAGAAGCCAGGGGGGTACTCATAAACAGAAGGAATAGACAAAAGTGTAGTCAGGTGACTTTCCGAAGTCAGAAAACAAGGAGGATAGCGGATCAGAGCAGAAGGGGATAAACAGATGTCAGAATGAGGTCCAAGGTCAGGCAACGAAAGATCAAAACACAGAACACTAGGCACAACGACAAGCCACACTGAGCTTAATGTACATCTGGCAGAGGCCTGGGAGTAACATCCCAGTTAAGTAGCCTGGCAATCACATGGGACAATGATCACCTGGAGACAGCCAGCGCCTCCCAGTCTCAGATTGGACAGTCAAGATGTCAATTAACACACCAACAGCTCAGCACGCCGCCTCAACCGGAGTAGACGATTGAGCTGTCAGTCAAAGTACTGACACTTTCAGCACTCCTGTTGTGAGTTCATTTTCCCCTTCACTGTCGATGTCTGATGAACTCCCTCTTCTGGTGAAGAAAGGTAGTTAGGCTGATTACCAAACACCTGATCTGGTAGATGATGACTGGGTAACAGGAAATTCTGACTGGATATAAGGCAGCTGACGCCCTTCTGAGTCGCTGGTGATTTCTCTGCTGGATTCTTGGAGACCAGTCTGATTCCTACTTCCCAAAGATAAGTTTTTGCTCTGCTATTGAACTTATTAGTTTTGTTTTGTTTATCTTGTTTTTTGGAGTTCAGCCATCCCCGGTCGGGGGTGTGCTGAGTTCCATTTTTGTCTCTGATCAGTTTGTCTCTTTGCTCTGTCTTCAGAATTTACCTGAGTGCTGATATAGTCTTTTTGAAGTCCTAGCGATTTCAGGGCCTGTTTTTCCTATCAGACGGTTGGGACATTTTTTGGTAGGGTTTTTTACAGATTGCAGACAGCAGTTTTTCTATCCTGTCCTTTTTAGTTAGCTTGGGCCCCTTCGTTTGCTCAACCTATCTTTCTATCTGTGTTAGTGTTTTCATCTTGCTTCACCGTCATTATTTGTTGGGGGCTGTGTTTTGCTTTGGGGTCTGCTCTGGGGCAGTTTAGATTTCCCCTTTCTTTCTTTAGGCCTATTTAGTTCTCTGGCTGTGATCGAGGGGTCTAGGGCATCGTAGGAACCCCCCACGGCTACTGTTAGTTGTTGTGGATAGGATCAGGGGTCTGCAATCCGATAGCTACCAACCTCTCCGGTTTTCTGGACTTAGCTTGTATTTTTGTTTTTCCTCCTTCGGTGACTCATTCATAACAGAATCACTAGCCATACCGCAGATCCTAGGGTACTCAATAGCAGGAAAGAATTGTAAAAAAAAAAGTTTGTCAGAATTTTTTATTTATTTTTTTTTATGTATATTTTTTCCTCTATGTCTCTGAGGCCGTATGGGGAATTTTTTTTTTCCTTTCTCAATGGAGATGAAGCAATTGTCTGATCGTGTGGAGCAGCTCACTGCTGAAGCGCGGGGAATTTCCGCCTATCTTGCTCATTCACATGCTGCTGAACCAAAGATCCCTACTCCTGATGTTTTTTGGGGATCGGTCTAAATTTTTGAATTTTAAGAATAATTGTAAATTATTTTTTGCCTTGAAGCCTAACTCGTCGGGGAGCTCCGCGCAGCAAGTTAAAATTGTCATCTCTTTGCTGCACGGCGATCTCCAGGATTGGGCATTTTCTTTGAAACCTGATGATCCTATTCTTACTAATGTGAACGCATTTTTTCAAGCCTTGGGGTTGTTGTATGATGAACCTAATGCTATTGATCAGGCTGAAAAGGCCCTGTTGGCATTGAACTAGGGTCGGGATTCTGCAGAGTTGTACTGTCAAAAATTCCGAAAGTGGGCGGTCCTTACTACCTGGAATGATGGTGCCTTGGCAGCTCTCTTTCGGAAGGGTTTGTCAGAAACCGTAATAGATACTATGGTGGGATTTCCTGTTCCCTCTGGTCTTGATGATTCTATGTCATTAGCCATTCAGGTTGATCGGCGTTTGCGTGAACGCAAAACCGCACGAGAGGTGTTGCCACCTGTTGAACAAATGTCTGAACCTATGCAGTGTGATAGAGTTTTGTCTAGGGCGCAACGTCAGGAGTTCAGAAGGTGTAATAAGCTGTTTCTTCTGTGGTGATGCCTCGCATATTATTTCTGTCTGCCCTAAACGAGAGAAAAGTTTTGCACACACATTTGCTGTGGGTGGTGTTCAACCTAAGTTTCTTCTGGCAATTACTCTGATCTGCTCCCTGTCCACATTTTCCGCTAAGGCTTTTGTGGATTCGGGAGCAGCTCTGAACCTGATGGACTTGGATTTTGCTAAACGTTGTGGATTTCCTATGACACCTCTGCGGACGCCTAACCCTTTGAGGGGTATTGATGCTACTCCTTTGGCGAAGAATAAACCTCAGTTTTGGACCCAGGTGGCAATGCGGGTCGCCCTAGACCATCAAGAGAATTGCAGATTTTTGGTGTTGCATAATTTGCATGATACCATAGTTCTGGGGTTTCCCTGGTTGCAAATCCATAATCCAGTTTTGGATTGGAAATCTGTGTCTGTGGTGAGTTGGGGTTGTCGGTGTGCCCTTAGTGATGCTCCTGTTTTCTCCACCTCTCCCCAGTCGCATGATGTTCCTGACTATTTGGCTGATTATTATGATGTATTTAGTGAGAATGAGTCTGCGTCTTTGCCTCCTCATAGGAGTTATGACTGTGCAATTGAGCTGAGCCCTGGGTGTAAATTTCCCAAGGGTCGACTTTTCAATTTATCTGTACCCGAGCACGAGGCTATGCGATCCTATATTAAGGAGTCATTGGAGAAGGGTCATATTAGACCATCCTCTTCACCCTTAGGTGCTGGTTTTTTTTTCGTGGCTAAGAAAGATGGGTCATTAAGGCCTTGTATTGACTATCGTTCCCGCAACAAAATTACTGTTAAATATCAGTATCCGTTACCCCTGATTTCTGATCTATTCTCCAGAATTAAAGGTGCTTGCTGGTTTACAAAGCTTGACCTCAGGGGGGCGTATAATCTTATTCGCATTAAGCATGGGGATGAATGGAAGACGGCGTTTAATACTCCGGAGGGACATTTTGAGTACCTGGTGATGCCTCTTGGGCTCACTAATGCCCCTTCTGTCTTCCAGTGCTTCATGAATGATATTTTCCGAGACTTGGTGGATAAATTTTTGATCATCTATCTGGATGATATTTTGATCTTTTCCAAGGATTGGGACTCTCATGTGGAACATGTTCGGACTGTGTTCCGGATTTTGAGGGAGAATTCCCTGTATGTCAAGGGATCGAAATGCCTTTTTGGTGTACAGAGGATTTCATTTTTGGGATTTATTTTGTCTCCGTCAACTATTGAAATGGACCCAGCCAAGGTACAGGCCATTTATGATTGGGTTCAGCCCACTTCTTTGAAGGCCCTCCAGAATTTTTTGGGTTTTGCTAAATTTTATCGTAAATTTATAGCTAATTTTTCTGGTATTGCCAAACCATTGACTGATTTGACTAAAAAGGGTGCTGATGTGCTGAATTGGTCTCCGGAGGCTGTTTCTTCCTTTCAGGGGCTGAAGCGAAGGTTCACTTCTGCTCCGGTTTTGCGGCAACCTGATGTCTCACTCCCGTTTCAGGTAGAGGTGGACGCTTCTGAGATTGGTGCAGGAGCTGTTTTGTCCAAAAAGATCCTGCAACATCTAAAATGAATCACTGTGCTTTCTTTTCCCGAAAGTTCTCCCCATCCGAACATAACTATGATGTGGGGAATCGGGAACTGTTAGCCATGAAATGGGCATTTGAGGAGTGGAGACATTGGTTGGAGGGAGCTAAACATCAAGTCGTGGTCCTTACTGACCACAAGAATTTGATTTACCTGGAGTTGGCCAAACGCTTGAATCCTAGACAGGCTAGGTGGGCCTTGTTTTTCACACGTTTTGATTTTGTGGTCTCTTTTCTTCCAGGCACTAAGAATGTCAAGGCAGACGCCCTCTCTAGGAGTTTCTTTGCTGATTCTCCTGTTGTGACCAAGCCTGCTACCATCTTAGGTGAGGGGGTAGTTCTTTCTGTCATCTCGCCCGATTTGAGACGTGCTCTGGAAGAGTTTCAGGAGGACAAACCTGAGCGTTGTCCCATTGGAAAATTGTATGTTCCTGACCAGTGGAGGAAGAGAGTGATGTCTGAAGTTCATTGCTCTGCATTGGCTGGTCATCCAGGTATTTTTGGTACTAGAGATTTGGTGAGTCGGTCTTTTTGGTGGCCCGCCTTGTCTCGTCATGTCAGGAATTTTGTGCAGTCCTGTGGGACTTGCTCTCGGTCTAAACCTTGTTCTCGCTCTAGTGGGTTGTTGATGCCTTTGCCGATGCCCAGGAGGCCATGGACCCATATTTCAATGGATTTTATCTCTGATATGCCTGTCTCTCAGAGAATGACTGTTATTTGGGTGATTTGTGATAGATTCTCTAAGATGGTCCCTCTTGTACCACTCCCTAAGTTGCCATCTTCCTCAGAGTTGGTGCCCTTGTTTTTGCAACAGGTGGTCAGGGATTCCTGAGAACATTGTATCTGACCATGAGTTCAGTTTGTGTCTAGATTTTGGAGGACTTTCTGTTCCAAGCTGGGAATTCAGTTGTCCTTCTCCTCTGCGTTTCACCCTCAGACCAATGGGCAGACGGAGAGAACAAACCAGACTTTGGAGTCGTATTTGAGATGTTTTATTTCTGCTGATCAGGATGATTGGGTTTCATTTTTGCCCTTGGCCGAATTTGCTTTAAATAATAGAGCTAGTTCTGCCACTTTGATGTCACCTTTTTTTTGTAACTTTGGGTTTCATCCTCGATTCACTTCAGGGCAGGTGGAGCCTTCTGCCTGCCCAGGTGTTGACACTGTGGTGTAGAGAATGCACCAGATCTGGGACCAAGTGGTGGATAAGTTGTCTCTCTCCCAGGAAAAGGCCCAGCGGTTTTCCAACCGGCATAGGACCATTGGTCCCCAGTTTAAGGTGGGTGATATGGTTTGGATGTCATCAAAGAATATCGCTATGAAGGTGGCTTCTCCAAAGTTTAAACCTAGATTTATTGGACCTTACAAGATTTTGGAGATTCTTAATCCAGTCTCTTTTCGATTGGCTCTTCCTGTTACATTTAAGATCCATAACGTGTTTCATAAGTCTCTGTTAAAGAGGTTTGTTGAGCCAGTAGTTCCTGTGGTGGCACCTCCTGACCCGGTATTGGTTGCAGGTAATGTGGAATATGAGGTTGAGAAGATACTGGATTCTCGCCTGGCTAGACGGAGACTCCAGTATTTGGTTAAATGGAAGGGTTATGGCCAGGAGGATAATTCTTGGGCCCCGGAATCCAATATTCATGCCGAAAGATTGGTTCGTGCCTTTCATCAGGCCCATCCTGATCGCCCTGGTGGCGTGGATGAGGGTTCGGTGACCCCTCCTCAAGGGGGAGGTACTGTTGTGAGTTCATTTTCCCCTTCACCGTCGATGTCTGATGAACTCCCTCTTCTGGTGAAGGAAGGTAGTGAGGCTGATTACCAAACACCTGATCTGGTAGATGATGACTGGGTAACAGGAAATTCTGACTGGATATAAGGCAGCCGACGCCCTTCTGAGTCGCTGGTGATTTCTCTGCTGGATTCTTGGAGACCAGTCTGATTCCTGCTTCCCAAAGATAAGTTTTTGCTCTGCTATTGAACTTATTAGCTTTGTTTATCTTGTTTTTTGGAGTTCAGCCATCCTCGGTCGGGGGTGTGCTGAGTTCCATTTTTGTCTCTGATCAGTTTGTCTCTTTGCTCTGTCTTCAGAATTTACCTGAGTGCTGATATAGTCTTTTTGAAGTCCTAGCGACTTCAGGGCCTGTTTTTCCTATCAGACGGTTGGGACATTTTTTGGTAGGGTTTTTTACGGATTGCAGACAGCAGCTTTTCTATCCTGTCCTTTTTAGTTAGCTTGGGCCCCTTCGTTTGCTCAACCTATCTTTCTATCTGTGTTAGTGTTTTCATCTTGCTTCACCGTCATTATTTGTTGGGGGCTGCGTTTTGCTTTGGGGTCTGCTCTGGGGCAGTTTAGATTTCCCCTTTCTTTCTTTAGGCCTATTTAGTTCTCCGGCTGTGATCGAGGGGTCTAGGGCATCGTAGGAACCCCCCACGGCTACTGTTAGTTGTTGTGGATAGGATCAGGGGTCTGCAGTCCGATAGCTACCAACTTCTCCAGTTTTCTGGACTTAGCTTGTATTTTTGTTTTTTCCTCCTTCGGTGACTCATTCATAACACACTCCCCTGTACCAGATTGGTTGGCTGAGCTGTCAGTAACTGCATCCCAAACACACTGAGGGGTGGATCCTTGACAAAAAGGATCAAACACTTTTCTATCATATGTCTCAAGATGTCTTCAAAAAAGAAGTCATGACATAAGTGTCATAAAGATTAGAAATTCAAGACTTCTTTTTTGTTACAGCCCAAAATATTAGTACTAGCATACGTAGTTCTATGCAAATTCTAATAAGAATTAAAATATCCATATTCATTCTTCCCCCTTCATTCTCATTTGGTTGAATGGAAAAACTAGTAAATGGGAATCGCTGTGGAGTTTACTCTGTCGTGCCCCAGACCACATAAACCGAGCCTACTCCCCAGACACTGGGCCGATCTGGAGGCAGCAAAGTATTACACACTTATGAGGTCTAAAGTATGTTGTGGCCTTTTTCCCTTGAAACAAGGGTGGAGGATTGTTAAGGATTACATTGTAAAGGAATAAGATGGCCTGTGCTCATAAGACTCGCCGCCTGTCTGGCTGCTAATCACACGTTTTCCGCTGTTAAAAGGAGACCACAAGGATCCGTTTGCCTGTAAGGAATCATAGAGACGTCCCTTCCCCCAACATCTTGCATGTTTACGCTTTCAGCTCCGTGTGTCAGCAGACTTTTTCCATTTTGCATCTCATTCCAATATGGAAATATCTATCATACAGTGTGTGTGGAGTACAGGCTGCATATCGAGCACTGGGCTAAAAACCCTAGTGTTTGGTCACTATTATGCATCTGCATTAGTAAGACAAAATCATGAGTTGAATAAATGGAGAGAAAAACTATAATTGAAATATACACACCTACTTTGTGTTTTGACTTACAAATATTGATGAAATAGTAACCAAAATTACAACCATGTGAAAAAGGCCCTTTAGTAGGACAGGTCATCAATATGAGACACCTGGAACCCCCCCACCGATCAGCTGAAATCTGTTTTGTTGGTTGCCGGATATGAGCAATTCACAGGGTACCTGATCTTACATAAGGGTCAGTATCTGTAGTGGACAAAAGGCAATATATCGAGCTGCAGGTTTCCACGCCATACATTGCTTAATTCCACCAACCGTCAGAACAGATTTCAGTTGACCAGTTGCATTCCCAGGTGTCAGGCACCCATCAATCTCCTACTGATGACTTATCCCACAGGTTTAGTACCTGAAAAGGAGGAGGAGTTTTCCACTTGGTTCACCGCTCCATGAATCAGAGGGCAGCTCCTGTTGAATTGCGTTGTCCTTAGATTATGTGGATGGCCATTTATGGGAATGGTTGGCATGTAATACTAGATTACACCGGCCAGGGAACCTGTAAGGGAAATGCATGGTACGCTGCAACTAGGAGCCGGATCTCTCCAGCATGTCAAGCTGATTGTTGTAGGGGTCGCATCACTCACTCAAAGGGCTCGCTCACACAAGTGTATAACTCGGACGAGTGCTATCCGATAAAAAAGGGACTGCACTCAGACCAATGTTATTCATCGAGGCAGTGCAGATCTGTGGTTTTTTTCTCAGCTGTATTCAGCGGGAGAAAAAAATTGCAGCATGCTTCGACTTCACTGCGAAATTGAGTGTAAACGAGAAAAAAAAATGGATGCCATACGAACCATCTGAGTAGCATCCGATTTTTACGGACACATTACAATTCTGTAACATAGGAAACTACATGGTCCTGTAAATGATTAATAGCTGCTGAGTAAAAAAAAATGGATTGCATATAAACATCACAGGGATGAGATGTGAGATAAAAAAATCATCCCACTTTTCTGGATGAAAATTGGATTGATTTTTTTATACGATGGTGTGAATTCGTCCATAGGCTATGGCATGAAGAAAAAATGCTAATTAGCATCCTGCAGTAATGGGAAAACTTCTGGACGCCCTGAAGAGTTACAAATCACCCAAGCTCTGCCAAACTGGCCAGTTACTCTGGGAATTTTCTTTTTTTCAATCAAAGAGGTGAGAATTTGGGGGTAGAGAGGCATGAACGGGCTTCAAGGTAGTTATTGAGGTATGACTAAGAAGAGGAGCATGGTAACAGGTCGACTGCGGATGGGTGACGCTCCCAGATTTCTTGTGTCTAAATTTTGGCAAGTATATTCCTACTATCACATTCAAGCTACTTATTTAAGATTTTGTTTTCTGATTTTTTTATACAATTCCATGGCTAATTTTCATAAAGATACATTTTAGTTTTCTTTTTACAAAAATAATTACGGGTTATTTTCACAGGAGAAGCATTCATATTAATTAAATCTCATTCATAATACTGCTCAGACATTCCCCTTTAACCTGTTCTAAAATATGGACACATAAAGGTGATTATTGCGTCCAGACGTTGCTCATTACACACTAATTGCAATCTTTATAGTTGAGTACACTGTACTTTTTTCTAATAACCTTTTCCATTTTATCACCTCTCCCAACAGTTATGTACACAGTCATTCCAGTCCTTCCAAACACGCGTATCCCAATTAATGGTAATTAATATGTTCTAAGATGCACTAGAAGCGTGTGCATGACCACAAAATTCACACGCAGGCTTATTATATAGTTAAAAGGAAACTGCTTGCCAGGAAATAAAAGAGTCATTACGGGTCATTTATAAACCACAAAATACGAGGCTGTATAATATTTTCATAGTTAGTCAAAAGTGCTTATTTGTCTACCTCAAGCAAAACAATGAGCACATTCCCGGCATGCCATTATTTCTACATTGCTGCATACCACATACTCTTAAATTCCTAAATCCAGATACCAAGTTCTTAATTCATTTTTGGGGAACTGCAATCCCCTAATATGCTCTCAAGACAAAAAAAACTTCTACCTTCAGAAAAGCACATAATGTTCATATTGTCCTCCTGTGCTAGCTGTTTGTTGACTATAGATGGCATTTTATGGCAGCCTAGTGTCAAATGTGTCTGTAGTTGTGACATTAAGGTGGCATGAAACCTATTAAAAATGTAAAGGCTAATATTTTAGGTTGTATTCACAAGGTGCTGGAGGGGAGGTACGTTTCACTGAGGCGTTTAGCTTCAGTGATTTGAAATACCGAAGTTTGCTCCAGCACACTATATGTTGAGAGGGGTTAATCAGCCATGTTAAGGGCTGGGTTTTTGGGGACAACCATAGAGCACCTGGGAGGTTGTCCACCATATCCTGGGGGGTGTCGTAGGGGGTTTAAATTTTCGGCCTGCTGAAGCATTCAGTGTTCAGTGGGTCTGGAGTAGCCAGCTCCAGAGAAGTGGTTTTGTGTTAAACTGTACAGAACCTAGTTGTTATATCCTGAGCGGGCGGATCTCCGCAGCTGCAGAGACTGTATACCATTTTGTTTTGTTTTCCTGTTTTGAACGAAGGCCATGTTTAGTCTCACTTTGCACTGGGTTATGCTGCATGTACAGTATAATAAACCAGTGGAAGATTTAAAGGAGCAGTGTGCCTGTGTCTACCTCCGTGTGCAGGCGATCTACCACATGTCATATATGCCATATTGCAATGCAAGTGTTGTTTATGAGATTTTCCAAATTTTTATCAGCACACTGCAAAGAGAATAAGTATCTTGTCAATTTATGCTGTAGATTTTCACTGTGGATTTTACTATGTCCAATGCAAAATGTACACTGCTCAAAAAAATAAAGGGAACACTTAAACAACAGAATATAACTCCAAGTAAATCAAACTTCTGTGAAATCAAACTGTCCACTTAGGAAGCAACAGTGTTTGACAATCAATTTCACATGTTGTTGTGCAAATGGAATAGGAAAAAGATGGAAATTATTGGCAATTATCAAGACAACCTCAACAAAGGAGTGGTTCTGCTGGTGGGGACCACAGACCACATCTCACTACCAATGCTTTCTGGCTGATGTTTTGGTCACTTTTGAATGTTGGTTGTGCTTTCACACTCGTGGTAACATGAGACGGACTCTATAACCCACATAAGTGGCTCAGGTAGTGCAGCTCATCCAGGATGGCACATCAATGCGAGCTGTGGCAAGAAGGTTTGCTGTGTCTGTCAGCGTAGTGTCCAAAGGCTGGAGGTGCTACCAGGAGACAGGCCAGTACACCAGGAGACATGGAGGGGGTCATAGGAGGGCAACAACCCAGCAGCAGGACCAACTACCTCTGCCTTTGTGCAAGGAGGAACAGGAGGAGCACTGCCAGAGCTCTGCAAAATGACCTCCAGCAGGCCACAAATGTGCATGTGTCTGCACAAACAGTTAGGAACCGACTCCATGAGGAAGGTCTGAGTGCCAGACGTCCACATGTTGTTTAAGTGTTCCCTTTATTTTTTTGAGCAGTGTATAATCAGCCTTACATCTACAGAATTTCAGCCACAAACCCAGTACTAGAGTATGTTTCTATGCGATGGAAAAAAATCCCCAGTAAAAACCTCATCAGTAATGGTGCAGTATTGCCAACTATTTCACATTAAAGAGAAAAATGCACCTGTTTTCTAGAATTAGAGATCTGTCACAGATAGCTGTTGCCAGGCAGACTTCTCCAATGCTGAATTATCTATATATTTTGCATATATGGTGGGATATGGTCTACAGCGCTGTACTGAACTTGTTCCCAATGGGGCTCACATCTAAATTCCATATCATCACGTTTTTAAAGTGAGCAAAATCTGTATAATCTGGAGGAAGAACACATAGCCACAGGGAGAATATTATCTGTGCCTTAAACTAAATAATTTCCTCCTTACAAATATAAAAACAATATAAGAGTCTGGAAAAAGATAATATAGTTGTCCTCTTATGGGGCACTTAACAATACTCTCACTCGCTGCAATGAAGTTTGCTGTGGTTGTAAAGGGAAGTTATGTTATGGGGCCTCATGGAAGACCATGGTTGGGGGCACTGAGAATGACACTTATGAGAGGGAACTGTAGCTGACTCAGGTATGAAGATTCAAAATGCATTGATGGAGCCGCAGGTCTTGCACCCCTCAGTGATCGGAGTGCAAAGTGCTTACCAAAAAGACACTTGCCTTGACTTTGAAGCTTTTAAAACTAACTTGAATTTTCTTTACTGTGTCTTCCAATGAGATATATGACTTAGAACGTTCCAATAGAACAGAAGCAACAATGGAACACTTTTCTGCTTGTAAACAGATCCGGCTCTTCCCCACTGAAGTACGATGAAACACTCATTTTTTCCCTACAACTGTCACACTCTGTACTCTAGTGAGGGCTCCTTCACTCACTTTTATGGTTACACAGTTGACATAACCTGTGATATATGCCTACGTCTCCCCTGTTTCTTTGACATTTTTTACTATGTGTCAACTGCACATCTGTTTTGGTCACTTGCAGTCCTATCTTGGCTTCTGTCCTTCGGGTACTGGCCGTGTTTTCTCACTGTTCCCCATCAATTTGATACTGACTTTTGTCACTCTGTTGATGGCCTATAAATATGTGGCGCCCCTGAGGCTCAGTCGCCACAGAGGTACTGCACCTTCTCCTAAGGTGTAGTGCCCCACCATCCAAGTAAGGTGGGAACTCCTTTCGATGCTCTAACACTCGCACCCCACACAACAGGGTAGTTCTGCACAACCACATTGCAGCTCAGTGCTTGGAGAGTAGCAGAGCACCTCTAGTGGTTCCCTGCATGGAACACTGGATGTGCTGGGAGGTGGGTGGAGTTGAGATATATAAAAGAGTGGGAAAGTGTAGGATGAGAGTTCAGTCGGGGTTCAGTCTGACAGAAGGTCAGTGAGGAAGGAAACCACTCGGGAGGAGTGGGGATCCCTGGAAGAAGGGATGGAGGAAGGAGTGCTGCAGCTGCCTCAGTGATCTGAGCCAGCTGGCACGGGAAAGGAACAGAAGGAGAAAGACGTAGAACTGCAACCTAAGCTTCCATAAGAGAGAGAAGGATCAGTACGGAACGAAGGAGTAGGAGAACAGAGAGGAGACGTGGGTTGGAAGAGGAACCCTGCCTATAGGTTCTCAGCGCAAGGCCGGGGCCCGGTCCCCGAGGTTGTATGGACACTTATGGTTCTGCAGCAGACACCGGTGGAGTAGTTGGCTGTAAATGCAATAGTCCCATCTAAGACTTGGGGCACAACAGCAACTGAATAGAGAGCCAGGATTCCAGAGAAAGGGGTCCCCGAGAGAGGCTAGAGCTGTCTGCCATACGAGTAGAGTTGTTAGGAACATCTGACAGGAGGAACTCCAGAGTACCACAGTACTGGAGCTCTTCACACCTTAAGGCGCAATAGAGGAGTCGTTCAGGAAAGGTACATGTTGGCGGAGTTTTGGAGAGGAGTTTTCCATCTGGCCTGGAGGTTGGCTGAGTCTCTGACCCGGAGGACATGGCCCGGAGGCAGGCACCTTTGTGTACCGCAGACTGTGAGTAAAGCTTTGGAACTGCAAGCCTCGATGTCCTCCATTCATTCTCGTGCCAACTCATTCAGCACCGCTACATCTGGGTACCATCTTTTATACTGCCTGCGCCTTTCCACAACTATTACAACTTTACTGCCCTGGGACATCAGCCCTGCCTGTGGAGGGCTATACCATCACTCCTGCATCCTGCCATCTGTCCCAGAGGATCTGTCTGCAGCGTCGGCTTAACACCTCCCTTGCCGAACACCACAGGTGGCGTCACGAACTATTCCATTCCACTTAAACTACATCACATTCCACCATTACTTGGGCGCCCAGGGCCACGGACCGGGTCACCGCCGCTGTGACACCTCCCCCTGACACCGGCCCGGTACCGAGTACCCGACAGCCCTGGGAGGGCGACTCAACTTGGCGTCACGAACAGGATGACGAGACCCGATGCCATCGGGTTCTGTGTGCCTGAGATTTGTTGGACTTTATACTATTGAAGATGTGCAGAAGACCTGATTTGATGGACTGTAAAATGGACATTAGAAATGGCCGCTGGCGCGGAGAAGGGCGTGAAGAGATAGGAGGTCCTAGGAAAAAACCGCAAAGAGTCTTGGGCCTCCCCTGCCTGAATTACTATGTGACAGCGACATGGCCCACCCCCCGAGGGGTTCGTATGCTGGCTTGGTATGGAGGCGCTGGAAGAAGACGCCGCCCCCGGAAGGAGGGGCAGAAGAAGCCAGTGGCGGGAAAGGGGCCGAGGCAGGAAGAAGAACGCCAGAACGCCATTTTGGAGAGTGAGGGAAGGAGGCCTGGAGAGCTTGCGGAGGTTGAGTTGGATCTCTCCGGCGCCATGTCTGAAGGCTCCGATCCAATCTCGGCAATGAACCGCCAGCAGCTGGAGAATGAGATCGCCCAGCTGACGTGCCGTCTGCGACTGAGGCAGGAGGCTTTATGGAGACTGAGCAGGCCGCACGCCCCGGAGGGGCCTACACCACCGGTGCCCCTGAACTTGGTACACCGGTACCTGTCGCCGCTGCATTGGACTGTCCTCAGGCAGCGCTGATTTATACCTCCACGCTGTCCATACAGCTGGTCGCGGCCCGCCCGGAGGAGTCACCGGAGACCCCGGGAGCCGAGGCCGAGCTCCCGCCCGGACCTGATGCGGCTGCGCAGGTCCCAGCGGAGGCCCCTGTGGACCCGAAGCCATCATCAGTCCCGACACCACCAGCAGCTGGACCCGCCATTCCGGTGGATATCCCTACAGTGGCCCACCATCTCAGGCCTGTACCGGAGCCGGAGCACCGCCAGGAGGTCCCAGGTATGACTGCAGCCCCTGCACCTGGGAAGGCCCTGGGGTGTACGCCCGCAATAACGGCAGGACAGGTCGTGCTGGACCTTGTCTGGGACCGGGATGACTGTCACTAGGGGGAAACACTTGAACCCCTGACGGTGGTGCCGCGGTGTAAGACCAGCTTGGAACGGTCCCTGGAAGAGCAGGAGGAAGATGAGAACTGGGCTAGTTGCCAAGCCACCATCCAGGAACTGGCAGCTGAATACCGGGAGAGGGAGCAGCACCGGCTAGGAATACTGGGCCCAGATTTAAACTGAAAGGAGAAGGCCCGTGCTGGACATTACGGACCCCGGGATGCGCTTGGCTGGGGGCAGGTTTTGAATGTGAACCAGGAGAAGGGTTTCGGGTTCATTGCAGACCCCAAAAGAATAAGTGACCTCTTCAGTCGGCGGGACGTGGAGTCCTATCTGAGGAGGGGACATCCTGATAGAGACCTGCGGCCTGGGGAGTACGTGACTTTCACCCGGCATGAGGGGCTCAGGGGGTGGTACGCCCTGAATATACGCTGTATCCCAGAGGAGCTTCTTGAGAGATACAAGCTGAAGCGACCTGCTGCACCTCCACCCCCAGTTGTCACCCAGACTGTTCAGGAACCTGCTCCTAGACAACCGGCTGCCCTTGCATCAGCTCCTGCCCAGCAGCCTAAGCCAAAGGTCACCAACTGGACACCGTGGGAAGAAGAATACCTGAGGATTGCCAATGAGTACCTTGCACCTGGTAGCCGTACCCAAGCTTCCAGAACCCCAGGAGGGGACCAGCAATAAGAAAATTTACAGTAACTCTCGTGACCCAGGTGGGTTTAGTTGCACCAGTTGTGCCTTTTTGTTCGTATATCATGGTTTTGTTTTCCCAAGGTTGCCCTGTTTTGATTGGCTGCGCTCTTTAAAGTGAACTAGCGATCATGAACTTGGAGTGATCCAAAAACTCTTACTTGTAAATAGTTGCACCTCTTTAGGTGCCCTCTCTTGGTTTTACATAAAGGACACTTTGCGAAGATGATGTCAAGATTTTACATAAGGACACTTTGCGAAGATGATGTCTACCTCAAAGGACACTGCAAGAGATCCCGGCTGGGACCGGTGTCCAGCACTTACAAGAATAATTGTTGAATGTTGTACTGTAAAGTATTTGATGATGTGTTTTATGAGAGTATTAGTAATTGAGGAATAGCTTTTAGATAGAGTGAGAAATGTTTTGATAGAGAATTAGGAATAATGAATTGAACATGACAGGTGACGGACCAGGTATTTGCGGTCAGCGTCTTGCGTCTAGAAGAGAGAATGATAATAAAGAAACATGTACTAGAGAAGGAAAACTGAATAATACTGAAGTGATAGTGAGTCACAGATAATGGCACTTAGAATGAAAAATTGCACTTTTTGACTTGAAATTTAGATAGTTAAATAAGAATTGTTTGTAACGTTCAAGAATAAGTACCTCCTATTCTAGGAAGTTTAGTTTAAGAATTGTTTATGCAGCATTATAAAATTTTGTATGTTCCTGTACTGTCAACTTTGTTGTCTTGCAGCCTGCAGACGTGCTGTGTTTAACGGGGGGGTATGTGGTGCCCCTGAGGCTCAGTCGCCACAGAGGTACTGCACCTTCTCCTAAGGTTTAGTGCCCCACCATCCAGGTAAGGTGGGAACTCCTTTCCACGCTCCAACACTCGCACCCCACACAACAGGGTAGTTCTGCACAACCACATTACGGCTCAGTGCTTGGAGAGTAGCAGAGCACCTCTGGTGGTTCCCTGCATGGAACACTGGATGTGCTGGGAGGTGGGTGGAGTTGAGATATATAAAAGAGTGGGAAAGTGAAGAGAGAGAAGGATCAGTATGGAACGAAGGAGTAGGAGAACAGAGAGGAGACATGGGTTGGAAGAGGAACCCTGCCTATAGGTTCTCAGCGCAAGGTCGGGCCTGGTCCGTGAGGTTGTATGGACACTTATGGTTCTGCAGCAGACACCGGTGAAGTAGTTGGCTGTAAATGCACTACTCCCATCTAAGACTTGGGGCACCACAGCAAATGAATAGAGAGCCAGGACTCCGGAGAAAGGGGTCCCCGAGAGAGGCTACAGCTGTCTGCCATACGAGTAGAGTTGTTAGGAACATCTGACAGGAGGAACTCCAGAGTACCATGGTACTGGAGCTCTTCACACCTTAAGGAGCAATAGAAGAGTCGTTCAGGAAAGGTACATGTTGGCAGAGTGTTGGAGAGGAGCTTTCCATCTGGCCTGGAGGTTGGCTGAGTCTCTGACCCGGAGGACATGGCCCGGAGGCAGGCACCCTTGTGTACCGCAGACTGTGAGTAAAGCTTTGGAACTGCAAGCCTCGATGTCCTCCATTCATTCTCGCACCAACCCATTCAACACCGCTACATCTGGGTACCATCTTTTACACTGCCTGCGCCTTTCCACAACTATTACAACTACACTGCCCTGGGACATCAGCCCTGCCTGTGAAGGGCTATACCATCACTGCTGCATCCTGCCATCTGTCCCAGAGGATCTGTCTGCAGCGTCGGCTTAACACCTCCCTTGCCGAACGCCACAGGTGGCGTCACAAACTATTCCATTCCACTTAAACTACATCACATTCCACCATTACTTGGGCGCCCAGGGCCACGGACCGGGTCACCACCACTGTGACACATCCCCCTGACACCGGCCCGGTACCGAGTACCCCACAGCCCTGGGAGGGCGACCCAAATACAATACCCAAAGTTCATGGGAATGCTGTCATCAAACCACAATGCCTCTGACCTGACTGGTTTCTCTGCTCCTCCTTCAGAGGAATGGTGGTGTCTTTGGTTTCTTGTCTCAGTAGCACTACTTTTCTGTCTTAGTGTACTTTCCCTTGTGGTACGCTTTCCCACCTACTAAGCACCAATCTCATCTTATATTGCATCTGCTGACCCTCCCCTATCTGACACTCAACACGTCTTGATGATATTTATTTGGTACCATATGCTTTGCATAAAATATTTTCATATGAATCTTCAGCATAAGGCTGGGGTCACACTGCGTTAAGGCAGTCCATTTAACGGATTGCGTTACACTGCGGCATAATGCGGTGTAACGCAATCCGTTAATGCTGCCATTCACTTCCATTAGGAGCGCATCGCTTCCATAAATCGGCATGCGCTAGCGATGTGCCATCATTCTATGACGGACCCTCAGACGCAGGCTGCAGCGTGCGGGGGTCCGTCACTGCTAGCACAGATGGAGCATCTGCGCTAGCGGGCTCACATAACGTGATCGCGTTATGTGAGTAGCGTTAATGCAGACCGTCAACGCTATGCGTTGAACGGACTGCATTAACGCTATGTGAACCTGGCCTTGCCATAACAGAACAACTTTGCCCACAACTATACCTTCCAATACAAAGGAACAAGGCAGGTGAATTTCTGGCCCTTTCCATACAAAGCAAACGTCATAAAACAAGGGGAATTGGTTCAGGCCCAAACATATAAAAACATCAACCATTTTCCCCAACAAAAAGATGACACAAGCCTTCCATTTTATTATAAGGGCACTGTGAATATGACTGTTTTGGAGGCACCATAGCTGTCACTGCTTTGTCATTATCTGTGCACTATAGTTATCACTGTTATATGACCCTGTTGCCATCTCTCTTGTGGAGACAAAGCAGTTTGACTTCCATAAGGTGCACTAATGATGTCAGTCTTATGTGGATAATGTGGCCTCCACAGTTTTATGTGATCCCATGCATTGGCGTAACAAGAGTCCGATGGGCCCTGGTGCAAAATTTTGATCCGGGCCCCTCCTTTCATGTTGGCCAGATGTACTGTATTAGCCTTTGCAGTGTTCTGAATCCTATAAAGGCATACATGATGCCCCCCCATAAGGCAATAATATCTCCTATCCTGTACTTATGTCATCCATTCTGGGTCCCTTCCTGCAATAATGTCCCCCATCCTGTGCCCCTTCCAGTAATAATGTAGAAAACTTGGCACTCAGGTTAATGTTGTAAGCAGATAATTTTATTTTGTGCAGGCAATACAAAGATAAAGAAACATTTCGGTCTTACATTGACCTTCATCAGTCAGACAGATTGCAGTGTGTACAGGATTACAGGCAGAAACGAACATTCAGGAGATGCAGCACATGCCACATGAGCACCACACACTGCTGCAGCATGTGCTGAAAGTCCTGAGCGTTCGTTTTTGCCTGTAACCCTGTGCACACTGCAATCTGTCTGACTGATGAAGGTCATTGTAGGACCAAAAGGTTTCTTTATTTTTGGATTGCCTGCACAAAATTAAATTATCTGCTTACAACATTTACCTGAGTGCCAATTTTCTACAAGATTTACATGAGATAGGATCCTACTTGGGCACCAGCCACAGGAGTGCCGTAATTACCACTTTTTTTTTCTTCAAGTAATAATGTCCTCATCCTGGCATAATGCCCCCCATCCTGAACCCGTTCCAGTAATATGTCCAACAACCTGGGTCCTTCCAGTATATATGTTCTATCCTGGGCCACTTCCAGTAATATATGTCCCAAATTCTGGGGCCTTTCTAGTAATAATGCTTCCCATCTTGGCATAATGGACCCCTTCCTGGTATAATGTCTCAGCTCCTGGGTCCATACTATAATAATGTCTCCAGTTCTACCACTGTTCCCTAACCCATTTAAAAAGAAAAAAAACAATTCTTCTTACCTTCCACCGCTCTTAAGACGCATGGTGTCATGGTTTCAACAATGACTGTGACCTGTGAGCGCTGTGAGTGACAGCTAAGCCACCCTATAGGATCTGAAGTGTGCTGGGCTGTAGGTTTTGTGAGTGACAGTCCAGTCATCCAATCTAATCCTGGGGCGTGCTGGGCTATCAGCATTTTGATTGACAGTCCTGCTGTTCAATCTGGTCTGCCCAGGTACCTCCTGTCCTCAAATTATTTGCTATGTATTTAGCTGACTTGCTGTGAGCAGCAGATTGTCAGTTGTAGCTTTACTTTAGATAGGTGTGTGCGCTTGCTGTGTCTGATTTCTGACTTTGTAGAATCTGTTGTGAAAATTCATTTGGATTATCTCTTCTGCTTTTGACACTCTCTGACTTCAGGTATCTGATCTCAGATTTGGCCTCGTTTGTTGTACTCCCTGATTTTGATGTACCTTCCTCTTATTTGACCCTGTACTGTTTGTTACCTGACCACGTCTTTGTCTTACCCTCTGTACCATGAGCCCTCCTGGTATCTGACCTCAGACCTCCGGACTATCCCTTTTCATGGCTTGCCCATCAGTAATGACTCAGCGTCACACATGGCTTCTCTTCTTTAGTTGACACATGACTTTAGAGTGTCCGCTACACATGATGTCACTGCTCTGCGCTGCCTGCGACAGTCACGCCAACATCAGCTGCTGGCCTCTGATTGGCAGGTTTCTGCACCACAAAACATTTCAGCTGAATGTTCGTCTTCGGAACCACATCCAGCTGAAATAGGCCGTGGCATCAGTGGGCCTCCCTCCTGCATGGGTCAGGTCGCAGACGAATCCCATGCGACCGCGATCGTTAGGTCCCTGATCCCGTGGTTAACTATAGCCATGATCTCCACATGAAGTAGAGATGCTTAAATGCCTCCATTTTATTGCAACAAAATAATTTAAAAGGAGAACCGTTGTGTTGCAAACTGCTAGATTTTTGCCTGTCTGTGGACTAAGTCTTCATTTGTTGTTTGATCGTCTCATCGATTCTAATGCAGGCCATGAAATTATATATTAATTGACAAAATAACTTGCACCTAAACCATTTTTAGATCATGGGAAAATAAAACGTAATATTTAAATCAATAGACAGGTTCTAAGCAAAAGTTTATCTTCAGCCACCAGACAGGTTGTAAGCAAAAGTTTATCTTCAGCCACTTTTTGCTTTAATTATAAGGAATTACATATACAGCAATTAACTAATACGGTAGTTTATCGTAAATTCTTCCTTTATATGTAGACGCGATCCAGGTAATCATGGAAAGCAAGAAAGGGAAATTACATTAGTCATGGCTGCGCTGCCATCAGAATACAGGTGCGGCTTGCCGTTCGCTTGTATTAAGCCAGCGGAGGGAAGAGATGGCCGTCAGCCCATGACAGCCCCCTGCTTTCTGTATTCAGAGGATGCAGGCATTATAAAATGGAATGACAGCACGGCGAGCAGGCATCGTCAATTTTGTTTTCCCTCCTCCTGATCTCTACTATTACACAAAATCTTCCCACAAGGGAGCAATTAAGGTAATTATTAAGGAATCGCTGTTTAGGCATTTTCCTATGTAGGATGAGTATTTTTATTTGTCGCCTAAAGATGACTTGCATTTTCTGTGCCAGACGAACAGAAAGCGAACGTGCTGTGAGCATCGTCATGGCCCCATATAATCGATCTGTCTCTTTAAGAAAATGATTTAGCTCCAGAGCCGCAGCATTAATCGGGCCTCCAAGCAACTGCTTAATTTTGCTACCTCCGTACGATATTCTGAGTGCACGAGTGTGACACCGCGCGCCGCTGTAAAGGCAGGGGGAGGTCGGAGATAATAGGATTATTTATACAAATCAAGACTCGCTTGGCGCATAGATGCCGAGCGCGTGTGATTTATCAGACACGTCTGTGGGTTCCTGTCACATTAAGAGGTGCACGAATCTGTCGCCCTCCGCCACTTAGTTCGTGCCTTTGATATCCATTCGACAATTGGAGTACCACTGCCGCTCGCCTGATCCTCTCTCCTGCTTGTTTTGACTCACTCTCAGCTATATTGTGGGGAAGGATTTAATCCCTCAGGAGACCACATCCAGCCCGCAGGTCTCCAGTTGCACAGCCATCCTGCACGCTTCCTCAGGCACCAAATGGATTAATCCATTCTCACCAGAGTATGAGAAGTGTGCGAGGAAGTGTGGGAAAAAAAGTTGGCGTGAATGGATTTTATAGATTAATGTCTTTAGACGCCATTAGCTGTCTTGAAATTAACCCTTTAGCTGAAAACTCGCAGTCTACTTGCGAATTGCAGATTGTGCGCAGATTTTTCCTGTTCACAGATTTGGACTGGATGCCCATTTTGGCTTTTATGACCAATCATCAAATTACGCTTTAATAGAAATAATGCTAAATAATTCATACATTGTAGAATGCAGGAGTCAGCCTTCATTTCTAAACCAGAAGTGATCATGAAGTTAACGCTTTCATATAAGAGGAAAAAGATAAATGAGATCAAGTGTTCACTGCTATTACACAAAAAAACCCATCAAAAACATGTAACATGCTTCCTTAAAGGGGTGTTTCACTGCTAAGATATTTGTGGCGCCCCTGAGGCTCAGTCGCCACAGAGGTACTGCACCTTCTCCTAAGGTGTAGTGCCCCACCATCCGGGTAAGGTGGGAACTCCTTTCCACACTTCAACACTCGCACCCCACACAACAGGGTTGTTCTGCACAACCACATTGTGGCTCAGTGTTTAGAGAGTAGCAGAGCACCTCTGGTGGTTCCCTGCATGGAACACTGGATGTGCTGGGAGGTGGATGGAGTTGAGATATATAAAAGAGTGGGAAAGTGTTAGGATTAGGGGTTCAGTCTGACAGAAGGTCAGTGAGGAAGGAAGCCACTTGGGAGGAGTGGGGATCCCTGGAAGAAGGGATGGAGGAAGGAGTGCTGCAGCTGCCTCAGTGATCTGAGCCAGCTGGCACGGGAATGGAACAGAAGGAGAAAGACGTAGAACTGCAATCTAAGCTTCCATAAGAGAGAGAGATCAGTACGGAACGAAGGAGTAGGAGAACAGAGAGGAGACGTGGGTTGGAAGAGGAACCCTGCCTATAGGTTCTCAGCGCAAGGCCGTGGCCCGGTCTCCGAGGTTGTATGGACACTTATGGTTCTGCAGCAGACACCGGTGGAGTAGTTGGCTGTAAATGCACTACTCCCAACTAAGACTTGGGGCACAACAGCAATTGAATAGAGAGCCAGGACTCCGGAGAAAGGGGTCCCCGAGAGAGGCTACAGCTGCCTGCCATACGAGTAGAGTTGTTAGGAACATCTGACAGGAGGAACTCCAGAGTACCACGGTACTGGAGATCTTCACACTTTAAGGCGCAATAGAGGAGTCGTTCAGGAAAGGTACATGTTGGCGGAGTGTTGGAGAGGAGCTTTCCGTCTGGCCTGGAGGTTGGCTGAGTCTCTGACCCGGAGGACACGGCCCGGAGGCAGGCACCCTTGTGTATCGCAGACTGTGAGTAAAGCTTTGGAACTGCAAGTCTCGGTGTCCTCCGTTCATTCTTGCGCCAACCCATTCAGCACCGCTACATCTGGGTACCATCTTTTACACTGCCTGCGCCTTTCCACCACCATTACAACTACACTGCCCTGGGACATCAGCCCTGCCTGTGGAGGGCTATACCATCACTGCTGCATCCTACCATCTGTCCTGGAGGATCTGTCTGCAGCGTCGGCTTAACACCTCCCTTGCTGAGCACCACAGGTGGCGTCACAAACTATTCCATTCCATTAACTACATATACATTCCGCCATTGACTTGGGCGCCCAGGGCCACGGTCCGGGTCACCGCCGCTGTGACACATCCCCCTGACACCGGCCCGGTAACGAGTACCCCACAGCCCTGGAAGGGTGACCCATATTGATTGCCTTTCCTTAGGTCATCACTATCAGATAGATATGGTTAGATATCGGGACCACCACCACTCAGCTGTCTTCAACTCTTTACACTTCTCTGCTCAGCAGCTTAGAACAGCTGATGAGCCAGGGTGTCAGGTGTTGGACCCCCACCAATCCGATATTGATAGCTTATCCATGGGAAAGCCATTGTAGCCAATATCATAGTAGTGAATTAAGCCTTTAAGTGCTACCTGCAGTTGCACCCTTTGGTGCCACAGGTGCCCCACGTAGTGCTACAAACATGGATGACCCCATATATATGTGAATAATGTGTCAGCCAAAGCTGCTTCCCAGCTGCCTTCTTACCTGTCCAAACCATTGATTTTCTGCAATGGTCTTTTGTCACACACACTGGTATCATGGCCCAGATCTGCATGGAGATGCCAGTAGTTCATCAGGCATCTGGTGAGACTGCAGTTGTCATCTGCTGGTAGCTTTACAGCAAAGGCTCAGAAAAGCATCAGAGCATCTGGTCAGAATCGGCAAGGGTATGAAGAGGTGAGTATAGCTTTTTTATAATTTATAACTTCTGCAGTTCTGTTTTTTTTTTTTAAGGTGGACACACAACATAGGGCTCATACTTACTTGCGAGAGACTCGCACGATTCTCGTGCGAGTCTCTCACATGAAAAGCTGGCACTGCCGCCGGCACTCGGACCGGAGCATGCAGCTGCATAGAAATACATGTAGCCGCACACTCCTGTCCCAGTGCCGGCGGCAGTGCCAGGTTTTCATGCGAGAGACTCGCACGAGAATCGTGCGAGTCTCTCGCAAGTGAGTATGAGCCCTTAGGGCAATGTTGGATGTTTACTCCCAGGCAGTGGTCACAGTCTGGATAGCTTTCTAGCCATTTGGCCAATATAATGCAAGCTGCCAATCAGTGGTGAGGACGGGGTTACACAGTTTAGACTGACTTGCCTGCATGTGAAACCTAGTCCTGCAGTGATAATCTCCTGCTGATAAAACACTGATTGTATTGAAACTACAGCTCACACCCTAATAATTGATACATTCCCAACATCAGGCTATCTTGCCCTATACTATGCTGCTCTCAGATTAACTAGCAAAACCTGCTGATAGATAAGCTTTAAGTGATAGAATGAAAACCTTTCCTCCCCACCCGACCATAAACGTGATTGAGGGTAATCTGTGTCAGTTCTTTGCTAGGGAAGAGAATAAGCGATTGCCAGAAACCTCTGACACCTTGAAATCCAAATGCAGGATCCATCTTTCTGCCAACAACTGCTGTCGGGAGAGTCGAAATACCTTTATGCAAATTAGATAATGTGTGTAAGCATCTTAGTCTGGAATACAGCTGCACTCGGGCATATGGATGTCCTGACTTCCTGATGATGCTATGGTTTGGAACTTGGAACTTCCCAGACTCTGGAAGCGGATAACTTGCAGAATAAACTGGTTATCTATTGCAAACTATATGTGTGGGTCTGCATGTGGTCATTTGTGGTCATCCCAAGCTGTTTTTTCCATGTTTTTGCCAAGTGGCAAAGCTTTTGTAGCCAGATATTACATGAATATAATTTGTAGTACAGTCGCATAGCGCATAATTTCAAACTTTTATTGCATTTTCTTTGCTGTTAGTATTAATAAAGTTAAAACATGAGTGAAAAAATATTGCTTATTTTAGGGGGGAAATATTTAGGTAATGAGGGAGAAACATTAAAAAAGTACAGAAAGCACATATGATCGCAGGCAATATTATTAGCATAAATTATACAAATTGCTAATGTATGCGAGGCCATGGAAACCCGGCATTAAGCAACTTAATCGCACCTCTGCGACAGCTGATGTGTATTACCCTTCACGCAGTGTTTTTTTTTAAAGGAGAAAAACATTAGCACTAAGAATCACACTTTTGACACCACCTTAAGGCTGACTTCACACATCCTGTTCTACATACTGTTTTCACTGGTAATTTTTTTTTCTGGTAAATTGGGAACAAGGCTAGAGAAGGAGAAGTCGTTAAAAAAAGGCAAAAGAGAATAAAAAGAGAATAAATCTTCCTAAAGGAAAGTTCTATTAAATTTATATCTCTTCAATGCTTTTCTGATATTTCTCACTATATATATATATATATATATATATATATATATTTTTATATATATATACACTCACTGGCCACTTTATTAGGTACACCATGCTAGTAACGGGTTGGACCCCCTTTTGCCTTCAGAACTGCCTCAATTCTTCGTGGCAGAGATTCAACAAGGTGCTGGAAGCATTCCTCAGAGATTTTGGACCATATTGACATGATGGCATCACACAGTTGGCCCAGATTTGTCGGCTGCACATCCCTGATGCGAATCTCCCGTTCCACCACATCCCAAAGATGCTCTATTGGATTGAGATCTGGTGACTGAGGAGGCCATTTGAGTACAGTGAACTCATTGTCATGTTCAAGAAACCAATCTGAGATGATTCGAGCTTTATGACATGGCGCATTATCCTGCTGAAAGTAGCCATCAGATGTTGGGTACATTGTGGTCATAAAGGGATGGACATGGTCAGCAACAATACTCAGGTAGGCTGTGGCGTTGCAACGATGCTCAATTGGTACCAAGGGGCCCAAAGAGTGCCAAGAAAAAATTCCCCACACCATGACACCACCACCACCAGCCTGAACCGTTGATACAAGGCTGGATGGATCCATGCTTTCATGTTGTTTACGCCAAATTCTGACCCTACCATCCGAATGTCGCAGCAGAAATCGAGACTCATCAGACCAGGCAACTTTTTTCCAATCTTCTACTGTCCAATTTCGATGAGCTTGTGCAAATTGTAGCCTCAGATTCCTGTTCCTAGCTGAGAGGAGTGGTACCCAGTGTGGTCTTCTGCTGCTGTAGCCCATCTGCCTCAAAGTTCGACGCACTGTGCGTTCAGAGATGCTCTTCTGCCTACCTTGGTTGTAACGGGTGGCAATTTGAGTCACTGTTGCCTTTCTATCAGCTCGAAACAGTATGCCCATTCTCCTCTGACCTCTGGCATCAACAAGGCATTTCCGGCCACAGAACTGCCGCTCACTGGATTTTTTTTCTTTTTCGGACCATTCTCTGTAAACCCTAGAGATGGTTGTGCGTGAAAATCCCAGTAGATCAGCAGTTTCTGAAATACTCAGACCAGCCCTTCTGGCACCAACAATCATGCCACGTTCAAAGGCACTCAAATCACCTTTCTTCCCCATACTGATGCTCGGTTTGAACTGCAGGAGATTGTCTTGACCATGTCTACATGCCTAAATGCACTGAGTTGCCGCCATGTGATTGGCTGATTAGAAATTAAGTCTTAACACACAGTTGGACAGGTGTACCTAATAAAGTGGCCAGTGAGTGTATATATATATATATATATTTATTTTAAAAAGCACATGTAAAAGGTAATTTGTGAACGGGAGCACTTATCAACATATACATACACGATGCGTCAGCACACTGCGACTAATGAATACATGAACTCCAATATCGCTATAAAAGTTAAAACTTAAGGTATTTAGTGTTTTTTTTTATCAAAGAGCGCAAAGGTCATCCAACCACGTCAAGGTGTACCTTTTAATATGGATAGTCCCTAATCACTATATGTCCTACATCTGCATTTTTCTTTTTTGGAGCACTTATCAGTGTCGTAGCAAGTAGTGATAAGCGAACGTGCTCGGACAAGGTGTTATGCTCGGGTGCTAACCTAGTGTCTTCAGCGTGCTCGAAAAATATGTACAAGTTCCCATGGCTGCATGTCTTGCGGCTGTTCAACAACCACAACACATGCATAGATTGCCTAACAAACAGCCATTCCCTGCATGTGTTGCCGCTGTCGAACAGCCGCAAGACATTCAGACGCGGGGACTCGAGACACTCAGCACCCGAGCATAACCCCTTGTCCGCGCATGTGCACTCATTACTAGTAGCAACTAGCAAGGCTTTCCATCACTGAAATATATGGTATGCTTCCCGGGCTAAGCCTAAACTCGCTGGCCAAGGCTCATTGGCTTTTTGGTGCCCCATCCTGGAATCCAGCAACCTGGGGTACATTCCTCTTTCAGCCCTCTCTAGCTGCAGCCCTGGATACATTTCCCCGAGATGACGTAGAAGCTAATGCCTCATATCTCCTGTTAACAGTAAAAAAACTCAATTTTTTTTAGCATCCGATGCTAAAACAGCCAAAAAGATGTAGTCGAATTTTCAGAAATAGCATTTTCTTTTTTTTTTTTTTATTCCTCCACAAAACAGTTCAATTTGCAACAAATCTCGACAAATCAATTTTCCCATCTTATAATCGGCACTGAGATAAATCAGCTAAATTTACTGCAATTCTTAATCCTGGCAAATCGGCTCAATAATCTCTATTCATTAGGAAATTAAGAGTTAGAATTTTGATTGCACCTGAAAAAGCCTATGCATAGATATTACTAAACGAAGGACGTAAGGGAAAGGTACAGAAGCAGACATTTTCCGCTCCCGAGTTCTAAGGCAGATTTAGTTAGCAACGGGTTAAGCAGAATCACAGCGCTGCCTGTGACGGAGGAAGCTTTTGGTCCAATCTGCTGTGAAAGAGACAGCTGCTGTCAGTCATTCTTCACACTCAAGCAGTTAACTGCCTCCCTGCAAGATTAGGAGCAGGATAAGTGAAGGTGTGAACGAGGAAGGGCAGACAGGTTAGAGTCCGGGCCGCCAAGATAGACAGGCAGGCTGTCTCGCTCTGTGACAAGAGTCACATCGTGACCTGAATCGGTGTCCGCCAGCATTGTATAACATCCAGTGCTCTTACAATAATTATATTGCAACTAGAGAGGCCCTCCCAATCCCCAACACAATGGAGCCGGGGAGGGTAACACAAGATGTGACCTAGGGAGAAGGCAAGGCTATTGTTTTATTATTTAAAATTAAAGGACCACACATGAAACCATGTCAGAACTGAGTCTATTGCATGGTTTTCTGTTCAGCCGTACAGCCATACTCTAAGAGGCACATTTACACAATGAGAAAAAAATGTTAGGAGAGGTCAGCAATAAGGATAGACCTATTAGTCAGCACAAACAATTCATGGACTACACTCCTTACTTTTTTAAAGGGAACCTGTCATGAGATTCATGGTTCCAGGGTAGTGATGAGCGAGTATGCTCGTTACTTGGGTGATAGAGTATTTTGGTGTGCTCGGAGATTTAGTTTTTGTCGCCTCAGCTGCATGATTTGCGGCTCCTAGACAGTCTGAATACATGAGGGGATTGCCTAACAAACAGGCAACCCTCACATATATGTATTCGCATGCGTTTTAAGAGTTAGCATGGCTAGAAACTGGTTAAAACGCATGTGCTTAAAAACGCAAACGCATGCAAAACGCATGATGCGTTTTTTGCATGTGTTTCTATTGCACACGAAGCACAGTGCTAAAAAGCGCTAATGTGAAAGTAGCCTTAGCTGCTTTCTTCCAAAGACTTCTGATTCTTGGCTGATGGCAGGCATTCTGCAGGCCACAGGCATCTCTGCTTGGGACTTTGCCGTCCCCTGTAATTTCAGCTACAGCACATGTTCCCTGACTGAGGCTCCTACTCAGGTTAGGAGGCTGCTGGCAGGCTAAACTGGCAGTACTCAAGGGCTACAGTAAAAAGAAAGGCGAGGACTGATTGGGCAATGTTTGGCCAATCAGTGCTGGCTTCATTTATGTCTCCAGTCTCTGTGTAAGTGCACTGAGACCAGCAAGAGATTGGTTAGAAACTGACAGCAGAGTGTGTAGGAGCCCAGAGGGATGGAGTAGTCGCCCCCCACTGCAGTCTGCCGGTTGGCGCCCTGGGCCATTGCACACGCACATAGCTAAAGCCGGCCATGCCTGTCAGTATAATAGAGTGAGGCAGGGAGAAGCTGTCTCGTATTAGTTATCGGAGGTATATAGTCCCCAAACTCCTTTTTTTTTTTTCAAGTTACGTTTTCTCATAAAATTCTCCAGTGTTTCAGAGTAAAACTACACAGCTACATTAACGCAGCCAGTGTCTGATTCATGCTGCTCATGGTTCAGACAGCATGACTGTTACGGTTGCTGTTACAGGGGCAATGAGGAACAACCCGGAAGTGGACCCTCTGGGTCACGGCTCCAGAGCCCCCAAGGGCGAGCGGCCCAGGTGTGGCCACCTCCTATACAGGCAGTGCTAGGGGCAGGCCCACGGAGGGTAGAACCGTGACGGCCGGAACCAAAGGGGTGACTGGGGTACGCCTGGAGAGGATACACAGGGAATCAGGGCTGATGCAGAGAAGGACCTGGAATAACGGAGAAGGGGCTGCGAGACAGACAGCGGATGGCACAGGCGGGAGGCTGCAATAGAGAGGGACAATGGATAAGGCACAGACTGAGAGACAAGGCAGGAGATAAGCGGACAGAGGCAGACACAGGAGACAACGGAGGCAAGGGCAGGCAGAAGAGACAGAGCGAGAGCCGACAGGGAGAGTGCAGGCAAGGCGCAGACAAGACAGGGATGGTGCAGCAAGGCGCAGACAAGAGGCACGGCCTGAGACACAGTGAATGCTGCAGGAGACAGCGTCACCAAAGTCGACAGTCAGGCACCTTACCTGACTAGACACAGATCCTAAATAGCCGATGGATGCCACCATGTTGGGGGCGGCGCCACCGCGTTATCACTCCCAGGAGGCAGAGCGCTGGGATCCCCACAGTGCGCAGGTGCCCTACACTGAGGAACCCGGAAGCCGGGCGCGGGGACGCGCCGGGAGGAGCGCGCAGCAGCCGGGACCGTGACAATGACTCTGTCAGGTTCCCTTTAAAGATTCCCATCATAGAGTTTCTACATGAAGTGAGAATTTTTCACATTGGACAATTCAGGAAAACATTCCTCACATCTGACAAACACATCTCGCAATTAATGACATCGGAGTTAAGGGACTTAGTTTACAATTTACACCCTAAATCAATGTCATTATTAACTCTAATGCACCTTTTTAAATGTTAAATAAATAGCTTTTAGCTTGGGGGTCCCTTAAAGGAGGTAGTCATAATTTTACATAATCCTTTATTCATTGTAGAAGGGGACTCTCATCATGAATTTTTTCTCCCTTCTCTTTAGCTGTAGCTGTGAGTTGACTCGTGGCTGTTGCACTAAAACCGGCCATATCCATAAATTAACTGTCTGATGAAGATCTTAAGTCGGGTAATTAACAACAGCGATCCACCCGTTAGGATTCATGTTTTACTTATCTGTGCTAGTGATGAGCGAGTATACTCGTTGCTCAGGTTTTCCCTAGCATGCTCGAATGTCCTCCGAGTATTTTGGTGTGCTCGGAGATTTAAGCTGGAGTCACACATAGCGACTTACCAGCGATCCCGACAACGATATCAACGTGTCAGGATCGCTGGTAAGTCGCTATGTGATCGCTGGTGAACTGTCACACAGCTTCACCAGCGATCAGGACGTCGAGGTGAGGAGCGAGCCTGGGAGCAGCGGACAAGTGTGCCTGCTGTTCCAGTCCTCCACCAGCAGAGGGCACGCCTGCATCCCCGGCCTCTCCTGGCGGCGTCCTGCTGCCTCCTGGTCCCCAGCGTGCGGCGGCGGCAGGTACACACTCCGCGGGTTCCTGTTCCCCAGCGTGAGGCAGCGGAGGCACCTTTAACTCGCTGGTAACTAACGTACACATCGGGTATCCAAGGGACGCGCGTCCCTTGGATACCCGATGTGTATGTTAGTTACCAGCTGATTGCTGGTCTCCCGCCTGTCACACGCAGCGATGTGTGCTGGCCAGCGGGAGATCAGCGATGAAAAAAATGTCCAGAGATTTCTTGCAGCGATCAGCGATACTGGCAGGGGGGCCGGTCGCTGATCGCTGTCACACACAGTGATCTCGCTGGTGAGATCGCTGTTGTGTCACAAAACTTGTGACTCAGCAGCGATCTCGCTAGCGAGATCGCTATGTGTGACTGGGCCCTTAGTTTTCCTCGTCTTATCTGCATGATTTGCGACTTGCAGACAGGCTGAATACTTGTGTGAATTCCCTAACAAACAGGCATTCCACACATGTATTCAGCCAGAAGGGGGCGGGGGAGGCACAGCCTAGAGGAAGCCCCCCCATGACTGCAATTGGCGGGCATGTTTTGAATTGTTGGCAGTTTTAAAATGATTGGCTGGAAGGGGGGCAGGGGAGGGGTTCGGGGTGGGGGGGGCAGTCTGGTGTGGAAAAAGTGCGGGAAGAAGGTCACTTCATCATCAGCAAAGGAGAAGAAGACCCACCTGTCAAGTTGTCAAGAAGATGGAGACCATGGAACAGCTTTTTTCTAAGCTTCAGGATGCTGCTCGTTCCAGAAGGGGAGGTTGGCTCTGGACACAGCTGTCCTCCCTCCTCAGGGCGGCGGATCCCCCATGCACCAGCAGGCGAGGAAGACGGACCCGGCCCCCTGAAAGGCTGTCACCGGAGGTGACAGCGCGCTCCAGGCGACGGCTGCGGAGCCCCTCCAGGGACCCTGCGGGCGGCACTACCACTCCCCACCTCAGTGCTCGTCCCGGCAGGAATCCGCCCAGCCGGCCTTCCAGTGCTCGCAGCAGAGATCCGGGAGCCGCACAGGACCAGGAGGTGAGGGAGGATGTGACGTCGCGGGCGGGAGCCGAAGTATCGCGGGGTGCAGCAGCGTCTGGCCGGCTCCAGGAAGAAGAAGCAGGCCGAGGCATGCTCCTGTCACATCGGGGAGGACGACAGCGGGCGGCGCCAGGAAGCTTAGCGATGGGTGACGCGGCAGGTGCCCCAGGTGAAGAGGATCGGCGTGGGGTGCCTGGCAGTCGGAGAGCCAGACGGGGGAGTGCGACGGGCAGGGGGGGCATAGTGAGGACACCTTGCCTGGCCCCAGTTCATCATCCTTTGAAGAGGAATCAGCGGGCGGGAGGGAGCAGCGAGAGGACTCCTTGCCTGGCCCGTTTGCAGCGCAGAGGTCAGAGAGAGTGGTGGGCAGGGGGAGTTCCTGCGAGGATGCCCTGCCTGGTCCCAGCACATCGTGGGGTACAGAGGTTGCGGCGGGCAGTCAAGAGATGATGCCCGGCAGTCGGCCGGAGGGTGGTGCGGGCCGATCAGGCTGGTCCGGGTCCAGGGACCGTCGCAGGTCCTGCTCCGGCGGGAGTAAAGTGAGCACCGGGTTTCGCGTGCATGGGTCCCCCCTGGTGACGAGGAGGCCAGGGGCACGGGCCTTGAGCAGCGAAGCGCCCATCGGGATCACGGAGGACGTCAGGATTCCGGATATCCAGCTGGCGGGGACACAGCACCCGCGCAGCTATGTGAGTATGGCTCTATGTCTTGTGTGTCGCCCGCAGGGGCTGTATTGCAGGATGTTGGGGGTAGGAGGGGAGATGCTAGGGAGCTAGGGGGGCTTAGCGGGACTACCAGGGCTGAGTTGCCCGGGTTGAGGGATATTTTAGACAATATGTCACTATTTTTGAGGAGATTGGAGGGGGGTGTAGTTGGGGAAGCAGCTCCATCCCCGGCGGGGGCATGGTTAGTGGGTCGGGGTTCCGGGACCCAGCCAGTAGGTGAGGTGCTGCGCTCGGTCGAATGCGATGCGGGGTCATCGGCGGGGGTATCTGTCTCGGTACAGACAGAGACAGATAAGGGTGATAAAATTAAATTGGACGATAGGGCAAAAGGGGAGGTTTATGTGTGTTTTGAGGGGCCTTTGGGCGCCCATTTAAAAAAAGAAGTAAAAGAAAAGATCTGGCGGGATGAGTACATGGAGATATTTTCCCTTCTTCCGTTGGAAAAATTTAACCTGGATAAGGGGAAGAAGGACGATAGTAAAAAGGAAGAGGAGGAAAAGAGGAGGTGGCGACTGATTCCGCAGACTTTTGTGAACTGGATGCAGGCATTTGCTATTTTGGCAAGTGTCATAGGTAAAAAGTCTCCGGACAATTGTTCTGGTTTGTTTTGTTATTTAGATGCTATTGGAGAGGCGCATCGGGTTTATGGGGGGCAGGCGTGGCTGCGGTATGACGAGCAGTTTAGACAGAGGAAGGCGGTAAGGCCAGAGATAAAGTGGGATCAGAAGGATATCGGGCTGTGGCTGAAGGTGATGGCTCCGGTGAGGTATGGCCAGTCCTTTCACGGGAGCGGGGGGGGGCGGTAGTCAGCAAGCAGGTCACGGAAGCGGTGGTCAGGCAACCCAGGGAAGAGAAAAGTCGGGTACTTGCTGGCAATTTAATGATGGGCAATGTAAGTACGGGAACAGTTGCAAGTTCAAGCACGTGTGCTCACACTGCAATGGCAATTCGCACGGGGCGTCAAAATGTTTTAAAAAAGGTAAGGGTAAGCCAAACGTGGGTGCCGGTCAAGGGGGAGAGTCCGGTGAGAGTTCAAGAGATGGCCCCCTTTCTAAATAGGTATCCAGCTCGGGCGAAGGCAAGGGTTATTTGGGATGGTTTTGTTGAGGGCTTCAAGATTCCACCTCCTGGCCATGAGGTTCCTGTCTCATTCAAGAATTTGCGTTCGGCAATGATGCATGCAGAGGTGGTGGACGCGAAGTTAAAAAAAGAAGTGGAATTGGGCAGGATGGTGGGTCCGTTCCCCAAGGCTCCAGTAGCGGGTGTAGTTGTTTCCCCTTTGGGGGTAGTTCCAAAGAAGGAGCCTAACAAGTTTCGTTTGATTCAGCATTTGTCATATCCGAAAGGTTTGTCAGTTAATGACGGTATTGATAGAGAGTTGTGTTCCGTGGAGTATACCTCTTTTGATATGGCAGTGCTTTGGGTGCGTCGGTATGGTTCAGGGGCTTTGCTAGCAAAGACAGTCATTGAGTCTGCGTTTCGGTTACTGCCGGTTCATGCAGATAGTATCCCGCTTTTGGGTTGTTTTTGGAATGGGAGTTTCTACCTAGATAGGTGTTTGCCGATGGGTTGTGCGATTTCGTGTTCATTGTTTGAGACGTTTAGTACTTTTTTGGAATGGGTGGTGACGGATGTTACAGGCACACAATCGATCATTCATTATCTGGATGATTTTCTTTTCATTGGTCCCCCGGACTCGCTGTTGTGTAGGAACGCATTGGCAGCCATGTATTGGGTGGCTGAGCGCTTTGGGGTGCCGTTGGCATCAGAAAAGACTGAAGGCCCTAAGACCGTTATAAGTTTTTTGGGCATCATCATTGATTCAGAAAGGATGGAGTGTCGTTTGCCAGAGGACAAACTGTTGGTGTTGAAGCAGGAGGTGGATAGGGTTGCAAAGTTGAGAAAAGTGACCCTGAAGGAGTTGCAATCTTTATTTGGGAGATTGAACTTTGCCTGTAGGATCATGCCTATGGGTCGCATTTTTTCTCGTCGCCTGGCTGGTGCGACGGCGGGAGTGAAAGCTCCGCACCATTATGTTCGGTTGAATAAGGAGCATAGGGAGGATTTGATGGTTTGGCAGAATTTTTTGCGGGAGTACAATGGTCGGTCGTTGATGCAGGAGGAGACTTTGAGCAATTTTGATTTTGAGATTTATACGGATGCAGCGGTCGGCTCTGGTTACGGCGCCTACTGCAAAGGAAGGTGGAGCGTTGGGCGGTGGCCTCCGTAGTGGAAGTTGTTGGGTTTTACAAAAAATTTGGCATTGTTGGAACTGTTTCCTATAGTGGTAGCTGTTTTTGTGTGGGGTCCCATGTTCGCGAATCGGAAAGTGCGTTTCCATTGCGACAACGCAAGTGTAGTGGCGGTGATTAACAGTTTGACTGTCTCTTCTCCCCCTGTGATCAGGTTGGTTAGGGTTTTGGTGCTTCGTTGTTTGGAGTTGAATGCAGGGATTTCCGCAGTGCATGTGCCCGGTGTTACGAATTCAATAGCAGACTCTTTGTCTCGTTTTCAGTGGGGGCGTTTTCGAGAGTTGGCGCCAGGAGCGGATGCCACGGGCGTGGAATGCCCTTCTCATCTGTGGAAGGTGATTATGGACGAGCGGGACGACTGATTCGGGAATCGTTATCACATCAGACATGGTCGGCCTACGAATCTTCGTGGCGAATATGGGAGAGTTGGATGGTGGAATGGGGTGGGATTAGTAGCGAGGAGGATAGGGTGTTAGCGGTATTGTTCTTAATTGGGAGGGTGGCCGACAGCGGTTGGTCTGCTGCTAAGGTCAACAAGTTTGTAGCGGGTTTGGCTTTTGGTTTTAAATTACAGGGAATGACAGATGTGACCAAAGCTTTCTTGATAAGACAGGCTTTGAGGGGGTTTCGCAGGGGTAAAAAGGTGTGCGATAAGAGAAGGCCTATTTCGTTTAGTATGTTGGAAAGTTTAGGAAAAGTCCTGGAGGGTATTTGTACTTCTGAATTCGAATTGGCGCTTTTTAGGTTGGCTTTCTCTTTGGCCTTTTTTGGAGCAATGCGCATTGGTGAGGTGGTGTCAGGCAGCAAGGTTTCAGCCGGTGGGGTGTTAGCTGAGGACGTGGATTTTTGGGCGGGGGGCATTGTTTTCTGGATTCGGCGTTCAAAAATGGATCAGTTGGGTAGGGGCAGATGAGTGGTTTTGGGCCGAGTCGGAGGTGCAGTCATGTGTCCATACAGTTGTTTAAAATCATATTGGGAAGTGTGGGCAGGTAGGGCGGGTCCGCTGTTGTGCCATGCGGATGGCACCTATTTGTCTCGCTTCCAGTTTATTGCGGTCTTGAAGAAGGGATTGTTAGAATTGGGCCTTCCCCTGGACAGGTATGGGTCCCATTCTTTTAGGATCGGGGCTGCAACTGAAGCGGACAGTCTGGGCCTGGGGGCGGAGGCGATCAAAGGCATTGGGAAATGGCAGTCGGATCGTTATTTACTTTATGTTCGGCATTAATTGTGTTGGTTACAGTATATGTCCAGGACTGTGTTTTTTCCATAATCTGTTATGTTTTTTCAGGTGGCGCCCCCTTTCTTGCCTGGATATTTGGACACTCGTATGTGTATTGGGGTGCGCTACGGGCTCATGCAAGGCCAGATGGGAGGCAATTGGGCTTTAGGAGGGAGCAGGTTCTGGTCCGTTGGTTGGGTTTCCGAGGGTTGGTGTGGAGCAGGGTGCTACCGGAATTGGCTAAGTCCGCACGTCTGGACAGAACCCCCGATGTTATTGTAATACACGTGGGGGGGTAACGATTTAGGGGTCAGACCGGTGAGGGAACTAATAAGGGATATACGTGCTGATTTTTTAAGACTGTGGACATCTTTCCCGAATGTGGTGACTGTATGGTCGGACGTGGTCCCTAGAAAGAGGTGGAGACAAGTGAGGTCTTTAAAGGGGATTAACCGGGCTAGGGTAAAACTGAATCGGGCAGTGTCGGGGTTTGTGGCTAGAAGTGGGGGAATTAGCGTTAGGCACTTTGAATTGGAGGCAGGTGTCGGTAACTTTTGGCTGGCCGATGGAGTGCATTTAAATTCTATTGGTGTGGATTTGTGGGCATTGGCAACCCAGGGGGGGATTGAGAGGGCCTTGGTGGTTTTGGGGCACTCACGAGCCTGAGGTGGTCAGGGCTGTTCGTGGTTGGCGGAGGGTGGGGTTCTTGGAGTTGGCGGTGATTGGTCGGGGAAGGAGTTGGAAGTAATATTCCCGACAATTTAAATGGGTATGGAGGATCTGGCTTTTGGTGATGGGCTCTGGACGGGGTTGTTATCTCGGGAGCTCTGGTGGTTAGTCTCCCGGAACGGGAGTTACGGTGCCCTCGAGCTGGGCTGGACGGCTGAGGGTAACATGGTGGTAGATTTTGAGGTTTTATAGCCAGATCTTTTAGCTCCAAGAACCCTCCCCTCGTATTATTATTTGCATTAAGATTAATATTTTGATGTTTATTGTTAATGTTGTTGTTCATTAATAAAATCGGCCGCTGTGGCCAAAATTATCCAAAGAATTAAAAAGTTGTAGTGTGCGTTATTTTAGGAGTGGGGGGAATACTGGGAGCTGGGTAGGTATTAATATAAAGGAAAAACTGTAGTAGCCATATGCGGTCAAGAAGGGGGCGGGGGAGGGCACAGCCTAGAGGAAGCCCCCCCATGACTGCAATTGGCGGGCATGTTTTGAATTGTTGGCAGTTTTAAAATGATTGGCTGGAAGGGGGCAGGGGAGGGGTTCGGGGTGGGGGGGCAGTCTGGTGTGGAAAAAGTGCGGGAAGAAGGTCACTTCATCAGCAAAGGAGAAGAAGACCCACCCACCCTCCCTGTTGTGCGGTCGTACAGGGTGAGGGATAAGGTGATTCATGTGTTGTTATGTGCTTATATTAAAAAAAAAAATTTTTTTTAACACAGTTAATGGTTAGATATGTCAAGGGCAAGAGGAATTTGGGTGAAAATCCCTACGAGGCATTGTTATTGCCGTCGTCACAGTGGCTACGGGGCGGGGGTGGGGTTCTTGGAGTTGGCGGTGATTGGTCGGGGAAGGAGTTGGAAGTAATATTCCCGACAATTTAAATGGGTATGGAGGACCTGGCTTTTGGTGATGGGCTCTGGACGGGGTTGTTACCTCGGGAGCTCTGTGTCACGATACTAGTGGATACAACTGGACACCAGTGGCTAGGTCAAAGAGACTACAGACACAGTGGGTTGTGCAAGCAATATTGTATTAATGATCTGAATGCAATATAGCATATAAGTCCAGATAAATGTTCAGTCAATATGATAAAAGGTAATAGCAGAGCTGATACTCTGCGACACAGCATGCAAAGTCACTGAGCAATGCGGGCACAAGACACAGACTCTTGCAGAGCGGAGGAACACACTAGCTGGCTGGAGTTCTTACTTCACCGCAGGTGTAGTCAGGCAGAGGTTCCTGAAGTCAAGTGTTCAGCAATCACTCGGTCAGCAGGCAGGGATCCAGACGTGCAGGTTGGCAGAGGACTCCGCCGTTAAGAGAGGACCAACAGGGATAGTAAGTTCAGGCTTGGGACTGCAGAGGCACAAAGTCCAATACATAATACACAAGCAATGAATCAGAGCAGGTGCTGGCTTTATATACCGCTTTGGCAGGAAGCAAGATGGCCGACGTGGAAACATCAAGATCCATGTTAACTAAGGGCAAGTCTAAGGGCAAGAGAAACAGATTCCAGGACTAGATACTGACACTCTGGTGGTTAGTCTCCCGGAACGGGAGTTACGGTGCCCTCGAGCTGGGCTGGACGGCTGAGGGTAACATGGTGGTAGATTTTGAGGTTTTATAGCCAGATCTTTTAGCTCCAAGAACCCTCCCCTCGTATTATTATTTGCATTAAGATTAATATTTTGATGTTTATTGTTAATGTTGTTGTTCATTAATAAAATCGGCCGCTGTGGCCAAAATTATCCAAAGAATTAAAAAGTTGTAGTGTGCGTTATTTTAGGAGTGGGGGAATATTGGGAGCTGGGTAGGTATTAATATAAAGGAAAAACTGTAGTAGCCATATGCGGTCATGTCTGCAAGTCGCAATTCATGCAGATAAGATGGAAAAACTAAATCTCCGAGCACACCAAAATACTCGGAGGACACCCGAGCATGCTCGGGAAAACCCGAGCAACGAGTATACTCGCTCATCACTAATCTGTGCAGTTAATGTCTGCAAGGGTTGAGGGCTGCGATGTTGTACCTCGAAGGGAAAACAATATAAGGTAGTTGAAAAATTCAGCGTGGTTGATCATTTTACCTCTGAGAAATAATACCCATGGGTCTCCCACAGAACACAAATAGATCCAATTGTCTGCAGCAGGGGAAGCCACTGACAGTAAAGGGCCCCTGTGCAGGAATTGTGTATGCTGCCCCCCTCCATCACACCACATAATGGAATTGGAAGGTCATTATATTATTTAGAGCGCTATATGGGGGGCCATTATACCATGTGGAGGGCTAAGTATGGGCCACTATACGATTTGGAGGGCAATGTGGGGCCACTATACGATTTGGAGGGCTATGTCGAGGGCTGCTAAACTGTGTGTAGATGTCATGATCACGTGTGTCAGGTCGCAGATGATGCCGCAAGGCGAACCCATAACACACGTGACCCTGGATACACCGCCTCCAGTGGGGCGAATTTAAATAATAGAACGTGCAGGTGGATACGCCGCTTTCACCTGGCGAATTTAGGTATTACACGTTATAAATATATTTCTGGAAACACCGCCTCCAGTAAGGCGCATTTAAATAATAAGGGGGGAACCTGGGAAACTTTAACAATGGTGGGCCCTGCGATAGGGAATGGGGACATGGAGACCTCCTAAGCTCCCCTGAGCCAGTGTCCCTGCACTCCTAACATTCCTTATACAGGCTCCACACCTGTCGCCGCACGCGAACCTTAACCCCTTGCTCGCCCTGACACTAAACCCTCACTAGGGAATGGGTCGGTGCGGAGACTATTCCCACCACTGCACTAACAACACACATGAGGAAAGAGACAATACAGGGGAAACACCACTTAGCTTTGCTCTGTTGTGTACGCTCCTAGCAACAGAGCCCACCACCTGTGTGCATCTTCTCCTCCACCCTGATCCATCACCATAACTGGATCCATCACCATCGTGCAGCCTGGGAGCAGAGTCCATCACCACTTGCAGCAGTCCAGTACACAGAGTCCCAAGATGAGTCCAGCCTCTGCCAAGAATCCAAGCATGCTCGAGTCCAGTTCTCAGCAACCAAGTCGAGCATGCTGAGTGCAACTCTCTTCCTAGTCGCCACTCCTCTAAGCCATGCCCACACTTCCTGCCAACACCATAAACTGCGACTCCACCAGGCCATGCCAGTCCTTCCTGCAGACACCATTAGCTGGCACTCGTTCTCTCTGGCTGACTGCGCAGGACTCCAATCCAGCTCCATCCTTCCACCAGGCTCTCCAACAACTCAGCAAGAAATATCACCAGCAGTGAGTGAACACCCTGAGACCCATTTATAGAGTGTCACACCTGAACCATAATTAAGTGCAACCTAACCTAAGGTGCAATACCACTAACCACCACCGGGGACAGTCAAAACACCTTTGAACTCAACCAAAGTAAAAAAAGTTCACTTTGTGCTTTTAATACCGCCAGATCCAACACTGGATCATGACAGTAGAGTTATGTGTGCGGCATTATACTGAGTTACATGGGGGACTATTAAGATGTTTGGAGGACTGTGGTGCCTTTTATACAGTTTGGAGGGATAAGTATATTATATTGTTTGGAACGCTAGGTGGGGGTCTTTATACTGTTTGGATGGCTAAGCAGTGGACAATTATACTGTTTGGAAGGTTATTTATGAGCCATTATACCATGTGGAAGGCTGTGTGGGGGGCATTATACTGTGTGGAGAGATGTATGAGAGCCATTATATTGTGTGGAGGGCTGTGTAAAGCCATTATACGCTGTGGATACCTGTGAGGAGCCATTATACTGTGTGGGGGCCATTATATTGTATGCTGCAGGCCATTATACTATGTGGAGGGGCATTTTCCTGTGTGGGATGTCAATATACTGTATGGAGAGCTATGTGCATGCCATAATACTGTGTTCTCGAGAGGTCATTATACTGTTTTAATGGCTAGTGAGTGCTATTATTCAGTAGTGAGCCATTATACTAGGTATGTGGCCAATTTACTGTGTACATAACCATTATACTATGTATGTGGTCAGTATACAGTGTGTGGGGGCCATTATACAGTATGGAGGTCTGTGTGGGGACCCATGTACTATGTAGAGAGCTGTGTGGGGGCCATCATACTGTGCAGAGAGCTATTTAAGGGCCATAATATTGTCTAGAGAACTGTGTTGGGGCCATCATATTGTGTGGAGCGCTGTGGGGACAATGAAGCTGTGTGGAGGGCTGTGTGGGGGGCCATTATGCTGTATGGAGGACTGTTATACTGTGTGGAGTGCTGTGTGGGAGCCATCATACTGAATGGAAGGCCATAATATTCTATGGAGGGCCATTATACTGTGTGGAGGGCTGTGGGGGTCCCATACTTTGTGGGAGGACTGTGTCGAGGCCATCATACTGTGTGTGGGGGACTGTGCAGTCTTCATACTATGCAGGAATAGGGTACTATGGAGGAATTCACTGTGGAGGTAGCATACTGTGTTTTGGGGGGCAATTTTGTTTGCCTCATACCTTATAGAGCCATGAAAGGGATATGCATGGGAACACTGAGATGCTTCAATAGGAGCAAAATTACTTTGTAAGTGCTGCAAAGTTGTGAGATGTGCTCTTCTGTGACCCCGTTTAATGTTTTTTATTCTTGGGTTGGGGGGGGGACTAAATTCAGTCTTCTGTTCAATGATTTCCATGTGTGCCCTAACAAATATATATTATTTACTAGTAAGTTGCATTTATTTTTTATTTTTTAAAAAGTGTAGTAAAAATGTGAATTTTACAATTGTCATTATTTTTTAATAATTTTATGGGGAAAAAAATTCTGACTTATTTTACCCATACTTTTATAGAGATGTACTGGTATATAGGAATGTATCTTTATGTACCACTACAACATGCCTGTAAAGAAGAAGAATACTATTTAGATCTTTGGGCAAACAAATTTATGTTGTACTTTACAGTTCAACCTGTTGCTCACTGCTTATATTTCTGTCTGCCATGCTATATGTTGTAAGCTTGAAGGCTGTGAAATACAACTCTTTTCAAGAATAGCAAATAATTGACTATATAAGAAAGCAAGTAGAGAGCGCAGACAAATGCTGGGGCCTCTCCCTGATCTTACTGACAGAACACTGTGCAGCAGATCTGGCTGTATCAGCGCTATGTCTGACCCTGGTCTGCAGGACACCCTATTATTCCTGGGATTTTCTAACAGTATATTATCTACTTGTATGAACAGCTGATGTCTATTCTCTTTAGGCTGCAGATTCTAACATATATACTGATAAATTCCGTTTAGTGCGTCTGAAAATATTGGTTCAAAGTTTATTTTTCATTGGACAATTATTGTGAATGGGTATTCTTATGAATGCTCAATTCCAGATAATCGTCCATTGCAAATCACCCAATGAATGATCAAAACACTTGTCAATTGGGGGAAATGATGCTTAACCCCTTTACTCCCAAGGGTGGTTTGCATGTTAATTCCCGGGCCAATTTTTACAATTCTGACCACTGTCCTTTATGAAGTAATAACTCTGGAATGCTTCCATGGATCCTGGTGATTCTGACACAGTTTTCTCATGACATATTGTACTTCATGTTAGTGGTAAAATTTCATTCATATAACTTGCGTTTATTTGTGAAAAAACGGAAATTTGGCGAAAATTTTGCAATTTTCCAACTTTGAATTTTTATGCTCTTAAATCACAGAGATTTGGCACTCAAAAAACTTAATAAATAACATTTCTCACATGTTTACTTTACATCAGCACAATTTGGGAACCAAAACATTTTTTCGTTAGGAAGTTCTAAGGTTTAAAAGTTGACCAGCGATTTCTCATTTTTACAACACCATTTTATTTTTAAGGACCACGTCACATTTGAAGTCACTTTGAGGGGTCTATATGATAGAAAATACCCAAAAGTGACACCATTCTAAAAACTGCACCCCTCAAGGTGCTCAAAACCACATTCAAGAAGTTTATTAACCCTTCAGGTGCTTCACAGGAATTTTTTGAATGCTTAAAAAAGAATGAACATTTAACTTTTTTTCACAAAAAAATTATTTCAGGTTCAATTTTTTTATTTTACCAAGGGTAACCTGATATGTGGGGGGAACCACTGTTTGGGCGCATGGCAGAGCTCAGAAGGGAAGGAGCGCCGTTTAACTTTTTCACTGCAAAATTGGCTGGAATTCAGATCTGTTGCCATGTCACGTTTGGAGAGCTCCTGATGTGCCTAAACAGTGGAAACCCCCCACAAATGACCCCATTTTGGAAACTAGACCCCCCAAGGAACTTATCTAGATGTGTGGTGAGCACTTTGCACCCTCAAGGGCTTCACAGAAGTTTATAACGTACAGCCGTACAATTAAAAAAAATCATATTTTTTCCACAAAAATGATCTTTTCACCCCCAATTTTTATTTTCCCAAGAGTAACAGGACCCCAAAAGTTATTGTGCAATTTGTCCTGAGTACGCTGATACCCCATATATGGGGGTAAACCACTATTTGGGCACTTGGCAGAGCTCGGAAGGGAAGGAGCGCCATTTAACTTTTTTGGCTGGAATTGAGATCGGACGCCATGTCGCGTTTGGAAAGCCCCTGATGTGCCAAAACAGTGAAAACCCACCAATTCTAACTCCAACCCTAACCCTAACCATAACCCTAGCCCTAACCCTAGCCCTAACCCTAGCCCTAGCCCTAGCCCTAATGGGAAAATGGAAATAAATAATTTTTTTTAAATTTTATTATTTTTCCCTAACTAAGGGGGTGATAACGGGGGGTTTGATTTACTATTTATGGTGCATTTTTATGTTTGGCAGCTGTCATACGCTAAAAGACGCTTTTTATTGTAAAAATAGTTTATGCATCACCACATTTTCAGAGCTATAATTTTTCCATATTTTGACCCACCGAGTCATGTGAGGTCTTATTTTTTGCGGGACAAGTTGATGTTTCTATTGGTACCATTTTCGGGCACGTGACTTTTTTGATCGCTTTTTATTCCAATTTTTGGGACGCAGAATGAACAAAAACCAGCGTTTCATGAATTTCTTTTGGGGGGTGCGTTTACACCATTCCGCGTGCGGTAAAATTGATAAAGTGGTTTTATTCTTCGGGTCAGTACGGTTACAGCACTACCTCATTTATGTCCTTTTTTATGTTTTGGCGCTTTTATGCAATGAAAACAATTTTATATAAAAAATAATTATTTTTGCATCGCTTTATTCTGCGAGCTATAACTTTTAGAATTTTTTGCTGATGATGCTGTGTGGTGGCTTGTTTTTTGCGGGACAAGATGACGTTTTCAGCGGTACCATGGATATTTATATGCGTCTTTTTGATCGCGCGTTATTGCACTTTTTATTCGGCAGTATGATAATAAATCATTATTTTTTGCTTCGTTTTTTATTTTTATTTTTTAAGGGGTTCGCTAAAGGGGTTAACTAATGGGACAGTTTTATAGGCTGGGTCATTACGGACGCGGCGATACCAAATATGTGCACTTTTATTGTTTTTTTTTTTTTAAATGAATTTATTAGGGAATATTTTTTTTATTTTTTAAATTTATTTAGCGATTTTTTTAAAAATTATTTTTACACTTTTTTTTTACTTTATTATAATGTCCCAGGGGGGATCTGTCACAGACACTGCTGCAGGCTTCCTCATGCCTGCGCTCTGCGGGCAGTGAGGAAGCCAGCTTTCTGCAGGCCCCTGAAGGTCCCCGTCGCCATATTGGATCCAGGGACCTGCAGGGAGGGAGGCTGCACTGCTGTGGGGGTCTCAGGGAAGCACGGAGGGAGCCCACTCCCTGCCGATGCTTCCTTTAACCCCCGGTACACCGCGATCATGTTTGATCGCGGTGTGCCAGGGGTTAACATGTTGGGGGCGGTTCGTGACCACCCCTGACACATAGTGCCGGGTGTCAGCTGTGATAATCAGCTGACACCCGGCCGCGATCAGCTGCGCTCCCCCCGTGAGCGCAGCTGATCGCACTAGACGTACTATTCCGTCCTTAGGACTTAGGTCCCAGGTCACATGGACGGAATAGTACATCTAATGTAGGAAAGGGGTTAAAAATCTTTGTTATCAGTGGCACATTGTTTTGTGTAAAATAGAAATTAGAAAAATGTGTCTGCTTTCTTCCAAAAACAACATCCCACCTGGCTATGGGTTGTGTCTAGTAATGCAGCTCAGTTCGTCTGAAGTGCCCATTTAGGCTAGCTTCACACTAGCGTTCGGCAGAGCTGCAGAGGGCTGCGTAGTTCCTCAGTGAAGCTCCACCCACTGCCGCACCTCCTCCGTTCAGCTCCGCCTACATCTGCATGCGGCCTGCGTACCTATCTTTAACATTGGGTACGCAGACCGTGCGGATGTATGCGGATGCCTCCACCTGCGTCGTTTTGACGATGCCACGACTGCAACAAAATGCACATGTTGCGTTCGACACAGGTCGCGGCAGCGTCAAAAGTATGCATGCTGAGGCATCCGCATACAACCGCATGGCCTGCGTACCCAATGTTAAAGATAGGGTACGCAGGACACATGCCGACGCAGGCGGAGCTGAAGGAAGAGGTGCGGCAGTGGGTGGAGCTTCACCGAGGAACTACGCAGCCCTCTGTAGCTCTGACATCCGCCAATGTGATGCCAGCCTAAGATGCGATACTACACACAATCTGTGACAGGTGCGGTACTGTTATAAATAGATATGTGGACATGCAGGACGTTAGAGGAATGCTAGGGGAGGTGCTGGCAATGGCCGTTTCACAATTACTCCCTTCTACGAGTCCTGCATGTCCACATATCCATTTATGGAATTCATGTGACATAAAGACGCACAGTTTTTCAGCTATATTGGTGAGTGCTGCATATTTCTTCTTTTTTCATTTCATATTGAAATATTCATGTTTTTTCATGCAAGCACCTCCGTTTTTGACTGAAATATATACCGCAATACTTCAGATAAATAGCTCCGTCTGTTAATGTGGTGATTTGTGTGCCCTAGTTTGCTGTTCATCTGTTTGCTCTTTATTGTTATAAATTGAAAGCAACCATGTTTTTCTAATCATAGACATCCCCTAAAATCTAAAAAAAATCGGTCACAGTTTTATATTACAATACTAATATGTAGCTTCTTGTATTTTCTAAGATGGTTTATGTGGTACAATTTATGGGGAGATATCGTCTCTACTGCTAAATTACAGTAGATTGCAAAGTATTCACCCCATTGGCTTTTTACCTATTTTGTTACAACCTGTGTTTAAACATTTTTGAAATCCAATATGTGTAATGCATCAGCACTAAATAGTCTGCGAAGTGAAGTGAGAAAAATACAGGCATAAGTTAAATTTATGGGATCAAATAACTAGAAATTGACGTGTGCATATATATTCACCCCCTTGGATTTTTGTGTAAAAAATGTATGCAATCAAATAGCCACATTTTGGCATAGGCATATGTATTCATCCCTTTTGCGAAAAAGCCCCTAAAAATTTCTGGTGCAAGCAATTACCTTTATAAGGCCGGAGTTACACTACCATACAACACGGCCTAATGCTATGCGATAAAACATTGCATACCACATGGCCCAGTGTTACTCTATGTAGCAGCTTGGATCTGTGATCATTTTCTCATGCTGAATTGAATGGCAGCAAGACTTGGTCTATGGGTGCTAGTGACACAACGCACAGCACTCGGATATCATCCGAGGCAGAGTGATATACGCCGATGACTGCAGCAGAGGAGATGGAGAAATTAATTTCTCTGCCTTCTCCTTATCTGTGCGAGAGAATTGGAGCAGAATAGCATGATACTTGGCTCCTGCTCACAGCAGAGCAGGAGCCGAGGGTCATTAGCAAATTGCATCTGATATTCTTGCATCGGATGTTATACGTTGGTGTGACTCCAGCCTATGTCAAATGCTTAGTGAAAGGAAGTCCACTTGTGTGCAATCTAAGTGTCACATGTTTGTCAATATATACACACCTTTTCTGAAAGGCACAGAGGCTGCAATACCATTTAGCAAGATGCACCACTAACCAAACAACACCATGAAGACCAAGGAGATCTCCAAACTAGTCAGGAACCAGGTTGTTGAGAAGTACAAGTCAGGGTTGGATTACAAAAAAATTCCAATCTCTGATGATCCCGGAGCACCATCAAATCCATTATGATCAAATGGAAAGAACATGGTACCACAACAAATCTGCCAAGAGAGGGTCGCCCGCCAAATTTCTCAACCCGGTCAAGAAGAGCATTAATCAGAGAGGCAGCACAGAGACCAAAGGTAACCCTGAAGGAGCTGGAGAGACTGGAGTATCTGTCCATACATCCATAATAAGCTGTACACTTCATAGAGGTAGCCTTAATGGAATAGTGGGCAGAATAAAGCCTTTACTTACTCACAAATATTGTAAAACTCATTTTGAGTTTGCTAAAAGACATGTTAGAGACTCCCCAAATGTATGGAGGAAGGTACTGTGGTGAGATGAGATCAAAATCGAACTTTTTTGCCACCAAGTTAAACGCTATGTCTGGCACCAAACCAACGCAGCCCATCACCCCAAGAACACCGGCCCCACAGTGAAACATGGTGGTGGCAGCATCTTGCTGTGGGGATTGTTTTTCGAAAGCAGGGACAGGGAAAATGGTCTGAGTAGAGGGGAAGATGGATGGTGTGAAATATAGGGATATTCTTGAGCAAAACCTGTTTCAGGCTGTCAGTGATTTGAGCTTGGGATGGAGGTTCATCTTCCAACAAGAAAATCACCCAAAGCATACTGCTGAAGCAACACTCGAGTGGTTTAAGGGGAAACATGTAAAATGTTTTGGAGTAGCCTAGTCAAAGCCCAGACCTTAATCCTATTGAGAATCTGTGGTCAGACTTGAAGATTGCTGTTCACCAGAGGAAACCATCTAGCTTCAAGGAGCTGGAGCAGTTTTGCCATGAGAAATGGCAAAAAATCCCAGTGGCAAGATGTGGAAAGATCATAGAGACTTATCCAAAGTGACTTGCAGCTGTAATTGCTGCAAAAGAAGGCTCTGCAAAGTACTGACTTTAGCTATGCACACAGAAGTTTTCAGTTACTTTGTTCTATTTGTTGTTTGCTTCACAATGAAAAGAAAACCAAATGTTCACAGTTGTAGGCATGCTGTTTACATGAACTGATGCAAACTCTTAAAACAACAGTGAATTTCCAGGTTGTGAGTTGTAGCAAAACACCAAAAATGTCAAGGAGGTGAATACTTTTGCAAGTCACTGTAGAGGGCCTGTCACACTAAGCGATATCGCATAGCAATATCGCTATAACGTCACTGGTTTTGTGAAGTTATAGCGATATTGCTAGCGATATCGCTATGTCTGATACTTACCTCCCGACCAGCTCCCCCGCTGATTATCGCTGATCGAGCGAGAATGTCCTGGGCCATTTCTCGTCGTCAGCTTCCTGTGGCGCCGACGAGCGACGCGTGGACGCGGGCGGGAGGATGTCAGGATTGCCTCATCTGACAGGTAAGTAACGACCCCCGACCGCTGCTATGTCGCTGGTGAGATCTGCCTGTGTGGCAGCTCACTAGTGACACCCACTTAGCGATGCACCAGCAATCCTGACCGCGTCATATCGCTGGTTGGGATCGCTGGTGCATCGCTAGGTGTGACAGTACCTTAGATTTACAGAAATGTTGGCTCTGTTCGATATGTACAGCTTTAAAGGGAAGCTATAACCAGAAATTTACTGATTGTTTGTATTGCAAGCCTTTTTGTAAAAAAAATTTGTCAATGTTTTTTTCACGTCATGTATTCTTTATTCATAAAAAACCCTCAATATTAGTAAACTTTCGATTTTTCCACTGGGACTATTTTAGATTCATACATAATGTCCTTCCAGGAAGAGTTTTTAGCAAGGCTTTTGATAATCAGAGGCAGGATTTCAGTGACAGGTAACACCTGTTATGAACACGTGGTAGTAAACATGGAGTAAAAGGAACTAACTATGTAAAAGGTGCATAAATCCACCCGGTTCCTGTACAGACTAAAGTATTTGGTAATGCAGGCCCTAGTCGCTTCAGTGCAACCATATTAATCTCTGAAGGAAAAACTAGTGGTGATGACCACTAGGACCTGGCTCCCTGAAAGGCCATCAAGCACATCTTGTACCTCCTAAGGAACTGAGGGGAGAGTGCAGTGTAAAAAGAAACCCCAGCAATGCACTTATCTGACTGGCCAGATAATCAAAATTAGGACTAGAGCTCCAAGCAGGATCCATTACAGACTGTCACCAGTAGAGGAGGCCAACAGTGGGGTGGTTTAAATAGTAGACCTTCTGTGTGATACGACGGGCTAGCTAAAAGAAAAAAAAGGTTTGGTACCGTGTTAGCCAGGTGAAAAAAGAATGCTGGAAAAACAAGATAATCTTGTAGTTATGATACCTTTTATTGGCTAGATAACAGATAAAAATTACCTGCTGTCCCAGTCCCTGTCCCTTCGCAATGACCTTTGCACTAACTCATGATGCTTCAGTAGAAAGGATAGAGATGGAATCGTTTCATTGTGGCTAATGTACAGTGTTGTTTCCTTAAACAACAGTAAGTTAGAATCTAAAAAAAGCTTGTGTGGCCAGTGTGAAAATTGCAAGATTGATATTTTTAAAATAAAATAGAAAATAAAACATACAAGCCAACTTACACACAATATGCATCAGTACACTGCAATATATGACTACATTAATTTCTCTTTGGTTACACACGTTAAAACGTAAGGCACTTAATTTACACTTTTTGATCAAAAAGAGCAAAAGTCGTCCAGCCATGTCAGGATGTACTTTTTATGTGGATGGTCCTTATAACTTGTGTCTCACCTGTCAATGTGCCAAACTAGGTCTTATCTGAACCCCCCCCAAAAAAACAAAACACATTTGCTACAAGAACCTGAATTAAACAATAGGTAATTTTCTTGTTTCTGATGATAGCTTATCGTTAGGCTCTGTTCCCACGATGAGCTTCTGTTGAATTTTTGACGTTGCATTGTTTGTGCACCTATTATTTAAATTAGGACACTTCCAGTTTTTCATTGCATTTTTATCCTGTTTTTGATGCTGCTTTTATGTCTCTTTTTAATCTGCTATGCTTTAAATAAAGCTGATTTCTTTTAATATTGCAAGGTATTTGGCTTTGATAAAACATTATTGATATAATCATGTGTGAATTACATGCATTACATCCACTAATAACACATGTGGATTTTTTACCTACGGATTTTCCACATCTAATGCAAGTCTATCAGGGAACGCCACACAGAAAAATCAGCATACCTGCCAGAGAAATTGACATGTGAAATAAAAATCTCAGTGGGCAGGAGATTTCTATAAATCTTATCCACTTTGCTTGAACTGTAAGATGCTGCGTTTTGGACGCAGCAAAAATACACAGCGAGTGTCAAAAAGACACCAAAAAGCTCATTGTGGGAACAGAGCTTAAGGCTATGTGCACACGTTGCGGAATTGCCGCGGAAATTTCCACGGAAATTTCCACGGGAATTCCCCAACTCCCTGCCACGGGAAATACGCTAGAACTCCGCATGTGTAATTCCCACGGATTTCCCGTGCTGTAACTAGCGTTTTACAAGTGTAATTAGCTTGCAGAATGTTAGTATTTGACTTAGTGTTTGACGAGTGTGACCAACTTTTTACTATTGAGGCTGCCTATGCAGCCTCAGTAGTAAAAAGTTATAAAGTTAAAAAAAAATTAAAAATGGTGTCTTTCTCACCTTCCGGCATCCCACGCAGCGTCCCCGATCCTAGCGATGCTCCCGGCAAGTCCCGTTCCCAGCGATGCCTTGCGACAATGACCTTTGATGACGTAGTGGTCTCGTGAGACCGCTACGGTGTCGGAGACCACGACTTCATCAAAGGTCATTGTCGCAAGGCATCACTGGGAGTTGGCGGGAGCATCGCTGAGGCCTGGGAATGCTGCGGGGGGCCACCGGAAGGTGAGAATATCACCATTTTTAATTTTTATTCTTTTTTTTACAGTGATATGGTATCCAGAGCCTGGAGGAGAATCTCCTCTCCTCCAGACCGTGGGTACCATCCGCACATTTCCGCTTACTTTGCGCATGGTGGCCATAGCCACATGCGGAAAGTAAGCTGAACAATGCTTTCCTATGTGTGCGGAATTCCTGCTATTCCGTACAAAGAATGAGCATGCTGCATATTTTTCCGCGATGTGATTTTGCCGCGGAAAAATATGCAGCATTAGCACAGCATGTGTGGGATGTCATTGAATACAATGGCTTGCTTATTTTATGTGTTTTTGCAGCGTTCTCGCCGCGTTTTGTGGCGAAAAAACGCGGCAAAAACGCATAAAATCCACGGGAATTCCGGGAGTGTGCACACAGCCTCAAGGACATAGGTTGCTTATTTGCCTTTGAACAAGTAGTTACACATGTCAAATATGGCCAGGACTCTTTTTATTTACCCAAATCTCTTGAAATTCTTATTTGTGGAAAATATTCTCATTCCTCAGAGGAAAGCAGATAAAACAAGAAAATAAGCCAAGGTATTAAGTAGGAGACCTGCAGTCTCCTCTATGTTTATCTCATAGGTGGTAACAAGGGAGCATTTTCTTTTCGGAGGAGAGCTACCATATTTTGGCAGGAAGCACTGCTGTAAAGAAACCCTGCGATCTGGAGAAAATGATTGGGGAGAAAATAGTGGCAGGTCCTTTATAAAAGTGTAATACCTGTGTTCCAAAATAAAACTATTATTACTATCAACATTATCATTTTTATAATGTTTTTTTAACTAGGTTTAACAAGCTTCTTTGTTACTATTTTTTAGTATTCCACCATTTGTGAGTTTTGTGAACGGTGTATATTTTGAGATGAAACCTTTCTATTGACCTTTTTAATAACTTGCTGAATGTGTTCAAAATTGAATCAATGGCTTACCGATTTCAGCATTTCCAATTTCCAGCGCCCTGATAGCTGTCACGTACAGTCACATATCACATTGCAGAGGAAAAAATTCCTTTCACTCACCCACAACATATTAAACTTAGTGGTTTAATGATTATTTCCCTTTAAATGCATGACCTGGCAATCCTATGGGCTCCTGCACATGGGTGTTATTTCCTGATTCAAAGTTTCTCTTTCTTCACTTCCCGGTGAATGAACTTGGAGTAAAGATCGCTGATCTTTATGCTTCATATACCTGGACTTCTGAGAGTTAGAACATTACTGCAAATGGAGAAAAAACAATGTAATCAGAGAATGTGAAAGGAAATAATGGAATATGCATAAACAATTATTTCTGCTCAAGTGCTACATTATAGGCTAAAATAATGTAAAAAATACATTTTACCCCCCTCGAGAATGAAATAGAAATCAATTGTTTGTCAAATCTAAACAAATTTTCTAAAATGGTATTCAATTTTGCAAATAGAAATGGATAATGTAAAAAAATCTGAACTCACCTCTTGAATCACCCACCACACCAGCATAAGAACGCTAAAGAAAGTAAGCAGAGACCAGTGGGGAACACAGGAGAGCAGCCTTCGAAGATTGAAGAGGTAGCTATACTTTTTTCTTTAACTCATACTTTGCTCCTTGCTACATTTTTGTGAATCCTAGAAATCTTTGCTTCATGACAAGTATATCCGTCATGGAGCAGGATGGATAACGGTTGTGTAGATCAGGCTTAGGCCAATAAGTAGCTATGGTGGCAAGTTGCATGCTGAAAGCCCTCCATCATTGCCACAGAGCTAGGCTTTATAGGAGACAGTGTTTTGTATTTTATTCTGCACAGATTCGAGTCCCCTATTGTGACTAAAAATATTAAGTAAAATGTAATAAAAAGTACAAAAATATATTAAAATAATTATAAAAAACATAAAAAATGTAACTAAAAATAAAGACATTAAAATTATACAACTATCTAATCATATTAGGTACTGACACAAGAATGTAGTAAGAAGTGATCACGTTTTATCTACCCCGAGTGAGTATGCAAAAAACATGCCCATCTACAGAAAAATAAGAAAGTTATGAGACTCAGAAACTGCCAACACAAGCCAATTTTACCATTACTGAATTACTAAAATAGAAAAAAAACACATGTTTGCTAGCGCTGTAATCACACTGACCTGCAGATTCATGGTACTGGGTCACTTTTACAAAGCAATGAACACTTTAAAGGAAAATAGAAAAAAATAATGGCTGAATTGTGTTGTTCTATTTTTACAATTTCACCTCACTTGGAATTTCATTCCCGTTTTTTCAATACAATATATGGTAAAGTTAATTGTAGCATATAACTCATCCTGTAAAGAATATCCATATGAAGGATATGTTGACAAAAGAATAAAAAAGCTATGGCTTGGAAAACAGAGGAGAAAATTGAAATTCGGAAATGGAAATTGTCTCCATCTTTATGTGTTAATAATTATCATCCTGCTTGCTACCTTACAAACTAAGAGAAAAATAGAGTATAAGAAAATCCACATGTTTCTCAACGCAGTGATTCTAGGGCAATGCCCCCAACCTTATGGGAAATATGTAAATATATGCAAAACACAAGCCACGGAGCCTACTAGGCATTGCTCCTACTTGCCAGATTCCTATTCCACACTGATGAGGGGCAATACCCCGAAACAGCTGTCTGTGGATGGATACCATGTTTTGGCATAGGTGGTTTCCTACATTGGAGACTGCCCTTCCCGTGGTTGTTCCCTCCCGGGGAAAGACCTGGCTAGTCATTGCTTGCGTTGAGAAACATGTGATGGTGTCTCCGTGGCTTGTGTTTTGCATATATTTACATATTTCCCATAAGGGTGGGGGCATTGCCCTAGAATCACTGCGTTGAGAAACATGTGATGGTGTCTCCGCAGTGTTGGATGTTGATCTCCATGAGTTCATTCATCCTCATTCTCACAGTCTTCTACTAGGCATTGCTCCTACTGGCCAGATTCCTACTCCACACTGATGAGGGGCAATACCCCGAAACAGCTGTCTGTGGATGGATACCATGTTTTGGCATAGGTGGTTTCCTTCATTGGAGACTGCCCTTCCCGTGGTTGTTCCCTCCCGGGGAAAGACCTGGCTAGTCATTGCTTGCGTTGAGAAACATGTAATGGTGTCTCCGCGGCTTGTGTTTTGCATATCTTAAAGGGATGTGTCAAGGCAGCAGGGACCTGGTCAGTGGCCCTGAATGTCCATGTAAAATAAGAACTGATGAGGAATAAAGTCTATGTGTAAATAAGTTCATGATGCCACCTGTGGTATCTGGTCAGAGGTGACCAGCGCTGCAGTGCAGATCCTCTGGGCCTGATGGTGGGATGCAGCAGAGTTGGAATAGCTCTCCACAGGCAGAGCTTTAGTCCCAGAGCAGTGGTGTTAGCAAACATGTGGTGTTTGGTGATGGTAGATGTAGCAGAGCTGGGTAGGTGATGCAGGAAGAATTATAGGACATAATTGGGTGCAGTTCCAAAGTTTTACTCACAGTTCACTTGGATGCATGTGCCCACTTGGCACTGCGTCCTCCAGGTCAGGGGTCCAGCAAACTCCCAGGAAGATGGAAAAACACCCTTCCAGGACTCCCTTCAGTGTGTGCTTTTCCTGGCCATCTCACTGTGCTGATTTCCTCCCTCCTGTGCAGCACCTTCACAAGCAGTGTCTCAAGCCAGCAAACTCGGATCTTGTTGGGAATAACCTCTAGGTCGCTGGATCCTATGTGTCTGCCTTTTCAGCTAATGATTGTGGATTTGGCTGCAGCACTTGCAATGCTCGTAGCCTCTGGTTGATCTAGCTGAGTGCGTTGTTCACTACACTAGTTATAGGGCCAGTCCCTATACTGCGACCTGATCCCTCCACCCGACGTTAGCTGGTGTGGAACAAGCCCCACGGACAGTATGGTCACTGCCCGTGCCTCTAGGATCCCTTCCCTATTCAGGGAGCTTTCTTCTGTCTCTTCCCTTCCAAGCAGCTCCTCCTGACAGGGAGCTGCTTCACACACGTCTTCTTAATTTCACTTTCTACTCATGACTGACTAACTGAACTCTCTTCTCCTGCTCTCATCCTACAAGCTCCACCCACCTCCCAACACCCTTTACCTCCCAGGCAGGGTTGAGATCCTCCTCCCGTAGGGTACATCCAGATGCCCTGCTGCTATAGAGTGTGTGTTGGGTGCAGGTGTTAGAGTCCTGTCAGGTGCTCCCACCTTACCTGGGGAGTGAGACACCACACCTCTGGGTGAGGTGCAGGTGCAGTACCTCTGTGGCGACTGGACTCCCCTGGGGCACCACATTCCCCCCTGTTAAGCGCAGCATGTCCGCGGGCTGGAACAGAGTAAAAATTGATGTTACAAGAAACATATAAAATTTTCTTGAATTGCAATTCACAATTTAGACAAGTAATATTAATAACAATCTAAACAAGCTTCCCTTTATGGGAGGTACATTTCTTTAACGTTACATAATAATAAGTCAAAACATTTCTTCCTACAAAATATAAATAACACTCTTCTATCAAACACTAAAATTGTCTTTCAATAGCTATCAGCATCATTTTTAGTAAGCACTCCCTTTAAAACATTTGTGATGCAACACTAGCGCCTACTCTCAATAAACTTTCCTAAATATTTACTATAAAGCATTCTTACTCTACAATATTCGCTACAAAGTGCTTTCAAGTCCTATACAATACTAGTACCATTTTACGCTCCAATATCAATAAACATTCTATAATATACTATAAAATATTCTATATATTAGGTGCAATACAGCCGTACAAGTGCAGTAAACTTTTTATTAAGTACAATCAAACTTTTATCCAAACGAGGTAGTTCTTAAGTATAATCCCCCACCGGGTGTCTTATGTCCTAAGTGCAAAATGGAGGACCTGTTCTAAACCTCCAACGTAGGCCTTGGGCAGGCTGCAAGGCATGGCTGGTCTCCTTCTGTGACCACTTTTTCGGCCACGCCAAACGGGTTTTTGTTCAGTGGTTTCTTTAAGACAAACAATCCTTTGTTTCTAAAGGTTACATGTAAAACCAAGAGGAAGCACCTACAGAGGTGCTAAATTATTTACAATTAAAATTGTTTTATCATTCAGCGTTCATGATCACCTAGTCCTTGTAACTTAGCAAAACTTCCAGCAAAAACTTTCAGCAAAAACTCTACCGAGTTAACTTTTAACCTTTTAACTATTTACAGCTTTCATGTGTTCTCTGTTATCTACTCCTGCTGGGGTGTGCATCTTCAAGACTGGAAAGAAACATCCTGTAGGGTGGTCACAACAAGTGACTCAAAGAGTTCAGGGTCAATGAAGCTGTACACTTTAAGATCACGTCCCGCCACTGGGGTTTGGGTGGCTTGATCGCGCATTGTGGGTCTGGTTTGAACTGCAGCTGTGGATAATGTAGTAGGTACCAGTTCCACTTCTCGTGCTGGTGGACTTGCAGCACGCACTGATGCAGCTTTTGATTTTGTTGCTACAGGTGATGGTTGTTTAGTGCAGACCGGTGCAGCTTTTACTACTGTGAGCACTGATGGACTTGTTGTTACTATTGCAGGTGCTGGGAGGGTTGGTGGACAGACTGTTGGTATTGTAAATGGGCTCACTAAAAGATCCTCGACTACCGGGGTAGGGTTGGTGGCAGTACCTGTCTGTGGTGTCATTCCGCTATCAGTCGTCTCCTCCGCTGAGATCAGGGGCCGACGGAGGGGATGCGGCTCCACCAGCTTCACTCTTTTCAGCAGGGACGTCTTCCACTTTTCCACTGCAGTCAGCTTAGCGCCCAGGGGTTGACGACCCAGCTCCTCCACTTGAACTCCCAAGAGGTCCGGGACTTCCACGGGCAGCGAGGCAGGGCGTCCATCCGTCCGGTGAGATGGAGGAGGCTATCGCTTCCACCCCACACTCCTGGTTTCTGCCGCTCACCAGCTGAGCTGCTGGGTCTCCCAGGGCAGAGGGTGACGGTGACGTGGACACCCGTGACCCGCTGACTCTCTCCAGCACCATCTCCTTCCACTGGGTTATTGCGGCCAGCTATGTCCGCAAGAAGCTGCGCGTCAGTTCCTCCATCTCTCCTTACAGGAGCGCCAGGTCAGTTCCAGACGGATGAGTGAAGACTCGATCTTCCTAGCCAGGGCAGCTGTCCACTTCTACCCCACGCCCGACAGACCTCCATCCTCTGCTCGCCATGGCATCTTCCTGGTCCTCTCTCCTCTCTTCCGCCCTGTTTCCCGCTGCTGCAGCTTTCTCCACCCTCCTCCGGGGGCGATGCCTTTTTCCTTTGTTGCCATACCAGGCCAGGAGGCGGACCCCTCTGGCTGTCGGCCATGATGCTGTCGCATAGAATTGAAGGCAGGGTGCGTTCCTGGTGTTTTGCGCCATTGTCTGGGTACCGCCCACGACGGTACGCCTCACTGCACATTGCGTGGAACCACAATGGCAGCCATATTAACAGTTCAATGAATTAACTCCTTTGCACATTCTGTTAGGCGCAGGGACCCCTGTTAAAGGGTCGGTTCATCCTGTTTGGCAATTTCACAGTTCAATAGTGTCTCTGGCACACAGGATCCGGTAATACCAGGCTTAGATATTCTGTTCATAACGCCAAAAAGGAACACCCTCTCAGGGCTGTGGGCTACTCGGTACCGGGCCGGTGTCTTAAAGGGATGTCATGGCAGCAGGAACCCGGTCAGTGGCCCTGAGTGTCAATGTAAAATAAGAACTGATAAGGAATAAAGTCTGTGTGTAGATAAGTTCGTGACGCCACCTGTGGTATCTGGTCAGAGGTGACCAGCGCTGCAGTGCAGATCCTCTGGGCCTGATGGAGGGATGCAGCAGAGTTGGAATAGCTCTCCACAGGCAGAGCTTTTGTCCCAGGGCAGTGGTGTTAGCAAAGATGTGGTGTTTGGTGATGGTAGATGTAGCAGAGCTGGGTAGGAGACGGAGGAAGAATTAGAGGACACAACTGCGTGCAGTTCCAAAGTTTTACTCACAGTTCACTTGCATGCATGTGCCCGCTTGGAGCTGCATCCTCCAGGTCAGGGGTCCAGCAAACTCCCAGGAAGATGGAAAAACACCTTTACAGGACTCCCTTCAGTGTGTGCCTTTCCAGGCCATCTCACTGTGCTGATTTCCTCCTTCCTGTCCAGCATCATCACAAGCAGTGTCCCAAGCCAGCAAACTCGGATCTTGTTGGGAATAACCTCTAGGTCCCTGGATCCTATGTGTCTGCCTTTTCAGCGAATGATTGTGGATTTGACTGCAGCACTTGCAATGCTCGTAGCCTCTGGTTGATCTAGCTGAGTCCGTTGTTCACTCCACTAGTTATAGGGCCAGTTCCTGTACTGCGACCTGATCCCTCCACCCGACGTTAGCCTGCGTGGAACGAGCCCCACGGAAAGTACGGTCACTGCTCGTGCCTCTAGGATCACTTCCCTCTTCAGGGAGCTTTCTTCTGTCTCTTCCGTTTCAAGCATCTCCTCCTGACAGGGGGCTGCTTCACACATGCCTTCTTAGTTTCACTTTCTCGTCATGACTGACTAAGTGAACTCTCTTCTCCCGCACTCATCCTACTAGCTCCACCCACCTCCCAACACCCTTTACCACCCAGTCAGGGTTGAGATTCTCCTTCCGTAGGGTACATCCAGATTCCCTGCTGCTATAGGGTGTGTGTTGGGTGCAGGTGTTAGAGTCCTGTCAGATGCTCCCACCTTACCTGGGGAGTGAGACACCACACCACTGGGTGAGGTGCAGTACCTCTGTGGCGACTGGACTCCCCTGGGGTGCCACACAAACACAGCACATTACAATACATGTTAATAGTAGTGCATAAATGGTACATAATATACAGGTACATCTCACGTGTACCGCATAAAGTGCACGGGACCAGGAGAGAGAGGCATATGAGGGTACCTGCCTCCTTCTTACACCTTTTCAAAGGGGGATTTGGTTTTCTAATGAAGACCATCCCTATCCTTACGCCATTTTGTCACATATGGATGTGATAGAGTTGGGTTCCCCTTTATGAGCTAGAATGAGCTGTTGCTTCTGTTCTTGATAACTCAAGTCTCCATATATAATAGGGATGACCATATAATACCAAACACCATAGTGGCAACTGCTGGGGAAATATTGCACTCACCACAGCTTTCCCTTGCAAAATCATTCTGAAAGTGACACTCCCAGATGAGATACCCATTCAAAATCTGGATCTGGTGGACAAAGCACAAATGTACTGGCATATACTGTACGTCAATGTCGGTTACATTTCTATATGTCCCCTTAGGATCCAATCCAAGTTTTGATGCATTTGCCTGTATACACAACTACTGTCAAGCTTTGGGTTTGGGAAAAGGATGTGAAAAAGTGAGAACGCGCACAAGTCTTGAGAATGCCGGAAACTCCTGTTGGATCCACTTTAAAATAAATATTTACACTAACTTGATAAGCACTTATAATTTTAAACTGACCTATTACAAAAGAGTGGATATCTGTTTGATCACATTGACTCTACTTTTTATTTTCAGTAAATTATAGCATTTTCCTTGAACTCTACTTATACTGAAAGAACATATTGCATGTACCTTGTAATAATAAACGACCTGACAAATTGAGGGCCAAGTTCAGACGACCAGGCAGAGACATGAGGCATAAGAGTACGCTAGCATCCATGGTCAAATCTAGAAGGGCATCCAAGGTATTAATCAGCTAAGTAATCAAAGTACAGAAGCCAAGGCAGAACACAAAGGGTCAATTAAAATGTAACTGCAAGAGGGGCAGTAAAGCCATCACTGACAAGAGAATAATATTACTAGGTGCACAAATAAGGGCACCATTTGCCCCTATTGCTTCTGAATATTCCCTGCCATTGGTCTGCTAACCGACCCCTACGATTGACTTTTATATTCATTAATATTAACTTCTTTACTTCTTTATGCATTACTGGACAAACATGCAGCTGAGTGATGACATCTTCATAACTTTCCCCACTTTCATTTTTGTCCACAAAGTCAGAGTGGCAGCATAGACGGGCAGAGCGTGAATAGGGACAGGTAAGCTTGTAAAAGGTGCTATGGGCTCACCTGGTTTGTTGGTTTTGTTAATCCACATATAAAGGTAACCAGCACAGACCTGAAGCATTGATGCAGCAGAGCAGGACTACCAAACGGTACATGGAACAGCGAGGACCTGAAAAGCAGGACAGCAGTGGGATTAGCAGAGTAAAAAGTACTGTATGCAATAGGGCTAAAGTTGCGGATAGCACCTTGATGCAGGAGTGTGGATAGCACACAGGAACAGTTGAATAGGCCATCAGGCACCTTCTTCCTGCAGAGTTCAATTTGCAGACAGAACCTTGGAATAGCTGAGACAAGTACACTTGCAGATACATAAATGTAGCAGAGTTGAGAGTGTGAACATAACCTTGGAATAGTAGCGATAAATATACCCTGATACAGCAGAAAGCACACCAGAAAAAGGTATAAAGAGGCCCTAGCTGTTTCAGAGCAAAATGAGTAGTGTGGTTTGACTCTTGGAAACTCAGGTGGTATGTAGCCACCTGTGCCAGCCTTAAAAGGCCTTTGATCATGATATCAGAGGTACATGGTGGGTTAGCATAGTAACGTGGAGCAGACAAGCACACAGGGAATAGACAGTAGAGCAAGGAAAAACTGAGCCAGGCACTGGAACTGGATCAGGTGAAAATCCACATGATTTTTAAGGAGCCTTTCATACATGAATTAAAGGGGTTCTCCAGTCTTAAACTAGAAGTCTGTAGTCACTCTATGCACTGTGAAGATTCTCTGGTGTTGGTGCCGGGAGCAGGCTGTCATGTGACCACAACTTTGCAATATGCACCTTCTGACTATTTCCAGCCTCTCTCAATACACTTGCATTGAGTGAGGCCGTGCCCATCTAGTCAGAATGTGCTCCCGATGCCTGCATTGAGAATCCTCACAGCTTGCAGTGTGAGTGATGTGAGGATTCATAAGTATGCAGTTACATAGAGTGACTGCAGACTTGTACGTTAAGACCAGACAAACCCTTTAACTTTAATCCCTTTACGACCTTAGACAAATCCATATATCCAGGTTGCAGGGTACTTACGTACCAACCTTGGATGTACTTACCGACCTATGGATATGTCTAGGCGATTTTGCACACAAAGAGGCAGCACCAGGTATCAGCTGATTCTGATAGCTGACACCCGGCTCTCAGTGCCAGGAGCGGTGCCCGCACCGCTCCTGGCACTTTACCCCCTCATGACGACATCCAGGATACCAAGCACTAGGAAATTAGTTAGATCATGCACAGTGCATGATGTAACTAACATGTGTGCAGCATGGACAGGTTATAAGGTATAGCAATGCTGCTGCGTTGCTACGACTTATTACTGCAATCAGACTGCAGACAGAGAAAGCCCCATAGAGGGACTAAGTAAAAAAGTAAAAAAAAAAAGAAACAAAAGTTGTAAAAAATTGTAAGGAGTGTATTTGACTCACACAAATATGTACTAATTTAAACAAAATATATGACAAAAGTACCATTTGTCTATTTAATAGTCTTTGGATATTTTTCACACATAAAGTCCTGGTGTGATTTTAGAACAAAGTGTCCAAATCCTTAATTAACACAAATCCAATATTAGCACCAATGACATAACCGTGGTAAGTACCATGGCCCAATGCAGGGTTCCCCAACCTGTAGCTCAGGAGCCACATGTAGCTTGCGGTCCCATGAATTGTGACTCATGACTATCTGCCAGCTTGGTGCATTAGCTCCAGATCTAGCAAACAGGTATGAAGAGAACATCTCAAAATGGTGAATTTTGTGAGTAGCCCTGCACAGAAGAACAGATCTGGATGCACATATACTGTCTTGGGGTTTAGAGATGATTTAGGTATGGTATGCTGGAGGATACTACCTGTTAGAGGAGGTTCTTGAAGCTGGATGTGACAGTGTGTTGGGAGTCCTTGATGGGAAAATACTGAATGAGGGTATTGTGGGAACAACCCCTGGATCTCAGGGGTTGTGGATGTGGCTCGCAACCCTCTCTCAGTGCTGTATGCGCCTCGCGACCCTCTCGCTAAGCTGAATGTTGCTCTCAAGGTCAGAAAGGTTGGGGACCACTGGCCTAATGTTATCAGCAATGGCCGAAGAGCTCCATTCTTGGGGTATACTTAACAATCTGCATGCATGTTCGGTATCCTCGTAATGACAGGCATATGACTATGGTAATAATAATACATAATATCAATATATTTTGTATATGTCTTTTTTCTTTTCACCTTCGTCCCTGTTTTTCGCTAGTGTGCATCCTATGTTTCTAAGCCTCGCCTATTCACAGAATATGAAATCAGTGTGGATTGATGACATTTTTACCAAATGTGGAGACTGATGGAGAAGCTGCCTGGATTTGTGTCAATTTTATCGTGTTTCCTTCTCCCCTGAGCCGTTTGGGGCTCTTTCTTCATGTGATGGCTGCATATTAAACTGAGTTGGATGCACTAGCAGCAGAAAAACAGGAGCGCGATTCGATCTTAGATAGTTAGATTGAGCCTAAATCTCGGAATACTATCTCCATTAGAAATTAGTAGTGTTCACTGGGGAAATGTCATTAAAATTGGATTAGAGAATCTGTGCTTAAATGCAGGAGAGCTAACTTCTCATTAACCCCATAAGCACTGAATGGGACAGCCCCAGCAAAGTATCTGCTGCTTTGTGGAACGCTTGTGGTGTAGATGGCAATCCCAGAGCATTAACAAATAAATCTGTGTTTCCGGTATGCAGGACAATCATTTTAGTGAATGGGTGATCTATTTTAGAAGCAGCAAATAAATCCAGGACTAGGAGTTAACCAGCAACACGGTGTGAGCCAGAATTGCTTGCGTCCGAGTAAGGTCGTCAGTGAACCCAGACCTTGCGCTTTAACCTTTTCTCATGCATTGAATATGCACTCGATATCTGGCTCATGAAGCCGTACGCAGGGTTTCTGGCATCTACAGCTATAACCCAAGGTTATTGGCAATGAATAATGAGTAACGAGTGCGTGAGATAGAAGTGCGGAATGCAATTACTGTCTGGATATCCCATTCAGTAGGAACATTCTCTTATTCATCTCATCTGACACAGTTACTGTCTCAATTTCTAATACTAGAAAGATCAGTAAGCTCACCCATATATCTAGATTTGGATTTTTTTTTTGATCTTCCAAATTTAATTTAATGCTTAGACACGCAATAAAAATGTGAAGGCAACAAATTACTAATTTTTATCCCCACTTTGACTAAAATTCTTGAAGGGAACCTGTCACCAGGTTTTTCCCACAAAACCTAAGGCCGCCACCTTTCATTCCTGTGTTACAGCAGTCTGGACTGCTGTATATAAGTCTCCAAGTCACCCTGCAAAACCAAAAAAAGATCTTTTATTATACTCACCAATGGGGCGGTCTGGTCTGATGGGAGTCTCTGGTCTTGATTTGGTGCCTCCTCTCTTCTTGCGATGCTGTCCTGCTTCTCTGCTTCATGTGGATCATGCATCCTACGACATCCACACAGTGTTCCCCATCTTGTTTCTGCGCAGGCACATTTCTCTCTGCCATGCCATGGACAGAGCAAAGTACTATTCTGCGCATGAATGGGAATAGGCCAAAGAGCGCCGGCACATGCGCATTACAGCACTTTGATCTGCCCTCAACAGGGCAGAGAGAAGGCCGACTGTGCAGGAGAACAATGGGAAACACTGCATGGATGACGTAGGATGCGTTATCCACATGGAGTAGAGAAGGAGGACTGTCATTATTTACTAGAAGAGTAAAATGATCAGCACTTTCCGGATTTGAATGAATCTTACATAGGACCACGTCTGCTGATTATTAAGGGGGAACTGAAAACTTCAATAAATATGTATTGTTTCTTAGCCCGGTGTAAATGCCACTGTTTTCGTTAATCTGGTTTGTTTTTTTTGCTCTTGCTTTTCTTTATTCCTGAGATATCTCTGTCAGGTTGCACTGTTACTGTAAGGCTGCCAGCATTTTAAAGGGAATCTGTCACCCCTTTTTTGAGATGTCATATAATGATATCATTCAATTGTGTGTCACATAAGGATTCTCTTAGTACTTTTGCTTCCCCCTGACCCCGCATCTTTCATGCATAAATACCTTTTTTATATCGGTTCAGATGTATGTAAACTGCCGCTGTCCGGTCCGCTGGGCGGGGCTTATTCACCTGCTCCCCCCCTGTCTTGCTCTACGCATTTCTTCTTGTGTAGAGCAAGACAGGAAGGGGGGAGCAGTTGAATAAGCCCCGCCCATCGTACCGGACCGTGGCAGTTTACATACATCTGAACCGATATAAAAAAGGTATTTATGCATGAAAGGTGCGGGGTCAGGGGGAAGCAAAAGTACTAAGAGAATCCTTATATGACACACAATTGAATGATATCATTATATGATATCTCAGAAAAGGGGTGAAAGATTCCCTTTAAAGGGCATCCGCGGGCAGGGCTTTTTTCTTAAACTCCTATTCATGGATTTGGACCTATGCAAGGACTACTGGGTATGTTAAAAAAAAATTTAGAATGACATACTGAGATGAGGAGGGCCATATTTCTGAAACATAGAGGTGTAGTGCAAAGATAAACAACACCAGATTCAGGAAAACACTGGTATCTGATGAAAAAATACATATTTATGGAAAGTGATAAGTCCTCTTTAATCTGCTAATAACACAGGATGTAATAGTACATCCTTTGTGGGGTCCCCATGTATGTATCCTCTCAGGAGCTGAGCAAGCACCATACATATCAGTTAGATGCCAGTTGGGACACATCTGACTGTAACAGCAGGAAACGGAGCTTGAACCAGTTGCTGCTGTTTAAACATTTAAATGCTAACCCAAATGTCGAACGCAAACCCCCGTAAAATTGAAAAACCAGAATTGACTATTGTTCAGACACCAGAAAAAAAAGCAATAAAACAAATCAAATGTATGTAACCCAAAATAGTATCAATAAAATCTTCAGCTTCCCTTGCAAAAAAACTCTACTCCTCTCCCTCCCTTATCCACAGCATATAATAGGGGATATAACCTGGCACCAAAGTGAGCTGGCATTCGGAGATTAGATGTTTTTCTCATAGTGGATAATCAGTTCAGTGGATAAGGGATGGGGAAGAAGTGTCCAATAAGTGGACAAGCAAGCTAAATTATCTCACAAGATATGTCATAAACTTTTCTTTAATCACCTGTAATATTGACGTATGCAAACTTTCTTGAAAGTACTGTACAGTTACAGTACCATACCATTCTAACAGTCTTCTATGCGTTACCAGAGGTGTTGAGAAGTTATTAGCTGCTTTGCCTTCACTCTGCAGTCCAACCTCATCCCAAACCATCTCAATAGGGTTGAGGTCCTGAGATTGTGGAAGTCATGTTTGTTAACCCCTTAATGACAGATATAATTTTGACCTTAATGAACAAGTCAATTTTTTTAAGTCTTACCAGTGTTTTTGAGGTTATACCTCTGGAAAGCTTCAACAGATACAAGTGATCCTGAGACGTTTTATTCGTGACATATTGTACTTCATGTTAGTATCAAATTTTGGATGATATGGTATGTGTATATTTATGAAAATATCAAAAATTTTACCGAAAAATTGTGCAATTTTCAAACTTAAAATTTTTATGCCCTTAAATCAGATATTTATACCACACAAAATAATTAATAAATGACATTTCCCAGATGTCTACTTTACATCAACACAATTTTTGAAACATTATTTCTTTTTGTTAGAAGGGTTCAAAGTTGATCAGCAATTTCTTAATTTTCTAACAAAATTTCCAAAACCATTTTTTAGGGACCACATCACATTTGATGAGCCTGTATAACAGAAAATACCCAAAAGTGACTCCATTCTAAAAACTTCACCCCTCAAGGTGCTCAAAACCACAATTTTTTTTCACAAAAATTTTGCTTTGGCCCCAAATGTTTTCCTTTCACAAGGATAACAGGAGAAAGTGGACCCCAAAATTTGTTGTTCAATTTCTCCTGAGTATGCTGATACCTGATAGATGGGGGAAAACTACTGTTTAGGCACACGACAGGGTTCGGAAGAAAAGCAGCAAAAATGGCTAGAATTGATAGTTGACAGCATGTCGCGTGCTCCTGTTGTGCCTAAACAGTAGAACCCCCACAAGTGACCCCATTTTACAAACTACACCCCTCAAGGATTTTATCCAGGAGTATAGTGAGGGTTTTTAACCCAAAGATGCTACACAGAATTTGATAATATTAGGTCGTCATAGTGAATATGTTGTCATTAGTGTTGAGAGCAAGTGCTGGCTACTCGAGTTTGCATCAGGGTACTCTAATATTCACTAAGTATCGTAGATGTTCGAGCAACCCCAATGCAAACTCAAGTAGCGAACACTTGCTCTGAACACTAATGACGACTTATTCACCATGATGACCTAATATTATCAAATTCTCTGTAGTATCTTTGGGTTAAAAATCCTCCTTAGTCATCATATCATCATTTTATTTTTTTAACTTTTCAAAAAACCCCAATGCTAACCCTAACTCTAACCCTAGGCCAACCCTAACCCTAGCCAAACCCTAAGCCCAACCCTAAAGGGGGCTTTACACATAGCGATATCGCTAGCAATATCGTTAAAGCGTCACCGATTTTGTGACGCAGCAGCGATATTGCTAGCGATATCGCTACATGTGATACTTACCTCCGACCGGCTCCCCCGCTGGCTATCGCTGATCGCGCGAGAACGTCCTGGGCCGTTTCTCGGTGGCGGCTTCCTGCTGGTGCCGACTAGCGATGCGTGGACGCAGGCGGAGGACGTCATTGTGGCGCCCCTGAGGCTTCAGTCGCCACAGAGGTACTGCACCTCCTCCTGAGGTGTGGTACCCCACCATCCAGGTAAGGTGGAGACTCCTGACCACACTCCAACACCTGCATCCCACACCACAAAGTAGTGTAGCAAAGCACCTTCGGCAGCTCCCTGCTTGGAGTATAGCAAAGCACCCATTGGTGGCTTCCTGCTTTGAACACGAAACGTGCTGGGAGGCGGGTGGAGTTAGTATATATATTACAAGAGCGGGAAGTTTTGGGGTCTTTGAGTAGTCCAAGTCAGAGAGTGAGGAGTCAGCCAGCGAGCGTGGCTGAGTGGATCCCTAGAGAGAGGGATGGATGGAAGTGCTGCAGCAGATCCCAGTGACCTGGGTCTGCTGGCACAGGAAAGGAAGAGTGAGAGAGCGACAAAGACCGAAAGCCTAATTTTCCATAAGAAGGAAAGATTAGTTCGGAACGTGAGGAGAAAAGAGAACAGAGGACCTGGGTTAGAGGAGAACCCTTCCTAGAAGCTCTAAGCGCAAGGCCGGGGCCCGATCCCCGAGGTTGTATGGATACTAATGGTCCTGCAGCAGACACCAGAGGAATAGAAGTAGTGACCACTTTATTCCCACACAAGACTTGGGGGCACAACAGCAACATAATAGTGAGCCGGGACTTAGTAGCAAGGAGTCCCCGAAGCAGGCTACAGCTGTCTGCCGTACAAGTAGAGTTCTTAGGAACATCTGACAGGAGGCACTCCAGGTAACTCAGTACTGAGAGTACTTCATTCTTAGGCGCTATAAGAGGAGACGTTCAGAGAAGGCACATGTTGGCGGAGTGTTGGAAAGGAGTGCTTCATCGGGCTTGGAGGTTGACCGAGTCCCTGACCCGGAGGACATGGCACGGAAGCGGGCACCTGTTTGCACAACAGGCTGTGAGTAACGTTTTGGAATTACATGCCCTGGTGTCCTCCACTTATTCCTGCACCAACACATTCAGCACGGCTACATCTCGGTGCCATCCACTACACTGTCCGCGCCTATCCCCTGTCTCTTCATCTACTACACTGCCCTGGGACTACAGCCCTGCCTGTGGAGGGCTACAACATCTTTGCTGCACCAAACCATCAGTCCCAGAGGATCTGCATGCAGCGTTGGCTTAACACCTCCCTTGCCGAACACCACAGGTGGCGTCACGAATCATCAATAGACTTTACCCCCCTTTTACAATGGAGCCCAGGGCCACAGGCCGGGTCACAGCTGCCGTGACATCCCCACATTGAGATCAACGGGCCCGGTACCGAGTACCCCATTGCCCTGGTGACCGAGGGCGCTCCATCATCATCGCCGCGTCTGACAGGTAAGTAACGACCGCAGCTGCATCACTGCTGAGATGTGCCTGTTTGGCAGCTCACTAGTGACCATTTAGCGATGCACCAGCGATCCTGACCGGGTCATATCGTTGTTGGGATCGCTGGTCCATCGCTAAATGTAACGGGGCCCTAACCCTAAGCCCAACATTAATCCTAAAACCAATCCTAACCCTAAGCCCAAACTCAACCCTAATCCTAAGCCCAACCCTAACCCCAACCCTAGCCTAACCCCAACCTCAACCCTACCCTTAACGGCAAAAAAATGAAAGAAATAAAAATTATAAAATAAGAAAAATGTAACCTGACTAAGGAAATGACACAGCGGGGATGACATACTAATTATTGTCTTTTGATCACTGTGATAGGGTCTATCACGGTGATCAAAATGAACCATTAGGAAAAATTTCTGCTGTTGCAGAGTCCGGCCGTCAGGTCTCAGTGGGCACACTGCGCATGTCATTTTTTTTCAGGCGGAGGGATGGGGCACAGAGCTAGAGGGACCAGGGGATGGTGGAGGTACCGGAGAGGGGATTCGAGGTCCTCATTTCTCTCTCCTCTGACATGTATATCATGTTAGAACAGAGAGAAATGTTTTTAACTGTGGACATACTTTTTTATGTGATTCATTAAATAATGGTGATCACATGATTGGGGATCAGACAAACTGGCACTGATCGTGTTCTCCAGGGTCTTTGCTACCCCTGGTAAGTGAAACCCCAGAGATTTTCCCATGCTAGTGCGTGCCTTAACCTTATCCCGATCATTGTTTTAAAATGGCAATGAGGGAATAAGGACCTTTAATGGCCACCGTTTTAATGTGTATTGGCAGTCGTTAAGCAGTTAAAGAGGTCTTCCCACAAACAAAGTACATTTTAATCAACAGATCATGGAGTAAAAATAAGTTCCATAATTGAATGTGTTAAAAATGTTCCTGCGCTGAGATAATCTTAAAACAAAGGCCCCTGCTATTTATTGTGTAATGGCTGTTCTGACCATGCAGGAACATAATATGAACATACCACATCTCCTGGCCAGGGGTGGAAGCAAAAGAGAGTATACTGACAGCACAGCAAATAATTCATGGTCTTCCATTCTGGGAGTGGTCCTCATAAGATCTAATTTCAGCATAGTGAATGATGGTTTTCATGACTGCACTTAATGATATGTTTAAGGCTCTAGCAGTTTTTTGAATTGACTGAACTTTACATCTTAAAGTAATGATGGACCATTGTTTCTCTCTATTTAGTTGAATGGTTCTTGCCATATTGTGGCTTAAAACGGTTGTGGAATAGGGCTCATCAATGTATGGAACTGTGCACCAACACTGCGTCTGCAAAATACACTTGATGGCCGCAAACACTTCCTGAAGGCCAGTGATTCCAAAATTGAACTCTTGACAAGTAGAGATGAATGAATCACTTCTCACAATCCTGGTCCAAGCTCCAGGTCAGTGATCTTTGACTGTAAACAGGAGGGAGCTACGTTTATTTCCTGAGCTTCCAGGTGCCCTGTTGCAGAGTTTGATTTGCTGACCTGGTGTCATCTCATCAGTGTGGCACAAAGTTAACCTCTCATCAGCCCACCGAGACTGGGATCTTGAAGGGTAAGAAAATGAGCACAACTCCTATCCACTGCCTGAAAGCACTAACCAGGACCATGGACTGGGGTTGTGTAAAGCGATTCGTTTATCTCTATATACATGGCATACCTGTTCATTGGAAGCTATTCCAGGTGACTATCTGATGAAGCTGCTTGAGAGAATGCCTAGGGTGTAAAGTTGTCATCAGTGTAAAAGAGGGGACTTTAAGGAATCTAAGATTTAACGCATTTTTTTTCCGTGTTTCCAAATGTGTGTCTTTGTAGTTTTACTGGTTTCAGTATGGATCTACAATGTGCACTTTCTAAGAACAAGGAAAAAAATTGCATGGGCCAATATGTACAAACTTTTGACTGTTATCGTACCACATAACTGCACCAATACCAAGCTAAGCTCCTTCTGTGTGTGATGTGACCGGAGCTAGCTCCAATCCCTGCACTTTCATTTCTCATATGCCACTGCCAATAGTATCAGTATGTAATAGTATGTGAAAAGTTTGATTCTGGAACATTGCTCCCTATGTCAGCCCTTTGGCAGCCTGTGAGGTGCCTATGGGTTGCTTGGACAGCCGAAGACTTTACAATGGCCTCCTTGTTTGCCAAATCTCTCATCATATCCGATCCTGCTGGAGGCAGGAACTATTAGGCTACCTGCTAGTCAAACACTGACATGCTAGGTAACACATTGTACTGTATAACCAATGCTAGCAAAGAATCTTATGTTCAAGTCCATTAGTGGGACTCTGAAGTATTCCAAAAAAAGAGTACAAAGTTTTTAACTGTAACAGATAATGTAACAAAAATGAAGCAAAATCTCAGTTTTGATAATAAGAAAATGGTTTATCTGTGTAAAAACATAAATCCTTGCAAATGCGAAACATATTTGGATCAACGAATTTGTAACAAGCCATTCTATAAATCTATATTATTATTTATCCTAAAAGATAAATGCTTTTGAAAAATTATGAAAAACTATGCCATAATTACTGTTTTTGCTCTTCTCACCTCACAAGAAAATCAAAAGTGATCAAAAAGTCTTATGTATCCCAAAATTATACAAATAGAAGCTACAGCTGCAAATATAAAGCCTTATATTCAACAAAAAGAAAATGAAAAAGTTAGTGCTTTCAGAATATGATGAACAAAAAACCCGATTTTTTTTAAAATTTAAAATGTTTTTCTTCTGTAATAAAATAAAAAAATGTTAAAAATTAGGTTATCACCGTAAATGGAGTGACCTGAGTTATAACATTTGTTGAGTGTTGTCATTATTGGATTGACCTACAAAATGAACTTGACCCTTTATAGCGTGAGAAAATGGCTTCTGGAATGGACAATAAAAAGATGAATTTTTTTTCATAAAGATCAAAACTAGCTGTGATGCCAGTGGGTTACATATGTATACCATGCACATAAAAAGTCTACACAAGCATAATAAAATTACAGTTTTTTTGTCTTGTCATGTAGAAAATCATACCAATAAGAAAATATTTGGAGGGGAAAGCTAAAAATATCAAAACTAAAATAATGTGGTGCGTGAACACCCTCTATTAATTGGTGATTTTTATGTGTTCAGAATTAGCCAATCACATTTAAACTCATTTTAAATAACAGTTAGTACACAGCTGCCATAATTTACAGTGAGCTTGATTAACCCCCATTTAAAGTTTAGCTGTTCTAGTAGGATTTTCCACACATTTTCTTAGTTGCATTTTACAGCAAAAGCCATGTTCAGTAAATAGCTTACAACACAGAAAAGGATCTTATTGTGGAAGTTAGCAGTCAGGAGAAGGGTACAAAAAATGTAAAGGGCATTAGATATATCATAGAACACTGTGAAGATGGTCATCAAGAAATAGCTTAAATTTGGCATAACAGTGATAGTTGCAAGAAATGGACGTCACTCAAAAATTGAAGAAGACGAAAAAAAAATTGGTCTGGGAGGCTGCCAAGATACAGTACATACAGAAATATTAAAGGTGCTGCAGGAATTTCTGGCAAGTGCTGGTTGTGTATTGAATGTGACAGAAATCTTCCATATTCTTCATAAGTCTGGCCTGTGGGGTAGGGTGGTAAGACAGAACCTTTTCTTACAAAGAAAATTACCAAACTTTTTGGCCATAATTCATTAGGTATGTTTGGTGTAAACCAAAACTGCGCATCACCAAAAGAACACTATACTCACAAAAAAGCATGGTGGAGGTAGCATTATGTATGCTTGGGTCTGTTTTTTAGATGTTGGAACTGGGACTTTAGTCAATGTGAATGGAATTATGAACAGTTCCAAATATCAGTCAATTCTGCAACAAGACTTTCAGAACTTTGCTAAAGAACAGAAAATGAGGAGGATTTTGACCTTTCAGCAAGGAGACAAACTTAAGCATGCCTCCAAATCAACAAAAGAATGGCTTCAAAAGAAATAGATCAAATTTAGTTTTGGAATGGCCCAGCACAGACTGAATCCAATTGAAAATTTATGGGTTGATCTGAAGAGGGCACAATACACAGTAGATACTCTCACAGTTTGACAGATTTGGAACCCTACTGGAAGGAAGAGTGGGCAAAGATTGGCAATTCTAGATGTGCCATGCTGACAGACTTCTACCGCAAAAGACTGAATGATGTCATAAAGGGTCCTGTCACAAAGTATTAGTTTAAGAGTATGCATATTTATGCAAGCACATTATTTTAGTTCTTTATTTTTTTCCACCTCCAACTAAAATACTTCAGTATATTTTTCAATTGCATTTTGCATTTTACAGATTAGGTGACATTGTCATGGGGTTACTGCTACAGTGTGGAGCCAGAAGACCACAGCGTCTGATTGCTCCTACTCCGGCACTGAGAAGAAGCACTTCTCCTTCATTTTAATTGTGTTTATGCCTTCTGGCAAAACAGGGGTTAATCAGCCATTTTGGAAATCTCTGTGCTCACAGCTGAGCTCAGTTAGCCACTCTTTTTCCCTTTATAATTTGGGCTCTGTTGCAAATTCTTGTCCGAGCTAGCATTTGCTGCATTGCTAACGGAGGGAGAGGTGTTCATATGAGAAGGAGAGTTGGAGGAGTTATTAGTTACTGTTGTTTTGTTTGTATGAGTGGTAATTCCCTAGCCTTCTCTATTTTGGTTTAATCCCCTACTCCATGCCCCGGTGCATTCCTCTGTTATATGTACGTGAATATATAAAGTGCTCTCTTATATATTTTTTTCTACTGGCTAACACGGTACCAAACCACTTTTTTCGTTTTATGTACTTGAATATTTTGCATGCCTGGAGTTTTCTATTAACCCTTGTTTTGTGTTGCCTTGCTTGTCGGGTTGGTGTACTACGGTGCACAGTAGTGCCCCTGTTCCCTGAGTGGGGGGAAGAGAACAGATGGAGGGCTGACTCAGAAGATAAGGCAAGGGTGGAGATCCCGGCATCTTCACCTTCAAAAGTATCCCGGGGAATAGGGCGAGCTAGGGCGCCCAGTAGTGTTAAGGACAGGGAAGGAGCCGCTAGTCCCGGGTCACCTGACAGCTGTGTTGTGACATTAAGGCCTTATTCCGATGTCTAAGTTGCACATATGTGTTCTATCCTCTTTTTCTACATAAAACACATTCCCATTATAATCTATGGTAATATTCACATGTCGTTTTTTCTGGTATCACAGATGAAAAGTACCAAAACAAGTCTTAGTCTATGAGTCCTAGAAATACACGTACAGCAAACTGATGGCTTTCGTGTGCCACCCGTGTTTAATAATGCAATGTACAGACGAAGCTAATTTATTTATTCATCCGTGAAAAACACTGATTAGTAAAAATGGACACACGGACCATACACTGACGGCACACCGATCTAAACCATTGATGACATCGGTATAATTTTTACACCTACGTTTTTAAACGTGAATGAGTCCTAAAGGTGGGAAAACTTCTGAACTGTTTCTTTTTGGTATGATTTTTTTTTTACATGACAAAAAACTGACATTTTAACAGGGGTGTGTGGACATTTCATATCTATGCTACATACATACCCACATAAAAAAAATCAAGAAATATCACTTTTTTACATTGGCAACTAAAACAGGCACAATTTAATATTTATTTCTCTGGTACTTGGTTGTCAGCTTTGCCGTATATACAGGCACAATATAACAAGAATCTTCTCATTATCATCAGGGGCGACCTAATGTTATCTGTATTGTACTGCTGTAAGCTTAGATGAGAGGAAGCAACAATACTACAGACTGTGCACACAACTATGTCTCCCTGTGCAGATCCCCTGGGGTAAGGGGGAGTGGGCTTTATGCCATTACTTTCTGTAGGCTGTAATAGTCTATTGACATTTTTATGTCGATTGATTCCCATTCATTTCAGCCACAAAGCACACACGCCCTGATGTACAGACTGTACGGGAAGGGAGTGTGTGTCTCCAATGTATGACCACTACAAGGAAGGGTTTTCAAATCAAAATATAACCAACAAAACGACTGAATACATTATGTATCACTTATGTGCTGTACTTAGAATGTATCTTTCCTTTAAACAACATTTGCATGCGTAAAAGCGTTGTTTTGATGCCCTCATTAACCACAAAAGTTAAAACTGGTTTTGGGGCAGATAGTAGTCTAATATGTCTAGCTCAATTTTCTCACTCTGTAATGTGATATCTGCTCTTTTTATGTATGTGGGGTCCTTTCCATCATTTTTTGGTGGCACTATAAGTGCTGGAACTTTATTTTCCTCACTTCCCATCATGCATTGCTGCTGCCAGTGATGCCAGCATTGTAATTTAGCAGCCAAGAGAGAACAAAACCCTCTGCCATTTCCTGTCATCCCTCTTAAAGAGAACCTGTCATACCCCTGTAGGTGGGTGGAAGGGTAGAAGAAGACATCATGGCAAAAGGAAAGTTATATGATATTGTTTGCTGTTGATTGATATGTGTCATAAAAAATGTTAGATGGCTGGTTTTGTGTTTGGGTCCTCCTGGAAGCTTTGCCTCAAGGCCATCCCTTTGAATGGGGGAGGATCATTACCAGCTGTAAGGTGGCTACCGGACAGGTCGTGGATGGTAGGTGTATGTTCCCCGAGGTGCTAAGCCTCGGTGTAGGGCCCGGAGAAGCAGGCTCCAGAACACATAGTGCTGAGAGATGTTTTAATGGGTCCGGGCTTTATGAGCAGCTGAAAGAGCTGGGCCGGATTAGCTGCTCTCTTACCTCCAGTCCGGGGTTTGGAGTGTCTGATTTAAGGCAGCTGGAGCTGTCTCACCTGGTCTCTGTGTGTATGCAAAGCGAGGAGGCCTTGCATGTGCTACTCAGACCCAGCGAGGAAAAAAATGACATTTAAACGGGTGAGCTTGTGTGTTATAAGGACTGGTTATTTTCTTCCTTTTACCAATCACCTTTCTGGGTCCCTGGTACTGATCTAATTACAAAATGCTTGAATATACTTAACACAATCATCATAAAAAGCAGAACCATTTAACAATCATGACATGTAGACATTGTCTTCAAAAGAAATATTGTAGACCTGAAACATTATTATAAAAGCCCACTAGGAATGAGCTGAGAATTTACAAGCTGTCCTACCTCCGAGAGGGGGCTTCAGTGAAGCACTAATATGTTTTAAAAGTATTTACTGATGCTGATTTGTTTTGGGTTTTGTAGGAGAGAAAAGAATTAAATGATGAAATGTTCTGCCTGGTCTAGTAGGAATATGAAATGAATCTATCATGGACTTCTCTGTAATGTGGGCCATGCCTTCCCAAATGCTTGTATTTACTGTTGGTGCTCTTCTAATTACTGCCTATCTGTCTGTCTGTCTAAAAAAAATCAAAGCAGTACTAAAATGCAAGTACAAGCCTCCAAATCAACCAGTTATAGATCCTAAAATATAGAAGACAAATTGAGGCAGCACATCCTTGTAACTCAAAAAAGTAAAGAAAATTTATTCTGTGACTAAGGGCCCCGTCACACAGAGCGACTCACCAGCGATCCCGACAATGATATCAACTTGTCAGGATCGCTGGTGAGTCGCTACATGATCGCTGGTGAGCTGTCAAACAGACAGCTTCACCAGCGATCAGCACCAGTGACGCCGAGCGCCCGGCGTCGCTGTGCACGTTAGTTACCAGCCTGATATAGGGAGCTGGTAACTAAGGTACACATCGGCTTTCTAAGTGACGCGCGCTGCTTAGAAACCCGATGTTTACCTTATTTACCAGCGCGCTGATCGTGATGCGTGCTGGCCAGCGGGAGACCAGCGATCAAAGAAATGTCCAGGGCATTCCAACAACGATCAGCGATACCGTCAGGGGGGCCGGTCGCTGGTCAGTGTCACACACAGCGATCTCGCTGGTGAGATCGCTGTTGCGTCACAAAAAATTGTGACTCATCATCGAGATCGCTATGTGTGATGGGGGCTTAAGGTATTTTAGCTCCATCTATCTGTCTGTCTATCTATCTACAGTGTGGACAATAAGTATTTGATACGCTGATGATTTTGCAAGTTTTCCCACAAAGAATGGAGAGGTCTGTAATTTTTATCATAGACCCAGCCATGACCCATCTTCAATGCTCTTACTGAGGGAAGGAGGTTGTTGGCCAAAATCTGGCGATACATAACTTTATCCATCCTCCCTTCAATACGGTGCAGTCATCCTGTCCCATTTACATAAAAAGCATCCCCAAAGTATGATCTTTCCTCCAATGTGCTTCATGGTTGGGACAGTGTTCTTGGAGTTGTACTCATTCTTCTTCTTCCTCCAAACATGGCGAGTGGAGTTCATACCAAAAATTCTATTTTGGTCTCATCTGACCACATGACCTTCTCCCATGCCTTCTCTGGATCATCCAGACGGTCACTGGTGAACTTCAAATGGGCCTGGACATGTGCTGGTGTGAGCAGGGGGATCTTGTGTGCCCTACAGGATTGACCAGGTCCTCCCATGCTCTTCAGGGCTGATTCCTGACCTGTCTTGGAATCATCCTTATCCCACGATGCGAGACCCTGTATGGAGCCTCATACCAAGAAAAATTGACAGTCATCTTGGGTTTCTTCTATTTTCTAATAATTGTGCCAACAGTTGTTGCCTTCTCATCAAGCTGCTTGCATATTGTCCTGTACCCCATCCCAGCCTTATGCAGGTATACAATTTTGTCCCTGGTGTCCTTAGACAGCTCTTTGGTGTTGGCCATGGTGGAGAGGTTGGAGTGTGATTGAGTGTGTGGACAGGTGTCTTTTATACTGGTAACAAGTTCAAACGGGTGCAATAAATACTGGTAATGAGTGCAGAAAAAGACGGCTTCTTAAAGAAAAACTAAAAGGTCTGTGAGAGCCTGGATTCTTCTTGGTTGGTAGGTGGTCAAATACTTACCGTATTTCATGGAATAAAATGCAATTTAATTATTTAAAAATCATACAACACTATTTTCTGATTTTTATTTTTAGATTCTGGCTTTCACATTTGAAGTGTATGTACGATACAAATTACAGACCTCTCCATTCTTTCTCACTTTAGAACTGAAATATCGCCATGATGGGCCATTAAACAGTTACTTTTTTCACGTTGAATGGTGTGCAGCTTCCAATCTTTTGAAGTTTTGATCTGAATTTGGGAGGCTTGGCACCCAGACACTAAGGGTTAGTGCTGCTCTTGTTCTCTTGTTTTGTATCTATCTATCTATCTATCTATCTATCTATCTTTCTTTCTTTCTTTCTTTCTTTCTATCTGTCTTCTATCTAAAATTCCAAAAAAGAAATAAAGCAGCACCAATCAAAAATGGAGGGTGCAAGTGTAAGCAGGTTGCGGGATGCAGTGTAAGTGTAAGAGCAGCAGAGCAAGGGTTAACAATTTAATTGAACAGTAAAGATGCTCCTCGCAGGGAGATGAACAGTTAAATTTCAAATGTTAGGGCAATTAACCACAATGATGTGATAGCAGTCCATTCAATAAACTTATTGGATTCTTGGCTTCCTTGGCTGCAGATGATCCGATGAGGGTTGTAGTCCCAGTAGCGGAAGCTTCAATGGCCTCAGGGAAGGTTCCACAGCTCACGATATATCTTCTGGCGGCAACGTGTAGTCTTCGGTTTTACCTGTTGAGCCAATTAGTCCCTAAACTTGTGCAGCCAAAGTCAAGGGAGCTGCATACAGTCTATTAACAAGGGTGTCTGCAGTGTACTGGCCAGCAAAAAGGGCCTCAGCGAACAGTCCCGAACATGGCCCCTGTTCCTATGCCCATGCGTGGCACTGAACTTAACGGAGCTCACAGCTCTTCCTCTGCTGCTCGGCTTAGTGGCGTGCTCGTGTACAGCTGACCGCGGTATGTTGCAGGGCTGCTGCACACCCAGCGGAGCACGTTGGCACACACCGGCGGGGAACTGCCCATCGCTGCTCGCCTTTTTTTGCTTGCCACGCCCACGCCCCCTGCTTCCGGGTGACAAGGTCCGTCTGGTCTCCTATTCTTTCCCCCGGACAAACTGAGACGCAACCTCGACAGTTCCGGACCTGGCGCAGTACAGGTGCGCGCAGCCCGGTCTTCCGCCTTACACAAGCAACAAAGTCCAGACCATTGGGCAATAAAATACAGCACTCTGATTTCAGAAATAACAGTTGTATTTATTCCAAGCTCGTGTACTCAACATTTTGGCTCTAGCATTGGAAAATGGAAAAAGGCTCGTTTCTGAAGCCGACACGCTGTGCACATCTATCCAGCTCTTTAAGACACACACACTTAGGCTATGTGCCCACGTTGCAGAAATGCTGCGAAATTTTCCGCAGCATTTCCGCAACTCCTCGCCACGGGTAAAACGCATGCGGAATTTGCATGCGTTTTCCCGCAAAACACAAGCGTTTTGCAAGCATTTTTAGCTTGCAGAATGCTAGCGCTTTTCCAAGCGATTTGAAGCATCGTTTGGAAAAGTGATTGACAGGTTGGTCACACTTGTCAAGCATAGTGTTTGACAAGTGTGACCAACTTTTTACTATTGATGCTGCCTATGAAGCATGAATAGTAAAGATAGAATGTTAAAAATAATAAAAAAAAATAAAAAATAGAGATATACTTACCCTCTGTAGTCCCCCGAGTCCTCTCGGTCCTCATCGGCGCTGCCTGCAACTTCCATTCCAGGGATGCATTGCGCAAATGACCTCTGATGACGTTTTTTACTTTTATTTTATTTTTTACAGGAATATGGTACCCAGGGCATGGAGGAGAGTCTCCTCTCCTCCAGACCCTGGGTACCATCCGCACATGAAGCTCTCACTTTACGCATGGTGGGCATAGCCACATGCGTAAAGTGAGCGTTTCAATGCAATCCTATGGTGGCGGAATTGCCGCGTTTCCGCAGAATTAATGGACATGCTGAGAATTTTACCACTATGTGATTCCGCAGCGGATAAATCCACAGCATTGGCACAGCAACTGCGGAATCCCATAGGATTGTATGGGATGTGTTTTGTTAGCGTTTTTTAAGCGTTTCCGCAGTGGCAAAAAACGTGGCAAAAACGCTTAAAAAATGCAACGTGGGAACACAGCCTAACACTTATGTGTACACAAATTACAGAGTGTATTAATTTTATAAAGTAATGTAAGGCAGCATGGTTGCTCAGTGGTTAGCACTGTTGCTATGCAGCGCTGGGGTCCTGGGATCAAATCCCACCCAGGACAACATCTGCAAGGAGTTTGCATGTTCTCCCTGTGTTTGCGTGGGTTTCCTCCGGGCACTCCGGTTTCCTCCCACATTCCAAAGACATACTGATAGGGAATATAGATTGTGAGCCCCAGTGGGGACAGGGATGATAAAGTCTGTAAAGTGCTGTGGAAGGTAATGGTGCTATATAAGCACGTAAAATAATAATCCTGTTTGTTCAGCCCAGATGTTGTGCAGTAACCCTTCCAGCCACAAACTCTGAGCTGTGGTCACTTCACAGATTGCTCATAGCCTGCAACCCCCACCAAACAAAAATATAGCATACCCTAGTGATTTGCCATTACTTTTTAAGTTGGCATCCTATTTAAAAATAGAGAATAAAATATTCTTAACAACATTGTTTTTTAGCAGTCAACAGTTACCAGTTCAGTAGAATAGTTACCGTAGAGTAGAAGAAGGGACAAACCCCACTTAGGGTTGCAGGCGTGTGATACACACATTGATTGATTAAATATACGGTACTCTGTAAAGCGCACTAGATTTCGCAGAGCCATTCATTACTGCACACTTGGCTGCTTTTGTGAAATGCTGTTTGTCAGACGAAATGTGCCAGTCGTAAACTGCAATCACCACAGTGCGTCTTCTATTGTTAATTTGAGGGTACTGGATATGTACCAATTCTCTGCAAATAGTTGGTCCTAGCAGTGAAATTCCTCAGGCGGCATACTATTCTGCTATTGTCTTACTGGAGCTATATTTAAAAACCAAGTCCCAAATGAGAAATGAGTTAAACCCTTGCAGGCGTATGTTTAAAGAGACAGTTCCTACCTGCAGAAGTTGCCATCCAAACCAATTACGAAGCTCCTTCTTTTTAATGACAATCTAGTTGTTCTAATCTTTATACCTTTATGTATATTTCTTACATGTGCATTAGGGAATTCTTTATAATGGATAAGCAATAAAAAATGGTTCAGCCGGCCATAATTCGCAAAAAGCAGTCCGAGTGTCATCAGTGTTTCCATCTGAGTTTCAAAAGTGTTTGGTCAGTATGTCAATTTTTCCCATCAGTGTTTCATTAGTATTTTTCACATATGGAAAATTAAATAAATAATTTACAAAGCTTCTCCTATCCATTACAATCTTAATTACAAACAGTACAAATATTGTACCGTGATGGTCAGCAAAAGAATATGTGAAAACTTCCACAGATTATAATGAGTAAAGTGGCATGCAAAAGTGTGGGAACCCTTGATCAAAATTAATGTTATTGTGAACAGTTAAGCAAGTTGTAGATGAAGTGAACTTTAAAAGGTCTAAAGTTAAAGCTGACACATTTCCTTTGTATTTTAGGCAAAAAGATATATATTTTAAAATGTACAAAACTGAAAATGAGACAATGCAAAAGTTTCGCCTTCCTTGGAGATTTGTTTGCTCAGATAACTTTGACCAGGTTTTCAGACCTTAATTAGCCCGTTATGGCTTGTTCACTATTATCGTTAGGAAAGGACAGGTCATGCAAATTTCCCAGCTCTATGAAAACTCAGCCTCCTCTAACTATGTGCAAGAAAATCTGCAGCCATGGGTTCTTCTAAGCAGCTGTTTAGCACTCTGAAAATGAAAATGGTGGAGTCCCACAAAGCATGACAAGTCTATGAGAAGATAGCAAAGTGTTTTCAAGTTACCATTTCCTCGGTTTGAAATGTAATTAAGAAATGTCAGTTAAGGCCTGTTTCACACATCAGTTTTTTCAAATCAGTCAAAATCCGCCAAAAAGTGAAAATGGCGGATCCGCTAAAATGTGTAAAAACGGATGCAAGCGGATGGTACGGATCCGTTTTTTGACGGATCCGCTAGACTGATTTTTATACGGATCCATCAAAAACTGGATCCGTTCCTTCTGCTAGCATCCGTTTTTGCCATCCGTTGGATCCGTTTTCTGACGGAGCCGTTTTTCTACACCTCCAAAATGGGATGCTCCCAAATATGATTGGCTCTTGGAAAATGCTCCCAAATGTGATTGGATCCTGGAAACTAGGGAAAACTATATCTATGGTCTTGTAAAACAATATCTTTGAAAGGTTGTAGAGCTAGTGGCAGCGATGGAAGGAGTTATTGCGAGTATTAACAGCTTCTGTGTGGAATTTGATCTTCACTGCAATCGGTTGGCAATTATTGCTCTCCAGAGGGAGAAAAGAAGACTGCAAATCCTGCGTTGGAGAAGGAAGAGACGACGGCAGTGGATTCATCCGATAAATGCACAGACGTTTACCCTTGGCGTGTTTTCTACACTGTATTTTGAATTGAGGGATAATCCGGACAAGTTCTTCAACTATATGCACATGAGACAGGACCTGTTCAAGATATTGGTGGAGCGTGTTGGAGCGCAAATCCGGAGACGGGATACCTACATGCGCTTTTCTATTTCACCGGCGGAGCGTTTGATGGTGACCCTTCGGTTAGTAATCTATTTTTTAAAATGTTTCAGATTCTGCAGACTTTTATTGTTATGTTATGGCTTGTAGTTTGCATAAATGTTACTTTTTCCCTTTTTTTTACCAGATTCCTGGCAACTGGAGAATCCTTCACCTCCTTCCATTACCAGTTCCGGCTTGGGATTTCAACAATATCTGGAATTGTCCTACAGACCTGCCAGGCATTGTGGGATTGTCTACACGAGGAATACATCCCACAGCCAACACAGGAGAGGTGGCTGGAGATTGCGGACAACTTTGAACAAATCTGCCAGTTTCCAAATTGCTTTGGTGCTGTGGATGGGAAGCATATTAGGATTGTGAAACCCATTGGATCTGGATCAGAATTTTTCAACTACAAGAAATTCTTTTCAATTGTACTTATGGCCATTGCAGACGCCAAATGCAAATTTATTGCCATGGACATTGGTGCGTATGGTTGTTCAAATGATGCTCAGGTCTTCAAGATGTCCGCAATGGGCCGTCGTTTTTATGGAGACAATTTTGATTTCCCACCTCCAAGACCACTCCCTGGAACAACAGGCCCACCAATGCCATTTGTGTGTGTTGGTGATGACGCATTTCAGCTGTCCAAACATCTTCTCAAGCCATATGGTAGTCATGGATTGACACACGGGAAAAAAATATTTAACTATCGATTGACCAGAGCGCGAAGAGTGGTGGAGTGCGCTTTTGGAATTTTAACTGCAAAATGGAGAGTGCTGTTGACGGCCATAAAAATGAAAAATGACACTGTGGATGAGGTGGTGAAGGCATGTGTCATCCTGCACAAATTTGTACTTTCAAAGGAACCTGTTTCCATGGAAGAAAATGCTTGTGAAACCACCTTGTGGGATTATCAGCAGACAAGTGTTCGGAGTATTGGGTCAGTGTCAAGAATGAGGGACACATTTGCGGATTATTTTCTGTCACCAGAAGGAAGCTTGGAGTGGCAAGATGACAAGGTATAATTTTTTTTACATTTTTTTACCAAGGTTCCTTTTTTGGATAAGAAAAACTTTAGTAATTTTTCCTTTTTTTAGTTTTGATACCTTTACACAAATTTTTTTCCTTTTTTAGTTTTGATACCTTTACAAAAATTTTGGGTAATAACAGTGTTGTGTTTTATTACCTGTACACCACCAGTGTAATTTACCAAGTGTTGTGTATTTGTATCTGTACACCACCGGTGTACTTTGAAATGTTACCATGTGTTGCATATTTGTATCTGTACACCACTGGTGCACTTTGAAATGTTACCATGTGTTGTGTATTTGTATCTGTACACCACCAGTGTACTTTAACCTTTTTCCAAGAACTTAAGAAAAAAAGGAAAATACACAATAAAATTCTTTTGAAACAGAAACATATTTATTTTTCAATTTTTTTGAGAAAACTGTTTTTTTTTTCAGAAACCTGTTTATTTTTTTAATAAAATTAAATATATAACAGAATACAGATGCCGATATTGTTGGGTGGAGATATCAGCGGAGGGATTAACAGGGTTACCACATCGAGGGGGGGTGGAGGCCTGGGAAGGGAGTTGCTGAGGATCAGAAGTGGAAGGGGGGTTGAAAACATGAGGTTGGGACGGGAGTTGATGGACAGAGGAGGTTTGTGGGAACATTGAAGGTGTGTGTGGGGGTGGGTATGGTGAGGGCATTGGGGTATAATGCAATGGGGAAGGAAGGTACTGGGAAGAATGGAATGGGGAACTAGAGAAAGGAGAGGGAGTGGTAGGAGGATGGATGGTGGTAGGATGATGGATGGTGGTGAAAGGATGGACGGGGGAAGGATGGACAGAGGGAGGATGGGCAGAGGGAGGATGTGATGGAATAGGTACATGGGTAGAATGGGATGCTTCGGAGAGTACAGCCACTAGAGCATTGTGTCAGGCTTGCATCACATGCATCTGCTGGTGAGTACTTAAACCTTCCATTTGCCGGACAACTGACTGAAAAAAAATATGTCTCAGCGTCTGGTTTGACTCTGCATTCATCCGTTCCATGTAGCTTCTGAGTTCCATAATACTTTGATTTATCATGTTCAACCCAGAAGCTAACTGTTGTCCATAAGTGTGGAAACCATTCTGGATGGATGAGTTCAGACTCAAACAGTCAGACAAGGTCATCCTTTCCTGACCTCTCAGACGCTGCCGGCCAGAACCAAAAGTTGGTAGAGATGTTGCGGCAGTGTCAGAGGGGTGGGGTAAAGGGCACTGTAAGTTGTCACCAGCAGCTTCATGTGATGAAGTCTGCCCTGCTGCTGCAGTGCTGGTGGAGGGGATAGAGGGACGAGACAAGAGGGAAGGTAGAGAGGGGTCGGAAACCTCGATGTGGTCACCGGTGGCGGTCTCCGAAGGGATCCCTCCAGAGGGAGGCAACTCAAAAGCAGGCTCCCGAGTGCTGCAGACGGTGCTAAAAAAAGAGAAAAAATATATATTAATATATTAATATTTCATTTAACATTGCTGAAAAAAATAGGTTAAACATGTAAACATTTGTACTACAGAAATGGTGTGTGGAATATTTACCTTCTGCTCACCATCGTTGACCGGAGGAACGACACGGCTCTGTAATGTTTATATGGGGTGCTCCTGCGTCTTCCCGATCCACTTGGGGCCTGCATCTCCTTGTTGAAGTCCCTCTTGAAGCGATCCCTGAGCGACTGCCACCGTATGATAACCCTGTCACCTGTGAAGGAAAAAAAAAAAGTGGTTAGTATTCAACACTTCACATGCTGGAATATAAGTTACTGAAATTGGAATACTTACGCACAAAATCCCTGGCCCTCGCATCGAGCTCCTCCCAGTTCTCTACAACCTCCGAACACGCCTCATCCCATAGCCGTCGGGTGGTGGGTTGGTCGGCATGTAAGCGGTTTGCCATGTTCCACAGCGGCTCCCGTGGTTGGACAACCTCAATGAGGAGGTCGACATCAATAACAAGAGCCTCTTCCACATGTCGTTGGGGAGCACGCTGTGAAACCTGTGAAGAAAAAAAAATAAACAAAAAAAAGATTACATTCAAACACATGAGGTTCATTAATCAATCACCCAAATAAAGTGTTACTTACCGCTCGCCGACCACCAGATGCAGCACCTCGACGACGCTGGGATGTCCTGGGAGTCGCTCTAGTGCGGGCACCGGATTTTGAAGACTGTAAAAAAAAAAATTAGGGTTGTATGAATGCGTAGTTATTGTGTGTGCTGTGATGAATGTTTGTGTTGGGTGTAGCATTATGTATGTATGTGTTTTTTTATCTGCTAAACTTACACTCTTCGCGCCCCCCCTTGCATTTCTCCACCTTGCATGTCTCCTCCTGGAAGCTCCTCAGATTCAGCTTCCTGTGAAAACATAATATATGCATATAGGGTTAAAAAAAAATGAAAAAAAGAGTAAAAAAAATAAAAATTTTACCTCAGTTCGCTGATGCTGTGAGGGGGAGCTCCCAGAAGAAGACATATTAAACTGCTGCGGTTTTGCTGGCGGGTCTGCTGCGGAATTGCTGGCGGTTCTGCTGCAACCTTGCTGGCTGGATCTGTAAGTATAAAGACACTTGTTTAGCTATTATACAAAGGATTAAATAAGCTTTCAGGCCTTTATACTTACTTGGAAAACTGAAGTGTTTTCCTAGGATGCTCTGCTGCAACCTTGTTGGCGGGTCTGCTGCAACCTTGCTGGTGGTTCTGCTGCAACCTTGCTGGCTGGATCTGTAAGTATAAAGACACTTGTTTAGCTACTATATAAAGGATTAAATAAGCTTTCAAGCCTTTATACTTACTTGGAAAACTGAAGTGTTTTCCTAGGATGCTCTGCTGTAACCTTGCTGGTGGGTCTGCTGCAACCTTGCTGGCTGGATCTGCAGGTATAAAGAGAATTTTAGCAATATAAAAAAAAAAATTCTTCATTGGTATTAATGTGTGTAATTCCCTGAAACTCTCATTGAGAGTATACCCAAGTGTTTGCCCTGAAACTCTCACTGAGAGTATACCCAAGTGTTTGCATGTGTGTAATTCACTGAAACTCTCACTGAGAGTATACCCAAGTGTTTGCATATGTGTAATTCACTGAAACTCTCACTGAGAGTATACCCAAATGTGTTTGCATGTGTGTAATTCCCTGAAGCTCTCACTGAGAGTATACCCAAATGTGTTTGCATGTGTGTAATTCCCTGAAGCTCTCACTGAGAGTATACCCAAGTGTTTGCATGTGTGTAATTCCCTGAAACTCTCACTGAGAGTATACCCAAGTGTTTGCCCTGAAACTCTCACTGAGAGTATACCCAAGTGTTTGCATGTGTAAATTCCCTTACAATCTCTCACTTGAGAGTATAACCACACTTGTATACCAAAAACCAACACTTAATGTAACCTTTTTTAAACGTATACCTGTACTTAATTTTACCTGGTTTTAAAATAATACAATAGACAGTTTTTAAAAAGAGTTTTTATTAAAACCTTTTTTTATATATTTTTTTCACAAGTAGGAGCTACTCTGCTCTTTATTTTAAATACCACAGTAAATGAAAAATAAAAAAACAGTAATATACAACAGAACCACCACATACAACACCACAGTTACACCACACACAATACACAGCACAATTGCAAATATGGAAATAAAATTACAGTACTATGAAAATAAAATTCAGTACACATGCAACAGAAAAACAATTAAAGTATGAAAAAAAGGCATAATAAAAATACACACACACACAGACATGCAACAATGGGAGGCCATGAACATACATGCAGGAAAGCAGACCACACACACACAAACACGCAGACCACACACACACGCAGGCCACACACACACAGACAGACCACACACACACAGGCAGACAAGCCACAGACACACAGACATGCCCCACACAAATAGTTTAATACTCGCACAATTGCAGGCTTTGGTAGCAGGCCTCTCCGTCCTGGCTTGATGCTTGGTGCTGGGCAGCTGGGCAGGTGCTGTCAGGCCTCTTTCTCCAGGAGTCTTGCAGCTGGGGTCTTGCTGCTGGGCAGGTTTTATAGCTCAGCTGGGGGTCTTGCTGCTGGGAAGGTGCTGTCTGTCTGTCTGGCTCTGGCTCTGTCTCTTCAGTGTGGCTGGTGCCGGATGTCTGGGCCCAATGATTAATTAGCCCACCTTATATAGTTTTTGGACTGTCTGGAAAAGTATTTTTTTTCTGAGCATGCTCAGTGCGATTTAGCGGATTCCGCCGGTGGATTCCACAAAATAGCGCCAAAAAACGGTGCCAAAAAACGTTGCAAAGTCCGTTCACCTCAGACAGAATCCGCCAGGAATCTGGTGGATCCGCCGAATAGCGGACATATCGGAAGACCATCCACCAAAATCCGCCACTAATGTATCTCTATGGGAAAAAATGGCGGATCCGCCACAAGAAAAGCGGATCCGCCATTTTCAAATTTTGGCGGATTTTGACTGATTTGAAAAAACTGATGTGTGAAACAGGCTGAAAGGGAATCTGTCACCCTTTTTTTGCCCTATTGACTGCCGGCATAGACATCGGCGGCTTATCTACAGCATTCTGTAATGCTGTAGATAAGGCCCCAATGTAACCTGAAAGAGAAGAAAAATGTCATGATCCCAGTGCAGGTTTTGACCTGCACATCAGGGGTTAATGTCTTGAGCCCAGTGCAGGCTTTGACCTGCACACCTGGGGTTAATTATTGTGGCCTCTCTTTGGTTCAAGGAGAGCTTCTTATAGCCCTGGGAAACTTCAATCCCCGTCAGTTATACTTTTGCCTTTGGCTGAGTGTGGTGACCCCTGTGTGCCTGTGCCTTCTGATTGTCTTCTAGCTTGCTTATATGGTTGTGACCCGGTTCTGTCCCCTGTTGTGAGTTTGTCTCTTAATTCTGTACTTTTGTATCTGCTTCACTGGTTTCTGACTCATTGCCTATCTCCTGACTAATCTCTGATTGCCCCTCTTGTACTGTGCTGCTATCTCCGTGTATGACCCATTGCTTACGTTCTGACTACTCTCTGCTTGTCTCTCTGGTACCGCGCCGCCCTCTCTGTGTATGACCCCCATTTGTCTGACCTGAGGATCCCTGTAGTAGAATCCTGCATTCATCTCCAGCAGCAGGATGCTAAGACCCACCCCCTGCAGTCACATGATCGTAGGTCCTTCACTGCTTGCTATCTTCAGCATCCCAAGTCCTGTCTGCCTGAGTTTTCCCTCCAGTATCTGACCCCGGGCCCTCCCAGTGTGGGTAAGTCACCCTGTTCAGCTGTGGCAGTTCGCCGGCGCTAACAGGACCCTGACATAACTGACTGTGAACTTTTTTTTTCTTTCTCACTTCTGCAGCATGGACCCAATGCATGCTTTTATCTGAGCAGGTGAAATGCTTGATTCAGTCGTTGCAGAAGCTAAGTTTAGAACACCAAGCTCTGGCCCAGTCCCAATGGCAGGTTGCGGACTCGGTTCAGGGGGTGCTTTCCGCTGGGTTTCAGCAGATGGGGACTAGAGATGTCATTTTAGTCCCACCCAAATCCCTGGTTAAGTTACCAGATACGTTTGCTGGTAACGAAAATGAATTTAGAGCGTTTAAGGAGGGCTGTAAGCTCTTTTTCTCTTTGAGACCCTGCTCCTTTGGGGATGAGAAACAGAAGGTAGGGGTGGTTATGTCCCTGCTTAGAGGGTCCCCGCAAGCCTGGGCATTTTCTCTTTCCTCTTCTGCCCCGGAAAGAATGACTGTGGATGCGTTTTTTGAGGCCTTAGGGCTTATTTACGATGAGCCAGATAGAGTGCGTTTGGCTGAGGACAAGGTGATGAGTGTCTGTCAGGGGAAGCACTCGGCCGAGTGGTTCTGTTCTGAATTTAGACGTTGGGCAGCTGAGATTTCTTGGAGTGATGCCGCCCTTCGGGGTTGTTGCGTAGAGGCCTGTGTGAACGTCTGAAGGATGCCCTAGCACTTCATCCTCCACCTGACTCCCTGGAGGATGCCATGACCCAAGCGGTTCGTATGGATCGCAGACTGCGGGCAAGAGGGGTTATGCAACTCGAAACCTCTTTATTCTCCAGTGGAGATGAGACCCGAACTCCTCCTGAGGCTATGGAGGTGAGCGCTGTCACCTGTGAGGAGAAGGAAAGAAGATGCCACCGGGAGAAGCAGTTGTGCTTCTATTGTGGGGAATCTGGACATTGGAAGAAGGACTGCCCCTCCTGTCCGTCATCCTCCAAGGTGGCAGGAAATGACTAGGTCTGGGTAGTAGTCGAGGAGGCTACCCAGACCTTCAGGTACCTTTTTCCTCACTTGCCAAAATTGTGCTTCGGGTGGAACTGGAACTTGGTGATGGTCCTGTTCAGACTACCACCTTTGTTGACTGTGGCTCTGCTGTTAACCTGATTGATGCCCGGATTATGACTCTTAATAAGATAGGGACAGTCAGGCTTCAGGATCCTGTTAAACTTGTGGCAATTAACTCGTCCTCTCTTACCCGGGATGGTATTTGTTTCAGGTCTGAACTTTTTTCTCTGAAAGTGGGTCCCACTCATGTGGAAAAATTAACTTGTCTTGTATTAGATAACTTGCCTGCAGGACTGGTACTGGGGATGCCTTGGCTACAACGCCATAATCCTACCATTGATTGGGTGACGGGGGAGATCACTCAATGGGGATGCAAAGATAAATGTTGTAACCTTGGGCCTCTTGTTAACTCTGTTAAAGCAGTATCTGTGTCGTCTGTCGGTCTGGAAGGTATTCCGGAGTACCTGAAGGATTTCGAAGACGTATTTTCCGAAATTGAGGCTGAGGCGCTGCCACCACATAGACCCTACGATTGTGCCATTGATTTAGTACCCGGAGCCAGGTTACCTAAGGCTCGATTGTTCAATTTGTCTGGGCCTGAGCGCCAAGCCATGAAGGAGTACATAGCTGAGAGTCTCCGCAAAGGGCATATCAGGCCTTCTGTGTCACCCGTGGCAGCAGGATTCTTCTTTGTGAAGAAGAAAGATGGTGGTTTGTGCCCATGCCTCGACTTTCGGGAACTTAACAAGATAACGGTTAGGAACACTTATCCACTTCCCCTCATCCCAGACTTATGTAACCAGTTATCTGGGGCCCAATGGTTCTCCAAATTAGATCTCCGGGGGGCCTACAATCTGATAAGGGTTCGGGAAGGGGACGAGTGGGAAAACTGCGTTCCTCACATCAGAGGGACTCTTTGAAAACCTGGTTATGCCCTTTGGGCTAACTAATGCCCCCGCTATTTTCCAGAATTTTATCAATGTTGTGTTTTCTGACCTGATAAGCTGTTTTGTTGTCATTTACTTGGATGACATTTTGGTGTATTCCCCGGACAGTCAGTCTCACTTGCAACATCTACAGACAGTTCTCCAGAGACTCAGGGAGACTCACTTGTTTGCTAAATTGGAAAAATGTTCATTTTTCATACAGGAACTGTCTTATGTAATAGAATCGCAGAGTTGGAAGGGACCTCCTGGGCCATCTGGTCCAACCCCCTGCTCAAAGCAGGATTCGCTAAATCATCCCAGTCAGATGTCTGTCCAGCCTCTGTTTGAAGACATCCATTGAAGGAGAACTCACCACTTCTCGTGGCAGCTTGTTCCACTTATTGATCACTCTAACTGTCAAAAAGTTTTTTCTAATATCTAATCTGTGTCTCCTCCCATTCAGTTTCATCCCATTGCTTCTAGTCTTTCCTTGTGCAAATGAGAATAAAGTTGATCCTTCTACAATGTGACAGCCCTTTAGATATTTGTAGACAGCTATTAAGTCTCCTCTCAGTCTTCTCTTTTGCAAACTAAACATTCCCAAATCCTGCAACCTTTCCTCATAAGATCGGGTTTGCAGACCGGTCACCATTCTGGTCGCTCTTTTCTGAACTTGCTCCAGTTTGTTCATGTCTTTTTTAAAATGTGGTGCCCAAAACTGGACACAATATTCCAGATGAGGTCTGACCAAAGAGGAGTAGAGGAAAATAATGACTTCACGTGATCTAGACTGTATGCTTCTGTTAATACATCCTAGAATTGCATTTGCCTTTTTTGCTGCTGCATCACACTGTTGACTCATATTCAGTCTGTGATCTATTAGTATACCCAAGTCTTTTTCACATGTGCTGTTGCTTAGCCCTATTCCTCCCATTCTGTATATGCTTTTTCCATTTTTATTGCCCAGATGTAGTACTTTGCATTTTTCCCTGTTAAAAACCATTCTGTTAGTTGCTGCCCACTTCTCCAGTTTATTTATATCTTTTTGAATCCTCTCTCTCTCTTCTCTAGTATTAGCTATCCCTCCTAGCTTTGTGTCATCAGCAAATTTAATCAGTTTACCCTCAATTCCTTCATCTAAATCGTTGATAAAGATGTTGAACAATACAGGGCCCAGGACAGAGCCCTGTGGTACCCCACTTGAGACATTCTTCCAGCTGGATGTGCAGTCATTTACGACCACTCTTTTGGTCCGATCACTAAGCCAGTTATGAATCCACCTAACAGTTGCCTTGTCCATTCCATAATTAGTCATTTCTTCAATAAGGATTGTATGAGATACTTTGTCAAATGCTTTGCTGAAGTCAAGATATACTATATCTACAGCATTTCCTTGATCCACCCAATCAGTGATTCCGTCATAGAAGGATATTAAGTTAGTCTGACATGACTTATTAGTTACAAACCCATGCTGACTCTGTTTAATCACTTCATTCTTATCCAGGTACTGACATACATGTTGTTTAATAATTTGCTCAAAGATCTTTCCTGGTATAGAAGTCAGACTCACCGGCCTATAGTTGCCTGGGTCCACCTTCTTCCCCTTTTTGAAGATAGGAACAACATTTGCTCTTCTCCAGTCTTCTGGGACTTCTGTTCTCCAAGAATTTTCAAAGATTATGGAGAGGGGTTCAAAAATTTCTTCTGCTATCTCCTTCAGTACTCTGGGGTGTAATTCATCTGGACCTGGAGACTTGAATTCATTTAGGTTAGCTAAGTGTTTCCTCACTATATTTCTGTTTATAGATATCCTGGATTCTTCTATTCCCTTAATAGGACAGTGAAGAACAGTTGATGTTACATTTCGTTTCTGAGAGAAAACAGATGCAAAATAGGAATTTAAAAGTTTGGCCTTCTCAACATCCTGTCTTACCATTTCATCATTTTCATCCTGTAAAAATCCTATAGCATCTTTGACTTTTCTTTTACTTTTGACATATCCCCAATATCCTTTATTATTGCTTTTGACATCTCTTGCAAGCCTCAATTCATTGTCAGCTTTAGTAATCTGATTTGTGCCCTGCAGATTCTGCAGACAGCATTATATTCTTCTTTAGATATGCCTCCCTCTTTCCATTTTATAATGGGGGCTGATTGTATCTTGTGAGGGGTTTTGTATGGACCCTAAGAAGGTGCTGGCGATCGCCGACTGGATTCAGCCTCGTGATCTCAAGGGGCTCCAGCGCTTCTTGGGATTTGCGGACTATTACCGGAGATTCATTAAAGGTTTCTCTCAAGTGGTTAAACCACTCACAGATCTTACCCAGAAGGGGGCTGATGTAAAAAATTGATCGGAACTCGCTAAGGAGTCCTTCTCAGCTCTTAAAGAATGTTTCATGTCTGCCCCGATGTTGGTTCAGCCAGACCTGTCCAAACCATTTATTGTGGAGGTGGATGCTTCTGAAGTAGGGGTGGGGGCAGTGCTGTCACAGGGTCCGGCCACCCGTACTAATCTCAAACCCTGTGCCTTCTTCACCAAGAAGTTCTCATCCGCTGAGAGAAACTACGATGTAGGCAATAGAGAACTTCTTGCGGTCAAGCTGGCATTCGAAGAATGGAGGCACTTTTTGGAAGGGGCTGCTCACCCTATCACTGATCACAAAAATTTGGTGTACCTTGAATATGCTAAGAGGCTTGCTCCTAGACAAGCCCGTTGGTCACTTTTTTTCACGCTTTCAATTCTCCATTACTTTTCAAAATGTTAAAGCGGATGCTCTGTCCGGAAGTTTTGACCCGGTGTCTCCACCCGAGCCGCCGTCCTCCATTCTTCGCCTGGGGGTGGTAGTGGCGGGGGTCTCATCAGAGTTGGAACAAGAAATTGTGAGGGCCCAGTTCCTAGCACCGGCGGCCAGGCCAGGAGATAAATTGTTTGTTCCAGAGTTATTGCGACCTAGACTTCTGCAGGAGTTTCATGAGTCTAGGCTGAGTGCTCATCCCGGTATCACGGCCACTAGAGAGGCAGTAGCCAGGGTTTTTTGGTGGCCTTCACTTGGGTCCGATGTCAAGAAATTCATTTCTGCTTGTGAAGTTTGTGCCTGTTCCAAAAGCTCGTATAACTGGCTGGCTGGGGAATTCATACCTTTACCGGTTCCTGATAGGCCATGGACTCATCTCTCCATGGACTTTATTACCGGTCTTCCACCATCCAGGGGCAATACCGTGATCTAGGTGGTGATAGACAGGTTTTCGAAACAGGCCCATTTCATTCCCTTGGCAGCATTACCCTCAGCAGAAGCATTGTTAAGGTTGTTTGTGTTGCATGTGGTCTGATTGCATGGGGTACCCCTGAATGTTGTGTCTGACAGAGGTGTGCAGTTTGGGGCCAAATTTTGGAGGGCATGCTGTAAGAAGTTGGGCATCTCACTCTACTTCTCCTCGGCATATCACCCGAGTAATGGTCAGACGGAACGTACCAATCAATCCCTGGAACAGATTCTCAGGTGTCTGACCACACCAGACAGGATTGGTGTGATGCGTTACCGTTGGCGGAGTTTGCTTTTAACAACCGGGTGAATCAATCCACCAACATGTCCCCATTCCTGGCCAATTATGGGTTTAATCCTCATTTTGGGGAGTTTTCAGGGGTGGATTCCGGTGGTCCAGGGGTGGAGGGATCCGTTCAACGGTTAAAAAACCTCTGGGCTGAAGTTCGGCTTAATATCTCTCGGGCCCAGGGGAGGTATAAATATTTTGCTGACAAAAAGAGAGCCCCGGGACACATGTTTCAGGTAGGAGAGAAGGTTTGACTTTTCACACGTAACATCAACTTGAAGGTACCATCAGCTAAATTGGGACCAAAGTTTATTGGTCCGTATGAGATTGTGGAGATAGTCAACACAGTTGCATATAGGCTGCGTCTACCCGCCTCCTTAAAAATATCCAATGTGTTCCATAAATCGCTGTTGAAACCCGTGGGGTCTGCCAAGGAGGACTCCGAGTTGTTGTTCCACCAGTGTTGGTGGAGGGTCACTTGGAGTATGAGGTCGGACATATTGTAGACTCTCGGCGGGTGCGCCACTCCTTGCAGTACCTGGTCCACTGGAAGAGATATGGACCAGAGGATCGCTTGTGGGTCCCTGCTCACTCTATACATGCAGATCGCCTGGTTCGGGCTTTCCATGCCAAATACCCAGGGAAGCCTGGGGGTCCAGAGGCCCCCCCGTTGAGAGGGGGGTACTGTTATGATCCCAGTGCAGGTTTTGACCTGCACGTCAGGGGTTAATGTCTTGAGCCCAGTGCAGGCTTTGACCTGCATGCCTGGGGTTAATTATTGTGGCCTCTCTTTAGTTTAAGGAGAGCTTCATATAGCCCTGGGAAACTCCAATCCCCGTCAGTTATACTTTTACCTTTGGCCGAGTGTGGTGACCCCTGTGTGCCTGTGCCTTCTGACTGTGCTCTAGCTTGCTTATATGGTTCTGACCCAGTTCTGTCCCCTGTTGTGAGTTTGTCTCTTGATTCTGTACAGTGTATCTGCTTCTCTTGTTTCTGACTCATTGCCTATGTCCTGACTAGTCTCTGATTGCCCCTCTTGTACTGTGCTGCTATCTCCGTGTATGACCCATTGCTTACGTTCTCACTACTCTCTGCTTGTCCCTCTGGTACCGCGCCGCCTTCTCCATGTATGACCCCCATTTGTCTGACCTGAGGATCCCTGTAGTAGAATCCTGCATTCATCTGCAGCAGCAGGACGCTATGCCCCGCCCCCTGCAATCACATAATCGTAGGTCCTTCACTGCTTGCTACCTTCAGTGTCCCAGGTCCTGTCTGCCTTAGTTTTCCTTGCAGAATCTGACCCTGCAGTGTGGGTAAGTCACCCTGTTCAGCCATGGCAGTTCACCGGCGCTGACAGGACCCTGACAAAAAGCACGTTATTTTATACTCACCGAGGTGGGTGGTCCGATCCGATGGGTGTTGCGGTCCGGTCTGACGCCTCCCTCCTTCTTGCGATGCTGCCCTCTTCTCCCATCCAGAAATGGCTCTGGCGTAGGCGCATTGCTCTGCCCTGTTGAGGGCACAGCAGAATTCTGCAGTGCGCAGGCGCCAGACCTCTCCCGACTCCTGCGCACTGCAGGACTATAACGTGTTTTTCTTATCTTTCAGGTTACATCGGAGGCTTATCTACAGCATTACAGAATGCTGTAGATAAGCCCCCGATGTCTATGCCAGCAGCTGAAAGGCCAAAAAAAGGGTGACAGATTCCCTTTAACATGAACAATGGAGGTCAAGTTAAGATCTGAAAGACCAAGCAAAATTTCAGTGAGAGCTTTTTGTAGGATTTCTAGAGAGGCAAATCAGATCCCCCACTTGACTGCAAAAGACCTTCAGAAAGATTTAGCATACTCTGGAGTTGAGGTACATTGTTCTACTGTACAGACACACCTACACAAATATGACTTTCATGGAAGATTCATCAGAAGAAATCCTCCACTGTGTCCTCATCATAAAATTCAGGATAAGAAGTATGCAAAAGAACATCTAAACAAGCCTGATGCATTTTGGAGTCCTGAGGACCGATGAGGTTAAAATAGAACTCTTTGGCCATAATGAAAGGTATGTGTAGAGAAAAAAGGGCAGAGAATTTCAGGAAAAGAAAATCTCACAAACCAATATGCATAGGGGTGGAGCAATCATGCTTTGCGGTTGTGTTGCAGCCAATGGCACGGGGAATATTTCACAAACAGAGGGAAGAATGGCTTTAATGAAATTTCAAGAAATTCTTGATGCAAACATAACACCATCTGTAAAAAAAAGCCAAAGTTGAAAGTCCACAGTAGACTACCTCAAAAGGCACAAGCTGAAGGTTTTACAATGGACTTTACAGTCCATTGATCTGAACATCATTGAAAATCTGTGGCTAGACCTCAAAACAGCAGTGCATGCACGACAACCCAGGAATCTCACAGAACTGGAAGAATTTTCTAAGGAAGAATGGATGAAAATCACTCAAACAAGAATTGAAAGACTTGTGGCTGACTGTAAAAAGTGTGTGATACTTTCCAAAGTTGGTGCTACTAGGTACAAACCAAGAAGGTCAGTCCAAACTTTTACATTGAACCATTTTCCTTTATGTAATTTTTAAATTGTAGATGATGAAAATATATTTACATATGTTTCCTAAAATACAAAGGAAATGTGTCATCTTTAACTTTAGACCTTCTAGGGATCATTTCATTCAATTTGCTTAACTCTTCACAATAACAGTAATTTTGATCAGGGGTGCTCAAACTTTTACATGCCACTGTACTTGATCTTCAAGGGGGAACGTTGCGTAATATGTCCTTCTCCCTGCACACTCTCATATTTTCATCTCTCATCATGCACTTTCCTCTATCTGGGCACTGTCGCAGACATTATGATGCCAATTGTGTTAAGGATATTGTCTGTGGCAATGCATATTTAGCAGGAGGAAGTAAGGAACAGGATGTTACTCACCTATCCCAGTTCCAATAAGAGGCCCTCAGCTCACCCACTGCTCTGGCCGACACTTTTAGTTACTCCATACATCGGATTACCATAGTAACTTCATGCACCTCTGAGGTCATGCTCTCATGTCCTGTCAGTTATCTCAGGTGGAATCACGCTGCCTAAATATTTAGGTAGTTGGTTGTGCTAACCGCTACTTAAGGTTTTTATACCATTGATCCACTTTGCAACGTTCCCAAAGTCCTGACATACTGAGCTTTGTTACATCAATGGACTCTGCTACATCATTACTGTGGGTTCTAACATACTCTTCTACGCTGCTGCTCCATCACTGTTACATTACTACAGTGAGTCTCCTGATCCTCTCAGCTCTGGTTCATCTATGAATTTTCTGTGCAGTTGAATTTGTTTCTTTCTGCTTCATTGGTATTCCTAGTCTCTGGCTTTCTTGTGGTCTACTACACTACTCCTCCGGTGATGTCTAGGCTATACAGTTTACTTCTCTGCACCAATACTATCTGAATAGGCTGCACAAAAATCGCTCATCTGATAGAGGACTTAGAGAATCCACCTCACCAGGTGAGAAATATCAGTGTAGAGGTGAGCATCTGATATTCTCGTCGAAGGTCTGTGAAGGTAGTTCTGGTTAGTCTTGGGTCTGTAAATGAAGAAGGATCTGAGCTCTGTAAATATTGGGTTTGATCTATTGTCTATATTTAGGGGGGTCTAGTATTTAGGGAAACTAGTTTAGGGGCTATAATTTTAATAGATTCTTTTTACAATGAGATTGGTCTGAGAAATGTACATTGTTATCATGGAATATGTTTAGGGGATTTGGTCTGATTTTTCCATTAGTTTGTAGAGCTTCTTAGGTTTATGTTGAAAGTGTGGCACCCGGGTGAACATTAACTTTTTTCTCCCAGGAGCCACCGATTTTCAGTCATACAGATAGGCCCAGAAAAATTACAGTCATTGCTCACTATACAGTAAACACGTCCTGGCACTTTGCCTGATAGCCAGCTCTGCAGTGCATCAGTACAGAGTCAGCTGTCAGTCAGAGTGCTGGGGCATACTTACTGCTCACACTATACTGACCGCTCACAGTATACTAAGTGGTGACTGTAGCTACATTGGCAGACCTGTATGACTGAAAGCTGGCGACTCCTGAGAGAAGAAAAGTTGATTTTCTCCTGGGTGATCCACTTTCCATACAGAGGCCGAGCACCATACTATTGCTATTAACCTGCATATTAATCTCTTATTTGTAGGATAATAGTGTTATCCAACGTTACCGGTTCCCGTTAAGTATACAGATGACCTGTTGAAGCACAATGTAAGTGCGAAACGATTGTCATCTGTATTTGCTCCATCGTTTTATCTGCCTGCTGTTGGTAATATGATGCAACAATAAAGGATTTTTTTTCACGGGCCGAATTGTGCCTATCCTCTTTCTTCTGTATGGCTATACATATACATCTTATTCCAAATTATTATGCAAATGGTATTTTTCTATGATATTTTGAAATGGTGGAAGCAAATGAGTTAGTATAATGTTCAAATCATCAACCGTATAAATCAAATTTTATAGGACAAACCTCAGAATGATAACAGTATTTTTTTCCAAAACTAAAAAAAATGCAAAGTGCACTGTCCCGAATTTTGCACAACAGAGTTTACAAACATTTTATTGGTTGTAAATACAAGGGCTTCTCACTAAATTAGAATACCATCAAAAAGTTAATTTATTTCAGTTTTTCAATACAAAAAGTGAAACTCATATATAGCGTCATTACAAACAAAGTGATCTATTTCAAGAGTTTTTTTCTGTTAATGTTGATGACTATGGTTTACAGCCAATGAAAACCCAAAAGTCATTATCTCAGTGTATTAGAATAATTAACAAAAAACACCTGCAAAGGCTTCCTAAACGTTTAAAAAGGTCCCTTAGTCTTTTTCAGTAGGCTCTACAATCATGGGGAAGACTGCTGACTTGACAGATGTCCAGAAGGCAGTCATTGACACACTCCACAAGGAGGGTCATTGCTAAAGAAGCTGGCTGTTCATAAAGTGCTGTATCCAAGTGTTTTAATGGACAGTTGAGTGGAAGGAAAAAGTGTGGTAGAAAAAGGTGCAAAAGCTACCAGGATAACTGCAGCCATGAAAAGATTGTTAAGAAAAGGCCATTCAAAAATTTGGGAGAGATTCACAAGGAGTGGACTGCTGCTGGAGTCATTGCTTCAAGAGCCACCACATAGACGTATCCAGGACATGGGCTACAAGTGTCTCATTCCTTGTGTCAAGCGACTCATGACCAATAGACAGTGCCAGAAGCTTCTTACCTGGGCCAAGGAAAAAAAGAACAGGACTGTTGCTCAGTGGTCTAAGGTGTTGTTTTCAGATGAAAGTAAATTTTGCATTTAATTTGGAAATCAAGGTCCCAGAGTCTGGAGGAAGAGTGGAGAGGCCACAATCCAAGATGCTTGAAGTCTAGTGTTCAGTGATGGTGTGGGGAGCCATGTCATCTGCTGGTGTAGGTCCACTGTGTTTTATCAAGACCAAAGTCAGCGCAGCTGTCTACCAGGAAATTTTAGAGCACTTCATGCTTCCCTCTGCCAACAAGCTTTTTGGAGATGGAAATTTCATTCTCCAGCAGGACTTGGCACCTGTCCACACTGCCAAAAGTACCAATACCTGGTTTAAAAACAACAGCATTCACTGTGTTTGATTAGCCAGCAAACTCACCTAACCTTGTCAAGAGGAAGATGAGAGACACCAGACTGTCACAGCCACTAACCGGTGATGTGCACACAGCACGGATCCAGTTAAGCTTGAGATGAGTGGGGCCGGGTTGCACCCCACAGGTTACACAGAGTGAGCGTACCCACAGGGTCACAGGACCTGCGGCACGTGGCCGCAGGGGGTGGGACTGGGGCAGAGTCCGCCGCAACACTCACCGGGGAGACAACAGAGAGTGCCGGCAGGAAAAGGTCAGCCAAGCCGAGGAAGGGACCGAGAGGGCAGCAACGGTACCAAAGGGAGTATAACAGAAGAGGAGTTAGATGCAGGCCAGGGGTCAGAATCGTGGAGGGCGAACGAGGTACAAGAGGGACAGATGAAGCGGGCAGTCAGAGCAGAGCAGGGGTCAAGTTCCAGGCAGACAGCAAACAGTACAGAATCACTAGACACAAACCAAGACTGGAGGACGGACCAGATCAGCAACAGGGAATCAAACACAGAGCAGGCACAAGGCACAAGCACACAAAGGTCAAATTACTCAGCCGAGGGCAAAAGTATAACTGACAGAGTTTGGAGCTTCTCAGGGCTATAAGAAGACCTCCCTGATCCAAAGAGAGGCCACAACCATTAACCCCTGACGTGCAAGTCCAAAACCTGCACTAGGATCATGACACAGACCCAACAAAGCAGATGAGCTGAAGGCTGTTATCAAAGCAACTTGGGCTTCCATTACACCTCAGCAGCGCCACAGGCTGAGGCCTCCATATCACGCTGCATTGATGCAGTAATTGATGCAAAAGGAGCCCCAACCAAGTATTGAGTGCATTTACTGAACATACATTTCAGTAGGCTAACATTTCAGAATTTAAAATAATTTTTCAAGCAGGTGTTATAAAGTATTCTAATTTACTGAGAAAATGACTTTTGGGCTTTCATTGGCTGTAAGCCATAATCATCAACATAGACAAAAAGAAACACTTGAAATACAAGTTTCACTTTTTGTATTGCAGAACTGAAATAAAATAACTTTTTGATGATATTCTAATTTAGTGAGAATACCTTGTAATTGAAAATGGTCATTTGTTGATTCAGATTTCATATTTTCTGAAATCAAAAGCTTTTTCAATCAAAAATATCTTAAAAGGCCAAGATACATGTTAACATGGGACCACTTCTTTCATATCACCTTTACAATTCTTTCATCTTTTCAACTTGAGTTTTTGGATAGTTTCTGCTTGAATTTCTTTGTAGGATGTCAGGGAAGTCTCTCAGACCTGCTGTTTGATGTGAACTGCCTGTCACGCTCATCGATCTTCTACTTGAGGATGCTCCAAAGATGCTCAATACCGTTGAGGTCAGGGGAAGATGGTGGCCACACCATGAGTTTCTCTCCTTTTATGATCATAACAGCCAATGACCCAAAGGTATTCTTTGCAGCATGAGATGGTGCATTGTCATGCATGAAAATGATTTTGCTACAGATGGCACAGTTCTTTTTTTTGTATCATAGAATAAAGTCATCAATCAGAAACTCTATGTACTTTGCCGAAGTCATTTTCCCACTTTCAAGGGCCCTAGAGGGGCCTACCATTTCTGTTACCATGATTCCGACCAATTCATGACTCCGCCATCTCCTTGCTGATGTTGGAACCTTGTTGGGACATGGTGGCCATTCACAAACCTTCCACTACTCCATTCATGTGGACCATCGAGGGTTGCACCGCACTCATCAGTAAACAAGACTGTTTTAGAATTAGTCTTCATGAAGGTCTAGGCCCGTTGCAACCGTTTCTGTTTGTGAGCACTGTTTAGGGGTAGCTGAAAAGTAGTTTTATGCACAACTACAAGCCTCTCGAGGATCCTAAACCTTGAGGTACGCGGGACTCCAGAGGCACCAGCAGCTTTAAATATCTGTTGTTTCTTTGTAATAGTATTTTGCAGCTGCTCTCTTAATCCAATGAATTTGTCTGGCAGAAATATTTGTCATTATAGCTTTATCTGCACAAACCCGTTTGTGCTCTGTATCAGCCACAAATCTTTTTCACAGTACAATGGTCACGCTTAAGTTTTCGTGAAATATCTAATGTCTTCATACCTTGTCCAAGACATTGCACTATTTTAAGTTTTTCGGCAGCAGAGAGATCCATTTTCTTTTGCATGTTGCTTGAAACCTTACTATTGTGGAACGTCCTTCTTTAGTAGTTTTCCTATAATTAGGCACACCTAGCAAACTAATTATCACTGGAGTTTGAGATTGATTTCAGTGATCCAAAGATCCCTGAGACTCAAACCGAATACATTTTTTTTGGTGAAAAACAAAAAAATGTACATATTTATGACACTTAAATCCAAGCTGCATAATAATTTGGAATGCAGTGTAGGCTTAAATTCAGGAGCTGTGCAAGAAAAGATTATGCAATGTACTTACAACATTACTTTTATATAAATATTTGTATTTGCATTGTTTAGTGTAGTGGTATAGATAATATGGCTGAAAAAATACCCAATGGTTGACTGTTAAACTGCAGCTATGTTGACGCCTGTGATTGGGGCAAAAACTAACCACAGGAGTCACTAAAATTGCCTAAGTGATGGAATACCTGTACCTGCGACTGTTCCTACTACCAATGAAATTGCCCAACAATATAATTGATATACAGATAGTACACATAAGGGCCGACTCATTGTAATGTAAAATGTCTGTAAGGTATGATGTTTTCTGTTGGAACCTTCCAGAATCTCCCCTTTCCTTCTGAGGACATTGTAGACTGTCAGCTGCAGCATTCCCCTCACCTCCCCCCCTCTGCCTTCTGGTAACAGGAAACCAGGCATTTCCTCTCGAAGCCTTCTCCTTCCCCCATCCACCCCCAGCACAGCTGGAAAGGATGTCCCTTTGCTCTGAAACCACGAGGTTTGAATACAGGTATAGGAAATATTAAAGAAGCCTAGCGTGCGCTTCGCTCATGACAGAGATATAAAACCCACAATTCTGCGACGGGCACGAGGCCAGCTTTCTAATTCCTAATTTTCAGTTATAACCTCTCCAGAAACTGAGATATGGATTGCTCCCAAATGGAGTGTCCTGGTTATGGCAAGTTTGATGTTGTCTTGGTGGGTTCGTTGAACTACAACCAATGATACCATATATGTATCTGTGCGAACTTCCCTCGTGAAGATATAGTTATTATAAAGTTTTAGTAAAGAATGATAGCTTAGAGAAAGGGGGGGTTGGACCTCACCAGACCACCCATTTCGTGAGGTCACAGATCCTGGACTATAAGGTATTCCCTACCAAATTCCAGTCAGTTGGAGCTACAGAGTCCGTGCTGACAAGACGTGCAGATGAGTGGAGACGTGTGGCTTCGCCTTCTCCCCACACATTGTCTGCCTGATACCGACTAAGCACATGTGAGTGTTACTTTCTGTCTTTTTAATCCCTTTATGTTATATTTGTATTGTACATATTTGATGTCTCAATTTATAGCAACATTTATCTATGTAATCACTGCCCTTTTGGGAATAAATGATAAAATCTATTAGCTCTGTCTCCATGCTCTAAGAAACGAACTATGTGCCTTTTTAGATAATCGCTACTAATTTGGGGTTTGTCACGAACCCTCTTAATTAACTCTGTGATTAAGTAAAGCGTGGCTGGTGGCAGCATGATGTGTGTGGTTGGTTAGGCTAGCTGGCAGTACAGACGGGTCTTACATGCTGAATGAGGGGCTGCGGCCACAGCATTGATAATTCCCTTACTGCAGTAGTCTAAGTGCCAGTACACAACAAGCAGCCCATCCGGCGACTACTTATCCTAGGTGCAGTTCCCTGACTGACCTGAGGGTATGGGGGGCGCCGGAGAGCTGCAAGTTCCAAAGTGGAACTGAGAAAGTGGGATATACATAAATCCCCGCAGTTCTTGGAAGGTGGTTAGCAGTGGTGGGGCATCCAAAATACCCCCCTGTGGTAAATTGTTAGAGCAAGATTAGCTTGCTGTATATTTTGGTCACATGGTGTCAGTGGTGGGATAACTAAGATAAGCCCCCACTGTGCCTGTGATAGCCATGCGCCGGCAGTGTGTCGCGTCCCTCCATCCGCTGACAAACCCGTGTCAGTGGTGGGATTGTGACATATTGGTGGCACAGGCTGCGCTGTCCGTCACAATTTGGTGGCAGCGGTCTGCGGTTCGTCACACTCATCAAAGTGTTTTAGATAGGAAACTGGCTTAAAACACTTTGAAAATTCACAAAATTTTTGTGCAGTGTAGCATTTCATTAAAAATGTTGAGACTTTTAGCATTTTCTTGTCAATTTCAAGCAACTCAGCCTAAATGGTCAGAGAAGGAGCGGGCAGGTGGACGTGCGGGAAGGGGTCTGTCAGATTTATTAATATTGCTAGTGTTTCCTATGACTGAAAGTTAATCCGGTCCCCGACTATAGCCTCCTCTCTGCAGAGGTGCATGTAGGCGCCCGTCACTGATAAGGGTTATACAGAGTTTATGACCATGGAGAACCACATGGCAGCTGTGATAATCTCCATTTGATGAAGGAGTGATTTCTTAAAAACTGTATCAAGAGACCTAGCAAGTGATGCATCACTAGAATCAGGATCTCTGACCCCACATAACTATGCTGCTCTCAGAATGGGTCGTAAAAATCTCCTGACAGATTCCCTTTAGGAGCTTTAAGTTACCTTCCAGGTCACATTTATTTTATTTGATCAAAGCCTGACACCTTTCTGACAATATGTCATCAGCGCTATTTGAGAAACGTGTGACGCTGGTGATGCCACGTGAACAAGTGCCTACCATGAATTGTGCACTGACGGCATTTATCATGCACCTGCCTTATCCTGACAGGCACCTATCAATGGGTGCTAACCTCACAATGTGCTGGAGCAAATCATTTGCTTACAGTACTTGATATTTTTAACTTACTTGATATTTTTAACTTACGGTACTTGATATTTTTTTTCAAGAAATGTCTTTATGTCTCTGCAACATCCCCACATACAATAGATTTTGCCTGATCTGTCAGCATCAATTCATTGAATACAGCAAAGCGCAAATGGAGGTACAATGGTGTTATGGAGCCATCAACAACTCAGCCAGCTTAACACTTGATTAGTATTTAGAAGAATAGATATCATCTCCCAAGTTTCTATGGCCTTATAATTTTTTATGCTTGGGTTTACAATCAATTATATTTTTTAGGAAAGCGTTAAAAAATAAACACCCTATAAATAAGTTTTATTAAGAGTGGAGTATAATGGAAAAAACATGGATTGGAATATGACTGGGTGGGAATCTGGGATAGCTAATCCTAATTGTACTGAGACCACCACATAGGGTGAATATTCAGATTACCAATATACAAGTAGATGGGAAGCATAATAACAAGGATAGTTAAATGTGTGCTGTGTCACATGAGCATTAAAGGACTGAAACAAGTTCTTTCAGGTCCCTCCTTTCGTCTCATCCCTACACACGACTTTCTGTGCAATGGACCTTTTAGACAAGTGTTTCTCAACTCCTTTCCTCAAGAGCCACCAACAGGTCATGTTTTTAGGATTTCTTAGTATTGCATACATGATGGTGTTAATGCTTGAGCAGGTGATGAAATTATCACCTGTGCAATACTAAGAATATCCTGAAAAGGTGACCTGTTGGTGAGTCTTGAGGACTGGAGTTGAGAAATATTGATTTAGACGAACCAATAATGAATTCATATGAATGCTCTTTCCCAATTATCTGTTTGTCTAAACAATGCTCGTTCATAAAAATAATCGGTGTTGGCAGTAAGTTGCCCCATATAAGCAAGACATGTGCTGCTGATAACATGATACTGTATGGGTCAGAATTAGCGAATGTCAACATCACATTTTTCAGCCTTCATAAGCAGGCCGATAATTGGCCACTGATTGGTTTGAGAATCAAATATTATGTCTCCAAATGCTCTACCTGTAAAACTACGAACACACATGGCACTCAACCCTTGGCCACCCACCAATTTCTTGAGCCACTTCTCTACCACTGCAGTGTCAGTTTACTGGCTACAGTGGTGAATTTGTGACTACAGTTCACATCAATGCTGCAGCCAATCACTGAGCTCAGCAGCTTGTGCCTTTGACCTTCTCTGAGCAACTGAGCTCGGTGATTTAGCTACAGTGGTGGAGTGCACTGTAGTCCTAAAGGCACCGCTGCATCCAGTAAACAGCGTAGAGCAGCAGCAGAGAGGCAGTGCTGGTCCCAGTTTTACATTTGGGGACATCAGATTTGATGGAAAACCCCTTTGATGGCCTGGATCCACCTGTCTAAATGTGCATAATGTCCTAACATGCACGACAATTCCTGAAATGACCTACTTACCGACTGGTGCTTGTACAGCCTTGTACTATGTATGTAGAGCCATATGAATGTGTACATTTTGTAATCTTTCAACAATGCATCGCCACTTGAATCCCAAAAGATTAAATTATACAGATCTTGTAGGGAAATGGAATTAAAGTAGTATTATGTCTAGGGCTGCTGTCATTAAGCCCATAGCCCATCGATTTGACCTGTCATCATGTACTCTGAAATAGTCCAGCATGTCAAAATAAGACATGCTTATAACTAGGCTATATGTATATAAATGCATTCACAGCTGTCAAGGTGCCATTTTCATTTTGCGTGAGGCAGTACTCAGGTTAACATAAAATTTGGATGGCACCCTGCATAGCGCTTGGTGCTTGGTGTGCCAATCTCCCTACTTTATGACATGCTGTACATTGACTGAACCTGAACTAGTCATTTTCCAAGTAATAAAATTCTCATGTGAAATAGCAGAACATCAGGAACAGGAATAAAAAGACCCACTGTCCACAGAGTCATTTTGCTTTCAGACAGTTATGAAAGTATTTAATCTGGCTATTTGATTTGTGCAGTTTTTCTGCTCCATCATCATCATTTTCATCCCCTTCATCATCATCTTGATCATTTTAAATGGTGTCATAATTATGTATGGGTATCACTATTGTAGAGAATCTACTACTGCTCGAATTAGTTCAATTAATACACCACACTTACTTTACTAATTAGGAAATGGGATAACGAAATAGAGAGAAGTAAACATACACAAAGTTAAAATATATTTAAATGATCCTTTTTAATATCTACCTTAAAGGGGATGTCCCTATCCCTAGGACAGACCATCAATATCAGATCAGGGGAGGTCTGACACCCAGCCCCCTACTAATCAGCTGTTTGCAGCTCCAATGGTGGCTGGACTAAAGGGCCCTTTACACATAGCGATATGGCTAAAGCGCCACCGATTTTGTGAAGCAGCAGCGATATCACTAGCGATATCGCTACATGTGATACTCACCTCCAACCAGCTCTCCCGCTGGCTATCGCTGATCGCGCGAGTTCGGCATGGTCCAATTCTCGTCGTCGGCTTCCTGCTGGCGCTGACAAACGAGCCATGGACGCAGGTGGAATACGGTCACCCTCGCTGCGTGTGACAGGTAAGTAATGACCGCCAACTGCTGCTGCATCGCTAGTGAGATCTGCCTGTTTGGCAGCTCACTAGCGACCATTTAGCACCAGCGTTCCTGAACGAGTCCTATCGTGGTCGGGATCACTGGTGCATTTCTAAATGTAACGGGGCCTTTACTCTGAGTACAGCGCCAGAACAGCACAGCTTCACACGCTGTGTAGTAGTGGCTATCTTTAAGGCAAAGTACATTTTAATCAATAGATCTTGGAATAAAAAGAAGTTCCAAAATTGAATGTGTTTAAAAAAAATGTTCCTGTGCTGAGATAATCTTATGCATGTGCTGCTGCTGTGCACAGCATAATAGCTGTGATTGACCATGCAGAAACATGGTTGGAACATACCATTTCTCCTGACCAAGGGAGGGAGCAAAAGAGGGTATAAACAGGACAGCATGGGATTGCAAATGCTGATGTCTTTGAGGTAAATTATTTTCATGCTTAAAAAAATCTTTTACCTTACAGAATTGTTTTTTACCTAACAGAAAACAGCAGCTGCGATCACATGCTATTCTGTGTGCATACTCATGTGTTTCCACCCCGGTTAAGAGCTGTGGTTTGTGCTGACCATGGACTGGAGTAGCTCTGCATGGTCAGACACAGCCATTATACAGTACATAGCGGGGCACATTTATAAATGTATCTCAGCACAGAAACAGCTTTTTGACACATCTAATTGTGGAACTTATTATTATTTCAAGATCTGTTGAACAAAATGAACTTTATTTTTAAGTCCTGCAGCCCAGCTCCTTTTGACTTAAATAGTAGCTGAGCTTTAGTAACCAAGAATGGACACTCTATAGTGTATAAACTTTTGCTGTTCTGACTCTAAAATGCCTATATCCTGCCACTGCGGGAGTTGCAAACAATTGATTGTTGGGATTGTGGGGCATTGAACAATCCCTTAAAAGGGGTTATCAAGGATTAAATTTTTTTTTTACTTTGAGACAAAAAACTAACAGGCAAGTTGTTGGTAACCTGCCTGTTTTATCTGGTAGCAGCTCAAAGCAGTCACTGACCTCTCCTACTGGCTATTCAGCTGCTGTACATCAACAGAGCAGCTCTGGTACTTCAGAACTGCTCTATCGGGGGGGGTGTCTGCTGATGTCATGCTGATTGACAGTCAGCTTCCTGCAGTTATTCAGCAGGAAGCCGACTGTCAATAGGCATAACATTGACAGTCATGCCACATCAACAGAGCAAAGCAGAATCGTATGTGTATACTATATCTGTTTATGTATGTGTGTGTATGTACAGTATGTACTGTTGTGAACTCATTTAATGATCCACCAGTTGAGAGTTCTCCTTCCGTTCTCCTTCTGGTGGTGACAGGAGGTAGTGAGGTTGGTTTAATTGGTAGTGATCTGCCACCTGATGAGGAGGATAACGATTGGATCTCTGGAGTATCAGACTGGATATAAGACAGCTGACGCCCTATCCTGGTGCTGGTGGCAAATTGCCATATCAGCAGCACCAAGAGATGGAAGACAAGCTGCCTACTTGCTGTTAAATTTACACAGGGCGTCATCACAAGCACTGTACATACCTAGCGGATGCTCGTGGCTTCTTCCCCTTTCATCATTGATCCTCTGAAGCCGGGTGTATGTGTGCCGGCTTCAGAGAGGCACACAGCAAATGATCGGAAGTGCAGTGATCGGAAGTGCATGCACAAGGTAAGTATAGCGCTTGCAATGACACAGGTGCTTGTAAGTTATGTTATCACACCCACTTGGACATGATATCATACTAAGTGGCCTGACTAATCTGGGGACACTAACGCCACTTCGACTAGTCAAAGCCCTCATTTAAATATGAAAAATGGACTTTAGAAATGCTTTTTCTAAAGATCTGTTTATGTATAGTGGGTACGGAAAGTATTCAGACCCCTTTAAATTTTTCACTCTTTGTTTCATTACAGCCATTTGGTAAATTCAAAAAAGCTCTTTTTGCTCTCATTACTGTACGCTCTGCACCCCATCTTAACTGAAAAAAACAGAAATGTACAATTTTTTGCAAATTTATTAAAAAAGAAAAACTGAACTATCACATGGTCATAAGTATTCAGACCCTTTGCTCAGACACTCATATTTAAGTCACTTGCTTTCCATTTCCTTATGATGCTCCTTGAAATGGTTCTGCTCCTTCATTGGAGTCCAGCTGTGTTTGATTAAACTGATAGGACTTGATTTGTAAAGGCACACACCTGTCTATATAAAGCCTCACAGCCCAGAGTGCATGTCAGACCAAATGAGAATCATGCGGTCAAAGGAACTGGCCAAGGAGCTCAGAGACAGAATTGTGGCAAGGCACAGATCTGGACAAGGTTACAAAAGAATTCCTGCAGTACTCAATGTTCTAAGAGCACAGTGGCCTCCATAATCCTTAAATGGAAGAGGTTGAGACCACCATAAGTCTTCCTAGACATGGCTGTGCAACCAAACTGAGCAATCGTAGAAGAGCCTTGGTGAGAGAGGTAAAGAAGAACCCCAAGATCACTGTGGTTGAGCTCCACAGACACAGTAGGGAGATGTGAGAAAGTTCCATAAAGTCAACTATCAATGAAGCCCTCCACTAGTCGGGCCTTTATGGCAGAGTGACCCGACGGAAGCCTCTCCTCAGTGCCAGACATATGAAAGCCCTCATAGAGTTTGCTAAAAAACACATGAAGGACTCCCAGACTATGAGAAATAAGATTACCTGGTCTGATGAGACAAAGATAGAAGTTTTTGGTGATAATTCTAAGCGATATGTGTGAAGAAAACCACACACTGCTCATCACCTGCCCAATGCAATCCCAACAGTGAAACATGGTACTGGAAGCATCATGCTATGGGGGTGCTTTCCAGGTGCAGGGACAGGACGGCTGGATACAATTGAAGGAAACATGAATGCGGCAAAGTGCAGAGATATCCTGGATGAAAACCTCTTCCAGAGTGCTCTGGACCTCAGACTTCGCTGAAGGTTCACCTTCCAACAAAATAATGACCCTAAGCACACAGCTAAAATAACAAAGGAGTGGCTTCAGAACAACTCTGTGACCATTATTGACTGGCCCAGCCAGAGCCCTGACCTAAACCCATTTGAGCATCTCTGAGAGACCTGAAAATGGCTGTCCACCAACGTTCACCATCCAACTTGATGGAACTGGAGAGGATCTGCAAGAAAGAATGACAAAGATGCCCCTTTAATTTCACCCTCCTTTATGAAATCCTAATGTAAATACATTGAATATTAGAGGTACTGCTACATGACTATGTGTATTACCACTTGTCTTATTGGTACTGCCACATTATATGTGTTACCATGCTGTAAAGATTGTAATATATTGTAATATATTGTGTTGTATAATGATCTGCATATTTATGTGTAGATTAGGGTAAGCTAGTGCATCCTTTGGGGTCATTAGAAGAGGGCACTTTTAGTATATATATTAGACACGGGTAAGTGTAGTTCTGTTGTGGGCCACTAGATGGGGGCATACTAGTGGGCCTTGTAGATATATCTTGTAAGAAGTTCATAGAGGGTTAATTGTAGGAGGAACTGCTATGGGATAAGTGAGTGTAGGATACAAGAACAGGTTAGAAGGGCGAGCATGCCTAAAGTGTCCATAAGGGTTCTAGGCCCCGGATGACATGGCAGCAATTTACCGTTCTTAAAAGGAAGAAAAAGTGCACAGGCACAGTCAGACCGGTGCTGGATGAGACCAGAGCCCCCCGGGAGTTACAGATTATTTCAACAGCAAGTGGAGGGGAGAATTAAGTGGTCCAAGAGTCGTGCAGGGTGCAGAATATTCGCAATGTGGCAGATCTTAACTAGGGCAGAAGCCCGTAAGTCCGGGGTGAAACGGATGAGCGGAATCTTCTATGTATTGAGGTCCTACTGAAGCTGTGGTACTGCCTAGGGCGCTACTACCCTCTGATGTGTGTGAAGACAAAGAATTAAGGAAAGGGAAAGTGCAGGAGGAATGCTGTGTGGACTGTAATGCTATTGATGTGCCCTGGACCGTTGAAGAGAAAAGTAAAGTTGTTTGGCATCTGAACCGGCTTCTGTGTCCATTCTTTCCACCCTATGCACCGAAACTAAGTGTAAAGGAGCCGTGCAACACCGTAGTGGAATCCCTGATGGTGAAGCAGGACCTCATACAGGTACGCTGGCAGAAACTGACAGTGTTTCTGTGGGAGGAGGCCAGGACACCTGGGCCCTGGTGTCCTCGGTCATGACTACCGTTCTGGCCGAATCCTACAGAGGATCCCCAAATCAAGGTGTGAAAAACTTGTTGCATCATTTCCAAGAAGACTCAAGGCTGTACTAGCTCAAAGGGTGCTTCTACTCTATACTGAGCAAAGGGGTCTGAATACTTATGACCATGTGATATTTCAGATTTTCTTTTTTAATAAATTTGCAAAAATTTCTACACTTCTGTTTCTTTCAGTCAAGATGGGGTACAGAGTGTACATTAATAAGAAGTGTACATTAATAAGAAAAAAATTTAACTTTTTTGAATTTACCAAATGGATGCAATGAAGCAAAGAGTGAACAATTTAAAGGGGTCTGAATGCTTTACATACCCACTGTTTGTTATGTAATAAAGGGACTTTTAGGAAGTGTGTCTACATATACAGACAAAAACCAAGACGAAGACAAGCTATATAAATTGGGATCACCAGACATGGTAAAATAGAAAATCCTTTATTAAGTAACAACTACACAAAAAATGAATAAAAACATTGAAAATGTCAAAAACATGACACAAGACATGTTCAACCGCAATTAGGATGACCAACCCGGTCAGGCAATTAGATGAATAATGCTATCTTAGAAAATCATATAAAGGATCCTGGTAAATAAGACGAAAGAAGTGATATATTAACCCCTCACAATAAAAATGCTCTATGGATCCCCTGAAGCGCAATGAAGTAATCAAAATCAATAATATACAGACATATACATTTTCTACTGCTGGTGGTACTGGGGGCACAGGGGACCTGACAAGTTCTCTTTAAAAGTTTGTGTAAATTCTTGGCAATTCAGCAGCGCCTCATCCTCCGCTCGCTGCTTCAATATCTTCAATGTGACCCAATGAAAGCTCAGAAATATTAACTCATGAAATGTTCAAACAATGCCGCAGAATATTACAAATATAATTGGTTCACAGTGGTTAGGGGTGTAAATTGAAATATAGCCTTTAATTGGCATCACATCGCAAGAGGCATGCGAGCCTACAAGGTAAAAAAAAAAAGAATTATTTATTCGTATATGTCACACTTAAAGCAATTATTCTAATGTGGGAATGTGATAATCCATCGAGACCTGTTAATCCTTTAATGTTGATGTTAGTGCCTTCAAATAACAGAGGTATGAGTGGTTTTATTTATTATGGATGTAAATCACACTGATAGGGTGCTCCCAAAATAACATATACAAAATCTCTTTGTTTGCTTCTGCTAATTAACATGTGCCAGTTTGATTTCAGCATACTTACCAAAAATAAATGAGTATATTTTTTTACACAGGGAGAGAGAAATAAAAAGAGAGAGATTTATATAAAGAGATTTGTTTATATGAATTATTGCATATGAAGATTTTAACTTGATGTAAATCTGATTATTTGCATTTAAAAAAAAAAAATTGTTGAACTTGGTGCGAATCGCCAAAAATGGGCACCACCATTTTACACATTGACTCCCATGAGAAAGGGACCAGAGCGGACGCGAAACGCGCGTCGGGGACGGTTTTATCCTCCTTTTAGGTGCCCGTGCATACTTCCCCTGGTAAGCGCTGTGTTGACAGTACAACTTTCCCCACATGAGATGGTGGTTGCTTTGTCAGCGTATTTCTTACCCCCTGTAAGGGTTGTCATATTTTGTGACTCATAATTTTGTTAACCCTCTGGGTATGGGTTCTTTTTCTGCATGGGTTACCTAACCCCCTTTTCTTGTGTGTCCTACAACTCTGCTATGATGATTTTTGTACACTATTTATATTGATTATTACCTAATAAAATGAGTATATATTTTTTATAAATATCTGAATCCATTACTCCTTTTGTTCTCCTTCTGATACATTGCAGAACATACTGAGAAGGGGCACTTGACTCCGGTCACATTCAAGCAGGATTCTTCTAATGCTTTGCAGCTATCACTCCATATGCTATAGCACAGCCTATCAGAAAGTAGCGTCAGACCTATAGAAAAGCAGAGGCGTGGGATGAATTTGGATAGTTTGAGGCTGTCACAGCAATTGACATAGAGAGAGAACACCACAAAATACTGAGCAAATTCTGCAGAAAGTGTTTGTTTCAGAAGTAGTATTGAAGAAAATTGGTGTATAGACTGAAGAAAAGAGAATAATATTGAGATTTCATTGATAAGGAGAGAAAGAGAGAGACAGAGGGCAGCTGGCAGCAATAATTAATCACAATGATTTGAGTGCAGCTGCTGATGCATTTCAATTTCATATTTTTTTCTCATTCTTCATGCAGAAGAAGCAAGCTAACAATATTTCTGAATAAAAATAAAAACTAGCTCAGTGTTTACCACACAAAATGGGCGACTCATGATCTACTGTGCTGATTTTTTGCGCATGTGTGACGTTAGTCTATTGAGGTATGTAAATGCTACACGAATATTGTCGCCTGTTGCCGCTGTTATTTTTTCGGTATGCTTTGTGCCTAGCATTTATTTTTCAGAAAAAGAATTAAAAAAACCCCTGACATTTAACTGTAATTGTCTTCCTCTCTAAGTGTACAGTGAAAGAAATAAGTATTTGAGCCCTTGCTGATTTTGTAAGTTTGCCCACAGACAAAGCCATGAACAGTCTATAATTTTAAGGGTAGGTTAATTTTAACATTCAGAGATAGAATATATATATATATACAGTTAGGTCCATATATATTTTGACAAAGACAACATTTTTCTAATTTTGGTTCTAGACATTACCACAATGAATTTTAAGCAAAACAATTCAGATGCAGTTGAAGTTCAGACTTTCAGCTTTCATTTGAGGGTATCCACATTAAAATTGGATGAAGGGTTTAGGAGTTTTAGCTCCTTAACATGTGTCACCCTCTTTTTAAAGGGGCCAAAAGTAATTGGACAGATTAAATAATTGTAAATAAAATGTTCATTTCTAGTACTTGGTTGAAAACCCTTTGTTGGCAATGACTGCCTGAAGTCTTGAACTCATGGACATCACCAGACGCTGTGTTTCCTCCTTTTTGATGCTCTGCCAGGCCTTCACTGCGGTAGTTTTCAGTTGCTGTTTGTTTGTGGGCCTTTCTGTCTGAAGTTTAGTCTTTAACAAGTGAAATGCATGCTCAATTGGGTTGAGATCAGGTGACGGACTTGGCCATTCAAGAATATTCCACTTCTTTGCTTTAATAATCTCCTCGGTTGCTTTGGCTTTATGTTTTGGGTCATTGTCCATCTGTAATATGAAACGACGACCAATCAGTTTGGCTGCATTTGGCTGGATCTGAGCACACGTATAGCTCTGAATACCTCAGAATTCATTCGGCTGCTTCTGTCCTGTGTCACATCATCAATAAACACTAGTGGCCCAGTGCCACTGGCAGCTATGCATGCCCAAGCCATCACACTGCCTCCGCCGTGTTTTACAGATGATGTGGTATGCTTTGGATCATGAGCTGTACCACGCCTTTGCCATACTTTTCTCTTTCCATCATTCTGGTAGAGGTTGATCTTGGTTTCATCTGTCCAAAGAATGTTCTTCCAGAACTGTGCTGGCTTTTTTAGATGTTTTTTAGCAAAGTCCAGTCTAGCCTTTTTATTCTTGATGCTTATGAATGGCTTGCACCGTGCAGTGAACCCTCTGAATTTACTTTCATGCAGTCTTCTCTTTATGGTAGATTTGGATATTGATACGCCTACCTCCTGGAGAGTCTTGTTCACTTGGTTGGCTGTTGTGGAGGGGTTTCTCTTCACCATGGAGATTATTCTGCGATCATCCACCACTGTTGTCTTCCGAGGTCTTTTTGCATTGATAAGTTCACCAGTGCTCTCTTTCTTTCTTAGGATGTACCGGACTGTAGATTTTGCCACTCCTAATGTTGTAGCAATTTCTCGGATGGGTTTTTTCTGTTTTTGCAGCATAAGGATGGCTTGTTTCACCTGCATGGAGAGCTCCTTTGACCGCATGTTTCCTTCACAGATAAACCTTCCAAATGCAAGCACCACACCCCAATTCAACTCCTGGCCTTTTATCTGCTTAATTGAGAATGACATAACTTGACAACTTTATCTTCCAAAAGGTAGGGGAGAAAACAAGGGGAACTGCTACCTTGGATCTAATCCTTATAAACAGGGAGGAAATGGTTGAGGAGGTAAAAGTGGCTGGAACCCTAGGAGGTAGCGACCATGCTATTTTAGAATTTTGGATAACTAGAGGCGGAAGACCTGTGAAGACTCAGACGTCAAGGTTAGATTTCAGAAAGGCAGATTTTAAGGGATTCAGAAAGATAATTGGAGGGATCCAATGGCTGGATATCCTTAAAGACAAAAATGTCCAGGAAGGATGGGAAATCTTGAAAAATGAAATTCTCATAGCACAGTTGTTAACAATTCCGAAAAGAGGGAAGAATAGGAAGCATTTAAGGAAACCAGGATGGGTGAACACAGAACTTAAGCACATGCTAAAAAGGAAGAAAAAAATGTTTATAAAATGGAAAGAGGGAGGCATATCTAAAGAAGAATATAATGCTGTCTGCAGAATCTGCAGGGCACAAATCAGATTATCTAAAGCTGAAAATGAATTGAGGCTTGCAAGAGATGTCAAAAGCAATAATAAAGGATTTTGGGGATATGTCAAAAGTAAAAGAAAAGTCAAAGATGCTATAGGATTTTTACAGGATGAAAATGATGAAATGGTAAGACAGGATGTTGAGAAGGCTGAACTTTTAAATTCCTATTTTGCATCTGTTTTCTCTCAGAAAGGAAATGTAACACCAACTGTTATTCACTGTCCTATTAAGGGAATAGAAGAATCCAGGATATCTATAAACAGAAAGATAGTGAGGAAACACTTAGCTAACCTAAATGAATTCAAGTCTCCAGGTCCAGATGAATTACACCCCAGAGTACTGAAGGAGATAGCAGAAGAAATTTCTGAACCACTGTCCATAATCTTTGAAAATTCTTGGAGAACAGGAGAAGTGCCAGAAGACTGGAGAAGAGCAAATGTTGTTCCTATCTTCAAAAAGGGGAAGAAGGTGGACCCAGGCAACTATAGGCCGGTGAGTCTGACTTCTATACCAGGAAAGATCTTTGAACAAATTATTAAACAACATGTAAGTCAATACCTGGATAAGAATGAAGTGATCAAACAGAGTCAGCATGGGTTTGTAACTAATAAGTCATGTCAGACTAACTTAATTTCCTTCTATGACGGTATCACTGATTGGGTGGATCAAGGAAATGCTGTAGATATAGTATATCTTGACTTCAGCAAAGCATTTGACAAAGTCTCTCATACTATCCTTATTGAAAAAATGACTAAGTATGGAATGGACAAGGCAACTGTTAGGTGGATTCATAGCTGGCTTAGTGATCGGACCCAAAGAGTGGTCGTAAATGGCTGCACATCCAGTTGGAAGAATGTCTCAAGTGGGGTACCACAGGGCTCTGTCCTGGGCCCTGTATTGTTCAACATCTTTATCAACGATTTAGATGAAGGAATTGAGGGTAAACTGATTAAATTTGCTGATGACACAAAGCTAGGAGGGATAGCTAATACTAGAGAAGAGAGAGAGAGGATTCAAAAAGATTTAAATAAACTGGAGAAGTGGGCAGTAACTAACAGAATGGTTTTTAACAGGGAGAAATGCAAAGTACTACATCTGGGCAATAAAAATGAAAAAAGCATATATAGAATGGGAGGAATAGGGCTAAGTGACAGCACATGTGAAAAAGACTTGGGTATACTAATAGATCACAGACTGAATATGAGTCAACAGTGTGATGCAGCAGCAAAAAAGGCAAATGCAGTTCTAAGATGTATTAACAGAAGCATACAGTCTAGATCACGTGAAGTCATTATTTCCCTCTACTCCTCTTTGGTCAGACCTCATCTGGAATATTGTGTCCAGTTTTGGGCACCACATTTTAAAAAAGACATCAACAAACTGGAGCAAGTTCAGAAAAGAGCGACCAGAATGGTGACCGGTCTGCAAACCCTGTCTTATGAGGAAAGGTTGCAGGATTTGGGAATGTTTAGTTTGCAAAAGAGAAGACTGAGAGGAGACTTAATTGCTGTCTACAAATATCTAAAGGGCTGTCACATTGTAGAAGGATCAACTTTATTCTCATTTGCACAAGGAAAGACTAGAAGCAATGGGATGAAACTGAATGGGAGGAGACACAGATTAGATATTAGAAAAAACTTTTTGACAGTTAGAGTGATCAATGAGTGGAACAGGCTGCCACGAGAAGTGGTGAGTTCTCCTTCAATGGAAGTCTTCAAACAGAGGCTGGACAGACATCTGACTGGGATGATTTAGCGAATCCTGCTTTGAGCAGGGGGTTGGACCAGATGGCCCAGGAGGTCCCTTCCAACTCTACGATTCTATGATTCTATGATAATGAAGGGATTGCCCACACCTGTCCATGAAATAGCCTTGGAGTCAATTGTCCAATTACTTTTGGTCCCTTTGAAAACAGGGTAGCACATGTTAAGGAGCTGAAACTCCTAAACCCTTCATCCAATTTTAATGTGGATACCCTCAAGTGAAAGCTGAAAGTCTGAACTTCAACTGCATCTGAATTGTTTTGTTTAAAATTCATTATGGTAATGTCTAGAACCAAAATTAGAGAAATGTTGTCTCTGTCCAAATATATATGGACCTAACTGTATATATATATTTATTTGAATTTTGCAGTGAGAAATAAGTATTTGATCCTCTACCAACCATTAAGAGTTCTGGCTCCTACGGACCAGTTAGACGCTCCTAATCAACTCGTTATCTGGATTTAAGACAGCTGTCTTACATACAGCTGCTTCTCATAAAATTAGAATATCATCAAAATGTTCATTTTTTTCAGTTCTGCAATACAAAAGTGAAAATCATATATTATATAGAGCCATTACAGACAGAGTGATCTATTTCAATTGTTTATTTCTGTTAATGCTGATGATTATGGCTTACAGCCAATGAAAACCCAAAAGTCATTATCTTAGTAAATTAGAATACTTTATAACACCAGCATGAAAAAATGATTTTAAAATCCGAAATGTTGTTCATATTAGGAACTTAGACTTCATGTAACTTAATGTCTGCTGCCTTTGCCTCCAACTGTTAGAGCAACACCTCACTTTCTTATTCTCCAAAATTCTTCACCACCACAGGCATCTGGAGCCACATCTGCCTATACCTACTCTCAAGAAAATTGCATACTACTAGTGTTGAGCGATACCATCCGACATCGTGAAATATCGGATTGGATCGATACCCAAAAAGTCGGATATCGCCGATTCCGATACCGGAAACCAATGCAAGTCAATGGGACAGAAATATCGGAATTAAAATAAACACTTTCTTTCCTTGTAGGTTAATTCTACATGAAGAAAAATAACTAATAATAATGTAGAATGTATTGGGGGAGGTGGAGGAGACATTAAAGGCATAGAGGTTTAGCCCAATCAAATGGAATAGCAGGAATAAATTTTTTTTTTTAAGACGTTCGAAGTTACAAAGATATTGACTATGTTAACCTTTTTTATATTTTGTCAGATATGTATGTTTCACTACTTCCATGCTCTTCTCCTTTTTTACTTCTCCCACACTTTCTCCTTCATGATCCTCAGCAGCAGCATCTTTTTCATCAACTTCTTCACCTTATTCATCTTCTTCTTCTTCTTCTTCTTCTTCACCTTCTTCCTATTATTCTTTTTTTTACATTCTTCATATTCTTCTTATTCAACTATTATTCTTTTTCATATTCTACTTCTTCATCTTCTTCCTATTCTTCTTCATCATATTCTTATTTGTGACAGGCATTCCTGTAGTTGTTATCTATAAAAGTTTGAAGATTACACCTTCCGTTCTGCCTGTCATAAAAGATTTACAACAGGATTTGTCCGTGTTCAGTTTGGCCTGCAGCAGCAGGCATTTTCAAGGGGCACCACGAGGAGGAACGGACTCACCCCCATACACTGCTTAGTCTTCTTCTGCTTATAATTTAGATAATATCTTTTGCTCTGATTTTAAGTCTTATGCTTAATGTTATTCTGCTTTTTGTTCTTCTGCTTTTTGTTCTTCTGCTTCTTGGTCTTCTGCTTCTTGGTCTTCTGCTTCTTGGTCTTCTTTTTTTGTTGTTTTGTATCTTGGTGGTTGTCTTCATGTTCTTTGTCCTCTTGGTCATCATCTTCAGGGTCACCTTTTTGGTCTTCTTTGGGGTGGTCTCCCGGGTCGTCGTCTTCAGGGTCATCGTTTTCGTGGTCGTCGTCTTCCTCGGGGTGGTCTTCAGGGTCGTCATCTTCAGGGTCGTCGTCAGGGAGATCCAGAGAGATAACCAAAAACCATTTCCAAAAGCTTGAACTTGGAAATGTAGCAGAAGGTACAAGAAGGCTGAGGAACTGCCGAGAACCAGCTGACGGTACAGGAACCAGGTTACTAAGCAGGAGGTACCTGTGCTAGGAAGCACTACCAAGGACCAGCAGATGTTGCTGGAACTCGGATACCGAGAAGGAGGCACCTCAGCCAAAGGCACTGCCGAGAACCAGCTGACGGTGCTGGAACCCGGATGGGTAGCAGAAGCTGCAAGAGCCAATGGAACTAGTGAGGACCAGCTGACGGTGCTGGAACCCGGAGGGGCAGCAGAAGCAACAAGAGTCAATGGCACTACCGAGGACCAGCTGACGGTGCTGGAACCCGGTTACTAAGCAGGAGGTACCTGTGCTAGAAAGCACTACCAAGGACCAGCAGACTTTGCTGGAACTTGGATACCGAGAAGGAGGCACCTCAGCCAAAGGCACTGCCGAGAACCAGCTGACGGTGCTGGAACCCGGGTGGGTAGCAAAAGCTGCAAGAGCCAATGGAACTAGCGAGGACCAGCTGACGGTGCTGGAACTCGGAGGGGCAGCAGAAGGAACAAGAGCCAATGGCACTACTGAGGACCAGCTGATGGTGCTGGAACCTGGTTACTAAGCAGGAGATACCTGTGCTAGAACGCACTGCCAAGGACCAGCAGACGTTGCTGGAACTCGGATACCGAGAAGGAGGCACCTCAGCCAAAGGCACTGCCGAGAACCAGCTGATGGTGCTGGAACCCGGATGGGTAGCAGAAGGTACCCCTGAAAAACAAAGTTGCTAGGCCGTGAGCCGGCCGCAGTTACCGAAACCCACAGTCCTACAGGGGGTGCTTGTCCTATTGGCACTACGGAACAAGCCTTTGTTCCCAGATCCCGCAGCCCACATAGGAAGCTCATAAACTGCAGGCACCATAGACTCGGCTAACCCGACCGCAACACGACAGGACAACGTATTGGTGGCAAAGTGACATTGACACTACCCGGAAACAGCAGGCGTGCTGGAACCAGGCTGGGCAGGAGGGAGTACCTGTGCCAAAGACAATGCCGGGAAACAGCTGGCGGTGCTGGAACCCAGGGAAAATACTACAGAGTGGAGACAGAGGCCTAATTGGAGCAAGTTTCTGTAGTTGTGTGAGTGTGGGCAGAGCAGGAGAAATTGCCGGACACACAGCTGGGGATCAGATGACATTTCTGAACCTCAATAACACTGGATCATATGTTGACTGTGCAGACGGCATTTCTGAGCAGCAACTGGTGATGTTGGAGCCCAGGGTCAATCAGGGTGTAGGCTGAGGCCTAATTTTATCAAGTTTAATATCTGTTGTAGACTACTACTGATTTTAAATGTGCTCCAATTAGGCCTTTGGCTCCACTCTGTCTCTAGTATTTACCCTGGCCTCCAACACCGCCAGTTGCTGCTCAGAAGTGCCGTCTGCACAGTCAACACTTGTTCCTGTGTTACTGGGGTTCAGTAGCGTCAGCTGATCCCCTGATGTGTGTCCGGCAATGTCTCCTGCTCTGTCCACTAGTAGTGGGAATGTGGACAGAGCAGGAGACATTGCCGGACACACATCAGGAGATCAGCTGACGTTACTGAACCCCAGTAACACAGGAACAAGTGTTGATTGTGCAGACGGCACTTCTGAGCAGGCAGCAACTGGCGGTGTTGGAGGCCAGGGTAAATACAAGAGACAGAGTGGAGTCAGAGGCCTAATTGGAGCAAGTTTGAAATCAGTAGTAGTGTGAATGTGGAGGCAGCAGTAGACATTTCTGGACACACAGCAGGGGAGCAGCTGGTGTTACTGAACCCCACTAACACAGGAGCTAGTGGTTTTCTCTGTTAGGCCTAATTGGAGCAAGTTTTATATCTGATGTAGTTTGAATGTGGAGGCAGCACGAGACTTTGCCGAACACACAGCAGGGGAGCAGCTGGCGTTACTGAACCCCACTAACACTGGAGCATGTGTTTTTCTCTGTGCAGATGGCACTTCTGAGCAACAACTGGCGGTGTTGGAGCCCAGGTTCAATCAGGGTTTAGGCTGAGGCCTAATTGGGCAAGTTTTATATCTGATGTAGTTTGAATGTGGAGGCAGCACGAGACTTTGCCGGACACACAGCAGGGGAGCAGCTGGCGTTACTGAACCCCACTAACACTGGAGCATGTGTTTTTCTCTGTGCAGATGGCACTTCTGAGCAGCAACTGGCGGTGTTGGAGCCCAGGTTCAATCAGGGTTTAGGCTGAGGCCTAATTGGAGCAAGTTTTATATCTGATGTAGTTTGAATGTGGAGGCAGCAGGAGACTTTGCCGGACACACAGCAGGGGAGCAGCTGGCATTACTGAACCCCACTAACACTGGAGCATGTGTTTTTCTCTGTGCAGATGGCACTTCTGAGCTACAACTGGTGGTGTTGGAGCCCAGGTTCAATCAGGGTTTAGGTTGAGGCCTAATTGGAGCAAGTTTTATATCTGATGTAGTTTGAATGTGGAGGCAGCACGAGACTTTGCCGGACACAGAGCAGGGGAGCAGCTGGCGTTACTGAACCCCACTAACACTGGAGCATGTGTTTTTCTCTGTGCAGACGGCACTTCTGAGCAACAACTGGTGATGTTGAAGCCCAGGCTCAATCAGGGTTTAGGCTGAGGCCTAATTGGAGCAAGTTTTATATCTGATGTAGTTTGAATGTGGAGGCAGCAGGAGACTTTGCCGAACACACAGCAGGGGAGCAGCTGGCGTTACTGAACCCCACTAACACTGGAGCATGTGTTTTTCTCTGTGCAGACGGCACTTCTGAGCAACAACTGGTGATGTTGAAGCCCAGGCTCAATCAGGGTTTAGGCTGAGGCCTAATTGGAGCAAGTTTTATATCTGATGTAGTTTGAATGTGGAGGCAGCACGAGACTTTGCCGAACACACAGCAGGGGAGCAGCTGGCGTTACTGAACCCCACTAACACTGGAGCATCTGTTTTTCTCTGTGCACATGGCACTTCTGAGCAACAACTGGCGGTGTTGGAGCCCAGGTTCAATCAGGGTTTAGGCTGAGGCCTAATTGGAGTAAGTTTTATATCTGATGTAGTTTGAATGTGGAGGCAGCACGAGACTTTGCCGGACACACAGCAGGGGAGCAGCTGGCGTTACTGAACCCCGCTAACACTGGAGCATGTGTTTTTCTCTGTGCAGACGGCACTTCTGAGCAGCAACTGGCGGTGTTGGAGCCCAGGTTCAATCAGGGTTTAGGCTGAGGCCTAATTGGAACAAGTTTTATATCTGATGTAGTTTGAATGTGGAGGCAGCAGGAGACTTTGCCGGACACACAGCAGGGGAGCAGCTGGCATTACTGAACCCCACTAACACTGGAGCATGTGTTTTTCTCTGTGCAGATGGCACTTCTGAGCTACAACTGGCGGTGTTGGAGCCCAGGTTCAATCAGGGTTTAGGCTGAGGCCTAATTGGAGCAAGTTTTATATCTGATGTAGTTTGAGTGTGAAGGCATCAGGAGACTTTGCCGGACACACAGCAGGGGAGCAGCTGGCATTACTGAACCCCACTAACAATGGTGCATGTGTTTTTCTCTGTGCAGACGGCGCTTCTGAGCAGCAACTGGCGGTGTTGGAGCCCAGGTTCAATCAGGGTTTAGGCTGAGGCCTAATTGAAGCAAGTTTTATATCTGATGTAGTTTGAATGTGGAGGCATCAGGAGACTTTGCCGGACACACAGCAGGGGAGCAGCTGGTGTTACTGAACCCCACTAACACAGGAGCTAGTGTTTTTCTCTGTGCAGACGGAACTTCTGAGCAACAACTGGCAGTGTTGGAGCCCAGGGTCATTCATGGAGAAGGCAAAGGCCGAAATGGAGCAAGTTTAATATCTGATGTTGGGATGAATGTGGAGGGAGCAGGAGATATTGCCGGAAACACAGCAGGGGAGCAGCTGGCTGTCAGGGTCCTGACAGCGCCGGCGTAGAGCCTCTGCTAAGCAGGGACTCACCCGCACCATAGGGACAAGAACAGCCGGAAAATAAAGATGCACAGGACCTGAATGTAGAAGTTCAGCAAGCCGGCACAGGACCTATGGTCATGTGAACGGTCATGTGACTGCAAGGAGGCGGGGCTTAGCGTCCTGCTTTCAAAGAAGGTAGAAAACTGAAAGTCGAGCAAAGCGGAGGTAATGCACAATACAGGTTAGCGAGGTACAGGAGGGATAAACAGATGGGAGGTCAGACAAAGCCAAAGGTAATACACAAGATATCAGTAAAGTACCAGGGATGAGACAGAATGGATAGTCAGGGCCAAGCAGAGATCAAAACCAAACAGACGTAGAAGGTAACAGGCAGAATCCAAAGCAATATCCAGAGAACAGACCGAGTCATACACAGAGAATCATGCAACCAGAACACAGCACTAACACACTCAGGGGTCACCACACAATGCCAAGGGCGAAAGTATAATTGACGGGGGATGGGAGCTTCCTGAGGCTATAAGAAGCCTCCCCAGAACCAATGAGAGGCCACCATAATAGGTCCCAGGTGTGCAGGTGAGAGTCTGCACTGAGGTCAGAACATTAACCCCAGCAGTGCCAGTCACCCAGCACTGGTATCATGACAGTACCCCCCTCTCAACGGGGGGGCCTCTGGACCCCCAGGCTTGCCCGAGTATCTAGCATGGAAAGCCCGAACCAGATGATCGGCATGCATCAACCGGGCCGGTACCCAGGACCTGTCCTCCGGCCCATATCCCTTCCAATGAATTAGGTACTGTACTGACCACCAAACCAACCTAGAATCTACGATGTGACCACTCTCATATTCCACATGTCCCTCAACCAAAACCGGAGGAGCAGCGGACTCGGGTTCTCCCCGGACTGCTTCAAACGGTTTCAGTAGAGATCTATGGAAGACGTTAGGGATCTTCAAAGAGGGTGGAAGGCACAGCCTGTACGCTACTGGGTTGATTTTTTTTCCACAATTTTGTACAGGCCAATGAATTTGGGGCCCAAATTGGCTGACGGAATCTTTAACTTAATGTTTCGCGTGGAGAGCCAAACTTTCTCTCCAACCTGAAACATGGGACCAGGTGTTCGTTTCCTGTCCACGAAAAACTTATACCTGCCTTGAGACCTAGATATACGCCGCGGGACTTCTGCCCATGTATCTTTTAACCGCTGAACAGAGTCCTCAGCCTCGGGGCACACCATATCCAGATGAGAAAACTCACCAAAATGAGGACTGAACCCATAGTTGATCAAGAAAGGGGACATACCAGTGGATTGACTCACCCAGTCATTCTGTCTAGCAGAAGTCAGACATCTGAGGATCTGTTCCAGAGACTGATTAGTGCATTCTGTCTGACCATTACTCTCAGGATGGTATGCAAATGAAAAGGACAGAGATATCCCTAATTTTTTGCAGAAAGCACGCCAAAACTTAGCCACAAACTGCACACCACGATCAGACACCAAATTCAGGGGTACCCCATGCAAGTGGACCACATGCTGCACAAACAATCTGGATAAGGTCTCAATAGAAGGTAATGCGGACAGGGGTACAAAATGAGCCTGCTTTGAAAATCTGTCCACCACTACCCATACCACCATATTACCCCTGGAAGAGGGAAGATTGGTAATAAAATCCATGGACAGATGGGTCCACGGTCTTTCAGGAACTTCCATGGGCATCAGCTCCCCCGCCGGCCGGCTATGGTAGCTTTTAGAATGAGCGCAGACCCCACAACCAGAAATGAATTTCTTTATATCAGAACCAAGAGTAGGCCGCCAGAAGATCCTAGCCACTGCCAGTCATGTGGCTGATTTACCAGGGTGAGCACACAACTTGGATTCGTGGAACTCTTGCAAGAGTTTAAGGCGAAGTTGCTCTGGGACAAACAACTTGCCCCCTGGCTTGGCCGCAGGAGCCAGCGACTGGGCCCCCTCAATTTCCCGTTCCAATTCAGACGAGATCCCTGCTAACACCACCCCAGGGTGCAGGATGGAGGACGGTTGCTCAGGGGCAGACACAGGGTGAAAACTACAAGATAAGGCGTCAGCCTTGACATTCTTTGACCCTGGACGGAATGTAATCGTAAACTGGAAACAAGAAAAAAAAGTGACCAACGGGCCTGTCTGGGCGTTAATCTTTTAGCAGACTCAATGTATGACAAATTTTTGTGATCAGTGATCACAGTAACCGGGTGACTGGCCCCCTCCAAAAAGTGCCTCCATTCCTCAAATGCCAACTTGACCGCAAGAAGCTCTCTATTGCCTACATCATAATTTCTTTCAGCAGCAGAGAACTTCCTGGAAAAGAAAGCACATGGCCTGAGGTTGGTTAGAGTGGCAGACCCTTGGGATAACATTGCCCCCACCCCCACCTCAGAGGCATCCACCTCCACCACAAATGGTTTGGAAGGATCTGACTGTACAAAGACAGGAGCAGACATAAAACATTTTTTCAGCGTCGCAAAGGCCTCTTTTGCGAGTGAGGACCAATTTCTCACATCCGCACCTTTGCATGTTAGATCCGTGAGAGGTTTGACCTCTTGCGAAAACCCCCGGATAAATTTGCGGTAATAATTGGCGAACCCCAAGAAGCGCTAAAGACCCTTAAGATCTCGGGGTGGCACCCAATCCGCAATGGCCTGCACCTTCTTGGGGTCCATGCGAAAACCCTCACCGGATACAATTAATCCCAAAAAAGACAATTCTTGCACACAGAATACACATTTCTCCAATTTGGCATACAGATGATTTTCTCTCAGTCTTTGGAGAACACTTCGTACATGTTCGAAATGAGAATGCTTGTCGGAGGAGTATATCAAAATATCATCTAAGTAGATAACGACAAAATAACCAATGAGATCCGAGAATACCACGTTGATGAAATTCTGAAATATGGCGGGGGCATTGGTAAGACCAAACGGCATGACTAAATTTTCAAACAGTCCCTCGGTCGTGAGGAACGCGGTTTTCCATTCATCCCCCTCTCGGACCCATATCAAATTATATGCCCCCCGAAGATCCAGTTTAGAAAACCACTTTGCCCCTGATAGTTGGTTACACAAATTGGGAATCAACGGAAGAGGGTACGTATTCCGTACCGTAATCTGATTAAGCTCCCGAAAATCGAGACAGGGACGTAACCCGCCATCTTTTTTCTTTACAAAAAAGAAACCTGCCGCCACAGGTGAGACTGAAGGACGTATGTGTCCTTTGCGCAGACTTTCAGCAATGTACTCCTTCATAGCCAAGCGCTCAGGACCGAACAAATTAAACAGACGGGCTTTAGGTAATTTAGCCCCCGGGACCAGCTCAATAGCGCAGTCAAAGGGTCTATGTGGCGGTAACGTCTCGGCCTCGCTTTCGAAGAATACATCTTCGAAGTCCATCAGGCATTCCAGAATACCTTCCAGCTCGACAGATGATACAGACACAGATTTAACAGGTTCAACCAGCAGTGCGGATTTATCACATAACTTAAAATCATTAAACCCCCATTGAACAATCTCCCCCGTTTTCCAGTTAATAACTGGGTTATGACGTTGTCACCAGGGCATGCTCAACACCAACCCTGCAGGTAGATTGTCCAGAACAAAACAACTTAGGTTTTCCACATGAGTAGCACCCACTCTGAGCGAAAACAAGTCAGACATAAAGAGAATTCCCTCCTTAGTGAGGGGAGAGGAGTCATTGGCCATCACCTTGATCGGAGCCTTGAGCCTAACTGTCCCTATCTTACAGTGTGTGACCAATTGGGAGTCAATGAGGTTAATCGATGATCCGCAATCCACGAAGGCTGTAGAGGAAAAAGAACTACCGTCCACAAACAGTTCCACATGCAGTAAAACTTTAAAAAACGAGGAAAAGGGTACCTGAGGGTCTGAGTAGTCTCCCCGTTGACTACCAGACCTAGTCGTTTCCCGCCGACCGGGTTGAAGACGGGCAATCAGGACACTCCCTTTTCCAATGTCCCGTTTAACCGCAGTAAAAGCATAACTGCTTGTCCTACCGGCGTTTCCTCTCCGTATACTTCAGGGAGAGGGCGCCTACATCCATGAGCTCAGGGGCAGTCTCTTTTCCACTGGGGCACAATGGAGTTTCCACCTGCATCACCCCTCTGGCCCGCAGCCTGCGGTCCATCCGGATGGCCTGGGTCATGGCGTCCTCGAGAGAGTTAGGTGGGGGATGTAACGCCAAGGCATCCTGCAGCCGCTCGGACAAGCCTCTGCGAAAGAGTCCTCGGAGTGCGGCGTTGTTCCAAGAGATCTCTGCGGCCCAGCGGCGGAATTCAGTACAAAACCACTCAGCGGAGTGTTTCCCCTGACAGACACTCATCACCATGTCCTCTGCTAATCGCACTTGGTCAGGCTCATTATAAATGTGCCCGAGGGCCTCAAAGAATGCATTCACAGACACTCTCTCAGGGGCAGTGGGAGGAAGGGAGAAAGCCCAAGCTTGTGGGGATCCTCTTAACAGAGACATAATGACCCCAACCTTCTGACTTTCATCCCCAGAGGAACGTGGCCTCAAACTAAAGAGTTTGCACCCCTCCATGAAGACCCTGAACTCCTTTTTGTTTCCAGAAAAAAAGTCAGGCAGTTTAACAAGTGGTTCTGGGGACACCAAAACAACATCACTCGCCCCAGCTCCCAGAGACCCAGCAGCTAGAGCTCCCCGCACTGTCTCAGAAACCTGCTGCTGAGAACGAGCCAGAGCTTGCTGCTCCAGAGATAAACCCTGAAACATCTGACTCAGATTTTTCATCTGGTCAGCCAGAGACTGTATGGGATCCATAACTCTCTGCATAAAAAACCCCCAAAAAACTTAATGGTCAGTTATAATGTCAGGGTCCTGACAGCGCCGGCGTACAGCCTCCGCTAAGCAGGGACTCACCCGCACCATAGGGACCCCTGGGGACAAGAACAGCCGGAAAATAAAGATGCACAGGACCTGAATGTAGAAGTTTAGCGAGCCAGCACAGGACCTACGGTCATGTGAACAGTCATGTGACTGCAAAGGGGCGGGGCTTAGTGACCTGCTTTCAAAGAAGGTAGAAAACTCAAAGTCGGGCAAAGCGGAGGTCATGCACAATACAGGCTAGCGAGGTACAGGAGGGATAAACAGATGGGAGGTCAGACAAAGCCAAAGGTCATACACAAGATATCAGTAAAGTACCAGGGATGAGACAGAACGGATAGTCAGGGCCAAGCAGAGATCAAAACCAAACAGACGTAGAAGGTAACAGGCAGAATCCAAAGCAATATCCAGAGAACAGACCGAGTCATACACAGAGAATCATGCAACTAGAACACAGCACTAACACACTCAGGGGTCACCACACAATGCCAAGGGCGAAAGTATAACTGACGGGGGATGGGAGCTTCCTGAGGCTATAAGAAGCCTCCCCAGAACCAATGAGAGGCCACCATAATAGGTCCCAGGTGTGCAGGTGAGAGTCTGCACTGAGGTCAGAACATTAACCCCAGCAGTGCCGGTCACCCAGCATTGGTATCATGACACTGGCGTTACTGAACCCCACTAACACAGAAGCATGTGTTTTTCTCTGTGTAGATGGCACTTCTGAGCAACAACTGGCGGTGTTGGAGCCCAGGGATTACAGTTCAGGTGGTAGAAATATGAACACAACAGGAGACCTGGATACTGTTGCCAACCAATTATTTATTCTGGAAGATGACTGGCAAATTCCGGTGAGATCCAGGCCTTGTTCATTTTCAGAAAAGTAAGCCGGTCAACGTTATCGGAGGATAGTCGCGTGCGACGGTCTGTTAGTACACCACCTGCGGCACTAAAGAAGCGTTCAGATAATAACTATCAGCAGGGCAAACCAGCACCTCCAATGCATACTGGCTAAGTTCTGGCCATGTATCCAGCTTAGAGACCCAAAACTTGAAGGGGGAAGAGCCGTCTTGGAGTACACTGAGAGGGCAAGACATGTAGTCTGTCACCATCTGACGGAAACGTTGCCTCCTGCTGACTGGAGCCGTCTGTGATGGTGTAGACATTTGTGGCGGGCACCCAAAACTTTGCCACATTTGGGCCATACTGGTCTTGCCTTGTGCTGAGGCGCTGCCTCTGCTCCCTCTTTGTGCAGAGCTTCCTCCACTGCCTCGATGCACAGAGCTGCTTTGTAAAGCACTAGCAGCACTGCTCTCTGGTGGAATGGAGAACATGATGAAATGCACCAGTGTGTCTTGGTACTCCCGCATTTTACGCTCCCGGTTCAACGGTGCTATGAGGCTTTGTAAGTTGTCCCGGTAGCGAGGATCTAAGAGTGTGTACACCCAATAATCAGCCGTGTTGAGAATGTGGGCGATGCGGCGGTCGTTTCTCAGGCACTGCAGCATGAAATCAACCATGTGCTGCAGACTCCCAACTGCCCAAGAAACGCTGTCCCCTGCTTGTGGCGTCATCTCTGCCTGCTCTGCATCACCCCACCCTCGCTATACATACTGACTACTAGAGCATTGTGTACCTGTCTCCTCTGGAGAGATGTCTTCCTCCTCCTCATCCTCCTCACAAAATGTCCCCTGCCTAGGCCTTTGTGAGGAACCACGTTGCGCAGACTGTCCAGAAGCAGATGGCATTTGTGACTCCTCATCCTCCACATCTTCCAAAACCTCCTCCCTTAGTGCTTGCAGTGTTTTTTGAAGCAGGCATATAAGGGGGACAGTCATGCTGACAAGTGCATCATCTGCACTCGCCATTCACATGGAATCATCGAAGGCACGCAAAATGTGGCAGATGTCCTTCATAGAGGCCCACTCAGTGGTGCTGAAGTGTGACCAGCGCACAGTGCGACTTGTTTGCGCATGATGCAGCTGGTACTCCATTACTGCTGCCTGCTGCTCACACAACCGCTCCAACATATGTAACGTTGAATTCCACCTGGTGGGTAGGTCACATATGATGCGATATTCCGGAAGGCGGAATCGGCGCTGCAGAGCTGCAATGCGCGATCCTGCCATGCTGGAATGCCGCAAGTGAGCGCACTCTATGCGGACCTTGTGCAGCAGTGCATCAAGATCCGGATAGTCCCTCAGAAAGCTCTGCACGACTAAGTTGAGCACATGTGCCAGACATGGGATGTGAGTGAGGTTGCCTAGGCCCAGAGCTGCCACCAGATTTCGGCCATTGTCACACACTACCAAGCCTGGCTGGGGATTCGCTGGCACAAACCACACGTCGCTCTGCTTTTTGATGGCATTCCAGAGCTCCTGCGCTGTGTGGCTTCGATTCCCCAAAAAAATTAATTTCAGTACGGCCTGTTGACGTTTGGCCACGGCTGTGCTCATATCGGGTAAGCGTTCACGGGTCCATGTGGAGGTAGACCGTGACGGCTCCTGCAGCGCTGATTCAGAGGAACTGGAGTATGAGGAGGAGTCAATGTGTACAGACTGGATTCCTGCAATCTTTGGAGTTGGCAGAACACGTACAGCGCCATTCTCAAGATCTGTACCCGGCTCCACAACATTGACCCAATGGGCAGTGAGGGAAAGGTATTGTCCCTGTCCATGGTTACTGGTCCACGCATCGGTGGTCAGGTGGACCTTGCTACTGACGGCGTTTAGTAGCACATGTTTAATTTTTCCCTCCGCATGCTTTTGCAGGGCAGGGACGGCTTGCCTGCTGAAATAAAAGCGGCTGGGCACGGTGTATTGTGGGACTGCCAATGCCATGAAGTTATGGAAGGTGTCAGTCTCCACCAGCCTGAATGAGAGCATTTCAAGGGCCAGTAGTTTTGCAATGCCAGCATTTACAGCCTGTGCTCGGGGATGGTTTGCCGAGTATGGCCGTCTTTTCTCCCATGCCTGTGCTACCGATGGCTGTAGAGTGGCCTGGGAGTGTGAGGATGACAGGGAACGCATCACTGCATACTCCCTCTTCTTCACATTCTAGAATGCTGCTTGGCTGGCCCCCTGTTTCCAAGCCAAGAGATTCTGAGAACAGAAGTAGAGATGGCTCCTGTCCAGGGCTCTCTTACTGCCTGGGCAATTTGGCAGGTGGTGAAGAGACAGATGGTTGCTCTTCAGTGCTCTGCCCCTGAGAGGATGTGCAAGTAATTGAAGTCGATGCGTTAGCTGCGATCCATCCGACAACGGCTTCAATTTGCTCATCCCGCAGCAGTGGGGTTAGGTGAGGTCCTACAAAGCTGCGCATAAAGGACTGTTGCCTGGTAAAACTGGGGGATGCTGAGTCACTGGTGCCCACGGCAGGCACAGAATCCCCACGTCCTCTCCCTGCTGAAACTCCACGCCTACGTGCCTTACTCCCAGCCTTCTTCATCTTGGTAGACTGATAAAGATAGGCAGAAAAGTACAAAGGGGGGGCTTAGTGTGCTTATTCCTGAACAGCTGCTAACAGGTATAAGAAACACTAATTTTATAAAGTGTGTGGACTACACTTTAATATGAGCTAATGTGGCCTACACAACTGTCAAGTGGAGTGTTTGGTGAACTTTATTTACATGTTTTTTTTCAAAAAAACAAAAAAGATGTGACCAAAGATGTGAAAGCGATAGTATCACAAACTTTTTGGAGCTATTACAATGCAGGAAGGTAACCTAAAATGCAATAGATGAGGCTCCAAAAAATAGGCTAATACTAATCTGGCTGCGGCTGAAGGGCACAAGCGAGAAAAAAGGCTTCTCTATCTACTCCTATATAGTGTTTGCAACCAACCAATGTAGATGGATACGGATGGAAGCACACTAATAGGAGAAAAAAATCAGGAAAAATGAGCTGCAATAAAACAAAAAAAGGACTATGTATGAGGCAGTGAAGCACGCTGAGCGGACTACTACCAGAGGTGACTGCAGAACACACTACACCATGAGCTGCACTCACACACAGAGACCTCACAGACAGCCATGAACAGTGCAGAGAACAGGGCACTAGCACTGAAAGGCTTCAGAAAGGCTCCGCTGTCTACTCCTATAGCGTTTGCAACCAATGTAGATGGATACGGATGGATGCACACTAATAGGAAAATTAATGAAAAATGAGCAGCAATAAAACAAAAATAAATATGCATGAGGCAGTGACGCACGCTGAGCGGCCTACAACCAGAGGTGGCTGCAGGACACACTACAGCGTGAGCTGCACTCACACAGACCTTGCAGACAGCTGTGAACAGCGCGGCAAGGCAAAAGAAAGCTATAGTGATTGATAATGTAGCCTGGGTAAAGCACAATATTATATAGCAAATTGCTATCTCTAACTGTCCCTCAGAGTCTTGAACAGCAGCCTGTCCCTAACTGAATTCACAGCAGAGTAAACCCTAAATGGCGGCAGCGGCGGCTTTTATAGTGCATTATGACATCATTTCAGTAGCCAATCACAGCCATGCCATTAGTTAACATGCCTACATGCCTAACAGGATGTGCCCACACTTCTGAGGATTCCTCATTGGCTGAATCAAATCAAACTGGCTGATAGCATTATGGGAACTTCCGATTCCGGTATTCGATAGGCAAAAAGTATCGGAACTCAGTATCGGAATTCCGATACCGGGAATATCGGCTGATACCCGACATTTGCGGTATCGGAATGCTCAACACTACATACTACCCATTCTAAACATAGCAGACCATGGAGTCTATGGAAAGACTGGGTTGGTCAGAGAAGAAGTTGTTGATGAGCAGCTCCCTGTTCTATATCACAGTGGGGGTCCCACGTTCAGGATCCATTAGAGATGTCTTGATGACATTGTAGTGATCATGGTGATGAGAATGGAGCAGTTTCCAGCCCAGCACCTGAAGAAGCATCAGTAATGAAGTGACTAATATTACTAGCTGCTTTTTCTGCCATGCACAGTGAGCCCACCATATGTTAGGTAACGATCGGGGATTTTGTGCTCAAAGTTACATCAGGCGATTTGCTATATTGACTATGATAGTAGGATGCACATACTGCCTTAATTGACCATTAGATGTTTCATTGAACCCGGCTGAGTAAATACTCATTATCCATAACGTGAAGGGACATTAAGATTTCAGTTTTGATCTCTGAATATTCATAGAAAATGCACATTAATTGGGCTTTGTAAATGATTCAATCATTTGGTATTCTTGGTTTATCGATTATACATTTTTATAGATAGTCTACTTGAATTTTAAAATGAGAGTTGTAGTTCTCATAAAAGCTTATAAATACAGCATGACTTTTGCAGGGTTGCTTCACTAATAAGTTTCTAATCACTGGAGTTCCAACCTAGAATGCAGTCCTGATTCACTCATTTGAATAAAACGGCCCTGCATTCTCCATGTATTGTCTATGTGACTGACAGAATAGCCGAGTAGAGCACTTTCTCCGTCTGTGCCATAGACTTTAGATAAGGCTACATTAACACATCTCTGGGACTTGCCCCAGTGTTTGTTTTACTCTCAAACAGCACAATGACCCATAGGACAAGTTCACACAAGCGTATAAAAAATTGTCAGCTTTTCATTCAGAAAATTTGGAAGATTTATTTCTCACCTATCATCTATGTACAATCCTTATGCAACCTGTTTGACTTACAAAGCCATTTACAGTTTGCTATGTTAAAGATTTGTAGTGTATCCACAAAAAATTAATGATACACAGATGTTTTGTATGATATATGTTTTTTCTGCACACCCATAGACTTGAATTGTCCAGTCTGACATGACATAAGAAACTAGTGCATGCTGCTCTTTTTTATGTGCAGATTCGGTCACTGAAAAAAATGCTTATCTGAACAATCCGAGTGAATAAAGTTGGTCCTAGTTCTGTATTAGGTCAGTATTTTACATCAGTATTCAAAAATCAAAATGAGGATTGAGAGAAAAACACAGAACTGGAGCAAATGTTTCTATTATACTTTAACTCTAATTGTTCCACTCTTGGTTTAGGCTTACAAATACTTAGGGAAAATACTGACTGTGAAGACATGGGGCTCAGACAACACAAAGTGAAGGTAAAACAGTGTGGCAATGCTTTATTGAACCACAAAACGGGCAGATAACTCGTAGAACAGTCCCAGCCAAATTCCCCAGATGGTGCACATTAGAGTCTCTCCTTCCGCTGACTCGCCGGGATAATGGCAGCTGTTGTTTCAGAACGTCCTGGGTCGCTAACCCACCTGTGGCACACACAGAGAAGAGGTAACGACAAGCGTAGGAAGATGACAGTCCATTCAGTACATACAAGGCTTCATCTTCCAGGGTCAGTTACTCCACCTGTGGTATACACACAGAGAGGAGGTAACAACAAGCGTAGGAATATGACAGTCCATCCAAGGTACAAGGTCAGTTAATCCGAGAGTCACAACCCCTAGGTTGTTTCCTTTAGAATGATAGATCCGTGTCTCTCGTGATGGTGCCGTGATGAATTGGCTGCAGTCCTGTCTCCATTTTTCCTACTTGTACAGTTGTGCTCAAAAGTTTACATGCCTTGGCAGAAGTTTTGCTTTCTTGGCCTTTTTTCAGAGAATATGAATGATAACACCAAAACTTTGTGTCCACTCATGGTTAGTCGTTGGGTGAAGCCATTTATTGTCAAACTGTAAGGGGGTGAACAGGAACAGTGTCATCGTTCCGAAATACACTCTGGAGCCGGAACTATCGGTGCCGTCATCACTGTTGCAGGGGGATAACTTGCCTGGGCAGGGAGAGCTCGAGCACCTGACCGAAAGGGGCTTGGGAGACTTAAAAAGAGCGGAGCGCGGGAAGGAGACAGACTTGGCACGAAGGCGACTACAGACCAGCATGAAGGTTGACTCCCTCTCCTTAACTACCATCACTGACGCCAGTCCTTCACATACCATCCTCCTCTCATACCCGCTACCCAATGCCTTTCCACGAACGAGACCAGTGACGGGTAGAGTGGCAGACTTGCCGACCGTTCCTGAGCGTTGTGATTCTGTACGCGGCCTTGTCACCCCTGCGGCCTGTACCTCAGTGTGCTCCCGGTGTACCGTGTCACACTTAAGGAACCCACAGAAGGAACTGTATTCCCTTTCCAACAGACTCAAGATCAACGTACCCAAGCTCAACGAACCCAAGTTCAACGGACCCAAGACCAACGGATTTGGATACTTCGGCATGGTCAGGAGACAGTGCATCTCGTTTCTACACAGCAAAGCCAGAGACTTTGTTCACAGACTGCGACACCTTCGGGAACTGTTTCAACCATTCTCAAACAAGAACTCCAGTCGATAAGTCATTACCTTCACTTTTTCCCTCTTGTGTTTATTGTAGTTCACCATTTGCCTAACACCTCCCTGTGCGGAGGTTTCCCTGAATTCATAAACAGTAATTGCTTAAGTAAACTTTTGTTAACCCCCCCTCTCTGCCTCCTGCTGTTCACTGCATCCGATGGACCTTAACAAAACTACTGTGTTTTCTTTTTTTAAATCATAATGACAACCCAAAACATCCAAATGACCCTGATCAAAAATTCACATACCCTGGTGATTTTGGCCTGATAACATGCACAGAAGTTGACATAAATGGGTTTGAATGGCTACTAAAGGTGACATCCTCACTTGTGACCTGTTTACTTGTAATCAGTGTGTGTGAATAAAAGCTGAGTGAGTTTTTGGGATCCAGACAGACTCTTGCATCTTTTATCCAGCCACTGACTTCTGGAATGTGAGTCATGGGGAAAGCAAAAGAATTGTCAACAAATCTATGGCAAAAGGTAGTCGAACTGTATTAAACAGGAAAGGGATACAAAAAGAAATCCAAGGAATTGATAATGCCAGTGTTCAAACTATGATTAACAAATGGAAAATCAGCTGGTCTGTAAAAACAAAACCACGGTCAGGTAGACAAACAAAAATTTCATCCACAACTGCCAGGAAAATTGTTCGGGATTCAAAGAAAAACCCACAAGTAACATTAGCTGAAATATTGGACTTTTTGAAAACTAGCGGTGTGGCTGTTTCAAGATGCACAATAAGGAGGCACTTGAAGAAAAATGGGCTGCATGGCGATTCGCCAGAAGAAAGCCATTACTGCGCAAATGCCAAAAAGTACCTTACCTACAAAGTGCAAAACAGCACAGAGACAAGCCTCAAAACTTCTAGAACAAGGTAATTTGGAGTGATGAGATTGAACTTTTTGGCCACAACCTAAACGTTACATTTGGAGGGAGGTCAACAAGGCCTATGATGAAAGGAAGACAAGCACTGCAAAGCATGGAGATGGATCGCTGATGTTTTGGGGATGTGTGAGCCACAAAGGTACAGGAAACATGGTCAAAGTTGAAGGAAAGATGAATGCAGCATGTTATCAGCAAATATTGGAGGCACATTTGCAATCATCAGCCCAGAAGCTGCGCATGGGACGTACTTGAACATTCCAACATGACAACTATCCAAAACACAAGGCAAAATCGACCTGTCATTTGCTAGAGCAGAACAAAGTGAAGGTTCTGGAGTGGCCATCTCAGTCTCCTGACCTCAATATCATTTAGCCACTCTGGAGAGATCTCAGGTGCGCAGTTCATGCTAGACAGCCCAAGAATTTACAAGAACTGGAGGCTTTTTGCCAAGAAGAGTGGGCAACTTTACCGTCTGAGAAAATAAAGAATCTCATCCACAACTACCACAAAAGACTTCAAGCTGTCATTGATGCTAGATGGAGCAATAAACAGTATTAAGAAAGGGGGTATTTAAACTTTTGATCAAGGTCATTTGGATGTTTTGAGTTTTCATTATGATATAAAAAGAGAAAACACAGTAGTTTGACAATAAATGGCTTCACCCAACCACAAACCACGAGTGGAAAAAAGTTTCTCGGAAAAAAGGCCAAGAAAGAAAAAAGTCTGCCAGGGTATGTAAACTTTTGAGCACAACTGTAAATGAGCTGCTCAGGACTATGGCAGGAGACTGACCTGCATGAAAATTTACCTCCAAAGTTTACTTTGAAAGAAAGGAGGCATTTTCAGAAGAAGGCAATTAATGACTGACACTTTCCTCTAATAACCACACAGTGCTCTGCAATGAAATCAGCGCTAACACAGTAGACAAGAAGTGAACATTGTCTCTTTGCACACATTTGAAGCAGCATTTATACTCCCACAGTGCTGTCAGTTTTTCTGCAGAGCTGTGCCTTATTATAATTAACACAGAACAGCAGAGTTTAACCTTGTCTCATTACAAACAAAACAAATTCATCACCAGTGATGTGCACATCTCACAGTGCTGGCAGCTCTGTCAGCTGTGCTGTACTGCCATTTTCCGGCACTGGCTGCCTGTGAGATGGAAGCTAAAGAAATATAAGAGGAATGCCACTACAATTTACTCTTAATCTACACTTTAATGAGATAAACTTCATTTCAGCTGTACTGTGTTGGTACTGATCTCACTACAATATGTGATTATGAGAGCAAAGTGTCAGTCTGTTGTATACATGCCACTCAGGATATGGGGTTGATACAAAGGAAAGTTCTTGTTGCAATCCTGGGGAAATCTTATTCGGGCTACCATTAATTATAATACTTCACAGTAGAGGGGAGGTAATGTTTTACATTAACACAGCTATGACACAGTTCAGAGCTAAAGTTGATCACAGGGGTTTTATTCCAACTTCTTTTCATCACACAGAATTACCTCTTTTCATGCAATGCTTCATCAACATATACGAAAGTCTCTTTACAGAAAACTCTTCACAGATAACTTCTCTACACACACTGTGTTCTAGGCAGAACTGTACTTTGCTCATGCAGTGAAGTGGGGGGGGGCAATAAGTTTTGTGCTGTAGCTCTGACTGCTTCTATGATTACAGCAATCACTTACAAGCAAGAACTGGTCTGTAAAGCTTGTCTGATTTCAGTCGGACAGGAGACTCTCTAACACACACCTTAAGGCCCCGTCACACACAGTGAGATCGCTAGCAAGATTGCTGATTTTGTGATGCATCAGCGATCTCTCCAGCGATATCGCTGTGTGTGACGGGGATCAGCGACCGGCTCACCTGCCGGGTATCGCTGATCGTGCACGATCGTCCTGGTCCATTTTTTGATCATTGGTCTCCCGCTGGCAGTGAGAGACCAGTGATCAGCGATGCTGAACGCTGGTTTCCAACGTAAACATCAGGTAACTAAGAGCCGCGCGGCTCTTGGATACCCGTTGTGTTGTGAATTCTCTCTCTGGCTTCCCTCTGGTGATTTCTGAAGGTAGTGGAGCTGGTCAGATTGAGAGGGGTTGCGAGTTCTCTTTCTGGGCTCCCTCTGGTGATTACTGGAGGTAGTGGAGCTGAACTGATTGATAGAGGCTTGCCACCTGATGGTGAGGAAGATGATTGGAGATCTGGGGTTTCAGATTGGGATTTAAGACAGCCGACTCCCTCTATCCCTGCTGGTGATTTTCTTCCTGTGCCTCCTGAGGTCTGATGTCTCCTGCTCTGTCCCTGCATGTTCAGCTAAGTGGTTCATTTGCTACTCTGTTTGCATTTGATCTGGTTTTGTTTATCTCTGCTTTGTGCAGGTCAGCCAGCTCCGGCTGGGGCTGTGCTGAATCACCGCCAATATGTTACTGTTTGTGCCAGTTTGTTTTGTCCCCTGTTATATTGGTCTCTTTTTGCTTTGCTTTCAGTATATACCAGAGTGGTGATATAGTGGGGGCGAAGTCATGCGACTTCAGTGTTTTTTGTGCATCAGACGTGTTGGACTTTTGCAGGGTTTTTTGCATGATTGCAGACAGTGTCTTTCCTTTCCTGTCCTGTCTAGTCAGTGTGGGCCCCATCATTTGCTCAGTCTATTTTTCTGCCTGCGTTTGTGTTTTCATCTTGTCTCACCGACAATATATGTTTGGGGCTATCTATTCCTTTGGGGCAGTTTAGATTTCCCCTTTCTTGCTTTAGGCATAGTTAGCTCTCCGGCTGTGCCGAGGCATCTAGGATCATCGTAGGTACGCTCCACGGCTACTGCTAGTTGTGTGGACAGGATCAGGGGTCTGCAATCCGCTTAGTTACCAACCTCTCTGGTTTCCTGTGGCTTAGCCTAGGCCTGCTATCCTCCTCGGTGACCCATTCATAACACCGCTGTTTACCCTAGATACCAGCGCACGTGTGATGAACATTACACATTACACAAGACTGGAATGGTGGCCCGAAAAAAGGTGAAGAAGCTTTAACTTCAATATTGTCATAAGCGTTGGGTTGAGTAAGCAAACATGTATGAAAAGTGGACATTTAAAGATTTGAAGAGGGTGATTTGGAGTGATGACACAAAAGTCAATAGACTAGGCTCTGATAGGTGCAAATGCGTCTGAAAGAAACAATTGTAAAAGGGGCTAATGGATGGAGAAATTCAATGAAATGTCAAGTTTGGTGGAGGAAGCCTGATGATATGGGGTTGTTTCACAACAAAAGGCATTGGATACTTGACCAGGATCGATGGTGGTCTCAATGCTGAGCTATATGTGAGTATCCTACAAGATGAGATACTTCATACACTCAAGTACTATGGCTATGAAAAGGACGACATAGTGTTTCATCAGGACAACAACACGAAGCATACTTCGAGATTCGCGCTGAAACGGTTCAAGGACAATGCAGTAGAGGTGCTTGATTGGCCCCCACAGTCCCCAGACCTCAACTCAATCAAGCACTTGTGGGTAGAATTGAAGAAAAATACTGTATACATACCCAAGTGAGTCGACCAGTAAGAACCAACTTTGGGAACGTGTAGAAGAGACCTGAGATTTGGGCTACGTTCACACGTAGCGGAACTGTTGCGGAAGTTACTGCGAGAATTCCGTAATTCCATTCTGCGGGAAAATCGCATTTTAAATTCCTGCGATTTTTCCGCGGAAAAACTAGCAATTTACAAGCGTAATTAGCTTGCAGAATGCTAGCGTTTTCCAAGCGATCTGGAGCATCGCTTGGAGAATTGATTGACAGGTTGGTCACACTCGTCAAGCATAGTGTTTGACAAGTGTGACCAACTTTTTACTATTGATGCTGCCTATACAGCATCAGTAGTAAAAGACAGGATGTAAAAAATAATAATAATAAAAAATATTGTTATTGTCACTTTCCGGCGTCCCGCGCAGCCTTCCTGCCTCTCTCCACGCTCCCGGTCCCAGTAATCCTTTGCGCGAATGACCGCAAGACGTCACGCTCCCGCGAGACCGTGACATCATCGCGGTCATTCTCGCAAAGGATTACTGGGATCGGGAGCGTGGAGAGAGGCGGGAAGGCTGCGCAGGATGCTGGAAGGTGAGAATAACAATATTTTTTATTTTAATTCTATTTTTTACAGGGATATGGTACCCACAGCTCTGAGGACAGTCTCCTCTCCTCCCGACCGTGGGTACCATCCGCAAATGTTCTGCTTACTTTTCGTATGGTGGGCACAGCCACATGCGGAAAGTAAGCAGAACAATGCATTTCTATGTGGGCGGAATCGCCACGATTCCGCTAAATTAATGAGCATGCTGCGTTTTTTACCGCAAAGCGATTCCGCCGCGGAAAAAACCGCAGCATTAGCACAGCATTGCGGAATCCCATAGGATTGCATGGGATGCTTATTTTTCACGTTTTCGCTGCAAAATTGCGCGTTTAAAACCGCCGAGAAAACGCGAAAAAAAGGCGACGTGTGAATGCAGCCTAAATTTAGGACAGCAAATTTTTGAATCTGATAGAGAGCATGCCCAGAAGGTTTCAGGCAGTGTTGAAAGCCAAAGTTTAATTTAAAAAATGCTAACAAAATAATAAAAATTAAAATTTAGATCTATAGGAACATAGCAGTAACAATGCAGTGATATGACAAGAATCCATATAACTAATCATATGCTAAATAGTTGCAAGTCAAATTTAAGTATGTGATATCCAAGATGATTGTCTGTAAAATGATGGTAGTCTCAACTTCAAAGCAGAAGTGCATAATAAGATATGGAGCATTATATTCAAAAGTTCAAAAGATTGTTACCCTTTTGCTCTTCACTGTATGTCCGTCGTTCTGCCGCTGTTCTTGAGGCTGTGGGCACACGTAGCGTTTTAAAACGCTCACTAAAAACCGGACTCCTTCCCAGAAATCGCGCGGTTTTTTCCGCGCGATTTTCGCGTGCGATATTCAAGCACTTTCCAAGCGATTTGAAGCATCGCTTGGAAAGTGATTGACAGGTTGGTCACACTCGTCAAACATAGTGTTTGACAAGTGTGACCAGGTATTTACTATTGAGGTCGCCTATGCGGCATCAATAGTAAAAGATAGGATGTTAAAATGCTAAAAAAAATAAAAAATCGGGGTATATTTACCTTTCGGCGTCCCGCGATGCATTCCCGGGCCTCAGCGTTCCCAGTAATGCCTTGCGAGACCTGCGATGACGTAGTCTCGCGTTGCTATAGCGATCTCGCGAGATCGCTAGAGTCACGCGAGACTACGTCATTACAGGGCCTTGCCGCAAGGCATTACTGGGAACGCTAGGCCGGGAATCCATCGCGGGACGCCGGAAGGTAAATATACCCCGATTTTTTATTTTTTATTCTTTTTTTTACAGGGGTATGGTACCCAGGGCCTGGAGGACAGTCTCCTCTCCTCCACACCGTGGGTACCAACCGCACATGAGACGCTTAACTTCCCGCATGGTGGGCATAGCCACATGCGGGAAGTAAGCGATTCTCATGCATTCCTATGGGTGCGGAATCGCGGCAATTCTTTGCGATTCCGCACAAAAGAATGAGCATGCTGCGATTTTTTTCCGCGATGCGATTCCGCCGTGGAAAAAAGCGCAGCATTAGCACAGCATGTGCGGAATGTCATAGGAATGCATGGGGGGCGTTCTGTACACGATTTTTAAGCGTTTTCGCGCCGAAAATCGCGGCAAAAGCGCTTAAAAATCGCTACGTGTGCACACAGCCTAAATGTATAAAAGGAAATAAACCAATATGCACAACAGGGGCGAACAAAGCAGTAATGGGGCTCAATATAAGAAGTATAATGCATAACCCATATTCCTCCATATAGTATAATTCATCCCATAGTCCTCCTTATAATAAACTGCACAGCTCATAGTCATCCATAAAGTATAGTACACCCCAATAGTCATTCATAATGTACAATACACCCAAATAATTATCCATAAAGTATAATGCACCCCCATTGTCATCCATAGTAGTATAATGCACCCCATAGTCATCTCATAAGGTATAATTCACCACTATAGTAATCCATAGTAGTATAATACACCCGATAGTCATCCTATAAACTATAATGCACCACCATAGTAGTATAATGCAACTCCATAATCAACCTATAAAGTATAATGCTCCACCAGATACATAATGCAGCAATATATTTATTCCCCATTTTTAACCTCCCCTGCCCGAAAAAAAAAAAAAAATATTTATTCCCCATTTTTAACCCCCCCTGCCCGAAAAAAATATTACAAAGAAATATATATTTATTACAAAAAAAATATATATATATATATATATTCCCCATTTTTAACCCCCCTGCCCGAAAAAAATATTTAAAAAATACATATATATTTATTCCTCATTTTTAACCCCCCTGCCCGAAAAAATATTAAAAAAAATATGTATATATATATTCCCCATTTTTAACCCCCCTGCATGAAAAAAATATTACAAAAAATATATATATATTTATTCCCCATTTTTAAGCCCCCTGCCCAAAAAAAAATAAAAAATATATATATATATTTATTCCCCATTATTAACCCCCCTGCCCGAAAAAAATATTACAAAAAAATATATATTTATTCCCCATTTTTAACCCCCCCGCCCCCCCAAAAAAAACAAATATATATATATATATATATATATATATATATATATTTATTCCCCATTTTTAACCCCCCCGCCCGAAAAAAAAAAATATATTCGGGCAGCACGGTGGCTCAGTGGTTCGAATCCCACCAAGGACAACATCTGCAAGGAGTTTGTATGTTCTCCCCGTGTTTGCGTGGGTTTCCTCCGGGCACTCTGGTTTCCTCCCACACTCCAAAGACATACTGATAGGGAATATAGATTGTGAGCCCCATCGGGGACAGTGATGAAAATGTGTGCAAACTGTAAAGCGCTGCGGAATATGTTAGCGCTATATAAAAATAAAGATTATTATTATATATATTTATTCCCCATTTTTAACCCCCCCGCCCGAAAAAAAAAAAAAAAAATATATATATATATATTTATTCCCCATTTTTAACCCCCCGCCCAAAAAAAATTACAAAAAAATATATATATCTATTCCCCATTTTTAACCCCCCCTGCCCGAAAAAAAGTTAAAAAATATATATATATATTTATTCCCCATTTTTGACCCCCCCTGCCCGAAAAAATTTTTTTTAAAAAAATATATATATTTATTCCCCATTTTTAACCCACCTGCCTGAAAAAAATATTTTAAAAATATATATATATAAATATTCCCTATTTTTAACCCCCCCGCCCGAAAAAAAAATATATATTTATTCCTCATTTTTAACCCCCCCTGCCCGAAAAAAGTATTACAAAAATATATATATATATATTTATTCCTCATTTTTAACCCCCCTGCCCGAAAAAAAAATTAAAAAAATATATATATTTATTCCCCATTTTTAACCCCCCTTGCCTGAAAAAAATATTAAAAAATATATATATATATTCCCCATTTTTAACCCCCCTGCCCGAAAAAAATATTACAAATATATATATATATATTTATTCCCCATTTTTCCCCCCCGCCCAAAAAAAATATTTATATATATTCCCCATTTTTAACCCCCCCTGCCCGAAAAAAAATTAAAAAAATATATATATTTATTCCCCATTTTTAACCCCCCCAGCAGAAAATAATTAAAAAAATTTTTTTTATGGGGGGAGGGGTTGAAAATTGGGTATATAAATGTATGTGTGTGTGTGTATATATATATATATACTAGATTAGGGTTAGGGTTGGGATTGGGGTTAAGGTTAGGGTTGGGATTAGGGCTAGGGTTTAGATTAGGGTTAGGGTTGGGATTAGGGTTAGGGTTGGAATTAGGATTGGGATTAGGGTTAGGGTTGGGATTAGGGTTAGGGTTAGGATTAGGGTTAGGGTTGGGATTAGGGTTAGGGTTGGGATTAGGGTTAGGGTAATAATCATCGTAACGGAGAGTAGACTGAAAGAGCCGTGTTGGGGTGATTGTGTGTGTGCACATGTGTACATGGATTCACACATATCTATATTGGTTTTGAAAGTGTGTTACCATGCGGATATATATTAATTGATGTGTGAAAAAGTAGATATTGTTAAAATCTTTGTATTGTTGACTACACGACAATTTAAAAAAAATACCTTAACTTTATTGTAGATTGAAAAACATCCGGCCGTATGGGACCGCTCATGTGAGGAATATAAGGGTTCCAAGCGGGATGTATGGCCAGCTATTGTCAAAGAACTTTATCCTCAGTGACCTCATCTATCTTCAGCTGGACAAAGAAAGATTAGAATGTATTGCATACATTGCATTTGTCCAGTTTTTTAATGATTGAATTTTCTAAAACCTTTTTATATTGTTTCATTTCAGTAGAAGATGTAAAGAACCGATGGAGGTCTGTAACAGATCGCTTTATGAAGTCGCTAAAACCTCCAAATGGAAGCTCATCTCCGAGGGGTAGAGTCCAATGCTCAGACCAACTCCAGTTTATTTTAACTAACAGGAACTTGCGGAGGTAAATTTTACATATAATTTTTTTTTACAATTTATGTAACATTTTAAAGTAGTCTGTAATTAACATGTTTTTTTCTTTCTTCTACAGAACTGACGGCAACATCAGGGCCGAAACTCCTCCGGCCCATCCAACTAGCCTGGAGCAGGGTCTGGGAGAAGAGGTGAAGGATCATATGTTCTCCTCACCTGATGTTCCTGAGGACTGCCCATCATCCTTGCCGCCGACAGATATGTTATCTGCAACACCAACATATTCTGCTGCGGGAACTTCCGCATCTGTGGTTGAGGTCTGTTTTGCTGCTCCTGCCTTGGGTGCTGCCTGTAGCTCTGCAGAGCTGCTTCTGCCCGTCCCGTGCCATCGAGAAGGGCGGCACCCAAAAAGGTCACCAATACTGAGACTTCAACTAGTGTGTTACAAAATCTCACTAGTCGAACCCTCAGTATGCTCGACACTTCGTCGAGGCAAGATAAACTTGACAAATTTGGCTCATTTTTAGCCGGCCGCCTCAGATCCATGAAACGTGACCGGCAGAATACGTTGATGTCAGCAGTCAATTTACTCTTAATGACTGTTGACGTCCCATCCCCAATTCCCCCGTCATCAGCTATAATGATGGGGATTCTTAATATCTTTAATTCCCAAAGTGGGCCTCCACCACCACCAGCACCAGCTGCATGGCAGCGTTTTGGGCAGGCGCCAGCAGAGCCGCAGCTATAATGAGCCAAGTTGAGCGACTTGCTGAAGCGGCAGGCAGCAGGGGGTGGCATTATGCGCTCCTCTACCTGCAGCACCTACAATTTAGCCTCTGAGTCTGCACGCTGGTGATGCGGTCGGTCGTGCAAGAGGCTGTAATTGATGGAGAAGTAGTAAGGGCCCCCTGATCATGTGACCCCTGACTCCTCCCCTCCTGTGACCTCATCACAGGTCCTGTGCGCACAGAGCAGCCATATATGTGGAGTGCGGCTCTGCAGGTGGAGGTCGGTGCTGGAGGCTTCATTATTCTCTATGTGGAGTGGGGCTCTGCGGTGGAGGTCGGTGCTAGAGGCTCCATTATTCTCTATGTGGAGTGTGGCTCTGCGGGTGGAGGTCGGTGCCGGAGGCCCCATTACTGGGCACAGGGGGAAGTAACCTTTTCAGAGCTGAGACTATCTTGGTGCTTTTTTGTTGTCACTTTCTAAGAATCATAGCATTTTGTTCCTTTTCCTCTGATAGATACATATGACCCAAGTATGGAAAACAGGAAGTAACGAAACACATATTGCAATGTCCCTTTCCTGTCCCCACACGCAGTATAATGTTCCCCACTACCGTCACCCCCCCACACAGTATAATATTCCCACAGTACTGCCATCCCCCACACAGTATAATGTTCCCCCCAGTACCGCCATCCCCCCCATACACAGTATAATGTTCCCCCAGTACCGCCATCCCCCACACGCAGTATAATGTTCCCCACTACCGTCACCCCCCTACACAGTATAATGTTCCCCCAGTACCGCCATCCCCCCATACACAGTATAATGTTCCCCAACAGCGCGGATAGCAGGATCGCTTTGAACTCGGGGATGCCGGCCATGTGAGCGGATCATGATGTGTCCTGCATCGGGAGGCGCAGGTGGGCACTACAGTGGGAGCTGGGCTGCTATAGTATCTTTATAGAATCTTTCTTTCTCTCTCTGTTTCTTTATCTCTCTAATCTTTCTTTTTTTCTTTCTCTCACTCTCTGTTCTTTCTTCTTTCTTTTCTTTCTTTCTCTGTTCTTTCTTCTTTTCTTTCTTTCTCTGTTCTTTCTTTCTTTCCCCTCTTTCTCTCTCTTTGTTCTTTCTTTCTCTCTCTGTTTTCTTTTTTCTCTCTGTTCTTTCTTTCTTTCTTTTCCTCAGTACCAGTAGAATAAGGGGGTAGGAAACTAGGTGGCACTGGTTACTTTGAGCCTCTCATACTTTTTATTGGTGTATAATCATATGCCCTGAGCACCCCCATAAAGAGGGCCAGCCCCAGACAACAGGGTACAAACAAATCACTATTACTATCAGTCCAAGTGGACAATTATGTACGTAAAGGTAATGATGTCCCTGTGCCAAGCAGTGCGGAGGATCAGAATACACTGAGGAGACCACAGCAGCGGGGTTTGGGGAGAAGAATTATATGGGGCCCATTACATTGTATAAAGTAATATATGGGGCCCATTATGCTGTATGAAGTAATATATGGGGACCATTATACTGCATGAAGTAATATATGGGGCCCATTATACTGTATGAAGTAATATATGGAGACCATTATACTGTATGGAGCATTATATGGGGCCCATTATGCTGTATGCAGTAATATATGGGGCCCATTATACTGTATGCAGTAATATATGGGGCCCATAATACTGTATGGAGCATTATGTGGGGATAGGGGATGACTTTGTTTGTTGTGGATCTGACCGCTGGGACCCCCATGATCCTAGGTAACATAGCTTTGAAGAGCACCATGTAAATGGAGCTGTGGTCAATCATACGCACTGTGGTGCCATTCACATGTGGCTCTTCAAATAACTCCTTAAAGAGAGTGATATGGGCATGACAAAGTATAGCAAAAATTCACTGATTGGGGTGATGAGTGCTATAGTTTGTGGGCTGGTGGGATTTGTGTGGCAGGGCTGCATTTTTGTCCCAGTCCGGCCCTGTGCCAGGCCTACCATTGCCATTAATGACCCTTGTTCTGGATACCTCTGTGTTGTTCTTGTATGTGCGTGTGATGGCGCTGACATCCTTGTGTTTGGACACTTTTTTTTTCTATTTATCTAAATCAAAATGTCCATTATTGTACTCAGTTTTACAGGATAGATATGAAAATTTACTTTGTGTGCGAGGGGGGGGGGGGCGTCATTTTGCTGCTCGCCTCAGGCAGCAGAGAGGCTAGGTTCACCCCTGGGCGCCAGCATACAGGCATGACGCTGCCAAACCGTCTGGTTTTGGCCGACCTCCATCAACACATACCGCAGGCCATAATATTTCACCCACCTCTACTATGTCATCCCCAAACATGTATCCAACCTATGGATATGATCCTGACTACCATACTTTGCGAGAAATTTTCTAGTATCACCACAAACCACTGTGTATGTTCCACCCCCCCTACTCTGTCCTGTTGACAGGATGCTTTTTGTTATTTAAAAAGTTTTGTTTTGTTTTTTCAATACATTAATTATTTAATGTTTGTTATAAAAAATTTCAAAAGAAAATCTGTGTGTATTTTAATTTCCTTCCAAAAAATTTTTGGTATCAAAAACACACCAAAAAATGCTTGTGAACATACCCTTAGGCCGGGGTCACACTTGCGTGTGCAATACGGGGAACTTGCGCAAGTCTCTCTCATCAATGCGCGGTACTGCCGTCAACACTCGGATGGGAGTGTGCGGCTGCGTAGAAATACATGCGGCTGCACACTCCGGTCCCGAGTGGCAGCAGCATTGATGGGTGAGTTTCTCGCATTGCACACGAAAGTGTGACCCCAGCCTTATTGTAATCAATTATTGTTAATCAAAAATTAACCACACTATGCATAATGTCTTCCAACATCCTCCAATAACTGCCCATACCAACAACCACTATTATTGAATAAAAATAATGGAGAACAGATTTTATTTTGCAAACAAAGTTAATTTTTATTAACTTTTTTTGTATTTTCACATTTATTACAGAACAACGGACGTACTTGCTTGTAGTTAGTCTTCAGGTATTCTCTGCTGTCCTGGCTGCTCAACACCAGCACAGGAGTATTGCCAGTGCATGGCACCTTCAGGACTCATGAAGTAGTCAGTGAAGGTTTCTCGCACACGCACACCTGAGTTGGATACCCTTCCTTGACCCAAATTTGAAACAGCATTTAAGTCAGACAGCTGTGACTCCTCATCTACGTCGGTGGCATATTCTCAAGCGTAGTTGTGGAGTACAGAGCATGCCTGCATGCCTTTATGACTGTGTCAGCGGTCTGTGTATCCAACTGGATGGCTGTGTGAAAGATCCGCCACTGACTACACATGATCCCGAAGGTGCATTCCACATATCTGCGTGCACAATTCAGCCGATAATTAAAAACCCTCCGCCAGTCATCCAGTGCCCTTTGTGGGTATGGGCGCAGCAGGTTGCTCTTTAAGGGAAACGCCTCATCCGATACCATCACAAAGGGTACTGGATGTGTGGAACCCGGCAAAGGTCTTGGGGCTGGGAGCGTTCCGCCATCTCGAAGAATTTGCAGTCCAATCTGTGATGCTCGCAACACCGGAGAATCCCCAGTACTGCCATAAGCACCAACATCAATGGCAACAAATTTGCAATGTGCATCAGCCACCGCCATCAGGACCACCGAAAAATGATTCTTATAATTAAAGAAGCGTGATCCTGATCGTGGTGGCCTCAGCACTCTCACATGTTTGCCATCGACAGCACCTATGCAGTTTGGGAAATTGGCCACAGACTGAAAGCCTGCTGCGACCTGCAGCCAAGTCTCCACGGTAGGGGAAGGCATCACCATGGGCTGCAACTTCTGCCAGATGACGGCACATGTGCACCTCACAGTTCTAGAGATGGTGGTTTTACCAACCCTAAATTGGAAGTGCAGTGATGTGTAGCTCTCTCCTGTGGCCAAAAACCAGAAAAAAAATGATAAGCAAAAAAAAGGCCAGGCGTAAATAGCACTTTTGAAATATAGATGGCAGCAGTATGGGGGCAGTGGCTGTCAGCAGTACGGGGCAGTGGAAAGGCCAGTGGCTGGCAGCAGTATGGGGGCAGTGGAAAGGGCTGTAGCTGGCAGCAGTATGGGGGCTGTGGCTGGCAGCAGTATGGGGGCAGTGGAAAGGGCAGTGGCTGTCAGCAGTATGGGGGCAGTGGAAAGGCCAGTGGCTGGCAGCAGTATGGGGGCAGTGGAAAGGCCAGTGGCTGGCAGCAGTATGGGGGCAGTGGAAAGGCCAGTGGCTGGCAGCAGTATGGGGGCAATGGAAAGGGCTGTGGCTGGCAGCAGTATGGGGGCAGTGGAAAGGGCAGTGGCTGGCAGCAGTATGGGGGCAGTGGCTGGCAGCAGTATGGGGGCAGTGGAAAGGCCATTGGCTGGCAGCAGTATGGGGGCAGTGGAAAGGGCAGTGGCTGGCAGCAGTATGTGGGCAGTGGAAAGGGCAGTGGCTGGCAGCATTAGGGGGGCAGTGGCTGGCAGCAGTATGGGGGCAGTGGAAAGGGCAGTGGCTGGCAGCAGTATGGGGGCAGTGGCTGGAAGAAGTATGGGGGCAGTGGAAAGGGCAGTGGCTGGCAGCAGTATGGGGGCAGTGGCTGGCAGCAGTATGGGGCAGTGGAAAGGGCTGTGGCTGGCAGCAGTATGGGGCCTGTGGCTGGCAGCAGTATGGGGGCAGTGGAAAGGGCAGTGGCTGGCAGCAGTATGGGGGCAGTGGAAAGAGAAGTGGCTGGCAGCAGTATGGGGGCAGTGGAAAGGCCAGTGGCTGGCAGCAGTATGGAGGCAGTGGAAAGGCCAGTGGCTGGCAGCAGTATGGGGGCAGTGGCTGGCAGCAGTATGGCGGCAGTGGAAAGGGCAGTGGCTGGCAGCAGTATGGGGGCAGTGGAAAGGGCTGTGGCTGTCACAAGTCTGGGGGCAGTAGCTGGCAGCAGTATGGGGGCAGTGGAAAGGGCAGTAGCTGGCAGCAGTATGGGGGCAGTGGAAAGGGCTGTGGCTGGCAGTATGGGGGCTGTGGCTGTCAGCAGTATGGGGGCAGTGGAAAGGGCTGTGGCTGGCAGCAGTATGGGGTCTGTGGCTGGCAGCAGTATGGGGGCAGTGGCTGGCAGCAGTATGGCGGCAGTGGAAAGGGCAGTGGCTGGCAGCAGTATGGGGGCAGTGGAAAGGGCTGTGGCTGTCACAAGTATGGGGGCAGTAGCTGGCAGCAGTATGGGGGCAGTGGAAAGGGCAGTAGCTGGCAGCAGTATGGGGGCAGTGGAAAGGGCAGTGGCTGGCAGCAATATGGGGGCAGTGGAAAGGGCTGTGGCTGGCAGTATGGGGGCTGTGGCTGTCAGCAGTATGGGGGCAGTGGAAAGGGCTGTGGCTGGCAGCAGTATGGGGTCTGTGGCTGGCAGCAGTATGGGGGCAGTGGAAAGGGCAGTGCCTGGCAGCAGTATGGGGGCAGTGGAAAGGGCTGTGGCTGGCAGCAGTATGGGGCCTGTGGCTGGCAGCAGTATGGGGGCAGTGGAAAGGGCAGTGGCTGGCAGCAGTATGGGGGGCAGTGGAAAGGCCAGTGGCTGGCAGCAGTATGGAGGCAGTGGAAAGGCCAGTGGCTGTCAGCAGTATGGGGGCAGTGGCTGTCAGCAGTATGGCGGCAGTGGAAAGGGCAGTGGCTGTCAGCAGTATGGGGGCAGTGGAAAGGGCTGTGGCTGTCACAAGTATGGGGGCAGTGGCTGGCAGCAGTATGGGGGCAGTGGAAAGGGCAGTGGCTGGCAACAGTATGGGGGCAGTGGAAAGGGCTGTGGCTGGCAGTATGGGGGCTGTGGCTGGCAGCAGTATGGGGGCAGTGGAAAGGGCAGTGGCTGGCAGCAGTATGGGGGCAGTGGAAAGGGCAGTGGCTGGCAGCAGTATGGGGGCTGTGGCTGGCAGCAGTATGGGGATGTGGAAAGGGCTGTGGCTGTCAGCAGTATGGGGGCAGTGGAAAGGGCTGTGGCTGGCAGCAGTATGGGGGCAGTGGCTGGCAGCAGTATGGGGGCTGTGGAAAGGGCTGTGGCTGTCACAAGTATGGGGACAGTGGCTGGCAGCAGTATGGGGGCCGTGGAAAGGGCAGTGGCTGGCAGCAGTATGGGAGCAGTGGAAAGGGCTGTGGCTGCCCGCAGTATGGGGGCAGTGGCTGGCAGCAGTATGGGGGCAGTGTGTCTTACAGTCTTTTGGGGGCCAAATGTATTACCAAAACCCCCCCCCAAAAAAAAACTTACCGCAAGGTGATGATCAGCCTTTCCGCAGCAGAGATGGCTCGTCGCATGACCGTGTCCTCATAATCTAAAGCTGGAGAAAGAAGGCCGAGTAGGCGATCGAATGCTTCAATTGGGATCCTGCAGAATTGTATGAATTTTTCTGGATGACTGTGAAAATAAAAAAAAAATTACGATTAACCACACAGACGAAAATGTGACATAACAACAAAAAATAAACTTAAGTATCCATTAGGTTCATACGGCTACCAATAGACCTATTTTCCAGTATATATCTTACTTCCGTATATCCTGGTAAAGGAGATGGAAGTGGCCCTTTGCCGCCCGCTCTTGAACTATCGGATGCACCCACATTCTTGTTCTCCTCCTCCTCCTCTTCCTCCTAGAACGCTCCTACGAGAGAATATAGACTTTAGTCAGAAATATATATATGTAATAAAATATTAAACAGATAAAAAAATTGCATGACATTATGTTACCTGCTCGTCGTGGTGTAGGTGTAGCAGATTCAGTAACAAAGTCAGCAGCAAAATCCGCAAGTTTTCTTCGCTCAGACTCCACTGGGCATTTTGAAATCAGCCCAAAAACAAAATGGAGAAAAGGGGTTGGAAGGAAATGACCTCATATTGTTTTTTTGTTTTTTTTATAAACAACTTTATTTGGGGTCAAAAATCGCTTAAAAAAAGCATGAAAAAACGCACGAAAAAAGCGTTAAAATCGCGTCAAGAAACGCATAAAAAACCGCTGACAAGGGTATGCGTTTCTGCTCAGGAAAAAATCGCAAGAATAATGCTATGTGGGCACATAGCCTAAAACTGCGCATGTGCTCCTCTTGTACAAAGATGGCGGCGGTCAGTGAATCATTCGGCTGATCCCAGTGGCGGCGTGTTTGTGACAGTGTTCTGCTGGTGGCATCGCGCAAGAGGCTGCGTATGGCATATACAGTGTTTGTGTGTGTGGTGCGCACGGTGTAAACAGTGTGTGTGTGTGTGTGTGTGGTGCGTTCGGCATTTACAGTGTGTGTTTGTGTGTGTGTGTATGTGGTGTGTACGGCATATACAGTGTGTGTGTGTGTGGTGCGTACGGCATTTAGGGTATGTGCACACTCTGCGGTTTTGCTGCGGTTTTGCTGCGGTTTTGGCCCAGCAGAACTGCAGCAGTTCCGCAGACATGGTACTTTACCATGTTAGCCTATGGGTTTTCAAAACCGCAGTGCTCATGCTGCGGTTTTTTACCTGCGGAAAAGCTGCGTTTTTTTCCCCGCAGCATGTCAATTGTTTCTGCGGATTCTGCTGCGGTTTGCCACCTATTCCATTGTCCAGGTGTCAAACCGCAGGGCAAAACTGCAGGTCACTTTACCTGCGGTTCCGCGGGAAAAAACCCGCAGGTGAATCTGCAGTGTGTGCACATACCCTTACAGTGTGTGTGTGTGTGTGTGGTGTGACGGTGTTCCACTGGTGGTACCGTGCAAGAGACTGCGTACATTTTTTTTATTATGATGCCAATCTATTACACTGTAGCTTTTTCTTAATTTTAGTGATAATACATTTTATGGCATCAACTGGATTGAATCCTCTTGACGCGATGTAACCTCTGTACGGAAGTACCTTAGATGTAATGATTCATTAATAGGTTAATACTTATGTAAAACTTAGGATTCCCATTGTAAAAAAACTTTACACTTAGGCTGGGTTCAGATAAATGCATGAAAAATCATCTGATTATTATCCAGAAAAAACAGACAATTTTCTTCCCTATTGTTATCCATATTCTAACAGAGTGCCATCAGTGTGTCCAATTTATACACCTGTTTTATATCCGTATTGCAACCATTTTTATACATCATCAGAAAATAAAACTTACCAAGACCAAATAGTTTATTATATAAATAATGTCAATGTATCAAAAAAAAAAAATCTAAAATACCCAGGAGTATGGTGCATGCCGCCATTTTTCAAGAAGACAATCTGACCATGTTTAAAAACTGTCATCTGAACGTATTAAGGCGTATTAAATACCATTGGTCCGTGTGCTATCTGTGAGGTATCTATAAGTGTGAAAGAGCACAAACCCTCCTTCCTCCTGGTTGGTTAGTATTACTGGCTGCTAATAGTGGTTACTAATACTGGACACTATTTTCTAATGTTATCCCAAATAGAACTAAATGGTATAAAAATATAAAAGGAAATGTGTATATAAGATACATGCATACTACAAGTAGATTCTTTATTTTTTGTGCACTAATTTTGGCTAAATCACTACATTTTATAACTTCTATTTCCAGGTCATCTCCTTATCATTGAAGACCAGTAATTTGCAACTTGTGGTTAGAAACCCTAAGTTAGGTGCGGGCTAAAAAGATGTGAGAAGGAATAAGGACAAGATATGGAATTCTCCGCGCGGCCGTTAGTTGCTTGTTTTGTTCTAGTGGAAGTGCTGACAGCATGGACAAGTAAGGAGAGTTAAGGAGAAAAGTCAGCAGGGCATGTAATGACCATCAGAGTAGTGAGCAGAATGAAGGGGGAGGCAGGAAATAGAGAGAATAGGGAATATAAAACATAATGAGAGAAAAAAAGGTAGAATTAGAGCAACGGCGTTTAACCGGCACCCTTGTGATCCATTACTCTTACACCCAATAATTCACCCATTCAGACAGAAATACATTACATGCTAACCCTATCAGACATTGTGACGTACAGATTATCCACCAGTGATAGGAAATGCGTCCATACACAGACAGGAGGAAATATACTCACCTACTTGTTCTTACTTTGTAGGCATGTGTCGTCTTAAGGTTAAGGCTAAGTGCACACGTAGCAGAACATTTCTGCTGAAAAACCTGACTCCCTTCCCAGAAACCGCGCGTTTTTTCCTGCGCGTTTTTTGCGCTGAAAACACACGGTTTTTATGTGGTTTTTTTCCGCCCGTCTTTAAGACGCATAGAAATAGCCAGAAACGCGGAAAAATCAACGAAATTAATGAACATGCTGCGTTTTTTTACCACGATGCGTTTTTTTCACGGTAAAAAACGCATCAGTATGCACAAAAAGTGCAAAATGCATAGAAATGAATGGGAAGCTTATTTTTAGCGGTTTTATTGGAAAAAACGCTAAAAATACCGCTAAAGAAACGCTGTGTGTGAACACAGCCTAACAGTTACCTATACTTAGGTATATAGGACCTCATTCCAATTTTATGTACTCATATTTTGAGGATGATAATAAATATTCAAATATTTCTTATTGCAAAGTAGGAGTATAACAATGATGTTTCATAACATTAGCCTTGATAACCTTCTTCTTAAAAATATATAAAACCATATTGGAACTCTGGCCACTGTGAGCAACATTCCCTTTTGCTCCACTCGGGACTACGCCATTGAGCTATCACTTAGCCTATGCCCTTTGCACAGCTTTATAAAGGGTCCGTGCATGGCAAACAGGGGCAATGAATGCTCAGCCATCCGGTATGTCCCTGGCTGCTTACAGCTGACTCAGCCACGTAAACCTTGGCTAAGCAACTAGGTTCCAAAGTTTCTGTTTGGTGTGAAGGTGTGATTATTTGTCAGCTATATTAGATTTGACCCAGACTATTAGTCAACTTCATTTTCTGATAATTTGCCTGTCCTGACATGTTTCTGTGTATTCATATTAATTGAAAGGATTTGAATGACTGTTCTTATGTCAGAGAGCCATATGTAATAGTCCGGGACAATTTGGGGGATATTGCCTAGGGAAATAGAGGTAAAAGTTCATACCCCTCTAAGTGGTGTTTAAAGGTGAATACACAAGGTTTGTCACCATCTATCTTATGTAGGGCTCGCTCACACCACTGTATTTTCTGCCCAAGTGGGATCCAACAAAACATCAGATTGCACTCGGTACCTCGGGGTGATCCTTGACTCTGCCCTCTCTTTCAAGCCACATATCAAAGTCCTTGCCTCCTCCTGTCGACTCCAACTCAAAAATATTTCCCGGATCCAAACATTCCTTGACCAAGAAACTGCAAAATCGCTTGTGCACGCCCTCATCATCTCCTGGCTCGACTATTGCAACCTCCTACTCTCTAGCCTCCCCTATAGCACTCTTGCACCACACCAATCTATCCTAAACGCTGCTGCCCGACTAGTCCACCTGTCTCCCCCTTATTCCCCAGCCTATATTCTCTGCCAAGGCCTTCACTGGCTTCCTATTGTCAAGAAGCTCCAGTTCAAAACCCTAAGCATGACATACGAAGCCATCCACAACCTGTCTCCTCCATACATCTGTGACATGGTCTCCCGGTACTTACCTAAACGCAACCTTCGATTCTCTCAAGATCTCCTTCTCTACTCCTCTCTTATCTCTTCTTCCCACAACAGCATACAAGACTTCTCCCGTGCTTCACCCAGAACTCTCTACACCAATACATCAGACTTTCGCCTACCATGGAAACTTTCAAAAGGAACCTGAAGACCCACCTCTTCCAACAAGCCTACAACCTGCAGTGATCTTCACTCTAATGAACCGCCGCACAACCAGCTCTACAATCTGCTAGTGTATCCTCACCCATCCCCTGTAGACTGTGAGCCCTCGTGGGCAGGGTCCTCTTTCCCTCTATACTTGTGTGTGCCTTGTATTGCTCATGTTCATTGTACTTGTCTATGTATGCCCCTTCTTCACATGTAAAGCGCCATGGTATAAATGGTGCTATAAAAATTAATAATAATAATAATAATTGCACTCGGACCAATGTTATTATATGCGGCTTAAGCATGTATGAGTTTGATCCAATTATCAGATCACGCTCGGACATGCAGGTCAATGAGTGGAATCATCAGACTTCACTCAGATGACATCTATGTGCAGTCCGATTGGACACAGTGGAGAAGATGGGGAAATTTTGTTCATCTTCTCACAGTGAGCTCTGTTTCTCTCATTTGAGCGTATCTGATGACACTATGCTGAGTTTTATCAGAGTGTTATTTGCCTAACTGGCCCAATTCTCTTGGATGAGAGAATATACGGTCTTGTGACCCTAGCCTCAACATAAACAATTAAACTGTACAATTAAAACAAACTTTGCCATTTTTCGTCATTGGTATAAAATATCACACAACATATTTTGTTTTCAATTTTCTTTTTGGGCAATGGGACGCAGTTTTGCAAGTTATGTGACTTCATATATACTTGGTGCCCATGATTTTATTGATAAAATAAGTGTTAGCTGTCAGATAATGTAACAAATCAACATTACAACAAAGACAGAAACTAATTACCAAATTATAAAGTACTGAGTATTTTAGGCTAACTAACAATGGGTTAATTATTTTTGATTGTCTTTTAATGGAGGATCATTTACTACTACTAGGTTTCCATGTACTTACAGTAGCTAGATAATTTTCATGTGCAATGATAATCAGAAAGTCATACTTTTGAGTCTTGGCCACATCCATTAGCAGCTGCAGTGTCTACTCTGTGCTCACCGTATCACAGTCGTGTTTGAATGAATCATGGCCGTCAGTGGCATACATAGAACTTATTGCAGAAGAGGATAGACCTCCATTCCAGCCTCCATTACCATCCTACTCTGCACCATGATAAACCTTTAAGAGCAAAGTCATGAGGTCAATAGAGCACCAGTAGCTGGATGTCTGGCTTGTATACCAATGTCATGCAAACATTTTTTTTTTTTACGATTGTAAGATCGAAAGATTTTTACATTTTACAAGATACAGACTTGAAATAAGGAAAAAAAATCAAAAACATGTACAAATCATCAGATTACAATGCAAACACCTTCTGATGGTTTGTGTAGAGACTGATGCCTTAGACTTGGCATGTGATGTCCAATTTCACTGGTACAAAATGTCCCAAGAGTTGTTTTTCAACAAAACACCAGGCCGCATGTTGCTCAAGCTACTGTGAGTAGCTTGCATGGCGTAAATGTACTAACATTGTTTTGCTGCTCCTCAGAACTTGTCTCTCATCAATTGCTCAAGGAGCTGCCAGCAGTGGATTTTGCTGATTTGCCATTCAGCATTGCAGAACATTTCCCAAGCAACCATTAGTAACCTCACTGATGGCACGTCGAGGCGTGTAAGCGCCTCTATTGCTGAACGTTACACTTATATTCGATACTGAATGAATCAAGATGCTTTGAAAATGTTATTTCCATTTTTTCATCACTTGCATATCATTAACATTTGCATCAATCCTGTGATTTCCATAACGCAACTGTTTTTCCTTTTGGGTGTTGCAGTTTTAATGTAGGAGTGTAAAATTTAAGACAAATGTACAGTATGGGCCTACTGTATCATAGTCTAGGGGTGCAGTATTACAGATCAATGTTTTATAAGCCTTTACTCTTTGAAATGGAAATTATACTGGAGTTTTTATTTGGAGGTCAGATTGGATCTCTTTTTTCATTCCCTCACTCACTGTTCTTGATGTAAAATGTGTCGATATCAGAAGGTACGAAGGAAAATGCGTGGAGCGAGCTGCATGTCAGTATCTCATTTTGTCTCTGCTTGTTCCGTAATTCAGCAGACGTTGCTGAGTGAACTCGTACAAGCCTCATCAGCATAACACAACTACCGGACACATTCAAAACATACGTCTTTTCCCTTTTAATCATTCCAAATTCAGCGGACTTTAATTCACAAGGTACTGCATGCACATTAAGAGCCGGTTCAAGAACAGATGCTGAAAAATGTTGCCATACACATGGTATATATTAAAATCATGAACGTTTGTAGAGACAAAAAATTTCCAGGGACAAAGCTGTAAAAACGTATGACTGTCCCTGGACATCAGCCAAGAGCGAGCTGGAGCAGCACTTGAGCTCCAATCAATTATTGCATTTATTGTGAAGCCGTAGCTACAAGCGCAGAAAGAGTCTTCAGTGTCCCTGAAAATCAGGGACAGTTGTTGGCTATGGTATTCAACCCAGGAAACTCTGCTTAATGAGAAACTAGCATAAGTGATGTTATCTTATCTGCTACACCATCAGTGATGAAACAGAGCTACTGTAATATATCTGGTCCCTTGTGCCTACAGGCTGTATTACCATAGCTTGTGCAACCGGCTATTGTCTGTAAGCAAGTGTATAATCATGGAAGTGTCTGACTCTTCAATAATTATAGTCTTATTTATTTGGTGCTAATAGTTTCCTGATTATGAGAGATACTAAAATACTTTCTGGACTATCTTTTGTTTTCATTTTTTAATCTCGTAAATCATAGGAATAAGATTCATAACTGTCTTAAGGTACTGTCACACTAAGCGATATCTCTAGCAATATCGCTATAACTTGTGACGTTATAGCGATATTGCTAGCGACATCGCTGTGTGTGATACTTACCTACAACCCGCTCCCCCGCTGGTTATCGCTGATCGCGCGAGAACGTCCTGGACTGTTTCTCGACGTCAGCTTCCTGCAGCGCTTCCTGTGGAGAGACGAGTGACGAGCGTGGAGCCGGGCGGGAGGACGCAGGATCGCCTAGTGTGACAGGTAAGTAGCGACCCCCGACCCCTGCTATGTCGCTGGTGAGATCTGCCTGTGTGGCAGCTCACTAGCGACCACTTAGCGATGTACCAGCGATCCTGACCGCGTCATATCGCTGGTCGGGATCGCTGGTGCATCGCTAAGTGTGACAGTACCTTTAGATCAGGGATGGGGAACCTTTTTTCTGCCGAGGGCCATTTGGAATTTTATAATAGCGTTCGGGGGCCGCATAAAATTATTAATAATGATGAGCGAGTATACTCGTTGCTCGGGTTTTTCCGAGCATGCTTGGGTGTCCTCTGAGTATTTTGGCATGCTCGGAGATTTAGTTTCTGTCGACGCATTTGCATGATTTGCGGCTGCTGGTCAGCTTGAAAGCCTGGGGATTCCAAACAGGCATTCCTCACATGTATTCAGGCTGTCCAGCGGCCATAAATCATGCAGCTGAGGCAAGGAAAACTAAATCCCTGAGGTCCCCAATAGGCAGGTAAATGTTCCCAATAGGCAGGCAAATGTCACTATTAGGCAGCACAGGTCCCCAATAGGCAGCATATGTCCCCAATCGGCAGCACAGGTCCCCCAATAGGCATGTAACTGTCCCCAATAGGCAGGAAAATGTCCCCATTAGGCAGCACAGGTCCCCATTAGGCAGCACAGGTCCCCATTAGGCAGCACAGGTCCCCAATAGTCAGGAAAATGTCCCCAATAGGCAGCACAGGTCCCCATTAGGCAGCATATGTCCCCAATAGGCAGGCAAATGTCACTATTAGGCAGCACAGGTCCCCATTTGACAGCACAGGTTCCCAATAGGCAGTATAGGTCCCCAATAGGCAGTATAGGTCCCCAATAGGCAGCACAGGTCCCCAATAGGCAGGTAACTGTCCCCAATAGGCAGGAAAATGTCCCCATTAGGCAGCATAGGTCCCCATTAGGCAGCATAGGTTCCCAATAGGCAGACAAATGTCACCTTTAGGCAGCACAGGTCCCCATTAAACATCACAGGTGCCCAATAGGCAGTATAGGTCCCCAATAGGAAGTATAGGTCCCCAATAGGCAGCACAGGTCCACAGGTCCCCAATAGGCAGGTAACTGTCCCAAATAGGCAGGAAAATGTCCCCATTAGGCAGCATAGGTCCCCAATAGGCAGACAAATGTCCCCATTAGGCAGCGTAGGTCCCCAATAGGCAGGCAAATGTCCCCATTAGGCAGCACATGTCCCCATTAGGCAGCACAGGTCCCCAATAGGCAGGAAAATGTCCCCAATAGGCAGCACAGGTCCCCATTAGGCAGCATAGGTCCCCAATAGGCAAGCAAATGTCACTATTAGGCAGCACAGGTCCCCATTAGACAGCACAGGTGCCCAATAGGCAGTATAGGTCCCCAATAGGAGGTATAGGTCCCCAATAGGCAGCACAGGTCCCCAATAGGCAGGTAACTGTCCCCAATAGGCAGGAAAATGTCCCCATTAGGCAGCATAGGTCCCCATTAGGCAGCATAGGTCCCCAATAGGCAGACAAATGTCACCATTAGGCAGCACAGGTCCCCATTAGACAGCACAGGTGCCCAATAGGCAGTATAGGTCCCCAATAGGCAGTATAGGTCCCCAATAGGCAGCAGAGGTCCCCAATAGGCAGGTAACTGTCCCCAATAGGCAGGAAAATGTCCCCATTAGGCAGCATAGGTCCCCAATTGGCAGACAAATGTAACCATTAGGCAGCACAGGTCCACATTAGACAGCACAGGTACCCAATAGGCAGTATTGGTCACCAATAGGCAGCACAGGTCCCAATAGGCAGGTAACTGTCCCCAATAGGCAGGAAAATGTCCCAATTAGGCAGCACAGGTCCCCAATAGGCAGGAAAATGTCCCCATTAGGCAGCACAGATCCCCAATAGGCAGGCAAATGTCCCCATTAGGCAGCACAGGTCCCCATTAGGCAGCATAGGTCCCCAATAGGCAGCATAGGTCCCCAATAGGCAGCACAGGTCCCCATTAGACAGAACAGGTCCCCAATAGGCAGGTAACTGTCCCCAATAGGCAGGAAAATGTCCCCATTAGGCAGCACAGATCCCCAAGAGGCAGGTAAATATCCCCATTAGGCAGCACAGATACCCATTAGGCAGCACAGGTCCCCAATAGGCAAACAAATGTCCCCATTTGGCAGCACATGTCCCCATTAGGCAGCACATGTCCCCATTAGGCAATGTAGGTCCCCAATAGGCAGGCAAATGTCCCCATTAGGCAGCACATGTCCCCATTAGGCAGCACAGGTCCCCATTAGGCAGCACAGGTCCCCATTAGGCAGCGTAGGTCCCCAATAGGCAGGCAAATGTCCCCATTAGGCAGCACATGTCCCCATTAGGCAGCACAGGTCCCCATTAGGCAGCATAGGTATCCAATAGGCAGGCAAATGTCCCCAATAGGCAGGCAAATGTCCCCAATAAACAGCACAGGTCCCCAATAGGCAGGTAAATGTCCCCATTATGCAGCACAGATACCCATTAGGCAGCACAGGTCCCCAATAGGCAGGCAAATGTCCCCATTAGGCAGCACATGTCCCCATTAGGCAGCACATGTCCCCATTAGGCAGCACATGTCCCCATTAGGCAGCACATGTCCCCAATAGGCAGGCAAATGTCCCCATTAGGCAGCACATGTCCCCATTAGGCAGCATAGGTATCCAATAGGCAGGCAAATGTCCCCATTAGGCAGCATAGGTATCCAATAGGCAGGCAAATGTCCCCATTAGGCAGCACATGTCCCCATTAGGCAGCACATGTCCCCATTAGGCAGCACAGGTCCCCATTAGGCAGCACATCTCCCCAATAGGCAGCACAGGTCCCCATTAGGCAGCACATCTCCCCAATAGGCAGCACGTGTCCCCATTAGGCAGCACATGTCCCCCTTAGGCAGCACAGGTCCCCATTAGGCAGCCTAGGTATCCAATAGGCAGGCAAATGTCCCAATTAGGCAGCATAGGTATCGAATAGGCAGGCAAATGTCCCCATTAGGCAGCGTAGGTCCCCAATAGGCAGCACATGTCCCCATTAGGCAGCACATGTCCCCATTAGGCAGCACAGGTCCCCAATAGGCAGGAAAATGTCCCCAATAGGCAGCACAGGTCCCCATTAGGCAGCACATGTCCCCATTAGGCAGCACAGGTCCCCATTAGGCAGCACATCTCCCCAATAGGCAGCACAGGTCCCCATTAGGCAGCACATCTCCCCAATAGGCAGCACGTGTCCCCATTAGGCAGCACATGTCCCCCTTAGGCAGCACAGGTCCCCATTAGGCAGCCTAGGTATCCAATAGGCAGGCAAATGTCCCAATTAGGCAGCATAGGTATCGAATAGGCAGGCAAATGTCCCCATTAGGCAGCGTAGGTCCCCAATAGGCAGCACATGTCCCCATTAGGCAGCACATGTCCCCATTAGGCAGCACAGGTCCCCAATAGGCAGGAAAATGTCCCCAATAGGCAGCACAGGTCCCCATTAGGCAGCATAGGTCCCCAATAGGCAGGCAAATGTCACTATTAGGCAGCACAGGTCCCCATTAGACAGCACAGGTGCCCAATAGGCAGTATAGATCCCCAATAGGCAGTATAGGTCCCCAACAGGCAGCACAGGTGCACAGGTCCCCAACAGGCAGGTAACTGTCCCCAATAGGCAGGAAAATGTCCCCATTAGGCAGCATAGGTCCCCAATAGGCAGACAAATGTCCCCATTAGGCAGCGTAGGTCCCCAATAGGCAGGCAAATGTCCCCATTAGGTAGCACATGTCCCCATTAGGCAGCACAGGTCCCCAATAGGCAGGAAAATGTCCCCAATAGGCAGCACAGGTCCCCATTAGGCAGCATAGGTCCCTAATAGGCAGGCAAATGTCACTATTAGGCAGCACAGGTCCCCATTAAACAGCACAGGTGCCCAATAGGCAGTATAGGTCCCCAATAGGCAGTATAGGTCCCCAATAGGCAGCACAGGTCCCCATTAGGCAGCACAGGTCCCCAATAGGCAGGCAAATGTCCCCATTAGGCAGCACATGTCCCTATTAGGCAGCACATGTCCCCATTAGGCAGCACATGTCCCCATTAGGCAGCACATGTCCCCAATAGGCAGGCAAATGTCCCCATTAGGCAGCACATGTCCCCATTAGGCAGCATAGGTATCCAATAGGCAGGCAAATGTCCCCATTAGGCAGGATAGGTATCCAATAGGCAGGCAAATGTCCCCATTAGGCAGCACATGTCCCCATTAGGCAGCACAGGTCCCCATTAGGCAGCACATCTCCCCAATAGGCAGCACAGGTCCCCATTAGGCAGCACATCTCCCCAATAGGCAGCACGTGTCCCCATTAGGCAGCACATGTCCCCCTTAGGCAGCACAGGTCCCCATTAGGCAGCCTAGGTATCCAATAGGCAGGCAAATGTCCCCATTAGGCAGCATAGGTATCCAATAGGCAGGCAAATGTCCCCATTAGGCAGCATAGGTCCCCATTAGGCAGCACATGTCCCCATTAGGCAGCACAGGTCCCCAATAGGCAGGAAAATGTCCCCAATAGGCAGCACAGGTCCCCATTAGGCAGCAAAGGTCTCCAATAGGCAGGCAAATGTCACTATTAGGCAGCACAGGTCCCCATTAGACAGCACAGGTGCCCAATAGGCAGTATAGATCCCCAATAGGCAGTATAGGTCCCCAATAGGCAGCACAGGTCCACAGGTCCCCAATAGGCAGGTAACTGTCCCCAATAGGCAGGAAAATGTCCCCATTAGGCAGCATAGGTCCCCAATAGGCAGACAAATGTCCCCATTAGGCAGCGTAGGTCCCCAATAGGCAGGCAAATGTCCCCATTAGGTAGCACATGTCACCATTAGGCAGCACAGGTCCCCAATAGGCAGGAAAATGTCCCCAATAGGCAGCACAGGTCCCCATTAGGCAGCATAGGTCCCCAATAGGAAGGCAAATGTCACTATTAGGCAGCACAGGTCCCCATTAAACAGCACAGGTGCCCAATAGGCAGTATAGGTCCCCAATAGGCAGTATAGGTCCTCAATAGGCAGCACAGGTCCCCAATAGGCAGGTAACTGTCCCCAATAGGCAGGAAAATGTCCCCATTAGGCAGCATAGGTCCCCAATAGGCAGACAAATGTCACCATTAGGCAGCACAGGTCCCCATTAGACAGCACAGGTACCCAATAGGCAGTATAGGTCACCAATAGGCAGCACAGGTCCCAATAGGCAGGTAACTGTCCCCAAAAGGCAGGAAAATGTCCCCATTAGGCAGCACAGGCCCCCAATAGGCAGGAAAATGTCCGCATTAGGCAGCACAGATCCCCAATAGGCAGGCAAATGTCCCCATTAGGCAGCACAGGTCCCCATTAGGCAGCATAGGTCGCCAATAGGCAGCATAGGTCCCCAATAGGCAGCACAGGTCCCCATTAGACAGCACAAGTCCCCAATAGGCAGGTAACTGTCCCCAATAGGCAGGAAAATGTCCCCATTAGGCAGCACAGGTCCCCAATAGGCAGGTAAATGTCCCCAATTGGCAGCACAGATACCCATTAGGCAGCACAGGTCCCCAATAGGCAGGCAAATGTCCCCATTTGGCAGCACATGTCCCCATTAGGCAGCACATGTCCCCATTAGGCAGCGTAGATCCCCAATAGGCAGGCAAATGTCCCCATTAGGCAGCACCGGTCCCAATTAGGCAGCATAGGTATCCAATAGGCAGGCAAATGTCCCCAATAGGCAGGAAAATGTCCCCATTAGGCAGCACAGGTCCCCAATAGGCAGGTAAATGTCCCCATTAGGCAGCATAGATACCCATTAGGCAGCACAGGTCCCCAATAGGCAGGCAAATGTCCCAATTAGGCAGCACATGTTCCCATTAGGCAGCACATGTCCCTATTAGGCAGCGTAGGTCCCCAATAGGCAGGCAATTGTCCACATTAGGCAGCACATGTCCCCATTAGGCAGCACAGGTCCCTATTAGGCAGCATAGGTATCCAATAGGCAGGCAAATGTCCCCATTAGGCATCATAGGTATCCAATAGGCAGGCAAATGTCTCCATTAGGCAGCACATGTCCCCATTAGGCAGCACATGTCCCCATTAGGCAGCACAAGTCCCCAATAGGCAGGAAAATGTCCCCAATAGGCAGCACAGGTCCCCATTAGGCAGCGTAGGTCCCCAATAGGCAGGCAAATGTCACTATTAGGCAGCACAGGTCCCCATTAGACAGCACAGGTGCCCAATAGGCAGTATAGGTCCCGAATAGGCAGCACAGGTCCACAGGTCCCCAATAGGCAGGTAACTGTCCCTAATAGGCAGGAAAATGTCCCCATTAGGCAGCATAGGTCCCCAATAGGCAGACAAATGTCCCCATTAGGCAGCGTAGGTCCCCAATAGGCAGGCAAATGTCCGCATTAGGCAGCACATGTCCCCATTAGGCAGCACAGGTCCCCAATAGACAGGAAAATGTCCCCAATAGGCAGCACAGGTCCCCATTAGGCAGCATAGGTCCCCAATAGGCAGGCAAATGTCACTATTAGGCAGCACAGGTCCCCATTAGACAGCACAGGTGCCCAATAGGCAGTATAGGTCCCCAATAGGCAGTACAGGTCCCCAATAGGCAGCAGAGGTCCCCAATAGGCAGGTAACTGTCCCCAATAGGCAGGAAAATGTCCCCATTAGGCAGCATAGGTCCCCAATAGGCAGACAAATGTCCCCATTAGGCAGCGTAGGTCCCCAATAGGCAGGAAAATGTCCGCATTAGGCAGCACATGTCCCCATTAGGCAGCACAGGTCCCCAATAGACAGGAAAATGTCCCCAATAGGCAGCACAGGTCCCCATTAGGCAGCATAGGTCCCCAATAGGCAGGCAAATGTCACTATTAGGCAGCACAGGTCCCCATTAGACAGCACAGGTGCCCAATAGGCAGTTTAGGTCCCCAATAGGCAGTTTAGGTCCCCAATAGGCAGCACAGGTCCACAGGTCCCCAATAGGCAGGTAACTGTCCCCAATAGGCAGGAAAATGTCCCCATTAGGCAGCATAGGTCCACAATAGGCAGACAAATGTCCCCATTAGGCAGTGTAGGTCCCCAATGGGCAAGCAAATGTCCGCATTAGGCAGCACATGTCCCCTTTAGGCAGCATAGGTATCCAATAGGCAGGCAAATGTCCCCATTAGGCAGCATAGGTATCCAATAGGCAGGCAAATGTCCCCATTAGGCAGCACATGTCCCCATTAGGCAGCACATGTCCCCATTAGGCAGCACAGGTCCCCAATAGGCAGGTAACTGTCCCCAATAGGCAGGAAAATGTCCCCATTAGGCAGCACAGGTCCCCAATAGGCAGGTAAATGTCCCCATTAGGCAGCACAGATACCCATTAGGCAGCACAGGTCCGCAATAGGCAGGCAAATGTCCCCATTTGGCAGCACATGTCCCCATTAGGCAGCACATGTCCCCATAAGGCAGCACATGTCCCCATTAGGCAGCGTATGTCCCCAATAGGCAGGCAAATGTCCCCATTAGGCAGCACATGTCCCCATCAGGCAGCACATGTCCCCATTAGGCAGCACCGGTCCCCATTAGGCAGCATAGGTATCCAATAGGCAGGCAAATGTCCCCAATAGGCAGGAAAATGTCCCCATTAGGCAGCACAGGTCCCCAATAGGCAGGCAAATGTCCCCATTAGGCAGCACATATCCCCATTAGGCAGCACATGTCCCCATTAGGCAGCGTAGGTCCCCAATAGGCAGGCAAATGTCCCCATTAGGCAGCACATGTCCCCATTAGGCAGCACAGGTCCCCATTAGGCAGCACAGGTCCCCAATAGGCAGGCAAATGTCCCCATTAGGCAGCACATGTCCCCATTAGGCAGCACAGGTCCCCATTAGGCAGCATAGGTATCCAATAGGCAGGCAAATGTCCCCATTAGGCAGCATAGGTATCCAATAGGCAGGCAAATGTCCCCATTAGGCAGCACAGATCCCCAATAGGCAGGCAAATGTCCCCATTAGGCAGCACAGGTCCCCATTAGGCAGCATCGGTCCCCATTAGGCAGCATAGGTCCCCAATAGGCAGCACAGGTCCCCATTAGACAGCACAGGTCCCCAATAGGCAGGTAACTGTCCCCAATAGGCAGGAAAATGTCCCCATTAGGCAGCACAGGTCCCCAATAGGCAGGTAAATGTCCCCATTAGGCAGCACAGATACCCATTAGGCAGCACAGGTCCCCGATAGGCAGGCAAATGTCCCCATTTGGCAGCACATGTCCCCATTAGGCAGCGTAGGTCCCCAATAGACAGGCAAATGTCCCCATTAGGCAGCACATGTCCCCATTAGGCAGCACCGGTCCCCATTAGGCAGCATAGGTATCCAATAGGCAGGCAAATGTCCCCAATAGGCAGGAAAATGTCCCCATTAGGCAGCACAGGTCCCCAATAGGCAGGCAAATGTCCCCATTAGGCAGCATATGTCCCCATTAGGCAGCACATGTCCCCATTAGGCAGCGTAGGTCCCCAATAGGCAGGAAAATGTCCCCATTAGGCAGCACATGTCCCCATTAGGCAGCACAGGTCCCCATTAGGCAGCATAGGTATCCAATAGGCAGGCAAATGTCCCCATTAGGCAGCATAGGTATCCAATAGGCAGGCAAATGTCCCCATTAGGCAGCACATGTCCCCATTAGGCAGCACATGTCCCCATTAGGCAGCACAGGTCCCCAATAGGCAGGTAACTGTCCCCAATAGGCAGGAAAATGTCCCCATTAGGCAGCACAGGTCCCCAATAGGCAGGTAAATGTCCCCATTAGGCAGCACAGATACCCATTAGGCAGCACAGGTCCGCAATAGGCAGGCAAATGTCCCCATTTGGCAGCACATGTCCCCATTAGGCAGCACATGTCCCCATAAGGCAGCACATGTCCCCATTAGGCAGCGTATGTCCCCAATAGGCAGGCAAATGTCCCCATTAGGCAGCACATGTCCCCATCAGGCAGCACATGTCCCCATTAGGCAGCACCGGTCCCCATTAGGCAGCATAGGTATCCAATAGGCAGGCAAATGTCCCCAATAGGCAGGAAAATGTCCCCATTAGGCAGCACAGGTCCCCAATAGGCAGGCAAATGTCCCCATTAGGCAGCACATATCCCCATTAGGCAGCACATGTCCCCATTAGGCAGCGTAGGTCCCCAATAGGCAGGCAAATGTCCCCATTAGGCAGCACATGTCCCCATTAGGCAGCACAGGTCCCCATTAGGCAGCACAGGTCCCCAATAGGCAGGCAAATGTCCCCATTAGGCAGCACATGTCCCCATTAGGCAGCACAGGTCCCCATTAGGCAGCATAGGTATCCAATAGGCAGGCAAATGTCCCCATTAGGCAGCATAGGTATCCAATAGGCAGGCAAATGTCCCCATTAGGCAGCACATGTCCCCATTAGGCAGCACATGTCCCCATTAGGCAGCACAGGTCCCCAATAGGCAGGAAAATGTCCCCAATAGGCAGCACAGGTCCCCATTAGGCAGCATAGGTCCCCAATAGGCAGGCAAATGTCACTATTAGGCAGCACAGGTCCCCATTAGACAGCACAGGTGCCCAATAGGCAGTATAGGTCCCCAATAGGCAGTATAGGTCCCCAATAGGCAGCACAGGTCCACAGGTCCCCAATAGGCAGGTAACTGTCCCCAATAGGAAGGAAAATGTCCCCATTAGGCAGCATAGGTCCCCAATAGGCAGACAAATGTCCCCATTAGGCAGCGTAGGTCCCCAACAGGCAGGCAAATGTCCCCATTAGGCAGCACATGTCCCCATTAGGCAGCACAGGTCCCCAATAGGCAGGAATATGTCCCCAATAGGCAGCACAGGTCCCCATTAGGCAGCATAGGTCCCCAATAGGCAGGCAAATGTCACTATTAGGCAGCACAGGTCCCCATTAGACAGCACAGGTGCCCAATAGGCAGTATAGGTCCCCAATAGGCAGTATAGGTCCCCAATAGGCAGCACAGGTCCCCAATAGGCAGGTAACTGTCCCCAATAGGCAGGAAAATGTCCCCATTAGGCAGCATAGGTCCCCAATAGGCAGACGAATGTCACCATTAGGCAGCACAGGTCCCCATTTGACAGCACAGGTACCCAATAGGCAGTATAGGTCATCAATAGGCAGCACAGGTCCCAATAGGCAGGTAACTGTCCCCAATAGGCAGGCAAATGTCCCCATTAGGCAGCACAGGTCCCCATTAGGCAGCATAGGTCCCCATTAGGCAGAATAGGTCCCCAATAGGCAGCACAGGTCCCCAATAGGCAGCAAAGGTCCCCATTAGACAGCACAGGTCCCCAATAGGCAGGTAACTGTCCCCAATAGGCAGGAAAATGTCCCCATTAGGCAGCACAGGTCCCCAATAGGCAGGTAAATGTCCCCAATAGGCAGCACAGATACCCATTAGGCAGCACAGGTCCCCAATAGGCAGGCAAATGTCCCCATTTGGCAGCACATGTCCCCATTAGGCAGCACATGTCCCCATTTGGCAGCGTAGGTCCCCAATAGGCAGGCAAATGTCCCCATTAGGCAGCACCGGTCCCCATTAGGCAGCATAGGTATCCAATAGGCAGGCAAATGTCCCCAATAGGCAGGAAAATGTCCCCATTAGGCAGCACAGGTCCCCAATAGGCAGGTAAATGTCCCCATTAGGCAGCACAGATACCCATTAGGCAGCACAGGTCCCCAATAGGCAGGCAAATGTCCCCATTAGGCAGCACATGTCCCCATTAGGCAGCACATGTCCCCATTAGGCAGCGTAGGTCCTCAATAGGCAGGCAAATGTCCCCATTAGGCAGCACATGTCCCCATTAGGCAGCACAGGTCCCCATTAGGCAGCATAAGTATCCAATAGGCAGGCAAATGTCCCCATTAGGCAGCATAGGTATCCAATAGGCAGGCAAATGTCCCCATTAGGCAGCACATGTCCCCATTAGGCAGCACATGTCCCCATTAGGCAGCACATGTCCCCATTAGGCAGCACAGGTCCCCAATAGGCAGGAAAATGTCCCCAATAGGCAGCACAGGTCCCCATTAGGCAGCATAGGTCCCCAATAGGCAGTCAAATGTCACTATTTGGCAGTAGAGGTCCCCATTAGACAGCACCGGTGCCCAATAGGCAGTATAGGTCCCCAATAGGCAGTATAGGTCCCCAATAGGCAGCACAGGTCCCCAATAGGCAAGTAACTGTCCCCAATAGGCAGGAAAATGTCCCCATTAGGCAGCATAGGTCCCCAATAGGCAGACAAATGTCCCCATTAGGCAGCGTAGGTCCCCAATAGGCAGGCAAATGTCCCCATTAGGCAGCACATGTCCCCATTAGGCAGCACAGGTCCCCAATAGGCAGGAAAATGTCCCCAATAGGCAGCACAGGTCCCCATTAGGCAGCATAGGTCCCCAATAGACAGGCAAATGTCACTATTAGGCAGCACAGGTCCCCATTAGACAGCACAGGTGCCCAATAGGCAGTATAGGTCCCCAATAGGCAGTATAGGTCCCCAATAGGCAGCACAGGTCCCCAATAGGCAGGTAACTGTCCCCAATAGGCAGGAAAATGTCCCCATTAGGCAGCATCGGTCCCCAATAGGCAGACAAATGTCACCATTAGGCAGCACAGGTCCCCATTAAACAGCACAGGTACCCAATAGGCAGTATAGGTCACCACTAGGCAGCACAGGTCCCAAGAGGCAGGTAACTGTCCCCAATAGGCAGGAAAATGTCCCCATTAGGCAGCACAGGCCCCCAATAGGCAGGAAAATGTCCCCATTAGGCAGCACAGATCCCCAATAGGCAGGCAAATGTCCCCATTAGGCAGCACAGGTCCCCATTAGGCAGCATAGGTCCCCAATAGGCAGCATGGGTCCCCAATAGGCAGCACAGGTCCCCATTAGACAGCACAGGTCCCCAATAGGCAGGTAACTGTCCCCAATAGGCAGGAAAATGTCCCCATTAGGCAGCACAGGTCCCCAATAGGCAGGTAAATGTCCCCATTAGGCAGCACAGATACCCATTAGGCAGCACAGGTCCCCAATAGGCAGGCAAATGTCCCCATTTGGCAGCACATGTCCCCATTAGGCAGCACATGTCCCCATTAGGCAGCGTAGGTCCCCAATAGGCAGGCAAATGTCCCCATTAGGCAGCACATGTCCCCATTAGGCAGCACCGGTCCCCATTAGGCAGCATAGGTATCCAATAGGCAGGCAAATGTCCCCAATAGGCAGGAAAATGTCCCCATTAGGCAGCACAGGTCCCCAATAGGCAGGTAAATGTCCCCATTAGGCAGCACAGATACCCATTAGGCAGCACAGGTCCCCAATAGGCAGGCAAATGTCCCCATTAGGCAGCATATGTCCCCATTAGGCAGGACATGTCCCCATTAGGCAGCGTAGGTCCCCAATAGGCAGGCAAATGTCCCCATTAGGCAGCACATGTCCCCATTAGGCAGCACAGGTCCCCATTAGGCAGCATAGGTATCCAATAGGCAGGCAAATGTCCCCATTAGGCAGCATAGGTATCCAATAGGCAGGCAAATGTCCCCATTAGGCAGCACATGGTCCCATTAGGCAGCACATGTCCCCATTAGGCAGCACATGTCCCCATTAGGCAGCACAGGTCCCCAATAGGCAGGAAAATGTCCCCAATAGGCAGCACAGGTCCCCATTAGGCAGCATAGGTCCCCAATAGGCAGGCAAATTTCACTATTAGGCAGCACAGGTCCCCATTAGACAGCACAGGTGCCCAATAGGCAGTATAAGTCCCCAATAGGCAGTATAGGTCCCCAATAGGCAGCACAGGTCCACAGGTCCCCAATAGGCAGGTAACTGTCCCCAATAGGCAGGAAAATGTCCCCATTAGGCAGCATAGGTCCCCAATAGGCAGACAAATGTCCCCATTAGGCAGCGTAGGTCCCCCAATAGGCAGGCAAATGTCCCCATTAGGCAGCACATGTCCCCATTAGGCAGCATAGGTCCCCAAGAGGCAGGAAAATGTCCCCAATAGGCAGCACAGGTCCCCATTAGGCAGCATAGGTCCCCAATAGGCAGGCAAATGTCACTATTAGGCAGCACAGGTCCCCATTAGACAGCACAGGTGCCCAATAGGCAGTATAGGTCCCCAATAGGCAGCACAGGTCCCCAATAGGCAGGTAACTGTCCCCAATAGGCAGGAAAATGTCCTCATTAGGCAGCATAGGTCCTCAATAGGCAGACAAATGTCACCATTAGGCAGCACAGGTCCCCATTAGACAGCACAGGTACCCAATAGGCAGTATAGGTCACAAATAGGCAGCACAGGTCCCAATAGGCAGGTAACTGTCCCCAATAGGCAGGAAAATGTCCCCATTAGGCAGCACAGGCCCCCAGTAGGCAGGAAAATGTCCCCATTAGGCAGCACAGATCCCCAATAGGCAGGCAAATGTCCCCATTAGGCAGCACAGGTCCCCGTTAGGCAGCATAGGTCCCCATTAGGCAGCATAGGTCCCCAATAGGCAGCACAGGTCCCCATTAGACAGCACAGGTCCCCAATAGGCAGGTAACTGTCCCCAATAGGCAGGAAAATGTCCTCATTAGGTAGCACAGATCCCCAATAGGCTGGTAAATGTCCCCATTAGGCAGCACAGATACCCATTAGGCAGCACAGGTCCCCAATAGGCAGGCAAATGTCCCCATTTGGCAGCACATGTCCCCTTTAGGCAGCACATGTCCCCATTAGGCAGCGTAGGTCCCCAATAGGCAGGCAAATGTCCCCATTAGGCAGCACATGTCCCCATTAGGCAGCACATGTCCCCATTAGGCAGCATAGGTATCCAATAGGCAGGCAAATGTCCCCAATAGGCAGGAAAATGTCCCCATTAGGCAGCACAGGTCCCCAATAGGCAGGTAAATGTCCCCATTAGGCAGCACAGATACCCATTAGGCAGCACAGGTCCCCAATAGGCAGGCAAATGTCCCCATTAGGCAGCACATGTCCCCATTAGGCAGCACATGTCCCCATTAGGCAGCGTAGATCCCCAATAGGCAGGCAAATGTCCCCATTAGGCAGCACATGTCCCCATTAGGCAGCACAGGTCCCCATTAGGCAGCATAGGTATCCAATAGGCAGGCAAATGTCCCCATTAGGCAGCATAGGTCCCCAATAGGCAGGCAAATGTCACTATTAGGCAGCACAGGTCCCCATTAGGCAGCACAGGTGCCCAATAGGCAGTATAGGTCCCCAATAGGCAGTATAGGTCCCCAATAGGCAGCACAGGTCCACAGGTCCCCAATAGGCAGGTAACTGTCCCCAATAGGCAGGAAAATGTCCCCATTAGGCAGCATAGGTCCCCAATAGGCAGACAAATGTCACGATTAGGCAGCACAGGTCCCCATTAGACAGCACAGGTACCCAATAGGCAGTATAGGTCCCCAATAGGCAGGTAACTGTCCCTAATAGGCAGGAAAATGTCCCCATTAGGCAGCACAGGCCCCCAATAGGCAGGAAAATGTCCCCATTAGGCAGCACAGATCCCCAATAGGCAGGCAAATGTCCCCATTAGGCAGCACAGGTCCCCATTAGGCAGCATAGGTCCCCATTAGGCAGCATAGGTCCCCAATAGGCAGCATAGGCCCCCAATAAGCAGCACAGGTCCCCATTAGACAGCACAGGTCCCCAATAGGCAGGTAACTGTCCCCAATAGGCAGGAAAATGTCCCCATTAGGCAGCACAGGTCCCCAATAGGCAGGTAAATGTCCCCATTAGGCAGCACAGGTCCCCAATAGGCAGGAAAATGTTCCCATTTGGCAGCACATGTCCCCATTAGGCAGCACATGTCCCCATTAGGCAGCGTAGGTCCCCAATAGGCAGGCAAATGTCCCCATTAGGCAGCACATGTCCCCATTAGGCAGCACCGGTCCCCATTAGGCAGCATAGGTATCCAATAGGCAGGCAAATGTCCCCAATAGGCAGGAAAATGTCCCCATTAGGCAACACAGGTCCCCAATAGGCAGGTAAATGTCCCCATTAGGCAGCACAGATACCCATTAGGCAGCACAGGTCCCCAATAGGCAGGCAAATGTCCCCATTAGGCAGCACATGTCCCCATTAGGCAGCGTAGGTCCCCAATAGGCAGGTAAATGTCCCCATTAGGCAGCGCATGTCCCCATTAGGCAGCACAGGTCCCCATTAGGCAGCATAGGTATCCAATAGGCAGGCAAATGTCCCCATTAGGCAGCATAGATATCCAATAGGCAGGCAAATGTCCCCATTAGGCAGCACATGTCCCCATTAGGCAGCACATGTCCCCATTAGGCAGCACAGGTCCCCATTAGGCAGTACATCTCCCCAATAGGCAGCACATGTCCCCATTAGGCAGCACATCTCCCCAATAGGCAGCACGTGTCCCCATTAGGCAGCACGTGTCCCCATTTGGCAGCACATGTCCCCCTTAGGCAGCACATGTCCCCATTAGGCAGCATAGGTATCCAATAGGCAGGCAAATGTCCCCATTAGGCAGCATAGGTATCCAATAGGCAGGCAAATGTCCCCATTAGGCAGCACATGTCCCCATTAGGCAGCACATGTCCCCATTAGTCAGCACATGTCCCCATTAGGCAGCACAGCTCCTCATTAGGCAGCACATCTCCCCGATAGGCAGCACAGGTCCCCATTAGGCAGCACAGGTCCACATTAGGCAGCACATTTCCCCAATAGGCAGCACGTGTCCCCATTAGGCAGCACGTGTCCCCATTAGGAAGCACAGGTCCCCATTAGGCAGCACATACTGACCTGGTGTTGAACACAGTGACTCCTGGATGGCCCCCAGGCCCCGCACCGCACACACAGCAGCACATGGTCACCACCGCACCGGTGACCGGGGTGATGAAGATGGCAGGCCGGGGAGGCAGGCCGCAGACCAGTCCAGCGCAGCTCACACTCTGGCGCGCGGTTACTCGTCCTCTTCATTAGTATCAGTGCGCGGGGGCCGCTGGGGTCCAGCGGGGTGTGCTCAGTCCCCGTCAGTGCGTGCACATATCAGTACGCGGTATCCAGCGGGCGGGGCTAGGAAACAGAGCAAGAGTGCTCCTTTGGCTCCTGCAACAAGGTACCCGATCGCGGCTCTGGAGCGGCTGCGGGCCTGACCAAATGATATGGTGGGCCATATACGGCCCGCGGGCCGGACGTTCCCCACCCCTGCTTTAGATAGATTGTTGGTTCTGCCCTACTTTCCCTGGTTGACATTCTTTTGTTCTAGCAGGGAGGCAAAAATACACTCGAACCATAATTTCCTGTAAAATATGAAGGAGGCAAATATATATTAAAAGGGTTTTCACTAAAGATGAGCGACTTTGCCTTTTTTCGGGTCGAGTCGGGTTTCACGAAACCCGACTTTCGCAAAAGTCGGGTCGAACGAAATCGGCCAATTATCGTGAAAAGTCAAAGGCTGACTGAAGCACGAAACCCAATGCAAGTCAATGGGGAAGTAAAGTTGGCTGGGATTGGAGGACAGGAAACACACCTACAGTGCCATTTTGAATGCCAAAAACATCAATTCTTATTACTGAAGCATTTCAACCTTAATTTACTTCATAATACTAGTTACACACTGAAAAATGGGGGTTATTTGGCTAAATTTGTGGGAGGTAGGGCTGGCTCCAGGTTTTCATGTGCCCTGGGCCAAAGAGCGCCCCTTTAACTCATGATGCTCCGATACGGCAGAGAAATAGCGGTATAGTACAATGAAAAATACTTCACTTTTTGCATCTTATGACTGATATCCATTTTAAAATCTCCAATAGCTCCAAAAACGGACAGTATATTACTCCATACAGTATTATGGCCACCGCATAGCGCGCTATACAGTGTGATGAGGCCCATATATTTCTCCATACAGAATCATTGGTCCCATATAATGTTTGAAACAGTATATGATGAGCTCCACATAATGCTACAGTACATGTTGGTCCCCATGGATGAAGCTGCACTGTCTTATGGGACCAAATAATGCTCCATATATAATGGGCCCCATTTCTAATGCTCTAGTGTATAATGGGCCCTGTAAATGCTGCTCCAGTGTCTGATGTCCACCTTTGGAATGCTCCAGTGTATGGTGGGCCCCATATATCATTCTCCAGAGTATAGTGCTCCCCAAAAATTGCTGTCCCAACATTGAAAACAAATAAGTCTCCTCAAATAAGTCTCCTCGCTAGGGAATCCCTGTACTAGTCTGGGCATACAGACGTGATGTCATTGCGCTCTCTGATCAGAATATCACTGTCAGGAAACACGGAAGACGTCATGGCAGTGGAGCAGGGAGAGGTAAGTATTTAAACTTTGCAAGTGCTGTGATCCTGAGCAAGCAGGGAGGGCCCACTCGTTGGCGACGGCACTGGCACAGGGCCCCTCATATCTTCAAAAGATATGTCTATACATCAGGAGGCAGGCTCAGACGGTGTTAGGCCCAGTATGGCTTGCACGAGATTGCACAAAGGTGAGAAAGGGTACCGTATCCCCGGATAACATGTATGGATAGCGTACACATTCAAAATATATGTCTATACATCAGGAGGCAGGCTCAGATGGTGTTAGGCCCAGTATGGCTTGCACGTGATTGCACAAAGGTGAGAAAGGGTGCCGTATCCCCGGATAACATGTATGGATAGCGTACACATTCAAAAGATATGTCTATACATCAGGAGGCAGGCTCAGACGGTGTTATGCCCAGTATGGCTTGCACAAAGGTGAGAAAGGGTACCGTATTCCCGGATAACATGTATGGATAGCGTACACATTCAAAATATATGTCTATACATCAGGAGGCAGGCTCAGACGGTGTTAGGCCCAGTATGGATTGCACGTGATTGCACAAAGGTGACAAAGGGTACCATATCCCCGGATAACATGTATGGATAGCGTACACATTCAAAATATATGTCAATACACCAGGAGGCAGGCTCAGACGGTGTCAGGCACAGTATGGATTTGACGGCCCAGACTACCCAGCGGAGGAGCAGGGAGAGGTAAAGTTTGCAAATGCTGGGGCCCTGCCCAAGCAAGGGGGGCCCACTCGTGGGCGTCAGTACTGGCACTGGGCCCCTCATAGTACGGCGGTGTGTCTGACGGCGGGTGTGCACCACCACCGTCAGAGACACTTGATTGCACTATGAGGGACCCTGTGCCAGTGCATGCGCCCAAGAGTCGGCCCACCCACCTGTCCAGGGCAACGGCATTCGCACAGTTGCGTGCGCTAGGTGGTGACCCCGGCCATGGGGGGAGGAGGCAGCCCAGTTAGGGAGGTTTACAAAATGGCATATGTTGATGTGGGACATTCACCTGCTGCTAAAGGCGAAATTGGTCAAGTCCCAGGAAGAGGAGGACCAAAGAAAGCCATTTTTCTGGCAACCTATGTGTCATCAGGGTAAGGTGTGACAAAATCCTTGGAAACCCATGCATGGTTCATTTTAATGAAGGTTAGATCATCCACATTTTGGGTCGAGAGACGGGTCCTTTTTTCTGTCAGGATTGATCCAGCAGCACTGAAGACTCTTTCCGATAGCACACTTGCAGCTGGGCAAGCGAGTTCCTGTAAGGCATATTGTGCCAATTCAGGCCAGGTGTTCAGTTTAGCGGCCCAGTAGTCAAATGGGAATGACCTGTGAGGGAGAACATCGATATGGGACAAGAAGTAGTTTGTAACCATAGTTGACAAGTGCTGTCTCCTGTCACTTTCAATCGATGCAGTATTACCAGTCGTGTGAGCGGTACTTGAAAAATCAGTCCACAACATTGTCATGAAACCCCTGTCTCCAACGCCACTTCTGATGTGTGCACCACCAACACCTCTTCCAAGCTGCCCCTGGCCCCTACGGCTCGTGTGAGAACCATCACCGCTGCTGTGTGCTGGGAATGCCTCAACCAACCGGTTTACCAGAGTTGCTTGTTTGTTAGCCAATATTAGGTCAAGGTTCTCCTGTGGCATGATGTTTTGGAATTTGCCTTTATAGCGTGGATCCAGGATGCTGGCCAACCAGTAGTCGTCATCATTCATCATTTTGGCAATGCGGGGTCCCTTTTTAGGATCTGCAAGGCATAATTCTGACATATGGGCCAATGTTCCTGGTGTCAATGATGCACTGTGAGTGCAGGGTGGAGGAGCACTTTCTGGCAAATCCACATCCCTCCAGTCATGCACAAACCCTGTACCAGACCTTGCCACGCCAACATTTTCTCTTGCCCCACGATAAGCATCCTCCTCCCCTAAATAATCATCCCCATCATCATCCTCTTCCTCCACCTCATCCAGGAGAGTTCCCGGAGCAGACAATGGCTGACTGTCATCAAGGCTTCCCTCCTCCTCATCCTCGGCTGCAGACGCCTGCTCCTTAATGTGCGTCAAAGTTTGCATGAGCAGACGCATAAGTGGGATGCTCATGCTTATGATGGCGTCATCTGCGCTTACCAGCCATGTGCATTCCTCAAAACACTGAAGGACTTTACAGAGGTCTTTCAGCTTCGACCATTGCACACATGTCAACTCCATGTCTGCCCTCAAAGTGCCTGCCCATGTATCCTCCCACAAATGCATTACGGCCTGCCTCTGTTCGCACAGCCGCTCAACCATGTGCAGGGTGGAGTTCCACTTTATTGCTACGTCAATAATTAGGCGGTGCTTGGGAAGGTGGAGCAATCGCTGCAGCATCTGCATATGACTGGAGTATACCGGCGACCGGCGAATGTGCGAGCACAGTCTTTGGACCTTCTGGAGCAGGCCTGTTATCTCCGGATAATTATTGAGGAAGCACTGCACCACCAGGTTCAAGGTGTGAGACAGGCAAGGTATGTGTCTGAGTTTTGAAAGCGCTATGGCTGCCACAAAATTCCGGCCGTTATCACTAACTACCTTGCCTGCCTCAAGATGTAGACTGCCCAGCCATGACTCAGTTTGTCGCTGAAAGTAGTCGGCCAGTACCTCCGCGGTCTGTCTGTCGCCCAAACGCATCATCTTCAACACAGCCTGCTGACGCTTTCCACTAGCTGATCGATAGGGGGACACCTCGTGTGCAACACTGGCAGCTGCGGATGGAGTGCTCATGCGACTGCGTTCTGTGGACGAGCTTTCGCTTCTTGAGGAGTAGTAGGAGGAGGAGGGTCGTATGCCTACAGCCAACTGTTTCCTATACCGTGGGCTAGGCAGCACTGTCTCACCACCGCTGTCCCATGTGGACCCTGCATCCACCACATTAACCCAGTGCGCAGTGATTGACACGTAACGGCCCTGGTGCACCTTTCCACTCACTGATTGCTTGAGTGCATGTACAATGCGGTCTTTCACATGAAGGTGGAGGGCTGGGATGGCTTTGCGAGAAAAGAAGTGGCGACTGGGTATGTCATAGCGTGTTACTTCGTAGGCCATGAGTTCGCAGAAAGCTGCACTTTCAACCAACCGATAGGGCGTCATCTCTAACGAGATTAGTTTGGCAATGTGGGCATTCAAACCCAGTGTACGCAGATGAGAGGATGAGTACTTTCTTGTCCTACTCATAGTCTCTGGTAGGGTTAGCTGGACTTGAGAGCTGCATATGGTCGAACTAGCGATGGACATGGCGGACTGAGAGAGGGTTGATGATGGTGATGGAGTTGGTGTTCTTTCTGATGGCCTAGATTCAGTCTTTCGTTGCAATAACAGTGCCATTCCCTGACTGATTTGCCCTTGCGACGACAACTAAACATTTGCTGCTGGTGGTGTGCTAACCGGTGGGCTTACAGTGGTGGAAACAATGTAGTGTTGCTGACTACCTTCTTTGGGAGCAGTTGCACATGTGGTACGTGAGTTTTGGTAGTCCGTCCACGCTTGCAAGTGCATGGTGGTTAAATGTCTTAGCATGCAACTGGTATTCAAATTTCTCAGATTTTTCCCTCGGCTAAAGGTCTTTGCGCACTTCTTACATATAACCTTTGCCTGATCATTAGGGTTTTGTTAAAAAAAGTGCCACACTGCACTCGTCCTACTATGGAAGACATTTTGAGGCCTTGCACGCTGTGCTATTTTGACCGTCTGGCCAAGCTGTCCTGCAACTCTTTTGGTTTTTGTAACCTGTTTTTGGACTGCTCTGGGCCTGCCAGATAACAGCTGTTGTGATGTCGATGCCCACTGTGGATGCTCCTCCTCCTCTTCTGAGCTATTGGCAGCGGCACCCTCTTCCTCCAATGGATGCCAATCTGGGTCAACAACTGGGTCATCCATCACCTCCTCTTCAATGTCATGTGCACCTTCCTCTGTGTCACCGTGTATGGTGGTATAGTATGCGGGAAGGGGCACCTGAGTTTCATCAGGGTCAGATTCTGCCTCAGTACACTGCGAGGACAATGTAGTGCTCTGAGTTAATGTACCAGCAGAATCATCTATCAGTGGCTGTGCATCAGTGCACTCCATGTCAGATTCATCTTGGCCTGGGTAATTCACGATTTGACTTGATAATCCAGGCATGGTATGTGAAAACAGCTTCATGGAGTAATCTGTAGTGTGGCCTGCCGCATCCTTCAATTTTGGTTGGGGTGAAGGACACAAGGAAAGGTGTGGTTCAAGAGCCTCCAATGACTACTCAGTGCTTTTATTTTTTAAAACTTCAGAAGAGGAGGCGATAGAGCTGGAGGCTGAGTCAGCAATGTAAGCCAAAACTTGTTCTTGAAGCTCCGGCTTTAAAAGCGGTTTACCTACTCCCAGAAAAGGGAGCCTTCGAGGCCTTGTGGAGCCAGACGATGACGCAGGCTCAACACTTCCTGCATTAGGTGCTATTTTGCTTTTGCCACTACCAGCAGATCCAACACCATCATTACCAGCTGCCAACCCCCGCCCACTTCCACGGACTCTTCCACCACACTTCCTAATTTTTGGGGAAAATGTACCCAAAAAACCACCAACTATATGGTACTGTAAAACAAGGTACAAGGTGTATATAGGAGTGGGTAGAATTTGAATCTCTCTAGACTTCAGGACACAGTTGTATTCTGTCAGGCCCTGTTTATATTACACCGCAATGTGACAGGCAGATTCTGGATGGTGTAAGAAAGGTGTATAGAGGACTGTGGAGAATTTGAATCTCTCTAGACTTCAGGACACAGTTGGATTCTGTCAGGCCCTGTTTATATTACACCGCAATGTGACAGGCAGATTCTGGATGGTGTAAGAAAGGTGTATAGAGGACTGTGGAGAATTTGAATCTCTCTAGACTTCAGGACACAGTTGGATTCTGTCAGGCCCTGTTTATATTACACCAGAATGTGACAGGCAGATTCTGGATGGTGTAAGAAAGGTGTATAGAGGACTGTGGAGAATTTGAATCTCTCTAGACTTCAGGACACAGTTGGATTCTGTTAGGCCCTGTTTATATTACACCGAATTGTGACAGGCAGATTCTGGATGGTGTAAGAAAGGTGTTTAGAGGACTGTGGAGAATTTGAATCTCTCTAGACTTCAGGACACAGTTGGATTCTGTCAGGCCCTGTTTATATTACACCGCAATGTGACATGCAGATTCTGGATGGTGCAAGAAAGGGGTATAGAGGACTGTGGAGAATTTGAATCTCTCTAGACTTCAGGACAGAGTTGGATTCTGTCAGGCCCTGTTTTATTACACCGCAATGTGACAGGCAGATTCTGGATGGTGTAAGAAAGGTGTATAGAGGACTGTGGAGTGTTATGATTGAGTCACCGTAGGAGGCAAAAATAGAAATGCTAGCTAAGTCCAGAAAACCAGAGAAGTTGGCAGCTATCGGATTGCAGACCCCTGAACCTATCAACACAACTAGCAGTAGCCGTGGGGGGCTCCTACGATGCCCTAGGCCCCTCGATCACAGCCGGTGGACTACATAGCCTAAAGACAGAAAGGGAAATCTAAACTGCCCCAGAGCAGACCCCAAAGCAAAAGGCAGCCCCCCACATATAATGACGGTGAAGCAAGAAGAAAGAACAAAACACAGACAGAAAGATAGACTAAGCAAAGATGGGGCCCACGCAAGCTTAGATAGGAAAGGACAGGAAGGCTGCTGTCTGCAATCCGTGAAAAACCCTATGAAAATAAGAGCCAACAAACTGACAGTAAAAAAGGCCCTGAAGACGCTAGGCTTCAAAAAAGCTATGTCAGTACTCAGGAATATTCTGAAGACAGAGCAACAGGCAAAAGGAGATTCAGCTCACCCCAGCAGGAATGGCAGAATCCAGAAAAGCAAGGAAAACAAAACACTAATGCAAAAAGGCAAAGCATAAATCTTAGCTTTAGATGAGCAGGAATCAGACTGGTTTCCTAGAAGTCCACAGAGAAATCACCCGCAGGCCAGAAGGGCGTCGGCAGCCTTATATCCAGTCATTAACTCCACTCAGCCAGTCATCATCATCAGCCCCAGGTGTTTGACAATCAGGCTCACTACCTTTCTTCACCAGAAGAGGGAGTTCCTCGGGCCTCAGTAGTGAAGGGGAAAATGAACTCACAACAGTACCTCCCCCTTGAGGAGGGGTCACCGAACCCTCAACCACGCCACCAGGGCGATCAGGGTGAACCCGATGAAAGGCACGCACCAATCTTTTGGCATGAATATCAGAGGCAGAGACCCAGGAATTATCCTCCTGACCATAACCCTTCCACTTAACCAAATACTGGAGTCTCCGTCTAGCCAGACGGGAATCCAGTACTTTCTCTACCTCATATTCCATGTTACCTTCAACCAATACAGGGTCTGGAGGTGCAACCCCCGGAACAACAGGTTCAACAAACCTCTTCAACAAAGATTTATGGAACACATTATGGATTTTAAATGTGACAGGAAGAGCCAAACGAAAAGAGACCGGATTAATAATCTCCAAAATCTTGTAAGGTCCAATAAATCTAGGCTTAAACTTAGGAGAAGCCACCTTCATAGCAATATTTTTTGATGATAACCACACCATATCACCAACCTTAAATTGGGGACCAATGGTCCTATGTCGGTTGGAAAACCGCTGGGCCTTTTCCTGGGAGAGAGATAACTTATCCACCACTTGGTCCCAGATCTGGTGCATTCTCTCCACCACAGTGTCAACCCCTGGGCAGGCAGAGGGCTCCACCTGCCCTGAAGAAAATCGAGGATGAAACCCAAAGTTACAAAAAAAGGAGACATCAAAGTGGCAGAACTAGCTCTATTATTTAAAGCAAATTCAGCCAAGGGCAAAAATGAAACCCAATCATCCTGATCAGCAGAAATAAAACATCTCAAATATGACTCCAAGGTCTGGTTTGTTCTCTCTGTCTGCCCATTGGTCTGAGGGTGAAAAGCAGAGGAGAAGGACAACTGAATTCCCAGCTTGGAACAGAAAGTTCTCCAAAATCTAGACACAAACTGGACTCCTCTGTCAGATACAATGTTCTCAGGAATCCCGTGCAAGCGAACCACCTGTTGTAAAAACAGGGGCACCAATTCAGAGGAAGACGGCAACTTAGGGAGTGGTACAAGATGAACCATCTTAGAGAACCTATCACAAATCACCCAAATAACAGTCATCCTTTGAGAGACAGGCATATCAGAGATGAAATCCATTGAAATATGGGTCCATGGCCTCTTGGGGACAGGCAAAGGCATCAACAACCCACTAGAGCGAGAACACGATTTAGACCGGGAGCACGTCCCACAGGACTGCACAAAATTCCTGACATCACGAGACAAGGAGGGCCACCAAAAAGACTGACTCCCCAGATCTCTAGTACCAAAAATACCTGGATGACCAGCCAAAGCAGAGCAATGAACTTCAGACATCACTCTCTTCTTCCACTGGTCAGGAACATACAACTTTCCACTGGGACAACGCTCAGGTTTGTCCTCCTGGAACTCTTCCAGAGCACGTCTCAAATCGGGCGAGATGGCAGAAAGAACTACCCCTTCGCCTAAGATGGTCGCAGGCTTGGTCACCACAGGAGAATCAGCAAAGAAGCTCCTAGAGAGGACGTCAGCCTTGACATTCTTAGTTCAAGGAAGAAAAGAAACCACAAAATCAAAACGTGTAAAAAACAAGGCCCACCTAGCCTGTCTAGGGTTCAAGCGCTTAGCCGACTCTAGGTAAGTCAAATTCTTGTGATCAGTGAGGACCACGACTTGATGCTTAGCTCCCTCCAACCAATGTCTCCACTCCTCAAATGCCCATTTCATGGCTAACAGTTCCCTATTCCCCACATCATAGTTACGTTCAGATGGAGAGAACTTTCGGGAAAAGAAAGCACAGGGATTCATTTTAGATGTTACAGGATCCTTTTGGGACAAAACAGCTCCTGCACCAATCTCAGAAGCATCCACCTCTACCTGGAACGGAAGTGAGACATCAGGTTGCCGCAAAACCGGGGCGGAGGTGAATCTTCGCTTCAGCTCCTGAAAGGAAGAAACAGCCTCCGGAGACCAATTTAACACATCAGCACCCTTCTTAGTCAAATCAGTCAATGGCTTGGCAATACTAGAACATTTTGCTATAAATTTCCGATAAAAATTAGCAAAACCCAAAAACTTCTGGAGGGCCTTCAAAGAAGTGGGCTGAACCCAATCGTAAATGGCCTGTACCTTGGCCGGGTCCATTTCAATAGTTGACGGGGACAAAATAAATCCCAAAAAAGAAATCCTCTGTACTCCAAAAAGGCATTTAGATCCTTTGACATACAGGGAATTCTCCCTCAAGATCCGGAACATAGTCCGAATATGTTCCACATGAGAATCCCAATCCTTGGAGAAGATCAAAATATCATCCAGATAGATAATCAAAAATTTATCGACAAAATCTCGGAAAATATCGTTCATGAAGCACTGGAAGACAGAAGGGGCAATAGTGAGCCCAAAAGGCATCACCAGGTACTCAAAATGTCCCTCCGGAGTATTAAACGCCGTCTTACATTCATCCCCATGCTTAATGCGAATAAGATTATACGCCCCCCTGAGGTCAAGCTTGGTAAACCAGCAAGCACCTTTAACTCTGGAGAATAGATCAGAAATCAGGGGTAACGGATACTGATATTTAACAGTAATTTTGTTGAGAGCACGATAATCAATACAAGGTCTTAATGATCCATCCTTTTTGGCTACAAAAAAAAAACCGGCACCTAAGGGTGACGAGGATGGTCTAATATGACCCTTCTCCAACACCTCCTTAATATAGGACCGCATAGCCTCGTGCTCGGGTACAGATAAATTGAAGAGCCGACCCTTGGGAAATTTACACCCCGGGCTCAGTTCAATAGCACAGTCATAACTCCTATGAGGAGGCAGAGACACAGACTCATTCTCACTAAATACATCATAAAAGTCCGCCAAATAATCAGGAACATCATGCGACTGAGGAGTGGTGGAAAACACCGGAGCCTCACTAAAGGCACACCGACAACCCCAACTCACCACAGACACAGATTTCCAATCCAAAACTGGATTATGAATTTGTAACCAGGGAAACCCCAGAACAATAGTATCATGCAGATTATGTAACACCAAAAACCTGCAATTTTCTTGATGGTCTGGGGCGACCCGCATTAACACCTGGGTCCAAAACTGAGGTTTATTTTTAGCCAAAGGAGTAGCATCAATCCCCCTCAAAGGGATAGGCGTCTGCAGAGGTGTCATCGGAAATCCACAACGTTTAGCAAAATCCAAGTCCATTAGGTTTAGAGCTGCTCGCGAATCCACAAAAGCCTTGGCGGAAAATGTGGACAGGGAGCAGATCAGAGTAATAGCCAGAAGAAACTTAGGTTGAACACCACCAACAGAAAACGTGTGTGCAAAGCGCTTCTCTCGTTTAGGACAGACAGAAATAATATGCGAGGCATCTCCACAGAAAAAACACAACTTATTACGCCTTCTGAACTCCTGACGCTGCTCTCTGGAAAAAACTCTATCACATTGCATAGGTTCAGACATCTGTTCAACAGGTGGCAACACCTCTCGTGCAGCTCTGCGTTCGCGTAAACGCCGATCAACCTGAATGGCTAAAGACATAGAATCGTCAAGACCAGAGGGAACAGGAAATCCCACCATAGTATATTTTATGGCTTCTGACAACCCCTTCCGAAAGAGAGCAGCCAAGGCATTATCATTCCAGGTAGTAAGTACTGCCCACTTTCGGAATTTTTGACAGTACAATTCTGAAGAATCACGACCCTGGTTCAATGCCAGCAGGGTCCTTTCAGCCTGATCAATGGCATTAGGTTCGTCATTCAACAACCCCAAGGCCTGAAAAAATGCGTTCACATTAGTCAGAATAGGATCATCTGGTTTCAAAGAAAACGCCCAATCCTGGGGATCGCCATGCAGCAAAGAGATGACAATTTTAACCTGCTGAGCGTAGCTCCCTGACAAGTTAGGCTTCAAGGCAAAAAATAATTTACAATTATTTTTGAAATTCAAAAATTTAGACCGATCCCCAAAAAATACATCAGGTGTAGGAATCTTTGGTTCAGCAGCATGTGAATGAGCAAGGTAGGCGGAAATTCCCCGCACTTCCGCAGCGAGCTGCTCCACACGATCAGACAATTGCTTTATCTCCATTGAGAGAAAAAAAAAATTCCCCCTACGGCCTCAGAGATATAGAGGAAAAAATATACAAAAAGAAATTCTGACACGTTTTTTTTTTTTTTTTTTTTACAATTCTTTCCTGCTATTGAGTACCCTAGAATCTGCGGCATGGCGGGTGATTCTGTTATGATTGAGTCACCGTAGGAGGCAAAAATAGAAATGCTAGCTAAGTCCAGAAAACCAGAGAAGTTGGCAGCTATCGGATTGCAGACCCCTGAACCTATCAACACAACTAGCAGTAGCCGTGGGGGGCTCCTACGATGCCCTAGGCCCCTCGATCACAGCCGGAGGACTACATAGCCTAAAGACAGAAAGGGAAATCTAAACTGCCCCAGAGCAGACCCCAAAGCAAAAGGCAGCCCCCCACATATAATGACGGTGAAGCAAGAAGAAAGAACAAAACACAGACAGAAAGATAGACTAAGCAAAGATGGGGCCCATGCTAGCTTAGATAGGAAAGGACAGGAAGGCTGCTGTCTGCAATCCGTGAAAAAACCCTATGAAAATAAGAGCCAACAAACTGACAGTAAAAAAGGCCCTGAAGACGCTAGGCTTCAAAAAAGCTATGTCAGTACTCAGGAATATTCTGAAGACAGAGCAACAGGCAAAAGGAGATTCAGCTCACCCCAGCAGGAATGGCAGAATCCAGAAAAGCAAGGAAAACAAAACACTAATGCAAAAAGGCAAAGCATAAATCTTAGCTTTAGATGAGCAGGAATCAGACTGGTTTCCTAGAAGTCCACAGAGAAATCACCCGCAGGCCAGAAGGGCGTCGGCAGCCTTATATCCAGTCATTAACTCCACTCAGCCAGTCATCATCATCAGCCCCAGGTGTTTGACAATCAGGCTCACTACCTTTCTTCACCAGAATTGGGAGTTCCTCGGGCCTCAGTAGTGAAGGGGAAAATGAACTCACAACAGTGGAGAATTTGAATCTCTCTAGACTTCAGGACACAGTAGGATTCTGTCAGGCCCTGTTTATATTACACCTCAATGTGACAGGCAGAAATTGCCTAGTGTATGACAAACTACAAGGTGTATATAGAATTGGGCAGAATTGGAATCTCCCTACAGTGTAGGTCTGTAAGAACGGACAAACTCCTCGGCTTTTCCTTAGAGTCACACACTTAGATAGCTTCAATTTGGCCGTGATAACAGCCGTTACATGGTACTGAGAGAGGAGCGTGCATGTACACCGCTATACGGTGTATGTAAAATTCTCAAGCTCCGTGTTTTTGTATACGGACTGACACACGCTGTCTCTCTCTAATTTTGAATGTAATCAAACAGCAAATATACTAAACTGTTTGAAAAATGGACAAAACTATAAGGTGTAGGTCTGTAAGAATGGACAAACTCCTCGACTTTTCCTTACAGAGTCACACACGTAGATAGCTTCAATTTGGCCGTGATAACAGCCGTTACTGTGTGAGGAGCGTACACCGCTGTACGGTGTGTGAAAAAATGAACGCTCACTACCTCACCAGGACAAAACAATACAATTTGGATTGCTTTTAAAAAAGCAGTGTGAACACCAGTGTGCACACAGCAATGCAGCTAGCCTTAAAAGGCAGGCTAATCACCACCAGCGCTGCTGCACAAAAGCAAAAATCTTCACCTTTCACTGCACAGTAACTACAGTGAAAAGCGCTAGCAGCAGAAGCAGTTTTTTTTTTCTTTTTGCCTTCCTAACGCTCTCCCTACAGAATCAGCAGTTGCAGCAGCTCTCTCTATTCTGAGATCAGCATGAGTAACATGGCCGTCGGCGTCCCCGCCTTTTTATACCCCCTGTGACGCCACACAAAGCAAGCCAATCACTTGCATGCCCTTCTCCAAGATGGTGGTGACCGCTGCCTATGTCATCACGTTGCCCACAGTGTCCGTTCTTCCTGATTGGCTGAAAAAGGTCGCAAAAGCATCTTTTGAAACGCGACTTTGGCGCGATGGTCACCGACCTCATGCTAACGTCGGGTTTCGTTTCATGAAACCTGACTTTGGCGAAAGTCGGCGACTTTTGAATTTTTTCGACCCGTTTCGCTCAACTCTAGTTTTCACTACTTATGACCTATCGGTGGTGGTGACCTATAGGTGGTGGTCTGGCACCCAGCGTCCTCACCAATCAGGTGTGTGGCAAGCCCTGACAGAGGGCAGATATACCATATGGGAGCTGATTAGCAATACCCAACAATGGCTTCTTAACAGCCCCTGCTACCTCTGCAAACAGGCGATTGGTTGGAATGCCAGCTGTTCGCCCTCCACTGGTCTGATATTGATGACCTATCAAGTTGTAGATTGTAAATATAATAAAAGCATTTATAATAGAAGCGCTGGGTCAAAGTTGTATAACACTGTGGATAATGCTTTATTGAGGCAGCCTTCTTGGATAAAATATGTGAAATACTTTCATAGTTCTTCATTCAACCACCTGTTTAGATGTGTGACATGCAGATGATAAGTGCTTCACTTTGGTACAGCTGTAAGGTGGCCAGGGTGGCAGTCGTGACAACTGTCTTTACTGTTCCCATACCCTGATGCCTCACAGATAAAACAAGTCCTTTTTGCTGTATGTGTGATGTGTGTGGAAGAGTACTCACTTCAGTTGCTGGAGTCACCTCGGTCTCTGTCACTCCAGTGTCAGGTTTCCAGGTTCCATTAAACACTGCAGAGTCACAGTCCTTTTCTAACAGTTCAACTTTACTAATAACATGAGTACACAACACTTTGGCAGAACAATTCACATAAAGCCGAATATCCTGAACTTTCCGTGCCTTCCATTCTCACTGTAATCCTTCTCTCTTTTCTCCTGCCAATCCCTGCCATCTCCTTGGACAATCCATGTCCCGTCCATGCCTTACTTTTACCTGCCATCTGGGCAGCCTCTCTGGACAATCCGTGTCCCATCTGTACTTTCTATGTCAACAACTCCCTGTCAGCCCCTCATCCGATCCATTACGGAAAGGTGCCAGGAATGCCATCTCAGCTGCTCTCGCCCCGGTCTTAGACCCCAAATTCTTCCTGGGGATGATTCCGTTGAGATGGTGCCTGTTTTCGCTATTCTCCAGCCTGGGACCCCTTACTGTCGTACGCAGACTTATCCCCACGTCTTGCCACTGTCTATTGCATGTGTCCTGCCCTTGGGCATGCCGCCTGGACTTTTGCTTCTAATCAGGAAATGCCTTTCCTATACCTTCCTGCGTTATGCTCTGTGCCCCTCCCATCTACTTAACCCCTATGCTGACTATACCTTACTAACTCTTACATCTATTCTGTCTCTATGGTGACCCCTTTGCTCTCTAATCCCCTATACTATATCCTAATCTATCCCTAAAAGAATAATACATTACATTACAGTACATGACAATAACATTAAGAAACCACACATTAGCAATGAGGTACCACATATAACCCTATGAACACCCCGCCACCTACTTACACTGTCACTGCTCTAAAGACTGAAATAATCAGCACTATAGCTTTTAGATGTGTCATGATTTCAGTGCGGGATTGACTTGCACACATGGGGTTAATGTCTGGAACCAGTGCTGATGACTGGCATTTCTGGGGTTAAAGGTTGTGATCCCAGTGCAGGCTTACCTGCACACCTGGGGCTATGATTGTGGCCTCTCCCTGGTTCTGGGAGAGGCTTCTTATAGCCTCAGGATGCTCCCATCCCCGTCAGTTATACTTTCGCCCTTGGCATTGTGTGGTGACCCCTGAGTGTGTTTGTGCTGTGTTCTGGTTGCTTGATTCTCTGTGTACGACTCGATCTGTTCTCTGGCTATTGCTTTGGATTCTGCTTGGTACCTTCTATGTCTGTTGGTTTAGACTTCTGCTTTGCCCTGACTATCCATTCTGTCTCATCCCTGGTACTTTACTGATCTGTGAATGACCTCCATTTTGCCTGACTCTGAGTATTTCTGTATAGTGTCCTGCCATCTCTGAAAGCAGGACGCTAAACCTCACCCCCTTGCAGTCACCGTAGGTCCTGTGACTGCTTGTTAAACTTCAGCGTCCACAGGTCCTGTGTATCTGTACTTTCCGGCTGTACCTGACCCCGGGCCCCCTACAGTGCAGGTGAGTCCCTGCTCAGCGGAGGCTGCACGCTGGCGCTAACAGGATCCTGACATTATAACTGACCGTAAAGTTTTGGGGTTTTTTTTTTTTCTTTCTCTGCTGAGAAATATGGATCCCATACAATCTCTTGCTAAGCAAATTAAAAATCTTAGTCAGATGTTTCAGGGATTATCTCTGGAGCAGCAAGCTCTGGCTCGTTCTCAGCAGCAGGTTTTTGAGACAGTGCAGGGGGCTTTAGCTGCTGGGTCTCTCGGGGCTGGGGCAAGTGATGTTGTTTTGGTGTCCCCAGAACCACCTGTTAAACTGCCTGACTTCTTTTCTGGGAACAAAAAGGAGTTCAGGGTCTTCATGGAGGGGTGCAAACTCTTCTCTTCATGTTTGACCCCTGAGTGTGTTTGTGCTGTGTTCTTGTTTGCCTGATACTCTGTATACGACTCGGTCTGTTCTCTGGATACTGGTTGTTGGATTCTGCTTGGTACCTTCTATGTCTGTTTGGCTTTGACCACTGCCTGGCCCCGACTCTCCGTTCTGTCTCAACCCTGGTACTTTATTGCTATCTCTGTGTATGACCTGGTTTTGTCTGACTTTGAGTATTCCTGTATTAGTGTCCTGCCATCTCTGGCAGCAGGACGCTAAGCCCCACCCCCTTGCAGTCACATGACCGTAGGTCTTTCACTGCTCACTGACTTCAGCTCCTCCAAGTCCTGTTGACCTGAACTGTCCGGCCGTGTCTGACCCCGGGCCCCTCTGCAGTTTGGGTGAGTCCTTGCTCAGCGGTGGCTGCACGCGGACCCCAGCAGGACCGTGACATTATAACTGACTAGAGTTGAGCGAAACGGGTCGAACAATTTCAAAAGTCGCCGACTTTTGGCAAAGTCGGGTTTCATGAAACGAAACCCGACCCTAGGATGAGGTCGGCCACGAGGTCGGCGACTTACGCGCCAAAGTCGCGTTTCAAAAGTTTGTTTAGCGCTCTTTTTCAGCCAATCAGGATCCACGGACACTGTGGGCAACGTGATGACATAGGCAGGGGTCGCCACCATCTTTCAGAAGGGCATGCAAGTGATTGGCTTGCTTTGGTGGGCGTCACAGGGGTTATAAAAGGGCGTGCACGCCGACCGCCATCTTACTTCTGCCGATCTTAGCATAGGGAGAGGTTGCTGATTCTGTAGGGAGAGCGTTAGGCAGGGAAGAAGACAAAAAAACTGCTTCTGCTGCTAGCGATTTTGCCTGTGCAACACACCAGTCACTGTGTGTGCAGTGCAAGGGGAGGCTATATTGTGGTGGATCAGCGGTGTTGGTTGTTAGGCTGCCTTCTAAGGCTTCCTGACAGCTGCATTGCTGTTTCCCCACTGCTCTGCAAACTGCTTTTTAAAAGCAATCCCAATTTTTTTTTTGTCCTGCTAAGTTACTGAGCGTGCATTTATTCACACCATACAGCGGTGTACGCTCCTCACACAGTACCGTGTAACGGCTGTTATCACAGCCACAGTGAAGCTATCCGTGTGTCACTGTGGAAGGATAAGTGGAGGACTTGTTCCGTTCTTACAGACCTACACTCTAGGGAGATTCCTATTCTGCCCAATTCTACAATTCACTTTTTTCACACCTGTGCCATCGAGCCTATGACATAGCGCTCTGATATTCAGTGGGCCTCACACAATCCAAAAGTGTCCAGTGTCCACAAGTGTCTGCAGAAATTCAAAATCTCCCTTATCCTGTAGTCACTTTTTTCACACCTGCTGCATCGAGCCTGTGACATAGCGCTCTGATATTCATTGGGCCTCACACAATCCAAAAGTGTCCAGTGTCTGCAGAAATTCAAAATCTCCCTTATCCTGTAGTCACTTTTTTCACACCTGTGCCATCGAGCCTGTGACATAGCACTGTGATATTCAGTGGGTCTCACACAATCCAAGTGTCCAGTGTCCACAAGTGTCTGCAGAAATTCAAAATCTCCCTTATCCTGTAGTCACTTTTTTCACACCTGTGCAATCGAGCCTGTGACATAGCGCTGTGATATTCAGTGGGCCTCACACAATCCAAGTGTCCAGTGTCCACAAGTGTCTGCAGAAATTCAAAATCTCCCTTATCCTGTAGTCACTTTTTTCACACCTGTGCCATCGAGCCTGTGACATAGCGCTGTGATATTCAGTGGGCCTCACACAATCCAAGTGTCCAGTGTCCACAAGTGTCTGCAGAAATTCAAAATCTCCCTTATCCTGTAGTCACTTTTTTCACACCTGTGCCATCGAGCCTGTGACATAGCACTGTGATATTCAGTGGGCCTCACACAATCCAAGTGTCCAGTGTCCACAAGTGTCTGCAGAAATTCAAAATCTCCCAGAAATTCAAAATCTCCCTTATCCTGTAGTCACTTTTTTCACACCTGTGCCATCGAGCCTGTGACATAGCGCTGTGATATTCAGTGGGCCTCACACAATCCAAGTGTCCAGTGTCCACAAGTGTCTGCAGAAATTCAAAATCTCCCTTATCCTGTAGTCACTTTTTTCACACCTGTGCCATCGAGCCTGTGACATAGCGCTGTGATATTCAGTGGGCCTCACACAATCCAAGTGTCCAGTGTCCACAAGTGTCTGCAGAAATTCAAAATCTCCCAGAAATTCAAAATCTCCCTTATCCTGTAGTCACTTTTTTCACACCTGTGCCATCGAGCCTGTGACATAGCACTGTGATATTCAGTGGGCCTCACACAATCCAAGTGTCCAGTGTCCACAAGTGTCTGCAGAAATTCAAAATCTCCCTTATCCTGTAGTCACTTTTTTCACACCTGTGCCATCGAGCCTGTGACATAGCGCTGTGATATTCAGTGGGCCTCACACAATCCAAGTGTCCAGTGTCCACAAGTGTCTGCAGAAATTCAAAATCTCCCAGAAATTCAAAATCTCCCTTATCCTGTAGTCACTTTTTTCACACCTGTGCCATCGAGCCTGTGACATAGCACTGTGATATTCAGTGGGCCTCACACAATCCAAGTGTCCAGTGTCCACAAGTGTCTGCAGAAATTCAAAATCTCCCTTATCCTGTAGTCACTTTTTTCACACCTGTGCCATCGAGCCTGTGACATAGCGCTCTGATATTCAGTGGGCCTCACACAATCCAAGTGTCCAGTGTCCACAAGTGTCTGCAGAAAATCTAAATCTCCCCTGTCCTATAGACACCTTGTTTTACATTACTATATAGTTTGTAGGATTTTGTCTACATTTCTACCAAAAATGAGGAAGGCTGGTGGAAGAGGCCGTGGAATTGGGCGGGGGTTGGCAGCTGGTAATGATGGTGTTGGTGGTGGATCTGATGGTAGTGGCAAAAGCAAAATAGGACCGAATGCAGGAGGTGTTGAGCCTGCGTCATCGTCTGGCTCCATAAGGCTTCGAAGGCTTAGTTTTCTAGGAGTTGGCAAACCGCTTTTAACGCCAGAGCATCAGGAAAAAGTTTTGTCTTACATTGCTGACTCTGCCTCCAGCTCTATCGCCTCCTCTTCTGAAGTTGTAAAAAGTAAAAGCACTGAGTCATCATTGGAGGCTCATGTTCATGAACCACACCTTTCCTTGTGTCCTTCACCACAACCAAGATTGAAGGATGACGCAGGCCATACTACTGATTACTCCATGGAGCTGTTTTCACATACCATGCCTGGATTATCAAGTGAAATGGTGAATTACCCAGGCCAAGATGAATCTGACATGGAGTGCACTGATGCACAGCCGCTGATAGATGATTCTGCTGGTACATTCACTCAGAGCACTACATTGTCCTCGCAGTGTACAGAGCCAGATTCTGACCCTGATGAGACTCAGGTGCCCCTTCCCGCACACTATACCACCATACACGGTGACACAGAGGAAGGTGCACATGACATTGAAGAGGATGTGATGGATGACCCAGTTGTTGACCCAGATTGGCATCCATTGGGGGAAGAGGGTGCTGCTTCCAATAGCTCAGATGAGGAGCATCCACAGCAGACATCAACATCGCAACAGCTGTTATCTGGCAGGCCCGGAGCACTCCAAAGACAGGTTCCAAAAATCAAAAGAGTTGCTGGACAGCTTGTCCAGAGGGTCAAAACATCACAGCGTGCTAGGCCGCAAAATGTCTGCCAAAGTAGGAAGAGTGCAGTGTGGCAATTTTTTGAACAAAATCCTCATGATCAGGCCAAGGTTATCTGTAAGAAGTGCGCAAAGACCTTTAGCCGAGGGAAAAATCTGAAAAATTTGAATACCAGTTGCATGCTTAGACATTTAACCAGCATGCACTTGCAAGCGTGGACACAACACCAAACCTCAAGTGCCACATGTGCAACTGATCACAAAGAAGGTAGTCAGCAATGCTACATTGTTTCCCCCACTGTAAGCCCACCGGTTAGCACAGCAGCAAATGTTGAGGTGTCGTTGCAAGGCCACAGCAGTAAGGGAATCCCACTGTTATATCAACGAAATACTGAATCTAGGCCATCAGAAAGAACACCAACTCCATCACCATCATCAACCCTCTCTCAGTCCGCCCTGTCCACCGCTACTTCTACAATATGCAGCTCTCAAGTCCAGCTCACCCTCCCAGACACTATGAGTAGGTCAAGAAAGTACTCAGTCTCTCATCCGCGTACACTGGGTTTGAACGCCCACATTGCCAAACTAATCTCGTTTGAGATGATGCACTATCGGTTGGTGGAAAACGCAGCTTTCCGCGAAATCATGGCCTATGCAGTACCACGCTATGACCTACCCAGTCGCCACTTCTTCTCTCGCAAAGCCATCCCAGCCCTCCACCATCATGTGAAAGACCGCATTGTCCATGCATTCAAGCAGTCAGTGAGTGGAAAGGTGCACCTCACAACTGATGCATGGTCCAGTCGGCATGGCCAGGGCTGTTACGTGTCCATCACTGTGCACTGGGTTAATGTGGTGGATGCAGGGTCCACAGGGGACAGCGGTGGTGGGACAGTGCTGCCTAGCCCACGGTATAGGAAACAGTTGGCTGTAGGCGTTCCACCCTCCTCCTCCTCCTCCTCCTCCTCCTCCAGAAGCGAAAGCTCGTCCACAGAGCGCAGTCGTACGAGCACTCCATCTGCAGCTGCCACTGTTGCACACGAGGTGTCCCCCTATCGAGCAGCTAGTGGAAAGCGTCAGCAGGCTGTGTTGCAGATGATGTGTTTGGGCGACAGACACACCGCCGAGGTGCTGGCCGAGTACTTGAAGCGACAAATTGAGTCATGGCTGGGCAGTGTACATCTTGAGGCAGGCAAGGTAGTTAGTGATAACGGCCGTAATTTTGTGGCAGCCATAGCCCTTTCAAAACTCAGCCACATACCTTGCTTGGCTCACACCTTGAACCTGGTGGTGCAGTGCTTCCTCAAAAATTATCCGGAGATAACAGCCCTGCTCCATAAGGTGCGAAGACTGTGCGCGCACATCCGCCGGTCGCCTGTACACTCCGTTCGTATGCAGAAGCTGCAGCGATTGCTCCACCTTCCCAACCACCGCCTCATTATCGACATTGCAACAAGGTGGAACTCCACCCTGCACATGGTGGAGCGGCTGTGCGAGCAGAGGCAGGCCATAATGCATTTGTGGGAGGATACACAGCCAGGCACTTTGAGAGCAGACATGGAGTTGACAGGTGTGCAGTGGTCGAAGCTGAAAGACCTCTGTAAAGTCCTTCAGTGTTTTGAGGAATGCACACGGCTGGTAAGCGCAGACGACGCCATCCTAAGCATGAGCATCCCACTTATGCGTCTGCTCATGCAAACTTTGACGCACCTTAAGGAGCAGGCGTCTGCAGCCAATGTTGACGAGGAGGAAGAGGTGGAGGGAATCCTTGATGACATTCAGCCATTGTCTGCTCAGGGACCTCTCCTGGACGAGTTGGAGGAAGAAGAGGAGGAGGAGGATGATGATGGGGATGATTACTTAGGGGAGGAGGATGCATCTCGTGGGGCAAGTGAAAATGTTGGCGTGGCAAGGTCTGGTACAGGGTTTGTGCGTGACTGGAGGGATGTGGATTTGCCAGAAAGTGCTCCTCCAACCAGCACTCGCAGTGCATCATTGACACCGGGAACATTGGCCCACATGTCAGATTATGCCATGCGGATCCTAAAAAGGGACCCCCGCATTGCCAAAATGATGAACGATGAAGACTACTGGTTGGCCAGCATCCTGGATCCACGCTATAAAGGCAAATTACAAAACATCATGCCACAGGAGAACCTTGACCTAATATTGGCTAATAAACAAGCAACTCTGGTAAATCGGTTGCGTGAGGCATTCCCAGCACACAGCAGCGGTGATGGTTCTCACACGAGCCGTACGGGCCGGGGGCAGCTTGGCAGAGGTGTTCATGGTGCACACAGCAGAAGTGGCGTTGGAGACAGGGGTTTCATGACAATGTTGTGGACTGATTTTTCAAGTACCACTCACACAACTGGTAATACAGCATCGATGGAAAGTGACATGAGACAGCAGTTGTCAACTATGGTTACAAACTACTTTTCCTCCCATATCGATGTTCTCCCACACAGGTCATTCCCCTTGGACTATTGGGCTGCTAAACAGGACACCTGGCCTGAATTGGCACAATATGCCTTACAGGAGCTCGCTTGCCAAGCTGCAAGTGTGCTATCGGAAAGAGTCTTCAGTGCAGCTGGATCAATCCTGACAGAAAAAAGGACCCGTCTGTCAACCCAAAATGTGGATGATCTAACCTTCATTAAAATGAACCATGCATGGGTTTCAAAGGATTTTGTCCCACCTTCCCCTGATGACACATAGGGTGACAGAAAAATGGCTTGCTTTGGTCCACCTCTTCCTGGGACTTGACCTATTTCGCCTTTTGCATCAGCTGAATGTCCAACATCAGCATATGCCACTTTCTAAAACTCCCTAACTGTGCTGCCTCCCCCCCCCATGGCCGGGGTCACCACCTAGCGCACGACACCGTGCGAGTGCCGTTGCCCTGGACAGGTGGGTAGGCCAACTCTTGGGCGCGGGCACTGGCACAGGGTCCCTCATAGTGCAATCAAGTGTCTCTGACGGTGGTGGTGCACACCCGCCGTCAGACACACCGCTGTACTATGAGGGGCCCAGTGCCAGTACCGACGCCCACGAGTGGGCCCCCCTTGCTTGGGCAGGGCCCCAGCATTTGCAAACTTTACCTCTCCCTGCTCCTCCGCTGTGTAGTCTGGGCCGTCAAATCCATACTGTGCCTGACACCGTCTGAGCCTGCCTCCTGATGTATAGACATATCTTTTGAATGTGTACGCTATCCATACATGTTATCCGTAGAGTTTAGCGACTTTTGGTTTTTTATGGTCGAGTTTCGTTTCGTGAAACCCGACTTTTCCAAACGTCGGGTCGAGCAAGATCAGCCGATTATAGGGAAAAGTCGGGGTCGTCCCGAAACACGAAACCCAATGTAAGTCAATGGGGAATAAAAGTCGGCAGTGAGAGGAGGACAGGAAACACACCTACAGTGCTCATTTGAATGCCAAAAGCATCAATTCTTCTTACTTAAGCTGGTCAACCTTAATTAACTTCATAATACAAGTTACGCACTGAAAAATGGGGGTTATTTGGCTAAAGTTGTGGGGGGGTAGGGCTTGCTCCAGGTTTTCATGTGCCCTGGGCGAAAGAGCGCCCCTTTAACACATAATACCACAACTCATTATGCTCCGATACGGCAGAGAAATAGCGGTATAGTACAATGAAAAATACTTCACTTTTTACATCTCATGACGAGGCCCATCTATTTCTCCATACAGAATCATTGGTCCCATATAATGTTTGAAACAGTATATGATGAGCTCCACATAATGATACACTATATGTTGGTCCCCATGGATGAAGCTCCACTGTCTTATGGGCCCAAATAATGCTCCAAACATAATGGGCCCCATTTCTAATGCTCTAGTGTATAATGGGCCCTGTAAATGCTGCTCCAGTGTCTGATGTCCACCTATGGAATGTTCCAGTGTATGGTGGGCCCCATCTATCATTCTCCAGAGTATAGTGCTCCCCAAAAATTGCTGTCCCAACATTGAAAACAATCAAATAAGTCTCCTCGCTAGGGAATCCCTGTACTAGTCTGAACTCCTCGTCGTCCCCATCTTCCATCTCACTGCACAGTATTTCAACCTTGCAAGTGCTGTGATCCTGAGCAAGCAGGGGGGGCCCACTCGATGGCGACGGCACTGGCACAGGGCCCCTGATAGTACGGTGGTGTGTCTGATGGGGGGTGGGCCGAACCTGCACTTTCATCTGCAGCTTCCTCTTTGTCACCGTGTAAGATGGAACTTTATATGGGTAGGGTAACTTGAGTTTCATCAGGGTCAGATTCAGGCCGGGTAGCGTGCGAGGGGAATGTAGTGGTCTGGGTCAATGTACCAGCAGATTCATCGAGCAGTGGCTGGGCATCAGTGCACTTGTGTCGCCCCCAGGAGTACGGTCGCCACAGTGGCATTACCTTCCTCCTAGGGAGTGTGATGTCATGCTGGGGAGCAACGAAGGATCTCTCTAGCAGGTTAACTGATTGGGCGGCGTTATTCCCACGAGTCATGACCCTCCAAACAGCGTTCATGAAGGCAAAGTGTTTGTTTTACGTGGGCAGTATGGTTGCAAAGCTGAACCTTAAAGGAATGTCCAGAAGGGCACCACCAGGAGTGGAGCCTACGGCGTAATTTGACTCAACACGGGCAACCTCAACCATGCCAGCTACAGAACAGATGCACACATTGCAAGCTTAATTCCGTTAACGAACGAGACTCCGTCATGCCCTGCGGTCCGAGTCCGGCTTACTAGAGGGACACGTGAGGCTCTGGCACATGAGATTGGCCAATAACTGGTGTGTCATGCCCTTACATGTCCGTGGCTGCATGTGCGCTACACTGAAAAGGCCAGCGTTTGTCGCTTACAGGTGCAGATAACCCGCTGAACAACGTTAGTGATGGGGATCATTGATTACAGTTATTACTCGCGAACGATGATTTCCCAGTAAGTGCAGGTCAACCGCAGTTCCGGAATTAGGCCTAACCGTCATTCCTGAAAAAAAATGAAAAACTTACGTATGCAAACCACCGGTGCTGTAGCTTGCTTAACAGCTCGCCAGCCGTTCTCACGCCCAGTATGGGTTACACGTGATTGCACAAAGGTGAGAAAGGGTACCGTATCCCCGGATAACATGTATGGATAGCGTACACATTCAAAAGATATGTCTATACATCAGGAGGCAGGCTCAGACGGTGTTAGGCCCAGTATGGCTTGCACGAGATTGCACAAAGGTGAGAAAGGGTACCGTATCCCCGGATAACATGTATGGATAGCGTACACATTCAAAATATATGTCTATACATCAGGAGGCAGGCTCAGATGGTGTTAGGCCCAGTATGGCTTGCACGTGATTGCACAAAGGTGAGAAAGGGTGCCGTATCCCCGGATAACATGTATGGATAGCGTACACATTCAAAAGATATGTCTATACATCAGGAGGCAGGCTCAGACGGTGTTATGCCCAGTATGGCTTGCACAAAGGTGAGAAAGGGTACCGTATTCCCGGATAACATGTATGGATAGCGTACACATTCAAAATATATGTCTATACATCAGGAGGCAGGCTCAGACGGTGTTAGGCCCAGTATGGATTGCACGTGATTGCACAAAGGTGACAAAGGGTACCATATCCCCGGATAACATGTATGGATAGCGTACACATTCAAAATATATGTCAATACACCAGGAGGCAGGCTCAGACGGTGTCAGGCACAGTATGGATTTGACGGCCCAGACTACCCAGCGGAGGAGCAGGGAGAGGTAAAGATTGCAAATGCTGGGGCCCTGCCCAAGCAAGGGGGGCCCACTCGTGGGCATCAGTACTGGCACTGGGCCCCTCATAGTACGGCGGTGTGTCTGACGGCGGGTGTGCACCACCACCGTCAGAGACACTTGATTGCACTATGAGGGACCCTGTGCCAGTGCCCGCGCCCAAGAGTCGGCCTACCCACCTGTCCAGGGCAACGGCACTTGCACGGTGTCGTGCGCTAGGTAGTGACCCCGGCCATGGGGGGGAGGCAGCACAGTTAGAGAGTTTTAGAAAGTGGCATATGCTGATGTTGGACATTCAGCTGATGCAAAAGGCGAAATAGGTCAAGTCCCAGGAAGAGTTGGACCAAAGCAAGCCATTTTTCTGTCACCCTATGTGTCATCAGGGGAAGGTGGGACAAAATCCTTGGAAACCCATGCATGGTTCATTTTAATGAAGGTTAGATCATCCACATTTTGGGTTGACAGACGGGTCCTTTTTTCTGTCAGGATTGATCCAGCTGCACTGAAGACTCTTTCCGATAGCACACTTGCAGCTGGGCAAGCGAGCTCCTGTAAGGCATATTGTGCCAATTCAGGCCAGGTGTCCAGTTTAGCAAGGTTCTCCTGTGACATGATGTTTTGTAATTTGCCTTTATAGCATGGATCCAGGATGCTGGCCAACCAGTAGTTGTCATCGTTCATCATTTTGGCAATGCGGGGGTCCCTTTTTAGGATCCGCAAGGCATAATCTGACATGTGGGCCAATGTTCCCGGTGTCAATGATGCACTGCCGGTCGCCTGTACACTCCGTTCGTATGCAGAAGCTGCAGCGATTGCTCCACCTTCCCAACCACCACCTCATTATCGACATTGCAACAAGGTGGAACTCCACCCTGCACATGGTGGAGCGGCTGTGCGAGCAGAGGCAGGCCATAATGCATTTGTGGGAGGATACACGGCCAGGCACTTTGAGAGCAGACATGGAGTTGACAGGTGTGCAGTGGTCGAAGCTGAAAGACCTCTGTAAAGTCCTTCAGTGTTTTGAGGAATGCACACGGCTGGTAAGCGTAGACGACGCCATCCTAAGCATGAGCATCCCACTTATGTGTCTGCTCATGCAAACTTTGACGCACCTTAAGGAGCAGGCGTCTGCAGCCAATGTTGACGAGGAGGAAGAGGTGGAGGGAATCCTTGATGACATTCAGACATTGTCTGCTCAGGGACCTCTCCTGGATGAGTTGGAGGAAGAAGAGGAGGAGGATGATGATGGGGATGATTACTTAGGGGAGGAGGATGCATCTCGTGGGGCACGTGAAAATGTTGGCGTGGCAAGGTCTGGTACAGGGTTTGTGCGTGACTGGAGGGATGTGGATTTGCCAGAAAGTGCTCCTCCAACCAGCACTCGCAGTGCATCATTGACACCGGGAACATTGGCCCACATGTCAGATTATGCCTTGCGGATCCTAAAAAGGGACCCCCGCATCCTGGATCCACGCTATAAAGGCAAATTACAAAACATCATGCCACAGGAGAACCTTGACCTAATATTGGCTAATAAACAAGCAACTCTGGTAAATCGGTTGCGTGAGGCATTCCCAGCACACAGCAGCGGTGATGGTTCTCACACGAGCCGTACGGGCCGGGGGCAGCTTGGCAGAGGTGTTCATGGTGCACACAGCAGAAGTGGCGTTGGAGACAGGGGTTTCATGACAATGTTGTGGACTGATTTTTCAAGTACCACTCACACAACTGGTAATACAGCATCGATGGAAAGTGACATGAGACAGCAGTTGTCAACTATGGTTACAAACTACTTTTCCTCCCATATCGATGTTCTCCCACACAGGTCATTCCCCTTTGACTATTGGGCTGCTAAACAGGACACCTGGCCTGAATTGGCACAATATGCCTTACAGGAGCTCGCTTGCCCAGCTGCAAGTGTGCTATCGGAAAGAGTCTTCAGTGCAGCTGGATCAATCCTGACAGAAAAAAGGACCCGTCTGTCAACCCAGAATGTGGATGATCTAACCTTCATTAAAATGAACCATGCATGGGTTTCCAAGGATTTTGTCCCACCTTCCCCTGATGACACATAGGGTGACAGAAAAATGGCTTGCTTTGGTCCACCTCTTCCTGGGACTTGACCTATTTCGCCTTTTGCATCAGCTGAATGTCCAACATCAGCATATGCCACTTTCTAAAACTCCCTAACTGTGCTGCCTCCCCCCCCATGGCCGGGGTCACCACCTAGCGCACGACACCGTGCGAGTGCCGTTGCCCTGGACAGGTGGGTAGGCCGAATCTTGTGCCCGGGCACTGGCACAGGGTCCCTCATAGTGCAATCAAGTGTCTCTGACGATGGTGGTGCACACCCGTCGTCAGACACACCGCCGTACTATGAGGGGCCCAGTGCCAGTACCGACGCCCACGAGTGGGACCTCCTTGCTTGGGCAGGGCCCCAGCATTTGCAATCTTTACCTCTCCCTGCTCCTCCGCTGTGTAGTCTGGGCCGTCAAATCCATACTGTGCCTGACACCGTCTGAGCCTGTCTCCTGATGTATAGACATATCTTTTGAATGTGTACACTATCCATACATGTTATCCGTAGAGTTTAGCGACTTTTGCTTTTTTATGGTCGAGTTTCGTTTCGTGAAACCCGACTTTTCCAAACGTCGGGTCGAGCAAGATCAGCCGATTATAGGGAAAAGTCGGGGTCGTCCCGAAACACGAAACCCAATGTAAGTCAATGGGGAATAAAAGTCAGCAGTGAGAGGAGGACAGGAAACACACCTACAGTGCTCATTTGAATGCCAAAAGCATCAATTCTTCTTACTTAAGCTGGTCAACCTTAATTAACTTCATAATACAAGTTACGCACTGAAAAATGGGGGTTATTTGGCTAAAGTTGTGGGGGGTAGGGCTGGCTCCAGGTTTTCATGTGCCCTGGGCGAAAGAGCGCCCCTTTAACACATAATACCACAACTCATCATTCTCCGATACGGCAGAGAAATAGCGGTATAGTACAATGAAAAATACTTCACTTTTTACATCTCATGACGAGGCCCATCTATTTCTCCATACAGAATCATTGGTCCCATATAATGTTTGAAACAGTATATGATGAGCTCCACATAATGATACAGTATATGTTGGTCTCCATGGATGAAGCTCCACTGTCTTATGGGCCCAAATAATGCTCCAAACATAATGGGCCCCATTTCTAATGCTCTAGTGTATAATGGGCCCTGTAAATGCTGCTCCAGTGTCTGATGTCCACCTTTGGAATGTTCCAGTGTATGGTGGGCACCATCTATCATTCTCCAGAGTATAGTGCTCCCCAAAAATTGCTGTCCCAACATTGAAAACAATCAAATAAGTCTCCTCGCTAGGGAATCCCTGTACTAGTCTGAACTCCTCGTCGTCCCCATCTTCCATCTCACTGCACAGTATTTCAACCTTGCAAGTGCTGTGATCCTGAGCAAGCAGGGGGGGCCCACTCGATGGCGACGGCACTGGCACAGGGCCCCTGATAGTACGGTGGTGTGTCTGATGGCGGGTGGGCAGAACCTGCACTTTCATCTGCAGCTTCCTCTTTGTCACCGTGTAAGATGGAACTTTATATGGGAAGGGTAACCTGAGTTTCATCAGGGTCAGATTCAGGCCGGGTAGCATGCGAGGGGAATGTAGTGGTCTGGGTCAATGTACCAGCAGATTCATCGAGCAGTGGCTGGGCATCAGTGCACTTGTGTCGCCCCCAGGAGTACGGTCGCCACTGTGGCATTACCTTCCTCCTAGGGAGTGTGATGTCATGCTGGGGAGCAACGAAGGATCTCTCTAGCAGGTTAACTGATTGGGCGGCGTTATTCCCACGAGTCATGACCCTCCAAACAGCGTTCATGAAGGCAAAGTGTTTGTTTTACGTGGGCAGTATGGTTGCAAAGCTGAACCTTAAATGAATGTCCAGAAGGGCACCACCAGGAGTGGAGCCTACGGCGTAATTTGACTCAACACGGGCAACCTCAACCATGCCAGCTACAGAACAGATGCACACATTGCAAGCTTAATTCCGTTAACGAACGAGACTCCGTCATGCCCTGCGGTCCGAGTCCGGCTTACTAGAGGGACACGTGAGGCTCTGGCACATGAGATTGGCCAATAACTGGTGTGTCATGCCCTTACATGTCCGTGGCTGCATGTGCGCTACACTGAAAAGGCCAGCGTTTGTCGCTTACAGGTGCAGATAACCCGCTGAACAACTTTAGTGATGGGGATCATTGATTACAGTTATTACTCGCGAACGATGATTTCCCAGTAAGTGCAGGTCAACCGCAGTTCCGGAATTAGGCCTAACCGTCATTCCTGAAAAAAATGAAAAATTTACGTATGCAAACCACAGGTGCTGTAGCTTGCTTAACAGCTCGCCAGCCGTTCTCACGCCCAGTATGGGTTACACGTGATTGCACAAAGGTGAGAAAGGGTACCGTATCCCCAGATAACATGTATGGATAGCGTACACATTCAAAAGATATGTCTATACATCAGGAGGCAGGCTCAGACGGTGTTAGGCCCAGTATGGCTTGCACGTGATTGCACAAAGGTGAGAAAGGGTACCGTATCCCCGGATAACATGTATGGATAGCGTACACATTCAAAATATATGTCTATACATCAGGAGGCAGGCTCAGACGGTGTTAGGCCCAGTATGGATTGCACGTGATTGCACAAAGGTGAGAAAGGGTACCGTATCCCCGGATAACATGTATGGATAGCGTACACATTCAAAATATATGTCTATACATCAGGAGGCAGGCTCAGACGGTGTTAGGCCCAGTATGGCTTGCACGTGATTGCACAAAGGTGAGAAAGGGCACCGTATCCCCGGATAACATGTATGGATAGCGTACACATTCAAAAGATATGTCTATACATCAGGAGGCAGGCTCAGATGGTGTTAGGCCCAATATGGCTTGCACGAGATTGCACAAAGGTGAGAAAGGGTACCGTATCCCCGGATAACATGTATGGATAGCGTACACATTCAAAATATATGTCTATACATCAGGAGGCAGGCTCAGACGGTGTTAGGCCCAGTATGGCTTGCACGTGATTGCACAAAGGTGAGAAAGGGTACCGTATCCCCGGATAACATGTATGGATAGCGTACACATTCAAAAGATATGTCTATACATCAGGAGGCAGGCTCAGACGGTGTTAGGCCCAGTATGGATTGCACGTGATTGCACAAAGGTGAGAAAGGGTACCATATCCCCGGATAACATGTATGGATAGCGTACACATTCAAAATATATGTCAATACACCAGGAGGCAGGCTCAGACGGTGTCAGGCACAGTATGGATTTGACGGCCCAGACTACACAGCGGAGGAGCAGGGAGAGGTAAAGATTGCAAATGCTGGGGCCCTGCCCAAGCAAGGGGGGCCCACTCGTGGGCTTCGGTACTGGCACTGGGCCCCTCATAGTACGGCGGTGTGTCTGACGGCGGGTGTGCACCACCACCGTCAGAGACACTTGATTGCACTATGAGGGACCCTGTGCCAGTGCCCGCGCCCAAGAGTCGGCCTACCCACCTGTCCAGGGCAACGGCACTCGCACGGTGTCGTGCGCTAGGTGGTGACCCCGGCCATGGGGGGGGGGAGGCAGCACAGTTAGGGAGTTTTAGAAAGTGGCATATGCTGATGTTGGACATTCAGCTGATGCAAAAGGCGAAATAGGTCAAGTCCCAGGAAGAGTTGGACCAAAGCAAGCCATTTTTCTGTCACCCTATGTGTCATCAGGGGAAGGTGGGACAAAATCCTTGGAAACCCATGCATGGTTCATTTTAATGAAGGTTAGATCATCCACATTTTGGGTTGACAGACGGGTCCTTTTTTCTGTCAGGATTGATCCAGCTGCACTGAAGACTCTTTCCGATAGCACACTTGCAGCTGGGCAAGCGAGCTCCTGTAAGGCATGTTGTGCCAATTCAGGCCAGGTGTCCAGTTTAGCAGCCCAATAGTTAAAGGGGAATGACCTGTGTGGGAGAACATCGATATGGGAGGAAAAGTAGTTTGTAACCATAGTTGACAACTGCTGTCTCCTGTCACTTTCCATCGATGCTGTATTACCAGTTGTGTGAGCGGTACTTGAAAAATCAGTCCACAACATTGTCATGAAACCCCTGTCTCCAACGCCACTTCTGCTGTGTGCACCATGAACACCTCTGCCAAGCTGCCCCCGGCCCGTACGGCTCGTGTGAGAACCATCACCGCTGCTGTGTGCTGGGAATGCCTCAAGCAACCGATTTACCAGAGTTGCTTGTTTATTAGCCAATATTAGGTCAAGGTTCTCCTGTGGCATGATGTTTTGTAATTTGCCTTTATAGCGTGGATCCAGGATGCTGGCCAACCAGTAGTCGTCATCGTTCATCATTTTGGCAATGCGGGGGTCCCTTTTTAGGATCCGCATGGCATAATCTGACATGTGGGCCAATGTTCCCGGTGTCAATGATGCACTGCGAGTGCTGGTTGGAGGAGCACTTTCTGGCAAATCCACATCCCTCCAGTCACGCACAAACCCTGTACCAGACCTTGCCACGCCAACATTTTCACTTGCCCCACGAGATGCATCCTCCTCCCCTAAGTAATCATCCCCATCATCATCCTCCTCCTCCTCTTCTTCCTCCAACTCGTCCAGGAGAGGTCCCTGAGCAGACAATGGCTGAATGTCATCAAGGATTCCCTCCACCTCTTCCTCCTCGTCAACATTGGCTGCAGAAGCCTGCTCCTTAAGGTGCGTCAAAGTTTGCATGAGCAGACGCATAAGTGGGATGCTCATGCTTAGGATGGCGTCGTCTGCGCTTACCAGCCGTGTGCATTCCTCAAAACACTGAAGGACTTTACAGAGGTCTTTCAGCTTCGACCACTGCACACCTGTCAACTCCATGTCTGCTCTCAAAGTGCCTGGCCGTGTATCCTCCCACAAATGCATTATGGCCTGCCTCTGCTCGCACAGCCGCTCCACCATGTGCAGGGTGGAGTTCCACCTTGTTGCAATGTCGATAATGAGGCGGTGGTTGGGAAGGTGGAGCAATCGCTGCAGCTTCTGCATACGAACGGAGTGTACAGGCGACCGGCGGATGTGCGCGCACTGTCTTCGCACCTTATGGAGCAGGGCTGTTAACTCCGGATAATTTTTGAGGAAGCACTGCACCACCAGGTTCAAGGTGTGAGCCAAGCAAGGTATGTGGCTGAGTTTTGAAAGGGCTATGGCTGCCACAAAATTACGGCCGTTATCACTAACTACCTTGCCTGCCTCAAGATGTACACTGCCCAGCCATGACTCAGTTTGTCGCTTCAAGTACTCGGCCAGCACCTCGGCGGTGTGTCTGTCGCCCAAACACATCATCTGCAACACAGCCTGCTGACGCTTTCCACTAGCTGCTCGATAGGGGGACACCTCGTGTGCAACAGTGGCAGCTGCAGATGGAGTGCTCGTACGACTGCGCTCTGTGGACGAGCTTTCGCTTCTTGAGAAGGAGGGTGGAACGCCTACAGCCAACTGTTTCCTATACCGTGGGCTAGGCAGCACTGTCCCACCACCGCTGTCCCCTGTGGACCCTGCATCCACCACATTAACCCAGTGCGCAGTGATGGACACGTAACGGCCCTGGCCATGCCGACTGGACCATGCATCAGTTGTGAGGTGCACCTTTCCACTCACTGACTGCTTGAGTGCATGGACAATGCGGTCTTTCACATGATGGTGGAGGGCTGGGATGGCTTTGCGAGAGAAGAAGTGGCGACTGGGTAGGTCATAGCGTGGTACTGCATAGGCCATGAGTTCGCGGAAAGCTGCGCTTTCCACCAACCGATAGGGCATCATTTCAAACGAGATTAGTTTGGCAATGTGGGCGTTCAAACCCAGTGTACGCGGATGAGAGACTGAGTACTTTCTTGACCTACTCATAGTGTCTGGGAGGGTGAGCTGGACTTGAGAGCTGCATATGGTGGAAGTAGCGGTGGACAGGGCGGACTGAGAGAGGGTTGATGATGGTGATGGAGTTGGTGTTCTTTCTGATGGCCTAGATTCAGTATTTCGTTGATATAACAGTGGGATTCCCTTACTGCTGTGGCCTTTCAACGACACCTCAACATTTGCTGCTGTGCTAACCGGTGGGCTTACAGTGGGGGAAACAATGTAGCGTTGCTGACTACCTTCTTTGTGATAAGTTGCACATGTGGCACTTGAGTTTTGGTGTTGTGTCCACGCTTGCAAGTGCATGCTGGTTAAATGTCTAAGCATGCAACTGGTATTCAAATTTTTCAGATTTTTCCCTCGGCTAAAGGTCTTTGCGCACTTCTTACAGATAACCTTGGCCTGATCATGAGGATTTTGTTCAAAAAAGTGCCACACTGCACTCTTCCTACTTTGGCAGACATTTTGCGGCCTAGCACGCTGTGATGTTTTGACCCTCTGGACAAGCTGTCCAGCAACTCTTTTGATTTTTGGAACCTGTCTTTGGAGTGCTCCGGGCCTGCCAGATAACAGCTGTTGCGATGTTGATGTCTGCTGTGGATGCTCCTCATCTGAGCTATTGGAAGCAGCACCCTCTTCCCCCAATGGATGCCAATCTGGGTCATCCATCACCTCCTCTTCAATGTCATGTGCACCTTCCTCTGTGTCACCGTGTATGGTGGTATAGTGTGCGGGAAGGGGCACCTGAGTCTCATCAGGGTCAGAATCTGGCTCTGTACACTGCAAGGACAATGTAGTGCTCTGAGTGAATGTACCAGCAGAATCATCTATCAGCGGCTGTGCATCAGTGCACTCCATGTCAGATTCAACTTGGCCTGGGTAATTCACCATTTCACTTGATAATCCAGGCATGGTATGTGAAAACAGCTCCATGGAGTAATCAGTAGTATGGCCTGCGTCATCCTTCAATCTTGGTTGTGGTGAAGGACACAAGGAAAGGTGTGGTTCATGAACATGAGCCTCCAATGACGACTCAGTGCTTTTACTTTTTACAACTTCAGAAGAGGAGGTGATAGAGCTGGAGGCTGAGTCAGCAATGTAAGACAAAACTTTTTCCTGATGCTCTGGCGTTAAAAGCGGTTTGCCAACTCCTAGAAAACTAAGCCTTCGAAGCCTTATGGAGCCAGACGATGATGCAGGCTCAACACCTCCTGCATTCGGTCCTATTTTGCTTTTGCCACTACCATCAGATCCACCACCAACACCATCATTACCAGCTGCCAACCCCCGCCCAATTCCACGGCCTCTTCCACCAGCCTTCTTCATTTTTGGTAGAAATGTAGAAAAAATCCAACAAACTATATAGTAATGTAAAACAAGGTACAAGCTGTCTATAGGACAGGGGAGATTTAGATTTTCTGCACACACTAGTGGACACTGGACACTTTTGGATTGTGTGAGGCCCACTGAATATCAGAGCGCTATGTCACAGGCTCGATGGCACAGGTGTGAAAAAAGTGACTACAGGATAAGGGAGATTTTGAATTTCTGCAGACACTTGTGGACACTGGACACTTGGATTGTGTGAGGCCCACTGAATATCACAGTGCTATGTCACAGGCTCGATGGCACAGGTGTGAAAAAAGTGACTACAGGATAAGGGAGATTTTGAATTTCTGTGAGATTTTGAATTTCTGCAGACACTTGTGGACACTGGACACTTGAATTGTGTGAGGCCCACTGAATATCACAGCGCTATGTCACAGGCTCGATGGCACAGGTGTGAAAAAAGTGACTACAGGATAAGGGAGATTTTGAATTTCTGAAGACACTTGTGGACACTGGACACTTTTGGATTGTGTGAGGCCCAATGAATATCAGAGCGCTATGTCACAGGCTCGATGCAGCAGGTGTGAAAAAAGTGACTACAGGATAAGGGAGATTTTGAATTTCTGCAGACACTGGACACTTTTGGATTGTGTGAGGCCCAATGAATATCAGAGCGCTATGTCACAGGCTCGATGCAGCAGGTGTGAAAAAAGTGACTACAGGATAAGGGAGATTTGGAATTTCTGCAGACACTTGTGGACACTGGACACTTTTGGATTGTGTGAGGCCCACTGAATATCAGAGCGCTATGTCACAGGCTCGATGGCACAGGTGTGAAAAAAGTGAATTGTAGAATTGGACAGAATAGGAATCTCCCTAGAGTGTAGGTCTGTAAGAACGGAACAAGTCCTCCACAGTGACACACAGATAGCTTCACTGTGGCTGTGATAACAGCCGTTACACGGTACTGTGTGAGGAGCGTACACCGCTGTATGGTGTGAATAAATGCACGTTCAGTACCTTAGCAGGACAAAAAAAAAATTGGGATTGCTTTTAAAAAAGTAGTTTGCAGAGCAGTGGGGAAACAGCAATGCAGCTGTCAGGAAGCCTTAGAAGGCAGCCTAACAACCAACACCGCTGATCCACCACAATATAGCCTCCCCTTGCACTGCACACACAGTGACTGGTGTGTTGCACAGGCAAAAATCGCTAGCAGCAGAAGCAGTTTTTTTGTCTTCTTCCTTGCCTAACGCTCTCCCTACAGAATCAGCAACCTCTCCCTATGCTAAGATCGGCAGAAGTAAGATGGCGGTCGGCGTGCACGACCCTTTTATAACCCCTGTGACGCCCACCAAAGCAAGCCAATCACTTGCATGCCCTTCTGAAAGATGGTGGCGACCCCTGCCTATGTCATCACATTGCCCACAGTGTCCGTGGATCCTGATTGGCTGAAAAAGAGCGCTAAACAAACTTTTGAAACGCGACTTTGGCGCGTAAGTCGTGGCCGACCTCATCCTAGGGTCGGGTTTCGTTTCATGAAACCGGACTTTGCCAAAAGTCGGTGACTTTTGAAATTGTTCGACCCGTTTCGCTCAACTCTAGTTATCCGGGGATACGGTACCCTTTCTCACCTTTGTGCAATCACGTGTAACCCATACTGGGCGTGAGAACGGCTGGCGAGCTGTTAAGCAAGCTACAGCACCTGTGGTTTGCACACGTAAGTTTTTCATTTTTTTCAGGAATGACGGTTAGGCCTAATTCCGGAACTGCGGTTGACCTGCACTTACTGGGAAATCATCGTTCGCGAGTAATAATTGTAATCAGTGATCCCCATCACTAACGTTGTTCAGCGGGTTATCTGCACCTGTAAGCGACAAACGCTGGCCTTTTCAGTGTAGCGCACATGCAGCCACGGACATGTAAGGGCATGACACACCAGTTATTGGCCAATCTCATGTGCCAGAGCCTCCCGTGTCCCTCTAGTAAGCCGGACTCGGACCGCGGGGCATGACGGAGTCTCGTTCGTTAACGGAATTAAGCTTGCAATGTGTGCATCTGTTCTGTAGCTGGCATGGTTGAGGTTGCCCGTGTTGAGTCAAATTACGCCGTAGGCTCCACTGCTGGTGGTGCCCTTCTGGACATTCCTTTAAGGTTCAGCTTTGCAACCATACTGCCCACGTAAAACAAACACTTTGCCTTCATGAACGCTGTTTGGAGGGTCATGACTCGTGGGAATAACGCCGCCCAATCAGTTAACCTGCTAGAGAGGTCCTTCTTTGCTCCCAAGCATGACATCACACTCCCTAGGAGGAAGGTAATGCCACTGTGGCGACCGTACTCCTGGGGGCGACACAAGTGCACTGATGCCCAGCCACTGCTCGATGAATCTGCTGGTACATTGACCCAGACCACTACATTCCCCTCGCACGCTACCCGGCCTGAATCTGACCCTGATGAAACTCAGGTTACCCTTCCCATATACAGTTCCATCTTACACGGTGACAAAGAGGAAGCTGCAGATGAAAGTGCAGGTTCGGCCCACCCGCCATCAGACACACCACCGTACTATCAGGGGCCCTGTGCCAGTGCCGTCGCCAACGAGTGGGCCCCCACTGCTTGCTCAGGATCACAGCACTTGCAAGGTTGAAATACTGTGCAGTGAGATGGAAGATGGGGACGACGAGGAGTCCAGACTAGTACAGGGATTCCCTAGCGAGGAGACTTATTTCATTGTTTTCAATGTTGGGACAGCAATTTTTGGGGAGCACTATACTCTGGAGAATGATAGATGGGGCCCACCATACACTGGAACATTCCAAAGGTGGACATCAGACACTGGAGCAGCATTTACAGGGCCCATTATACACTAGAGCATTAGAAATGGGGCCCATTATGTTTGGAGCATTATTTGGGCCCATAAGACAGTGGAGCTTCATCCATGGGGACCAACATATACTGTAGCATTATGTGGAGCTCATCATATACTGTTTCAAACATTATATGGGACCAATGATTCTGTATGTAGAAATAGATGAGCCTCGTCATGAGATGTAAAAAGTGAAGTATTTTTCATTGTACTATACCGCTATTTCTCTGCCGTATCGGAGCATGATGAGTTGTGGTATTATGTGTTAAAGGGGCGCTCTTTCGCCCAGGGCACATGAAAACCTGGAGCCAGCCCTACCCCCCCACAACTTTAGCCAAATAACCCCCATTTTTCAGTGCGTAACTTGTATTATGAAGTTAATTAAGGTTGACCAGCTTAAGTAAGAAGAATTGATGCTTTTGGCATTCAAATGAGCACTGTAGGTGTGTTTCCTGTCCTCCTCTCACTGCCGACTTTTATTCCCCATTGACTTACATTGGGTTTCGTGTTTCGGGACGACCCCGACTTTTCCCTATAATCGGCCGATCTTGCTCGACCCGACTTTTGGAAAAGTCGGGTTTCACGAAAAGAAACTCGACCATAAAAAACCAAAAGTCGCTCAACTCTATAACTGACCATTAAGTTTTGGGTTTTTTTTTTTCTCTTCTGAGAACTATGGATCCCATACAATCTCTGGCTGAACAGATGAAAAATCTGAGTGAGATGTTTCAGGGTTTATCTCTGGAGCAGCAAACTCTTGCTCGTTCTCAGCAGCAGGTTTCTGAGACGTGCGGGGGGCTTTAGCTGCTGGGCTTCTGGGGGCTGGGGCGAATGACGTTGTTTTGGTGTCTCCAGAACCACCTGTTAAACTGCCTGACTTATTTTCTGGGAACAAAAAGGAGTTCAGGGTCTTCATGGAGGGGTGCAAACTCTTCTTTAGTTTGAGGCCACGTTCCTCTGGGGACGAAAGTCAGAAGGTAGGGGTCATTATGTCTTTATTAAGAGGGTCCCCACAAGCTTGGGCTTTCTCCCTTCCTCCCACTGCCCCTGAGAGAGTGTCTGTGAATGCGTTTTTTGAGGCCCTCGGGCACATATATGATGAGCCGGACCGAGTGCGATTGGCAGAGGACATGGTGATGAGTGTCTGTCAGGGGAAACACTCGCCTGAGTGGTTTTGTACAGAATTCCGCCGCTGGGCCGCAGAGGTCTCTTGGGATGACGCCGCACTCCGAGGGCTCTTTCGCAGAGACTTATCCGAGCGGTTACAGGATGCCTTGGCATTACATCACCCACCTAACTTACTCGAGGACGCCATGACCCAGGCCATCCGGATGGACCGCAGGCTGTGGGCCAGGGGGGTGATGCAGGCGGAGACTCCATTGTTCCCTAGTGGAAAAGAGACTGTTTCTGTGCCCATGGACGTAGGGGCTCTCTCCCTGAAGGAAAAGGAGAGACAACGCCGGAGAGAAAAGCAGTTATGCTTCTACTGCAGTAAAACATGACATTGGAAAAGGGAGTGTCCTGATTGTCAATCCTCAAACCAGTAGATGGGAAACGACTAGGTCTGGGTAGTCAGCGGGGAGACTACTCAGACCCTCAGGTACCCTTTTCCTCATTTTCTAAGGTGTTGCTTCATGTGGAACTGTTAGTGGATGATTGTTGTTTTCCCTCTACAGCTTTCGTGGACTGCGGATCATCCATCAATCTCATTGACTCCCAATTGGTCACATGCTGTAAGATAGGGACAGTTAGACTTAAGGTTACGATCAAAGTGGTGGCCATTGACTCCCCCCCTCACTAAAGAGGGAATTCTCTTTATGTCTGACTTGTTTTCGCTCAAAGTGGGCGCTACCCATGTGGAAAAATTAAGTTGTTTGGTTCTGGACAATCTACCAGCAGGATTGGTGTTGGGCATGCCCTGTTTACAACGCCATAACCCAGCCATTAACTGGAAAACGGGGGAGATTGTTCAGTGGGGGTTTAATGATTCGATGTTATGTGATAAGTCTGCACTATTGGTTGAACCTGTTAAATCTGTATCTGTGTCATCTGTCAAGCTGGAAGGTATTCCTGAGTACCTGAAAGAATTGGAAGATGTGTTCTCTGAAAGCGAGGCCGAGACGTTGCCGCCACATAGACCCTTTGACTGCGCTATCGAGTTAGTCCCGGGGGCTAAATTGCCTAAAGCCCGTCTGTTTAATTTATCTGGCCCTGAGTGCTTGGCCATGAAAGATTACATTGCTGAGAGTCTTCGCAAAGGACACATACAGTACATCCCTCAGTCTCACCTGTGGCGGCAGGGTTTTTTTTTGCAAAGAAAAAAGATGGTGGTTTACGTCCCTGCCTCGATTTTTGTGAGCTCAACAAGATTACTGTACGTAATACGTACCCCCTTCCGTTGATTCCCAATTTGTTTAACCAACTTTCAGGGGCAAAATTGTTCTCCAAACTGGATCTTTGGGGGGCATATAATTTGATAAGGGTCCGAGAGGGGAATGAATGGAAAACCACGTTCCTCACGACCGAGGGACTGTTTGAAAATTTAGTCATGCCGTTTGGTCTTACCAATGCCCCACCCATATTTCAGAATTTCATCAATGTGGTATTCTCGGATCTCATTGGTCATTTTGTTGTTATTTACTTAGACGATATTCTGATATACTCTCCCGACAGTCAATCTCATCTGAATCATGTACGAACTGTTCTCCAAAGACTGAGGGAAAATCATCTGTATGCCAAATTGGAGAAATGTGTGTTTTTTGTTCAAGAATTGCCTTTTTTGGGATTAATTGTGTCCTGTGAGGGTTTTCGCATGGACCCCAAGAAGGTGCAGGCCATTGCAATTTGGGTGCAACCCCGAGACCTTAAGGGTCTTCAGCGCTTCTTGGGGTTCGCCAATTATTACCGCAAATTTATTCGGGGGTTTTCACAGGTGGTCAAACCACTCACAGATCTTACTTGTAAAGGTGCGGATCTGAGAAACTGGTCCTCACTCACAAAAGAGGCCTTTGCGACCCTGAAAAGAAGCTTTATGTCTGCTCCCGTGTTAGTACAGCCAGATCCGTCCAAAACATTCGTCGTGGAAGTGGACGCCTCTGAGGTGGGGGTGGGGGCAGTGTTGTCCCAAGGGCCTGCCACTCTAACCAACCTCAGGCCATGTGCTTTCTTTTCCAAGAAGTTCTCTGCTGCACAAAGAAATTATGACGTAGGCAATAGAGAGCTTCTTGCCGTCAAATTGGCGTTTGAAGAATGGAGGCACTTTTTGGAGGGGGCCAGTCACCCGGTTACGGTGATCACAGATCACAAAAATTTGTCATGCATTGAGTCTGCTAAGAGACTAACGCCCAGACAGGCCCGTTGGTCACTTTTTTTTCCCATTTTCAGTTTACGACTACATTTCGTCCAGGGTCTAAGAATGTCAAGGCTGACGCCTTATCGCGCAGTTTTCAGCCGGTATCGCCCCCTGAGCCATCGTCCTCCATTCTTCACCCTGGGGTTGTGATAGCAGAGGTCTCATCTGAATTTGAACAGGAGATTCAGGGGGCCCAGTCGCGGGCCCCGGCGGCCAAGCCGGAGGGGAAGTTGTTTGTCCCAGAGCAACTTCGCCTGAAACTCTTGCAGGAGTTCCATGAATCCAAGCTGAGTGCTCACCCTGGTATTTCAGCCACGTGTCTGGCGGTGGCTAGGATCTTTTGGTGGCCTACCCTTGGTTCTGACATAAAAAAATTCATTGCTGGTTGTGGGGTCTGCGCTCGTTCTAAAAGCTCTCATAGCCGGCCGGCAGGGGAGCTGATGCCCTTGGCAGTGCCCGAAAGACCATGGACTCACTTATCCATGGATTTTGTTACCAATCTCCCTCCATCTAAGGGTAATACAGTGGTGTGGGTAGTGGTGGACAGGTTTTCTAAGCAGGCTCATTTTGTACCCCTGTCCGCACTACCATCAGCTGAGACGTTGTCCAGGTTGTTTGTGCAGCATGTGATCCGGTTGCATGGGGTACCCCTGAATCTGGTGTCTGATCGTGGTGTGCAGTTTGTGGCTAAGTTTTGGCGTGCTTTCTGCAAAAAATTAGGGATGTCTCTGTCCTTTTCGTCTCCATACCATCCTGAGAGCAATGGTCAGACGGAGCGCACTAACCAGTCCCTGGAACAGATCCTCAGGTGTCTAACCTCTGCTAGACAGAATGACTGGTGCGATGCACTGCCGTTGGCTGAATTTGCCTTCATTAGTCGGGTGAGTTAATCCACGGGTATGACTCCTTTTTTGATCAATTATGGGTTCAGTCCTCATTTTGGTGAGTTTTCTCGTCTGGACTCGGGGTGTCCTGGGGCTGATGGCTCTGTTCAGCGATTAAAGAATACATGGGCAGAAGTTCAGCGGAGTATATCTAGGTCTCAGGGCAGGTATAAGTTTTTCACGGACAGGAAATGAACACCAGGGCCCACGTTTCAGGTTGGAGACAAGGTTTGGCTCTCCACTCGAAACATTAAGTTGAAGGTTCCTTCAGCCAAGTTGGGGCCCAAATTCATTGGCCCATACAAGATTGTGGAAAAAATCAATCCAGTGGCGTATAGGCTGTGCCTTCCACCCCCTTTCAAGATCCCTAACGTCTTCCACAAATCTCTACTGAAACCTTTTGAAGCAGTCCGGGGAGACTCCGAGTCCGCTGTTCCTCCTGTTTTGGTCAAGGGGCAGGTGGAGTACGAGGTTGGTCATATCGTAGATTCCAGGTTGGTACGGCGGTCGGTACAGTACCTGGTTCATTGGAAGGGGTATGGACCGGAAGACAGGTCCTGGGTACCGGCCCGGTTGATGCATGCTGATCACCTGGTCCGGGCTTTCCATGCTAAGTACCCGGGCAAGCCTGGAGGTCCAGAGGCCCCCCGTTGAGAGGGGGGTACTGTCATGATCTCAGTGCGGATTTGACTCGCACACGTGGGGTTAATGTCTGGAACCAGTGCTGATGACTGGCATTTCTGGGGTTAAAGGTTGTGATCCCAGTGCAGGCTTACCTGCACACCTGGGGCTATGATTGTGGCCTCTCCCTGGTTCTGGGAGAGGCTTCTTATAGCCTCAGGATGCTCCCATCCCCATCAGTTATACTTTCGCCCTTGGCATTGTGTGGTGACCCCTGATTGTGTTTGTGCTGTCTTCTGGTTGCTTGATTCTCTGTGTACGACTCAGTCTTTTCTCTGGATATTGCTTTGGATTCTGCTTGGTACCTTCTATGTCTGTTTGATTTTGACTTCTGCTTTGCCCTGACTATCCATTCTGTCTCATCCCTGGTACTTTACTGATATCTCTGTGTATGACCTCCATTTTGCCTGACTCTGAGTATTACTGTATAGTGTCCTGCCATCTCTGAAAGCAGGATGCTAAGTACCGCCCCCTTGCAGTCACATGACCGTAGGTCCTGTGACTGCTTGCTAAACTTCAGCGTCCACAGGTCCTGTGTATCTGTACTTACCAGCTGTACCTGACCCCGGGCCCCCTACAGTGCGGGTGAGTCCCTGCTCAGCAGAGGCTGCACGCCGACACTGACAGGATCCTGACAAGATGTAGTAAGAATGGCATTCTGAAAACAGGTACAGTTTTATCAGTGTATACTGGTTTTCAGGCCAAACCCTTAAGTATGAAGCCAGCGTACCTATTTTACATACATCTAAATTAGTTGGCTTTAAGCAGGCTATATACATTAGAAAATTGGCAGATAGCTATCTCTCCCAGCTGCTTCATGTATATGATTTGTCAGCTTGACTGAGTGTCCAACTGGGACAGAGTAGAAAACCACTGCCAGACTTTTCGGGCAGCAGCTTTTCTCACATGAAAGAAAAAGTATCAGCAGTTAAAATTCCACTGGCAAGATAATTTTAAATTTCAGTATGGGGTTTGGACTTAAATGCCGTATACATTGATAAAACTGCAACAATTCATATAGGGGGGATGCTGGTCAAGAAAGATAGCAGTTTGCTGAAAAAATGTTTGGCCAACCATTCTCTTTTAAAGTCCATATTTCCAACTGATTTGCATGTTCCACACACTGGTTTTTTGAATTAGCTTTGTCCTGAACCCAGTTTTATCTTGGAGCAGTGGCTTTAAAGAGCACTATTTATTTCCAAGCCACTCACCTAAACAGGTCGTTGCATGAAGTATTGAATATATTTTGCCATAAAGATTGTCAGGATAGCCTTGTCAACCATAAGGGTATGTCTCCACGTGGCGTATTGACAGCACTTTGGAAGCAGCTCCGCCCAAAGCGCTGCCGGCTTTTGTATGTGCGGTGATTCTGCATGTGTTCATTGAACCATGCAAAATCACCGCATGCTATACATAGACTGTGTAATTTATATTGGAGAGACTGAGTGCCTCCACAAGATAATTAGACATGCTGCGGTCTATAAAGACGCACCGCATGTGCGTATATGCAGGTCTGCCACCTGTGTCTTTGAACGCATAGTGGAGATGGGATTTCATAAAACCCTCTCCACTATGCTGTAACATCTGGATGCTGCGGATTGGACGCTGTGGCTGTAAACAGTGTCCAATCAGCAGCGTTTTCTGACCGTGGAAACATACCCTAATACTCCATAACCGTGTAAGGCCCAACTTCCATATTATATTACCTCTATACATTAAAATATACTTGTCTCCTTAATTTTTTTAAAGGAAATCAGCACTAAAGTGTATTTTTGGCTATCAGCCATGTCATCTTGGGAAAGTTGGACAGAATGGTCAATCTGGGACTATCCAATAAACCTAAAAGTCATGTTCCTATGATTTTTTAAACTGAAATGTGAAGGCTAAAAAGAAAAAGCCAGGGTCATGAAGACCCCATACACATCAGATGATGGCACAGAATGCAGTTAATCAAAATGTTTCACCACTTTTCAGATTCGTAAGGTATTCACAATACAGTATCAGGTCTAATCTAGTTTTTTTTAGCCTGTAAAGGGTTGTCCCCTTTCAGAAAATATTGGTGCAGTTTGTTATAAGAAAATAAACTACTCTTTACTCACTGTTCCCAGGTCCAGCGCTGAGTCTCCGCCGCTCTGCTGCCAATCATTGAGCTCACCAGCTCTGAGAGGAGTGTTCCATGTAACGGGCAGACCCGTGTAAGGGGGACGACCGGACCGCGGGTATCTGCTTGCCGGGGCCAGAACTTTCGAGGCTGCATCCCCTGCTCCCTGGGGAAGCTTTAGTGAGGCGGACCTTCCCCTGTTGCCTGGGGGAAGCTCTAGCGAGGCAGACCTTCCTGCTGACCGATCGGGGCGGGGAGATAAAGGAGAAAGTGCGCGCAGCAGAGGAGTTTGGCGCGAACAGAGTGCAGCACGCAGTCAGGTGAGCGATGCACTCCGCTATCCCTAATCACACAGAGCACCGGCGCCGCGACAGGCCATACTGACAGGGTCCCCCGCCTTCTGCAGCGGGACCGCTGTACTGATGGGAGCCTTGTGTTCAGCAGCAGCCAGGCAGAGGAGTGCTCCTTCATGGGAGCATCAGCAGCATGCAGGCCATTGTCCTCCATCTCCCACCACCAGCAGCAGGGACCAGAGAGGGAGAGGTACGTACAGTGTGTGCCTGAGACTACAGAGAGAGGTACAGTGTGCCAGTGACTACCAGAGAGAATGGCGCCGTACGCTCAGTGTCCATGAGTACAGCACACGTGCCACATAAGAGGGAGCGCATACGGGACAGACACTTGCGCTCTGACTTCACCAGTGTATATTTGCAGAGCCACATTGGGCTCGTACAGGACTGTGGCCCGTACCCTCGTCAGCCACTGCAGTATATGGACTTGGCTCAGCGGAAGGTAGCGGAGACCGACCACTACCGTCAGAAGACGGGGCATTGATGCCACAGGACCTTCCTGGAAAAGACACCGCACCAGCCGTTGCCGGCGCTATTGAGCTCCCAGCAGGAGTTTCAGTTTGAGGAACTCCTGACACAAGTGCTTCACAGGAACTGCCGCTATCTGAACCGTTGTTCTTCAACTCACAATATCCTTTGCCATTTGAACTGTTTAATCCCCTGTTTAACCCTTTACCTCCCTGCGGGGAGTATTCCCCTGTTATTAAACTTGTTAACCCTTGCTCTGCCTCCTCCGTCACTGCATCCAGCAACCTGCTCACACCTGCTAAGATCATTTATTAGCTAAAGTAATGTTGACGTGACAATAGCTTCGCAGGCAATACCAGTTACCGGAAGCAGTGGAGATTCAGCACTTGACTGGATGGTGAGTAAATTGCAATTTGATTTTTTTGTTTTTAATAAAAAACTGAACCTTGAGGCTAAGATTTTCTGAATGGGGACAATCCCTTAGCAAGAGATAATGGCACACTCATGACGTTGGTATTGTCAAGTGGTTTACCTCAGGGGAGACCAAGCTTCCTGGCTTTCCCCGTACCCCCGCGTGACCATGGAAAACCCCACAACCTCACTGGCGCCAACTAAGACACGGACACAAGTATTTTCTTTGAAATTTTTATGGCCACAGCAGCCTTTTAGTAAACCAACAAAACAACAATAAACACTGTATCATAAATATCATAAGTACAATGACTTGAACACTGAAAGGAGGAGTCCTTGAAGCCACAAGATCATGGTGAAGTAGTCCAAAATACTGTGAACAAACCCCGTCCATTTGCTCCCAGCCATTACCCCACAGGCTCAGGAGCACCAGCACACCAATAGATATTGTCCACGAACTACTTGGAGATTCGCCTACTTCCGACGGAAACTCCCCATCCACCTTTCACCAGATCATGACCAGCATACTTTTTAACGGAGGAGACCCAACACACCGAGTCCCCCCCTCCTCCAAAACCTCCATGACCCAAAATTAAAATAACGCTCCAGGCTGACAAAAAAGGGAGGGAGGGTGGGACTGTTTCGGTGCTGGGAGAGCAGGAACAGAGGGAGGGCACACCCCTGACCCTCACCTAAATACCCTCTGACTCCCCTCCCTGTTAACCCCTCCCCCCACTAAACCCTCCAACCCCCCCGTCATGTTGGCCTCTGCCCACGCCTCCTATGGGGGAGCTGGGAGGCTTACTCCGGCCACTTCTTGACGTTGGTATTGTCAAGTGGTTTACCTCAGGGGAGACCAAGCATCCTGGCTTTCCCCGTTACCCCCGCGTGACCATGGAAAACCCCACAACCTCACCGGAGCCAACTAAGACACGGACACAAGTATTTTCTTTTGAATTTTTATGGCCACAGCAGCCTTTTAGTAAACCAACAAAACAATAATAAACACTGTATCATAAATATCATAAGTACAATGACTTGAATACTGAAAGGAGGAGTCCTTGAAGCCACAAGATCATGGTGAAGTAGTCCAAAATACTGTAAACAAACCCCGTCCATTTGCTCCCAGCCGTTACCCCACAGGCTCAGGAGCACCATCACACCAATAGATATTGACCACGAACTACTTGGAGATCCGCCTACTTCCAACGGAAATTCCCCATCCACCTTTCACCAGATCACGACCAGCATACCTTTTAACGGAGGAGACCCAACACACCGAGTCTCCAAAAACCAATTTCCACCGACTTCAAGGACTCCCCCCTCCTCCAAAACCACCACAACGAGGGGGCCTTGAACACCTCAATGACCCGAGACCCCCCAACCCGCCATGCGACGGCCTTTTCTATACCATCCTTAAGGGCGAGGGCCCAAATATCGGAACCCACCGCATTTAAATGGATCCCGTCCGCCAACAAAAAATCACCCTCGCCCTTTTCCAAATCGAAATGCCGCATGGCAACACCCCCATTTCTAACAATAAAAGCAGACACCGCTCTGTTAACTTTTATCCTGGCCCGATTAACCTTCTCCAACGATCTCATAGACCGCCAACGCCTGCGTGGCACAATCTCAGACCACACAATAGTGATCTCCCGATACATCAACCACAACCGTAAGCAATCCTGCTTAATGTCCTTGACCAACTCCCGAAAAGGCCGAACCGCCAGATCGTTACCCCCAGCGTGAATAACGAGAATATCTGGTGCCTGGTCCAACCGGATGCACTCGTGGACCTCCGGCAACACCCTTCGCCACACCAGGCCCCTGAAACCGAGCCACCGCACCACCGCCACAGTCCTGGGAATCCCCAGCTATCTGCCTTCATTCCTTACTTTGGCTCGCAATGCTCCCCAATAGATGAAGGAGGACCAAAAATCCAGGCCAGAAGCGGTTCAGCACCTGAAACACAAAACAACACTAACAGAAAAACATACTTGCAGCATAAATTTAACACCAATCCACTCAAACACCTGTTCGACCCCATGTTCACTACCAACCAAACCACCCCCCCTTTTTCAAATTAAGGCCGAACATAACTGCGGTACCGATTAGACCTCCACCCACCAATGCGCTGTATTAAAGAGGGACCCAAACCATGCGCTGCTGCCTCGGTCACCGCCCCTATCCTAAATGAATGAGAGGCAAAGCGAGAATCATCTATCCCCAAACACCGAATGGATTTTTTTTTAAAAAACCGCGCCAAACTGATACCGGGACAAACTACCCCCGTCTGTGTGGCACAACAAGGATCCGCTCAAACTGGGACGAAGCTCCGAAAAACTACGCAAACACTGAACCGGGCACATTACGGAACCAGACACACCACCCAACACAACTCGCCGGCCTTTACCAGACTTTTCCGTTTTAGACCTTCGCAGCCAGAATTCAACCCCCTGTGAGGTCAATACCGCATCCCTTGCTAACAAGCCACCCATCGACACTTTATTGGGTGACACAAGCTCCCCAACCCGTAACGCCCCAAAAAATGCAAACGAGAAGGCCAGGCGAAACAACACAACCTCATATCGATCCGAACAGACCGATTCAAGAACCCGACCCCATTTCTACAGCAGATTAAACGATACAGGCCGTCTTATATCACCCCCACCTCTGAAATGGCGGAAACCTTTTGCCACCTGTTTGACCAAAAATGTTTTCGTCAAAAACCCTGCTCCCGCACAACCGAAAACCAAAAGACAAACCTGCTAATAAGCGCGTTACCTTTGCACGCGACCAACCCTTGCTCGCACCTCGCCCCAACCAGGACAACAACAATCCCTCCTGATCAAGCCCAGCCCAACTAGTTTGACCGGCCGTAAGGACCTCTTCCCACATCCGCCACACTGCCCGGTAAGCCTCCCAAGTTCTTGGTGCCAGTGACGATTCAATCAGCGACTCTGCGGCCCATAAGTCACCCTCCACAGCTCCTCCGGACAAGTTAGCCCGTCGATCTCTGCTTCCGGAGCCAAAGAACGAAAACGATCCCACTGCGAACGAGAGAGAGAGTCAGCTATCTTGTTCCTTAAGCCGGGCACGTGCGCCGCGGTCACATGGGCATTCAAAGACCAACACAATAGCACCAATTGCTGCAAAACTCGAGCGACTGGAGGGGACAACACGGTGAGACCATTAATTGCGCTCACAACGCCCATGTTGTCGCAATTAAAACGCACACGCTGGTTCCTGAAATCCCGCCCCCACAAATGCACCGCCACTAGTATCGGAAAAATCTCCAACAACATGATGTTGCGCACCCGACCAGCCGAAACCCACGTGTCAGGCCAATGAGCCGCACACCATTGCCCTCTGAAATAGGCACCAAAACCGATCCTGCCAGCCGCGTCCGTAAATAAATCCAATGCATCGTTACCTACCACCTCCGCCATTATCAAAGAACGACCGTTGGACTCTTCCAAAAAGGACTCCCAGACTGCCAAATCGTCCCTGAGCTCCACCGACAGCCTAACAAAATGGTGGGGAGCCCGAATCCCCGCAGTAGCGCTCCGGCGGCCTCACCCGCCTTGATCTGCGCTCCCTCCCGTCGGCCTGCCCGGGGATACCTGGGAGCAGGCCAGCGACTTGTGCCTCCAGCCATCCTGGAGGCTGCCCCAGCGCTGCAGCCCGCAGCCGATCCAGGGCCTCTTCAACTCCTGACATCCCGGTAAGTGGATGATGTGGGTGGTACTGCTTCGGTGCTGGGAGAGCAGGAACAGAGGGAGGGCACACCCCTGACCCTCACCTAAATACCCCCTGACTCCCCTCCCTGTTAACCCCTCCCCCCACTAAACCCTCCAACCCCCCGTCATGTTGGCCTCCGCCCACGCCTCCTATGGGGGGCTGGGAGGCTTACTCTGGCCACTTCTTGAGCCTGTCTTATTATCTCTCTCTCATTCTTTGGTTCATCCAAAGTTTTTTGCCCCCTTTTCGTGTTTTTTTTACAGGTGCTATTATTCCCCAGAAACAATTAAGAAATTACTTTTAATGTATTACTATATTTTAGAGGAATTTTCATTTATTTTTAAAAATGTAAACTCCCACAGAACAGGTTAATGACTTTTGAATTGTTCATTACATAGAAAAAAAACTTTGGGATATAAACTGTGGAGGTTGTGAAGCTTTTTCCTGAAGTGATAGGTGCAGCATGGGATGTAAAATATAGAGGCCATTAGCTTAGGTAGGACTGGTGATTACTTAGTAAGAATGTAGACTAAGTGGACCCAAGTGATACTCATCGTCCATCAGCTCCTCTGCATGGAGTCAGCAGCCTTGTGTCAGAATATCAGCTCCGGGCCATAATCCACTGACACAGCAAGGATGGGAATGCACTGTATAAGGCCCCTGCTTCATTATTGTGCCATAATCTTAAATCTAAATAAATGGTAATGATCCTCCATAGCTCATGCATTACCATCAATTACAAACCACACGCTTTGGTGCCCACAGAGAAAGGTTGGAGAACAGGGAATTTTTAATTTCCTTCTAATTATTCCCAAGACCAAGGACGGAGAAATCTGCTGAGATATGCATATTTAATCTACATCTGCATGAAAGGACGAGGTCTGTTTCAAGCCAGCACCGCCAACAATTTAGGGGACATCACACCAGCATGATGCTGATGCCGTGAGCGCTGAACGGGTTAACAGGAGCGGCGCACCCCCCACTAATGAACATTGTGCTTTGATCCCTCAGTCAGCACCATTTTTTCTCCCAATCACAAGTCTCTCCGGAGCTTCGCATAGAAACACATTTCATTTAATCCAGTTAGAATTCTAACATAAAACAGGCCGACGGGGAGGTGTGAGCTTTAGAGTCATGGTTACAATAAGAGATGACAGGGGAGCCACAACAGTAACCACCGAGCTCACACGCACACAAACTTTTCATCTCTTGCCTTTATTTGAATTTACAAGAGAAGCGTTTGTAGAAGGAGAGGGATAGCCCATTAAAATGTAGCCATCAGGAAAAAGCTTGCAGGCTACGGAAGATATTTGCAATCTGATCTACGAAAAGCTAGTCCATCTGGATAGTCGTCACAGCCGATGACAACATGTTACAAGAGGCCACAGTCAGAGGAAAGTATCAGTAATGAAATTACATCTGTACCCCTTTCAAATGGCTGAAATCAGTCCCATGGAACTGCTTTAATCTTCTTCCAATATTCTGTTTTTAGGAGCAAAGAAACCGGAAGGATTTAATATTTCTTGCATGCTACCACTTATCAGTTGACTTGGAATTTCTTCATTGCATTTCCAATAAAACCGAGAATCTCCTATCTTTACTTATTAGTAAGAATTAGTACTGGATTCCTAACAGTGGTGATTACTGATATTGATTGGTAATTAAGTAATTAATATAAATTAATGGTAATAGGACTCTAACAACCTGCCCAGCATAATAAATGGCCATGCTCATGGTTGCTAAAGCAGGCAATGCGCATTTATCAACTACTAGTATTCTACACCTCAAAAATAATTGGTCTACAAGTCCAAATACTGATTCATAAGGCTATGTGCACATGAGGTATCTCAGACACTGGTGTACCCACTGAGCTTCAGGAAAGAAGTAAGATGCTTCAGGAAAGCGTCATCAGTGTTGTTCCTGACGCGTCTTCTGTGGCGACTTTGTGGCCGTTATTAGTGAAGGGGGGCATTTTTTAGGGGTCTAGTATGTATCACCTAGTGATGGGCTTCTGAGCGAAGCCACCTGAACAATGGGCCAGTCACTTCTTTTACTTATTTATTTTTACTTATATAGTGCCGTTAATCATCCACTTCACGTCTACAAATATATAGTGGTTAAAAGACAATAGAACAAGACTGACAATAACTGACCATATGAACATATGACTCGTTTTTACATTTACATACTGTATGTGTTTGGTTTGAGGCACCATTTTTTACTATTATTTCTTGCATTTACATGTATTTTAATCTGTTTAAATAAAGTTTATTTATTTTACCAACAATTTTTAAAACAATTATTGATCTGAATATTGTGTAGTGACTATAAGATCAATATGTTTATACTGTATATGGGTAGTATGTTTATTATATACAGCTCTGGCAAAAATTAAGAGACCACCACATCAAAACCCTGTCATGGGCAGCCCATTCTCCAGAACTGAACCCCATTGAAAACCTCTGGAATGTAATCAAGAAGGAGATGGATAGTGAAGTATTTTTCATTGTACTATACCGCTATTTCTCTGCCGTATCGGAGCATGATGAGTTGTGGTATGTGTTAAAGGGGCGCTCTTTCGCCCAGGGCACAAGAAAACCTGGAGCCAGCCCTACTCCCCCACAACTTTAGCCAAATAACCCCCATTTTTCAGTGCGTAACTTGTATTATGAAGTTAATTAAGGTTGACAAGCTTAAGTAAGAATAATTGATGCTTTTGGCATTCAAATGAGCACTGTAGGTGTGTTTCCTGTCCTCCTCTCACTGCCGACTTTTATTCCCCATTGACTTACATTGGGTTTCGTGTTTCGGGACGACCCCGACTTTTCCCTATAATCGGCCGATCTTGCTCGACCCGACTTTTGGAAAAGTCGGGTTTCACGAAACGAAACTCGACCATAAAAAACCAAAAGTCGCTAAACTCTACAGATAACATGTATGGATAGCGTACACATTCAAAAGATATGTCTATACATCAGGAGGCAGGCTCAGACGATGTTAGGCCCAGTATGGCTTGCAAGTGATTGCACAAAGGTGAGAAAGGGTACCGTATCCCCGGATAACATGTATGGATAGCGTACACATTCAAAAGATATGTCTATACATCAGGAGGCAGGCTCAGACGGTGTCAGGCACAGTATGGATTTGACGGCCCAGACTACACAGCGGAGGAGCAGGGAGAGGTAAAGATTGCAAATGCTGGGGCCCTGCCCAAGCAAGGGGGGCCCACTCGTGGGCGTCGGTACTGGCACTGGGCCCCTCATAGTACGGCGGTGTGTCTGACGGCGGGTGTGCACCACCACCGTCAGAGACACTTGATTGCACTATGAGGGACCCTGTGCCAGTGCCCGGGCCCAAGAGTCGGCCTACCCACCTGTCCAGGGCAACGGCACTCGCACGGTGTCGTGCGCTAGGTGGTGACCCCGGCCATGGGGGGGGGAGGCCGCACAGTTAGGGAGTTTTAGAAAGTGGCATATGTTGATGTTGGACATTCAGCTGATGCAAAAGGCGAAATAGGTCAAGTCCCAGGAAGAGGTGGACCAAAGCAAGCCATTTTTCTGTCACCCTATGTGTCATCAGGGGAAGGTGGGACAAAATCCTTGGAAACCCATGCATGGTTCATTTTAATGAAGGTTAGATCATCCACATTTTGGGTTGACAGACGGGTCCTTTTTTCTGTCAGGATTGATCCAGCTGCACTGAAGACTCTTTCCGATAGCACACTTGCAGCTGGGCAAGCGAGCTCCTGTAAGGCATATTGTGCCAATTCAGGCCAGGTGTCCAGTTTAGCGGCCCAATAGTCAAAGGGGAATGACCTGTGTGGGAGAACATCGATATGGGAGGAAAAGTAGTTTGTAACCATAGTTGACAACTGCTGTCTCATGTCACTTTCCATCGATGCAGTATTACCAGTTGTGTGAGCGGTACTTGAAAAATCAGTCCACAACATTGTCATGAAACCCCTGCCTGCAACACCACTTCTGCTGTGTGCACCATGAACACCTCTGCCAAGCTGCCCCCGGCCCGTACGGCTCGTGTGAGAACCATCACCGCTGCTGTGTGCTGGGAATGCCTCAAGCAACCGATTTACCAGAGTTGCTTGTTTATTAGCCAATATTAGGTAAAGGTTCTCCTGTGGCATGATGTTTTGTAATTTGCCTTTATAGCGTGGATCCAGGACGCTGGCCAACCAGTAGTCGTCATCGTTCATCATTTTGGCAATGCGGGGGTCCCTTTTTAGGATCTGCAAGGCATAATCTGACATGTGGGCCAATGTTCCCGGTGTCAATGATGCACTGCGAGTGCTGGTTGGAGGAGCACTTTCTGGCAAATCCACATCCCTCCAGTCACGCACAAACCCTGTACCAGACCTTGCCGCGCCAACATTTTCACTTGCCCCACGAGATGCATCCTCCTCCCCTAAGTAATCATTCCCATCATCATCCTCCTCCTCCTCTTCTTCCTCCACCTCGTCCAGGAGAGGTCCCTGAGCAGACAATGGCTGAATGTCATCAAGGATTCCCTCCTCCTCTTCCTCTTCATCAACATTGGCTGCAGACGCCTGCTCCTTAAGGTGCGTCAAAGTTTGCATGAGCAGACGCATAAGTGGGATGCTCATGCTTAGGATGGCGTCGTCTGCGCTTACCAGCCGTGTGCATTCCTCAAAACACTGAAGGACTTTACAGAGGTCTTTCAGCTTCGACCACTGCACACCTGTCAACTCCATGTCTGCTCTCAAAGTGCCTGGCCATGTATCCTCCCACAAATGCATTATGGCCTGCCTCTGCTCGCACAGCCGCTCCACCATGTGCAGGGTGGAGTTCCACCTTGTTGCAATGTCGATAATGAGGCGGAGGTTGGGAAGGTGGAGCAATCGCTGCAGCTTCTGCATACGAATGGAGTGTACAGGCGACCGGCGGATGTGCGCGCACAGTCTTCGCACCTTATGGAGCAGGGCTGTTAACTCCGGATAATTTTTGAGGAAGCACTGCACCACCAGGTTCAAGGTGTGAGCCAAGCAAGGTATGTGGCTGAGTTTTGAAAGGGCTATGGCTGCCACAAAATTACGGCCGTTATCACTAACTACCTTGCCTGCCTCAAGATGTACACTGCCCAGCCATGACTCAGTTTGTCGCTTCAAGTACTCGGCCAGCACCTCGGCGGTGTGTCTGTCGCCCAAACACATCATCTGCAGCACAGCCTGCTGACGCTTTCCACTAGCTGCTCGATAGGGGGACACCTCGTGTGCAACAGTGGCAGCTGCAGATGGAGTGCTCGTACAACTGCGCTCTGTGGACGCAGCCAACTGTTTCCTATACCGTGGGCTAGGCAGCACTGTCCCACCACCGCTGTCCCCTGTGGACCCTGCATCCACCACATTAACCCAGTGCGCAGTGATGGACACGTAACGGCCCTGGCCATGCCGACTGGACCATGCATCAGTTGTGAGGTGCACCTTTCCACTCACTGACTGCTCGAGTGCATGGACAATGCGGTCTTTTACATGATGGTGGAAGGCTGGGATGGCTTTGCGAGAGAAGAAGTGGCGACTGGGTAGGTCATAGCGTGGTACTGCATAGGCCATGAGTTCGCGGAAAGCTGCGCTTTCCACCAACCGATAGGGCATCATCTCAAACGAGATTAGTTTGGCAATGTGGGCGTTCAAACCCAGTGTACGCGGATGAGAGACTGAGTACTTTCTTGACCTACTCATAGTGTCTGGGAGGGTGAGCTGGACTTGAGAGCTGCATATGGTGGAAGTAGCGGTGGACAGGGCGGACTGAGAGAGGGTTGATGATGTTGATGGAGTTGGTGTTCTTTCTGATGGCCTAGATTCAGTATTTCGTTGATATAACAGTGGGATTCCCTGACTGCTGTGGCCTTGCAACGACACCTCAACATTTGTTGCTGTGCTAACCGGTGGGCTTACAGTGGGGGAAACAATGTAGCGTTGCTGACTACCTTCTTTGTGATCAGTTGCACATGTGGCACTTGAGGTTTGGTGTTGTGTCCACGCTTGCAAGTGCATGCTGGTTAAATGTCTAAGCATGCAACTGGTATTCAAATTTTTCAGATTTTTCCCTCGGCTAAAGGTCTTTGCGCACTTCTTACAGATAACCTTGGCCTGATCATGAGGATTTTGTTCAAAAAAGTGCCACACTGCACTCTTCCTACTTTGGCAGACATTTTGCGGCCTAGCACGCTGTGATCTTTTGACCCTCTGGACAAGCTGTCCAGCAACTCTTTTGATGTTTGGAACCTGTCTTTGGAGTGCTCCGGGCCTGCCAGATAACAGCTGTTGCGATGTTGATGTCTGCTGTGGATGCTCCTCATCTGAGCTATTGGAAGCAGCACCCTCTTCCCCCAATGGATGCCAATCTGGGTCAACAACTGGGTCATCCATCACCTCCTCTTCAATGTCATGTGCACCTTCCTCTGTGTCACCGTGTATGGTGGTATAGTGTGCGGGAAGGGGCACCTGAGTCTCATCAGGGTCAGAATCTGGCTCTGTACACTGCGAGGACAATGTAGTGCTCTGAGTGAACCAGCAGAATCATCTATCAGCGGCTGTGCATCAGTGCACTCCATGTCAGATTCATCTTGGCCTGGGTAATTCACCATTTCACTTGATAATCCAGGCATGGTATGTGAAAACAGCTCCATGGAGTAATCAGTAGTATGGCGTGCGTCATCCTTCAATCTTGGTTGTGGTGAAGGACACAAGGAAAGGTGTGGTTCATGAACATGAGCCTCCAATGACGACTCAGTGGTTTTATTTTTTACAACTTCAGAAGAGGAGGCGATAGAGCTGGAGGCTGAGTCAGCAATGTAAGACAAAACTTTTTCCTGAAGCTCTGGCTTTAAAAGCGGTTTGCCAACTCCTAGAAAACTAAGCCTTCGAGGCCTTGTGGAGCCAGACGATGACGCAGGCTCAACACCTCCTGCATTCGGTCCTATTTTGCTTTTGCCACTACCATCAGATCCACCACCAACACCATCATTACCAGCTGCCAACCCCCGCCCAATTCCACGGCCTCTTCCACCAGCCTTCCTCATTTTTGGTAGAAATGTAGACAAAATCCAACAAACTATATAGTAATGTAAAACAAGGTACAAGGTATCTATAGGGCAGGGGAGATTTTGAATTTCTGCAGACACTTGTGGACACTGGACACTTTTGGATTGTGTGAGGCCCACTGAATATCAGAGCGCTATGTCACAGGCTCGATGGCACAGGTGTGAAAAATGTCACTAGAGGATAACGGAGATTTTGAATTTCTGCACACACTAGTGGACACTGGACATTTTTGGATTGTGTGAGGCCCACTGAATATCAGAGCTCTGTCACAGGCTCGATGGCACAGGTGTGAAAAATGTCACTAGAGGATAACGGAGATTTTGAATTTCTGCACACACTAGTGGACACTGGACACTTTTGGATTGTGTGAGGCCCACTGAATATCAGAGCGCTATGTCACAGGCAGAAATTGGCTAGTGTATCACAAACTACAAGGTGTATGTAGAATTGGGTAGAATAGGAATCACCCTAGAGTGTAGGTCTGTAAGAACAGAACAAGTCCTCCACTTATCCTTCCACAGTGACACACAGATAGCTTCACTGTGGCTGTGATAACAGCCGTTACACGGTACTGTGTGAGGAGCGTACACCGCTGTATGGTGTGAAAAAATGCACGCTCAGTATCTCAGCAGGACAAAAAAAAAAAAAAAAAATTGGGATTGCTTTTAAAAAAGCAGTGTGCAGAGCAGTGGGTGAACAGCAATGCAGCTGCCAGGAAGCCTTAGAAGGCAGCCTAACAACCAACACCGCTGATCCACCACAATATAGCCTCCCCTTGCACTGCACACACAGTGACTGGTGTGTTGTACAGGCAAAATCGCTAGCAGCAGAAGCAGTTTTTTTTCTTCTTCCCTGCCTAACGGTCTCCCTACAGAATCAGCAACCTCTCCCTATGCTAAGATCGGCAGAAGTAAGATGGCAGTCGGCGTGCACACCCTTTTATAACCCCTGTGACGCCCACCAAAGCAAGCCAATCACTTGCATGCCCTTTTGAAAGATGGTGGTGACCCCTGCCTATGTCATAACGTTGCCCACAGTGTCCGTGGATCCTGATTGGCTGAAAAAGAGCACAAAACAAACTTTTGAAACGCGACTTTGGCGCGTAAGTCGCCGACCTAGTGGCCGACCTCATCCTAGGGTCGGGTTTCGTTTCATGAAACCCGACTTTGCCAAAAGTCGGCAACTTCTGAAGTTTTTCGACCCATTTCGCTCAACTCTAGTCACAAGCCATCAAACAGAGAAGAACTGCTTAAATTTTTGTGCCAGAAGCAGTGCGAAAGACTGGTGGAAAGCATGCCAAGATGCATGAAAGCTGTTCTTAAAAATCATGGTTATTCCACAAAATATTGATTTCAGAACTCTACCTGAGTTAAAACATTAGTATTGTTGTTTATAGAATAAAATAACAATTTACATTTTAATCAAAAATATACCTATGAAGAGAAAAATCAGACAAATTGAACATTTGAAAGTGGTCTCTTAATTTTTGCCAGAGCTGTAGATTGAAAATCGCCAATGCATGCCAATTTACACTGACATTTTATTACATAGCAAGTGGATGACATTTGGTAATATTTTTCACAATGGCTGCTACTGTAATAAACTCCAGATTTTTATCCCGCAAATCCAAGGTGGAAAATCTGCAACATATTGGCTACATAATGATATTTTTTATGGCAAGTAAAATATATTGTTGCAAAAGAGCTTTAAGAGGATCTGTCACTAAAATTCACAATACAAACTGCACACATTGATAAATTGATCCCTATAGATAATCCGTGTTAAGATGGCTATATAAAGTAATCCTTTTTTAAAGTTTCACTGCCTAATATTAAAGCACCACTCCAGCAGTTTTTTTTATTTCAAAGCTGGAGTGGTGCTACTAATCTAAGGGTACCGTTACACCTAGTGATGCACCAGCGATCCTGACTAGCGATATGACGCAGTCAGGATTGCTGGTGCATCGCTAGGTGGTCGCTAGTGAGCTGCCACACAGGCAGATCTCACCAGCGAAATTGCTGGGGACGGGGATCCCTACTTACCTGTCAGACGCGGCGATCCTGCGTCCTCCCGCCCGGCTCCACGCGTCGCTCGTCGGCGCCACAGGAAGCGCCGCAGGAAGTGACTGACGAGGAATGGTCCAGCAGCTTCTCGCGCGATCAGCGATAACCAGCGGGGGAGCCGGTCGGAGGTAAGTATCACATGCAGCAATATCGCTAGCAATATCGCTGCTACGTCACAAAATCGGTGACTTTACAGCGATATTGCTAGCGATATCGCAGTGTGTTACGGGGGCTTAAGTTCCCTGACCCTATTATTATGCTTATAAGCTACAATCTTCAGCTTTTCCTGACACATAGCCACCATCTTGTGACTGCAACTTCTGATTGGAAGGAAGTCATAGGTAACGGTCACAAACTCTCAGTGTAAGTCTGTGAGAGCTTCATTCTGGCCTCGTTCTGGCTCTCATAGACTTACATTGAGTTGTGCCTACCGGCTCGCCCAGCAAATACTGAAGCAATCCGTCAGGTCACAACCTGAAGAAGACTGACTGAAAAGGCGCCGATAACAGAAGAACGTGGCGGATGATTAGTGGCACCATTCCAGCAGTAAAAAATAAAAAACTCTGGAGAGGTGACTTACAATGATCAGCTATCTGGATTTACAAAATGCTCATTTTTTTATTTTAGAATTATATGGACATACCGGTGTTTACTGGCCTCATCAGGCCTAAGATATTTTTAATGAAGTATGTAGAGTAGTTTGTATTGTAAATTCTGATGATAGATCCACTTTACATGATCTCATTAAACTTTGCATAAATCAGATTACTGGTGAAAACTTCGATCTTGTATATAACAAAGACACCTGAAATTACATGAAAACTAAAAAACGTATTAAGACTCAATCTGTCTGATCCCTGGTTGCTGCTGTGATAAAACACTCCGGGATCGGCTTTGCTGGGGTCAAAGGTCACATGCATTCAGCATGAAACTCAGGCGCAGAGCTGGGATTCGGGTGTAACTGACCCTGGGTCAGGTTTATTAAAGGTGAAAGCAATGCATAAAGGAAATAAAACATAAAACAAATCCTTGCCTGTCCGGCACTAACTAAACAATGGACAACCTAACTACCAACTGGCGGGCTTCTCCCGTCCAGCCAAACCACAGTTGCAGTGGGCACTGCTTCCACTCACGTGTGTCTCTCACACAGACAGGCTCTCTGTGTTCCCAGGCTGAGACACTCACACAACCACCTTGCATCCTTTTATATCCACCTCCCATTATTCATTAGCAAGCAGGTGCGATACTGACCAGACTAGGCCACATAGGAAAGGAATCTGGGCGAGACATACCTGCCCTCATCCACTATTCCCACATGATTCTCACACTGCTTTATATCATTCAGTAGCTTTCCGCTCTGACATGGTGAAGACTTTAGTGCATGATTTTTTATCTGCGTCAGTACAGGGGCATATACTGGCCATAGCTGTGCACTAGACTGTCTATGCCGACATATGAACATCTGTACAACACAATATTACAGACAATACCTCTGTAAAAATGACTTGTGATGAAGCAGTCAGTTTTTTTTCTGTCAGATTCTTACAGAATCCAACTGAATCTGAGCTCTTTATGCAAATGGAGCGATATAACAGTACAGCATTAGTGTTCCTGTATTACAACGCCGTGCAACTCCCCAACTTTATAGGGCGACAGTATTCAGGAGCAAGAGTAAGTAATGACCTCTGCACAGGTCACATAGCAATCTACGAAAACGCTCCTATATAAGTCAATGAACATCTCCAGGCTATAGGTTCCTATACATGTGTCAGCTCAGCTGTAAAGCAAATCTCTAAATGCCGTTAACAGCGCTGACAAGATAACCTGCCTTCATAATCATGCACAGAGAATAAAATAAAAATATAAGTCAAATAATAAAATTACATGGTATTTAAAAATATGTATCAGTAGCTGGTTTTAATTTGTAAAAAAAAAAAATTGTGATCCACGCTCTGTAACATCTATTCAATAAGCGGCTTCCTGGCGAGTCATCAGCTATGTGGCATCCAGTATCATATACTGAGGTTTTCTGATGTGCTCGTAAGTCCCTATATGATGTTACTCCACACCACAAATGTTATTATGGCATGTCAAGGGTCCGAGGATATGCAGATGTCAATGACTATTAATGCCTTACTTTGTAAATCAATTAACTGAGCATAGCTGTTTTAAACAATTAGGCTAAGTGCACACGTACCGGAACTCTCGCGGAAATTACCGCGAGAATTCCGGAATTCCAGTCCGCGGGAAAATCGCATTTTAAATTCCCGCGATTTTCCCGCGGAAAAACTAGCATTTTGCAAGCGTATTTAGCTTGCAAAATGCTAGTTTTTCCGCGGGAAAATCGTGGGAATTTAAAATGCGATTTTCCCGCGGACTGGAATTCCGGAATTTCCGCGGGAAAATATTTAGCTTGCAAAATGCTAGCGTTCTCCAAGCGATCTGTAGCATCGCTTGGAGAACTGATTGACAGGTTGGTCACACTCGTCAAACATAGTGTTTGACGAGTGTAACCAACTTTTTACTACTGAGGCCGCCTATGCGCAGCCTTCCTGCTTCTCTTCACGCTCCCGTTCCCAGTAGTCCTTTGCGAAAATGCCCGCGATGACGTCAGTTCTCGCGGGAACGCGACGTCTCGCGGTAATTCGCGATGACGTCGCGCGAATTACCGCGAGACTTCGCGATCCCGCGAGATCGGACGCCATCGCGGGCATTTTCGCAAAGGACTACTGGGAACGGGAGTGTGAAGAGAAGCAGGAAGGCTGCGCGGGACGTCGGAGGGTGACAATAACAATATTTTTTATTTTAAATTCTATTTTTTACAGGGATATGGTACCCAAAGCCCGGAGGACAGTCTCCTCTCCTCCGGACCGTGGGTACCATCCGCAATTGTTCTGCTTACTTTCCGCATGGTGTGCACAGCCACATGCGGGAAATAAGCGGAACAATGCATTCCTATGGGTGCGGGATCGCCGCGATTCCGCAAATTAATGAGCATGCTGCGGTTTTTACCGCGAAGCGATTCCGCCGCGGTAAAAACCGCAGCATTAGCACAGCATTGCGGAATCCCATAGGAATGCATGAGATGCTTATTTTTCGCTTTTTCGCGGCAAAATCGCACGGTTAAAACTGCCGCGGAAACGCGAAAAAAACGCCACGTGTGAACTCAGCCTTAAAGGGATTTTCCACTTTCACAAATGTGGTGCCCAAACACAAAGACTACTTACCCTCCCTGGGACTGCGCTTGCTTCTTTCCACTACTCTGGGCTTAAGACTTAGGGCAGTTTCACACGTCCAGATAATTCCGGTATCGGAAAAACCAGTACCAGAGCTATCCGTGTCCGTGTGCATACGGAGGTCATCCGTGTGCTCTCCGTATGTCCGTGTGTACCATCCGTGTGCTGTCCGTGTGCTGTCCGTATGCTGTCCGTATGCTGTCCGTGTCCGTGTTTTTGAAAAATTATTTTTAATGTTAACCCTTTGACTTTTAAAAACGCCCACGGACAGCACACGGACAGCTTCCGTGTGCGGTACGTGTTTACACGGACCCATTGACTTGTATGGGTCCGTGTGATCCGTGCTGTTGCACAAAAACGGACATGTCAGCGTGTTTTGCACACGGACACACGGTCCGTGAAAACACGCTGACATCTGCATGGACACATTCATGAGAATGTGTCTACGTGTGTCAGTGTCTCTGGTACGTGAGAAAACTGTCACTACACGTACCGGAGACACTGACGTGTGAAACTGCCCTTAGACTGGTCCAGAGGGGAACGGGTGAATCTCCGGGTGGGCCTCTGTCCTCCTATATGAGCAGTAGTTAAAATGTACTCTGTCTAAGGGTCCCGTTACATTTAGCGATGCACCAGCGATCCCGACAACGATACGACCTGGTCAGGATCGCTGGTGCATCGCGAAATGGTCCCTAGTGAGCTGCCAAACAGGCAGATCTCACCAGCGATGCAGCAGCCCGTCGGCAGTCGCTCTTATCTGTCACACCGCAGCGATGATGACAACTTCCTCCTGCGTCCATGCGTCGCTAGTCAGCGCCAGCGGGACGCCAGCGAGGAAATAAAGGCCCAGGAAATTCGAGCCTGATCAGCGATGTCCAGCGGGGGGGGCGGTCACAAGTACATGTCACATGTAGCGAGATCGCTAGCGATATCGATGTTGCATCACCAAATCGGTGACGCTTTAGCGAGATCGCTAGCGATCTCGCTATGTGAGAAGGGGGCTTAAGTCTCAACTCCCATTAAGGATTATGTTGCAGAGCTGTTTACCATCCACCATAGATTTAGGATTGTTAGATGAAACCACTGAAATCCTATGATAAGAAACAATTAATTTGGTGAGAATTGTCATGAACTGATATGTTTTTAAATCATGATAATCTTAATCTTACTGTTTATTTCTAAGCAATGTCTTTATTCTGTATGTGTATACTTATTCCTTTGGTTTTCTGCTCTGCAGATGCAGATTAACAGCACCTTTGGTGTTAAATACTTTGGAGAACCTACCTATAAGGAGGAAATTCCTGAGAAAGGAACACTTATGGGTGTCAATACATCCCTGTATAAGGCACTAGTGTAAGCTCATTGAAGAAGCACTCCTACTCCCATCAAAGTTTTTATCCTCTTAATATATTGCTGTCATCATATTATATAGCACTATGTACTTACAATTGCTCATTTTGCCTTTCTACCCAGCTAATTGTTCTCTTTTCCATTAGGTCTATGACATCCTGTGATTAAAAAAGTCTCTTTTCCCTGCATATGTCATCCTCCTCTTCAATTCCTGACCCAGCTGCTCCGCTTCTCCTTCCTGTCAGGGATTTTGCAGTGATGTAGAATTGTAGTTCTAATGCTGACTCATGCAGAGAAAAGAGACTTCCTGTTTCTACATAGAGCTTAGGAAGACTCAGTTAGTCAGTTTTTAGTCATGAGATGTCATAGATCCAATGGAAAAGAGAAAAATTAACTGGGAGAAAAGACAGTTAATTGATTGCAATATATCAAGAGGATACAAATTTTGATGGGAGGAGTGTTTCTTTCACCAATAACGGCACAGTTGGTTTAGGCAAGACCTTACTTTTCACATCCCCGGAAGATTTGTTATATAGTGCCAAATCTTTGAGCACTAACTATAGACTGTCACACAATCTTAAACTGTTCTATCATTCAAGTGAGTTTCCCACCTAGCGTGAGTGCAACCAATAAGCTTAGGTATCACTATAAGTGACTATAATCAGTAATGTTCTTCTCTTAAATAAAAAAAAACTGCCTGAAATGTCTGGCTCTGGGACATAAGGGGATGGTACAAATTTTGGAACATTTTTTTAGCCATAAAAATTTTGCAGGTAATGCATTGAGCTCATCATACAGACTCTAGGCAGAGAATTACATATAAACTGATATAACTGGCTTGTGCGGGATAATAGCAAATATTGTGGATGCATTGAAGTGCAGTGGTGACAGGGCGTAGGCTAGTCATTTGTACAGTGCTCAGGCTCCTGCCTCTGTATGGGAGATAGCGACACATTGCTTTATTAAAAAAAATACATTGATCAGGCCTTATTCAGCCATTATCTCAAAGGAATAATAATATTTTTCTTGGACTTAAAGGGTCACCATGTATTCATGATACTATTATACTACTGCCACACTGGGCATGTGCAGAGCGCAGTGCACCGATGAAGCGCCTTACTACGCATTGTCAGAGAGGAAGGGACTTGTAAAGAGCTGGCGGTGATGCTGTTCTTGCACCCTACGTTATTCACACCACAGGGATTTGTTAACATGATTAGTAGGATGACTAATTTGGGGAAAAACAATGCCCCCATGACTAGTCACCCACTAATTATCATATCGCCCCTGCAGTTATAAAATCGATTTTTGGCATTTGCAGAAATCAGTAACATAATGAAATGGGCTTGTTAGGAAGGATTTGATGGCAGCAATGTAGCAATAAACATTGGAGGTCTGATGAAGCTGGCAAGTTTCTTTTAATATTGAGGTTCTATCCTCAAGACAGGACATCAATATTTAATTAGATTGGTTCAAAATCCTGGCACATGCAAGCGGAATAAAGCTGCGCCACTGTTGTAGTGAATGCGATTGAGCCGCAGTACCAGGCAATGCCTGATGTGGATATGTGGCACCGTGTCTGTGCAGCGTTGAATTCTAGAGTACAGTGGCCCCTTCATTGAGCTTATTGTGGGGGCTTTAATCATGGCACTCCTAAGGCTCGGCCATCAATAGTAAAGTCCCAAAGAACAAAGCGGGCTAAGTTCACATTGGGTATGCTTGTTGCGTTTTTTCAGAACACACGCGCATAAATATCTTAAGAAAAAAAAACTATTTCCAATTCTGTGATTTTTTTCATAGCTAAACTTTAGTTACATACTTTTAAAACAACCAAAAACTACCTGGATTATTGAGTTGGAAATGATTCATGAAGCGTCGGCGATACGTGCAATATATTTATGTAAGATACAGTTTTTGAAGGCGACGTGGAGCTGAGTAGAAATCTTCCTGGCCCTAAAAAATGGTGAAAAACAGTTTCAAAGCCACTGGAGAGAGGATGAGAAATACATTATACCTTTAATTATCATGAGGGTTAGGAAACCACAGTGGCTGTGTTCTCCGCGCTAACACTGAGCAGAATGGGTGTCAGCTGTAATTTCCTCCAGCTCTGTCTGTGATGCGTATTGCATTAGGCACCAGAGAGCACTTTCTGCTCGCTGCAAACGTGTTCCGCGATACAAAGGAACCTCCCCCCCTTCTCCGCTCGCTCGCTACACCACAGCCCTCTCCTATCTTTCAGGTCATCAAACGTGGGGGGATGCCGTTCTCATCAAAGTCTTTATCCTAAGGTATGAAAAATGAAGGTCTGGTTTTGACAAGCAATCTTCAGGTGAATGCTCGGTGTTACAGTGACAGAGTTTAAACCCAGAAATTATGCAGGGAATAAAGGAAGTTGCTTCGTCATAGAAAAAATGGATGCAGGGCCCACCTCTTACCAAGGCATGAAATTATTAATTAATGTTGTCATACAAATATTTACAGTGGGTGAAACAAGTATTGAACATGTCACCAATTTTGTAAGTAAATATATTTTTAAAAGCGCTATTCACATAAAATTTTCACCAGATATCGGTAACAAACCATCCAATCCACACAGGCAAAGTAATCAAGCCATAAATATCCATAAATTATGTGCAATAATTAGGAATGACACAGGGAAAAAGTATTGAACACCTTACTAAAATTGATTTAATATGCAAATTTCCTCTTCAGAGAGGAAGAGGACTTGAACTCTATAGCGCCACCTGTTGGAAGTAACAATCCTACAAGTCTGTATTGACCCTTTAATGAGTCTTGAGATGTATCTTAGGATAAAAGCCAAATCAGAATTTTAATTTGCAGGCACAGTGTTTCAGGGTATTGTCCCTCATCAGTGCAAAGTATGAGCACTGATTTCGCTAGGTGAGAGCCTCTGGACTGAGGTATAAGGGGTAATGTTTCTCCTTGTGGAGAGTGACATACCAGCTCTGGCATGCCAAGATAAGGAAACTGATTCACTTTGCAATGCTCCTCTGGGAAATTTAATATGCAAATTGACTCTTCAGAGAGAAGAAGATTTGAACTCTATAGTGCCACCCGTGGGAGGCAGCTGGAAATTGGAAGCAGTTGAAATTGAATTAATACTTTGTTCAAAAGCCTTTGTTGGTGATGACAGCTTCTCCTGTGTGGAGAAACTAGTTGCATGCATTGTGTAGGTGTGATTTTGGTCAATTCTTCCACATGAACGCTCTTCAAATCCTGAAGTTCTCTTGTGCTCCTTCAACGAGCTCTGAGCTTTAGTTCTTTCCATATATTTTCTACTGGATTCAGGTCAGGTGATTGGCTGGGCCATTCTAGTAGCTTAATTTTCTTTCTCTGAAACCAATTGATAGTCTCCTTGGCAGTGTGGTTGGGATCATTGACATGTGGAATTGTCTACCCTTATTTCATCTTCATCATCCTGGTAGATGGCAGCAGACTTTTATCAAGAATGTTCCAGTACATTTGTCCATTCATCCTTACTTCAAATATATAAAGCTGGCAAGTTCCGTATGATGAAAAACAGCCCTTCTCCGTGATGTTCCCACCTCCAAACTTCACTCTTGGTATGGTGTTTTTGGAAATTCAGTAACCTTTGGCCCCCAAACATGTTGTGTATTTTGGTATCCAAATAATTCTAATTTGATCTCATCTGACTAGACTATATTCTCCCAGTATATCACAGGCTTATCTAAATGTTGCTAAGCTGACTTTAAATGCACTTGAACAAGTTTTTTGTTCATCAATGGAGTTTTGTGTGGTGAGCGTGCATACAGGCCATGGAGGCTGAGTGTATTACTTAAAGTTTTCTTTGAAACAACTGTACCTGCCAATTCTAGGTCTGTCTTTAGCTCTCCACAGGTGGTCCTTGACTCTTGGACAACTCTTCTGATAATTCTTTTTACTCTTCGGTCTGAAATCATCCAGGGAGCACCTGGTTGTGGCCAATTTATGGTGAAATTATGTTCTTTCCACTTCTGGAATAGGCCCCAACAGTGTTCACTGGAACCTTCAGTAGTTTAGAAATTCTTCTGTAACCAATGCATTCACTACACTTTGCAACAAGAATGTTGCAAATGTCTTGAGACAGTTCACTGGTTTTACCCATCGTGAGATGTGTCTAATGTTTCACCTTGGTAATGAGACACCATTTTATAGGCTATCAGTTGAACCAACTGATATCATTTTTCATTAAGTAGCAGGATTGCTTTACAATTACTGTTAGATTTCAGCTAGTGTTATGACTTTCCATGGCTTTTTGCACCTCTCTTGTTTCATGTGTTCAATACTTTGTCCCTGTGTCATTTATCATTGTTACACATAATTTAATTTATGGACATTAATTTCTTTGCTTGTGTGGATTGGATAGGTTGTTAGCGACATGTCATGAGAATTTCATGTCAATAGCACCTTTAGAATAGAAAGTAACCATGGCACAACAAGTAGGGTCCCAAACCAAGTATAATACAAAAAACTTGGCACTCAGCTTTGGTATTTTAGGTGAGGAGATTTAATGTAGTCCAATGGTAGTACTTTTGTTAAATGTTTCGGTCATACATTGACCTTCATCAGAGTACCGACTGTAAAGGTACTGTCACACTTAGCGATGCACCAGCGATCCCGACCAGCGATATGACGCGGTCAGGATCGCTGGTGCATCGCTAAGTGGTCGCTAGTGAGCTGCCACATAGGCAGATCTCACCAGCGACATCGCAGGGGTCGGGGGTCACTACTTACCTGTCACACTAGGTGATCCTGACGTCCTCCCGCCCGCGTCCACGCTCGTCGCTCGTCTCTCCACAGGAAGCCCAGCAGGAAGCTGACGACGAGTAACGGTCCTGGACGTTCTCGCGCGATCAGCGATAACCAGCGGGGGAGCGGTCGGAAGTAAGTATCAGACATAGCGATATCGCTAGCAATATCGCTATAACGTCACAAAAACCAGTGACGTTATAGCGATATTGCTAGCGATATCGCTTAGTGTGACAGGTCCTTAAGAAATAAAGAGCAATTGATGAATATAGCAGGCTTGTAATAGTCCTATTACACTTACAGTGGCCACCTTGGCGGGGCTAAAGGACACGTCTCCACTGTCACCAATGATAACTGGTGAATACCAGATCTACTCGTCTATATCATCACAACAGCCCAAGGTTGTAGGTCACAGGACCCCAAGTTTTGGATGTATATAACTATAATATTGAGGTCCATTAAACCCTAAATAGGACTATTACAAGCCTGCTATATTCGTCAATTTCTCTTTATTTCTTGCAGTCGGTACTCTGATGAAGGTCAATGTATGACCAAAACGTTAGACAGAAGTACTACCATTGGACTACATTAAATCTCCTCACTCAAAATACCAAAGCTGAGTGGCAAGTTTTTTGCATTATAATAGCACCTTAGAAACATATTAACTTAGAAAATTGGTGATGTGTTCAATACTTACTCCACCCCTGTGTATATATACACAGATGTATGCACACACACACACACACACACACACACAACATTTGCCCCTTCTGTCCATTTCTTAATTGGTATTGATTTTGTGGTCAAAACTGTATACATTATTAAATAGATCTTTTGGGCCTGTTGAGTCTGGTGTACTTATTTTGAAAATCCCTATTAAAGTTTCTGTAAAATCTTCTGATAAACATTTAAATATCAAGCAAGGAAACTTTTAGAAAAGGTTTATACAGCCATTCTTAAATTAATTTTCAAAGTAATAACACGAGCCTCATCAGGTCTAAGAGATCTACCGTATTTAATAATGCATGATCAGCCATTTATTTACCCCGCCTCACTGTCATAGGCCTGAGTACAAGATAAATGGTAGCAGCAGTAAAATGGTCATCTCATGTGGAGACTTCAGTAACACACCCATGTCTCTCTGCTTCCTGCTTACCGATAGATTGTGCACCTGTTGATTGACAGTTTAGACCAGTGGCATTGTTTTAAACCATGTTTATTATGATGCTACTGGAAGAGGTAGCTTTGCTTCTGCTGCATCGGAGGAGTGCAGGGGCACTGAAGCCAGCCAAGTTCAGCCAGCTTCAGAACAATGCCTGAAAGCAGTATAACAAAGAGCATGTAAGCGCTGTACTCCTTGCCTAAGAGATTGGCCACTTCTGATAGATTATAGAGGTAGCCAGTTAACTAGTCAATCAGAAATAACATAGAAAATGTAAAAACTTCATATTCCCCAGAACTAACAGAATTTTTAATAAGAGGTAAATTGCAAAGATATTTATTTTTACAATAAATTTGCAATTTTGCCTATTTAACCCCTTCACCCCCAAGGGTGGTTTGCATGTTCATGACCGGGCCAATTTTTACAATTCTGACCACTGTACCTTTATGAGGTCATAACTCTCGAACGCTTCCATGGATCCCGGTGATTCTGACATTGTTTTCTCGTGACATATTGTACTTCATGTTATTGGTAAAATTTCATTCAAATAACTTGCGTTTATTTGTGAGAAAAACGGAAATTTGGCGAAAATTTTGAAAATTTCGCAATTTTCCAACTTTGAATTTTTATGCCCTTAAATCACAGAGATAAGGCACACAAAAAACTTGATAACTAACATTTCCCACATGTTTACTTTACATCAGCACAATTTTGGAACCAAAATTTTTTTTTGTTAGGAAGTTATAAGGGTTAAAAGTTGACCAGCGATTTCTCATTTTTACAACACCATTTTATTTTTAGGACCACATCACATTTGAAGCCACTTTGAGGGGTCTATATGATAGAAAATACACAAAAGTGACACCATTCTAAAAACTGCACCCCTTAAGGTGCTCAAAACCACATTCAAGAAGTTTATTAACCCTTTAGGTGCGTCACAGGAATTTTTTTGAATATTTAAAAAAAAATGAACATCTAACTTTTTTTCATAAAAAAAATATTTCAGGTTCAATTTTTTTTATTTTACCAAGGGTAACAGGAGAAATTGAACTGCAAAAGTTATTGTGCAATTTGTCCTGAGTACGCAGATACCTGATATGTGGGGGGGAACGACTGTTTCGGCGCATGGCAGAGCTCAGAATGGAAGGAGCGCCGTTTGACTTTTTCAATGCAAAATTGGCTGGAATTCAGATTGGACGCCATGTCACGTTTGGAGAGTCCCTGATGTACCTAAACAGTGGAAACCCCCTACAAGTGACCCCATTTTGGAAACTAGACCCCCCAAGGAACTTATCTAGATATGTGGTGAGAACTTTGAACCCACAAGGGCTTTACAGAAGTTTATAACGTACAGCGGTACAATTAAAAAATCATATTTTTTCCACAAAAATGATCTTTTCACCCCAATTTTTATTTTCCCAAGGTTAACAGGACCCTAAAAGTTATTGTGCAATTTGTCCTGAGTACGCTGATACCCCACATGTGGGGGTAAACCACTATTTGGGCGCATGGCAGAGCTCGGAAGGGAAGCAGCGCCATTTGACGTTTTTGGCTGGAATTGAGATCGGACACCATGTCGCGTTTGGAAAACCCCATATGTACCAAAACAGTGGAAACCCCCCACAAATGACACCATTTTGGAAACTAGACCCCCTAAGGAACTTATCTAGATGTGTGGTGAGAACTTTGAACCCCCATGGGCTTCACAGAAGTTTATAACATAAAGCCATACAATTAAAAAATCATATTTTTTAAACAAAAATGATCTTTTCACCCTCAATTCTTATTTTTCCAAGGGTAACAGGACCCTAAAAGTTATTGTGCAATTTGTCCTGAGTACGCTGATACCCCACATGTGGGGGTAAACCACTATTTGGGCGCATGGCAGAGCTCGGAAGGGAAGCAGCGCCATTTGACGTTTTTGGCTGGAATTGAGATCGGACACCATGTCGCGTTTGGAAAACCCCTGATGTACCAAAACAGTGGAAACCCCCCACAAATGACACCATTTTGGAAACTAGACACCCTAAGGAACTTATCTAGATGTGTGGTGAGAACTTTGAACCCCCATGGGCTTCACAGAAGTTTATAACATAAAGCCATACAATTAAAAAATCATATTTTTTCCACAAAAATGATCTTTTCACCCTCAATTCTTATTTTTCCAAGGGTAACAGGACCCTAAAAGTTATTGTGCAATTTGTCCTGAGTACGCTGATACCCCACATGTGGGGGTAAACCACTATTTGGGGGCATGGCAGAGCTCGGAAGGGAAGCAGCGCCATTTGACGTTTTTGGCTGGAATTGAGATCGGACACCATGTCGCGTTTGGAAAACTCCTGATGTACCAAAACAGTGGAACCCCCCACAAATGACACCATTTTGGAAACTAGACCCCCTAAGGAACTTATCTAGATGTGTGGTGAGCACTTTGACCCCCCCAGTGCTTCACAGAAGTTTACAACGCCCGGGCGTGAAAATAAAAAATTCGTATTTTTTCCACAAACATGATCTTTTAGTCACCATTTTTTTATTTTCCCAAGGGTACCAGGAGAAATTGGACCCCAAAAGTTGTTGTCCAATTTGTCCTGAGTATGCTGATACCCCATATGTGGGAGAAAACTACTGTATGGGCACACGTCGGGGCTCGGAAGGGAAGTAGTGACGTTTTGGAATGCAGACTTTGATGGAATGGTCTGCGGGTGTGATATTGCCTTTGGAGAGCCCCTAATGTACCTAAACAGTGGAAACCCCCCACAAATGACACCATTTTGTAAACTAGACCCCCCCAAGGAACTTATCTAGATGTGTGGTGAGCACTTTGACCCCCCCAGTGCTTCACAGAAGTTTACAACGCCCGGGCGTGAAAATAAAAAATTCGTATTTTTTCCACAAACATGATCTTTTAGTCACCATTTTTTTATTTTCCCAAGGGTACCAGGAGAAATTGGACCCCAAAAGTTGTTTTCCAATTTGTCCTGAGTACGCTGCTACCCCATATGTGGGAGAAAACTACTGTATGGGCACACGTCAGGGCTCGGAAGGGAAGTAGTGACGTTTTGGAATGCAGACTTTGATGGAATGGTCTGCGGGTGTCATGTTGCCTTTGGAGAGCCCCTAATGTACCTAAACAGTGGAAACCCCCCACAAATGACACCATTTTGTAAACTAGACCCCCCAAGGAACTTATCTAGATGTGTGGTGAGCACTTTGACCCCCCCAGTGCTTCACAGAAGTTTACAACGCCCGGGCGTGAAAATAAAAAATTCGTATTTTTTCCACAAACATGATCTTTTAGTCACCATTTTTTTTATTTTCCCAAGGGTACCAGGAGAAATTGGACCCCAAAAGTTGTTTTCCAATTTGTCCTGAGTACGCTGCTACCCCATATGTGGGAGAAAACTACTGTATGGGCACACGTCAGGGCTCGGAAGGGAAGTAGTGACGTTTTGGAATGCAGACTTTGATGGAATGGTCTGCGGGTGTCATGTTGCCTTTGGAGAGCCCCTAATGTACCTAAACAGTGGAAACCCCCCACAAATGACACCATTTTGTAAACTAGACCCCCCAAGGAACTTATCTAGATGTGTGGTGAGCACTTTGACCCCCCCAGTGCTTCACAGAAGTTTACAACGCCCGGGCGTGAAAATAAAAAATTCGTATTTTTTCCACAAACATGATCTTTTAGTCACCATTTTTTTTATTTTCCCAAGGGTACCAGGAGAAATTGGACCCCAAAAGTTGTTTTCCAATTTGTCCTGAGTACGCTGCTACCCCATATGTGGGAGAAAACTACTGTATGGGCACACGTCAGGGCTCGGAAGGGAAGTAGTGACGTTTTGGAATGCAGACTTTGATGGAATGGTCTGCGGGTGTCATGTTGCCTTTGGAGAGCCCCTAATGTACCTAAACAGTGGAAACCCCCCACAAATGACACCATTTTGTAAACTAGACCCCCCAAGGAACTTATCTAGATGTGTGGTGAGCACTTTGACCCCCCCAGTGCTTCACAGAAGTTTACAACGCCCGGGCGTGAAAATAAAAAATTCGTATTTTTTCCACAAACATGATCTTTTAGTCACCATTTTTTTTATTTTCCCAAGGGTACCAGGAGAAATTGGACCCCAAAAGTTGTTGTCCAATTTGTCCTGAGTACGCTGACACCCCATATGTGGGAGAAAACTACTGTATGGACACACGTCGGGGCTCGGAAGGGAAGCAGTGACGTTTTGGAACGCAGACTTTGATGGAATGGTCTGCGGTTGTCATGTGCGTTTGGAGAGCCCCTGATGTACCTAAACTATTGAAACTCCCCACAAGTGACCCCATTTTGGACACTAGACCCCCCACGGAACTTATCTAGATGTGTGGTGAGCACTTTGAACCCCCAAGTGCTTCACAGAAGTTTATAACACTCGGACGTGAAAATAAAAAAATCATTTTTTTTCCACAAAAATGATATTTTTGCCCCCAATTTTTTATTTTCCTAAGGGTAACAGGAGAAATTGGACCCCAAAAATTGTTTTGCAATTTGTCCTGAGTAGGCTGATACCCTACATGAGGGGGTAAAACACTGTTTGGGCGCATAGCAGAGCTTGGAAGGGAAGGAGCACCATTTGACTTTTTCAACTCAGAATTGGCTGGAATTGAGATCAGACGCCATGTTGCATTTGGAGAGCCCCTGATGTGCCCAAACAGTGGAAACCCCCAATTCTAACTCCAACCCGAACCCCAACACGCCCCTAACCCTAGCCCTAACCCTAGCCCTAACCCTAGCCCTAACCCTAGCCCTAGCCCTAGCCCTAACCCTAGCCCTAACCCTAACCCTAGCCCTAACCCTAACCTAACCCTACCCCAACACACCCCTAGCCCTAACCCTAGCCCTAACCCTAATGGAAAAATGGAAATAAATGCATTTTTTTAATTTTATTATTTTTCCCTAACTAAGGGGGTGATAACGGGGGGTTTGATTTATTATTTATGGCGTTTTTTATGTTTGGCGGCTGTCGCACGCTAAAAGACGCTTTTTATTGTAAAAATAGTTTTTGCATCACCACATATTGAGAGCTATAATTTTTCCGTATTTTGACCCACCGAGTCATGTGAGGTCTTATTTTTTGCGGGACGAGTTGACGTTTTTATTGGTACCATTTTCGGGCACGTGAAATTTTTTGATCGCTTTTTATTCCGATTTTTGGGACGCAGAATGAACAAAAACCAGCGTTTCATGAATTTCTTTTGGGGGGGGGTGCGTTTACACCGTTCCGCGTGCGGTAAAATTGATAAAGCGCTTTTATTCTTCGGGTCAGTACGGTTACAGCGATACCTCATTTAGGTCTTTTTTTATGTTTTTGTCGGTTTTATGCAATGAAAACTATTTTATATAAAAAATAATTATTTTTGCATCGCTTTATTCTGCGAGTTATAACTTTTTTATTTTTTTGCTGATGATGCTGTGTGGCGGCTTGTTTTTTGCGGGACAAGATGACGTTTTCAGCGGTACCATGGATATTTATATGCGTCTTTTTGATCTCGCGTTATTGCACTTTTTGTTTGGCGGTATGATAATAAATCATTATTTTTTGCTTCGTTTTTTATTTTTATTTTTTAAGGGGTTCGCTAAAGGGGTTAACTAATGGGACAGTTTTATAGGGCAGGTCGTTACGGACGCGGCGATACCTAATATGTGTACATTTATTGTTTTTTTTTTTTATTATTTTAAAAAAATGAATTTATTGGGGAATATTTTTTTTTTTTTTTACTAATTTATTTGGCGATTTTTTTTAATTTATTTTTACACTTTTTTTTTAATTTTTTTTTACTTTATTACATAGTCCCAGGTGGGACATCACTGTCCTGTGACAGATCGCTGATCTGTCACATCACAGATCACTGTGACAGATCAGCAATCTGTCACAGGCAGTGCACAAGGCTTCCTCATGCCTGCGCTTTGCAGGCACTGAGGAAGCCAGCTTCCCCAGGCCCCCGAAGGCCCCCGTCGCCATCTTGGATTCGGGGGCCTGGAGGATAGGAGTCCCCCGCAGCAGCGCTGCACATTGCGCTGCCGTGGGGGGCTCAGGGAAGCACGGAGGGAGCCCCCTCCCTGCCGATGCTTCCCTTTAACTCCCGGTACACCGCGATCGCGTTTGATCGCGGTGTGCAAGGGGTTAATGTGTCGGGGGCGGTCCGTGACCGCCCCTGACACATTGTGCCGGGTGTCAGCTGTGATAATCAGCTGACACCCGGCCGCGATCAGCGGCGCTCACCACGTGGGCGCCGCTGATCGCGGTAGACGTACTATCCCGTCCCCGGTCATACGGGCCCGGGTACCGTGGACGGGATAGTACGTCTCATGTCAGGAAGGGGTTAAGTTGAAACAGCTATTTTAATATCTTCCCATATCTCAATCTGCTACTAGAGGCAAAGAAGAGTAATATTTGCCCCATTTACTAAACCCTACCCCCGCAAGCAACTGTAAGTGAAGGAGATCAGTAAATGAAAATCTGTGTTTTCTGAATGATTTCTACAAATATTGTGGGCAAGTGTTATCTCACATTAATCATTTATTTCTAGGTTTAGTGTCCCTTTAACTGTGTTAAGGTACTGTTGTAGGGTCGTGGGCCGGGCTGGGGGGGTGGTCCCTCTTCTTACCGCGCAGAGACGAAACAGAGACAAGATGGAGACAGATTCTGGGTGCAACAGGTCCAAGTTTATTGTCCACCGTCTGACTGACGGCCCTCGCAGCACACCGCAATATCTCTCTCTCACGGCCCTCCATGTCCAGGGCCGCTTCACACACCGTACGTTACACAGGGATGTATTTATACGTACCGCCCCTTTTCACGCTGTGACGATCCTGTCAGCTCAGTCACTGTGGCCGCCTTAGGCCCGTACACCATCAGCACTTTACTGGTCAGTTTCGTCGTTACAAATACGGTGTCCTACACCCAGAGTCTCGTCTCTACTGCGGTTCTTCCTGTCAGGACCACCCCCCTGATGTTCTCTCTCCTCAGTTCCCCTGGTATGGTTTTCCTCACAGCGCACAAACTGTCGTAGTCTTCCTGTCACTGGAGCTCCCCCTGGGGACTGGAACTTTCTGGAACCCTCCTTCAAATTTATATCTTTCACGGTTCCCTGTAACTCCGCCCCCATGACCAACGGTTTCCTAAGCCCTAAGCTGATGTCAAGTCCTTTGCTCACACTCCTCCCTGCCCTCTAATGGTCAACCCAAGGTACTGCACGTCCACTACACTTTCCTAGCTCTTTCCCCACTGTAGTAACTGACACCTATCTAAACTGTGCAAACCTTTCCTTCTCTATACTGACAAGTCCGTCCGTCCGTCAGGTCACCTTCCCTACACTGTCACACTTAGCAATGTACCAGCGATCCTGACCAGCGATATGACGCGGTCAGGATCGCTGGTGCATCACTAAGTGGTCACTAGTTAGCTGCCACACAGGCAGATCTCACCAGCGACATCGCTGGGGACGGGGGTCGCTACTTACCTGTCAGACGTGGCGATCCTGCGTCCTCCCGTCCGCTTCCACGCGTCACTCGTCAGCGCCACAGGAAGCCCAGCAGGAAGCTGACGACGAGAAACGGTCCTGGACGTTCTCGCCCGATCAGCGATAACCAGCGGGGGAGCCGGTCGGAGGTAAGTATCAGACATAGCGAAATCGCTAGCAATATCGCTGCTGAGTCACAAAACCAGTGATGTTATAGCGATATTGCTAGCGATGTCGCTTAGTGTGACAGGCCCTTCAGTAAAACATAAAACCAGGAGTAGGTGGCTTTGTATGGATTAGTTATTCTTCCAGAGGTCTGAAGTAAGTTATCCTAATTAGGACAGCTTTATTATTAGATGCAATAAAATATGTAAGAAGAGAGACAGATTTTTCATATTACAGTGAGTCGAATCCCTCTTTTGAATTTCTCTATGTACATTGCGATTTTCATTTGAAATTTTAAACAATTTGGCAACTTAAAGATCAGATGCCAGATTATTGGAAATTATTAGCAGTTTTGCTTTTGATATTTACCAAACCATTTTTTTGTTTACTTTGTTCAGTTTCTCTATGGTCTCAATAGGTAACTAAAAAAACTCATAAATTTCCTCCATAACACATAGAAGCTCGGGATTACTCAACATTAAGGTAATTATGTAGTATACATGCTAATACGGTGCTACAGAAAAGTAATTATTCCCAGAGGAAAATAAATATTCTGCAGCAACAAATGGAATAGTATATACCTAAAGGAGTAGAATTACATCCTTAAAATAAAGAAGACGAATCAATTACTGAGTGACTTCAGTGAAGGAGGCACCCAAAAGGTGAGTGCAAGAAGTCTGTGAGAAGACTAAACAGATGGTCACATTCTGGATGTGTGGAGGCAGTTTTCCTGGAATATACTGATGACTGATTACGATAAGGCCATAAATGACGTGCAGTGTTCTGGAGTGTGACTTCATCATTCCACTTCAGCTTCTTTATTCCTTAGATTATAGGGGTCCTGGTGTGGCCCTCCACTGATATTACATTATATCGCAAGGAGAACAGATCATGGATGTGGTTTTCAAAATAAAAATGTTTCAAAAGCACCCTTTATCCCCGACACGGCTTTTTTCCGTTTTTTCATTTCCATTTCTTCCTTCCCTTCATGTAAAAACCTTAACTTTTTAAAATTTTTCTGGCCGTATAAGAGTTTTACTTTTGAACGACATCATTCATTTTTTCCGTATAGTGTATTGGACAATGGGACAAAAATTCCACGTACCGTATATACTCGAGTATAAGCCGACCCGAGTATAAGCCGACCCCCCTAATTTTGCCACAAAAAACTGGGAAAACTTATTGACTTGAGTATAAGCCTAGGGTAGGAAATGCTCCATAGATTATTCCCCCATATGGTGTCCCCAGAGAAGCTCCATAGATTGTTCCCCCATATGCTGCCCCCATAAGAAGCTCCATATTGTTCCCCCATATGCTGCCCCCATTAGAAGCTCCATAGATTATTCCCCCATATGCTGCCCCCATTAGAAGCGCCATATTGTTCCCCCATATACTGCCCCCATAATAAGCTCCATAGATTATTCCCCCATATGCTGCCCCCATAAGAAGCTCCATATTGTTCCCCCATATACTGCCCCCATTAGAAGCTCCATAGATTATTCCCCCATATGCTGCCCCCATTAGAAGCTCCATAGATTATTCCCCCATATACTGCCCCCATAAGAAGCTCCATAGATTGTTCCCCCATATACTGCCCCCATTAGAAGCTCCATAGATTATTCCCCCATATACTGCCCCCATTAGAAGCTCCTTAAGATTGTTCCCCCATGTGCTGCCGCTGCTGCAGCATGTAAAAATAAAAAAAATGACATACTCACCTCTCCGCTGCTGGGTGTCAGATACTCACCTGTCCTGCGTCCATGGCTGCTCACCGCTATCTGCCACGTCATCAGTCAGTGACGTTCAGACTGCAGGGGGCGCGGCGCGCACTAATCACGTCACCGCACCCTCTGCTGTCTCAAGTCACTGACCGATGACAGACAGCAGCAAGCAGCCATGGACGCAGGACAGGTGAGTATCGCTATACTTACCCGTCCTGACGCTGTCTCTTGAGCCCCAAGCTTCTCTGCGCTCTCTCTTCCTGCGTTCAGCGGTCATGTGATACCGCTCATTAAAACGCATGAATATGCGCATATTCATGAGTTTTAATGAGCGGTACCACATGACCGCTGAAGGCAGGAACAGAGAGCGCGGAGAAGCTGGGGGCTCAAGAGACAGCGTCAGGACGGGTAATTATGACCTGACACCCCTGCTCCCTCTCCCCCACCGACCCCCCGGTGTATATGACTCGAATATAAGCTGAGAGGGGGACTTTCAGCCCAAAAAAACGGGCTGAAAATCTCGGCTTATATTCGAGTATATACGGTAAGTTGAAATTGCAAAAAAAAGTGCAATTCTACAATTCTTTATGGGTCTTTTACTTACCATGATCACTATATGGTAAAACTAATCTGGCAATATGATTCCTCACGTCAGTATGAGTATGCAGATACCAAACATGTATAGTTTTTTTTTATTTTGGTGGTGAAAGAAAATATGGACGTTTGTAAAAAAAAGAAAATAACATTTGTTTTTGTCACCATGCTCCGAGACCTGTAACATTTTCATTTTTCAGGATAAGTGGCAGTGTGGTGGCTTAGTTTTTGCACCCTGAGCTGATTTTTTTATTGATGTTATTTGGGAGTAGATACAATGTATTGATTGCCACGTATTGCATTTTCTTGCAATGTTGTGGCGGCCAAAAAAACATAATTCTGTGTTTTTGATTTTTTTTCTCGTTACGCTGTTTACTGATCTGAATAATTTATTTTATATTTTGGTAGATCGGATATTCCTGAATGTGGCAACACCAAATATGTGTATTTTCTTAATTGGTTTATTTTCAATGGGGTTAAAGGAGGGCGATTTCAACTTTTGTGTTTTTTTTTAATTTCTTCATATTTTTTAAAACTTTTTTGTTACTTTTTACTTTATTTAATAGGAGACTTGAAGCTGCAGTCTTCCAATCGCTTGTGCTATGTATATCAGAAATCGCAATCTCCTATGAATGCTGGAAACAAGCTTTCATGAATAGAAATGGGCAGACACCTGGATGTTCGGGTCTGGTAGGCTTGGCCAAACAGTTGCAAAAAGATCAGATTCGGGTACCAGAACAGTATCTGAACTCGAATCCAGACCCCATTCACTTGAATGAGGGGCCAGAACATCTAGTGTTTGCCATGCTATCATGTGCATGACAGCAGGGCAAACCGCTTTCTTGTGCAAGCAAATACCTTCATAAGTCACATGCTTAGTGAAAGGAAGTCCACCTGTGTGCAATCGAAGTATCACATGGTCTTTCAGTATATACACACCTTTTCTGAAAGGCCACAGAGGTTACAACACCTTTAAGCAAGAGGCACCACTAACCAAACACCATGAAGACCAAGGAAATCTCCAAGCAAGTCAAGGACAAATTTATTGATAAGTAGAAGTCAGGGTTGGATTATAAAAAAATATCCCAATCTCTCATGATCCCTTGGGGCACCATTAAATTTATTATCATCAAATGGAAAGAACATGGTACCACAACAAACCTGCCAAGAGGAGGCCGCCCACCAAAACTCTCAGCCCGGTCAAGGAGGGCATTAATTAGGGAAGCAGCACAGAGACCAACGGTAACCTTGAAGGAGCTGCAGCGTTCCCAAGCAGAGACTGTAATATCTGTCCATATGACCACAATAAGCCATATACTCCATAGAGGTGGCCTTTATGGAAGATTGGACAGAAAAAAATCCTTTACTTACTCACAAATATTGTAAGGCTCTTTTTGAGTTTGCCAGAAGAAATGTGAGAGACTCCCCAAATGTATGGAGAAAGGTGTTGTGGTCAGATGAGACCAAAATTTAACCTTTTGGCCTCCAATGTAAGCGCTATGTCTAGTGCCAAATCAATACAGTTTATCACCCCAAGAACACCAACTCCACAGTGAAACATAGTGGTGGCAGCATTGTGTTTTGGAAATGTTTTTTTTGCAGCAGGGACAGGGTAAATGATCTGAGTTAAAGGGAATATGGATGGTGCAAAATACAGGGATATTCTTGAGTAAAACTTGTTTCAGTCTGTCAGTAATTTGACACTGGGATGGAGGTTCACCCTCTAACAAGACAATGACCCAAAGCATACTTCTAAATCAAGAATCAGAATTCACCATACTCTCAAATAGATAGTTTGCAAAAAAACGAATAAGTTTTATTCAACAAAAATCCAAGCAGAAAAAGGTGCCACAAGACATAGGGTTCATGGTAACATAATATCACTGTAATACCCAACATTTCAACCCTCCAGGGTCTTAATCATGGGGTTACTTGGTTGCGCATGATTTGTAATGTAAGAATAATAGAGGAGGCAGAGACCCTTGTCATGGATTCCCCAGGTGCTTGGGCACAGAGCAGATTCTTTAAGGCCTCTTTCACACTTCAGTTTTTTACAATCAGTCACAATCCGCCAGGTTTTGAAAAAAACGGATCCTCAATTTTCTTTTGAGGATCCGTTTTTTTTCCCCATTGACTTTCATTAATGGCGGATTGTGACGGATTGCCGCCCGTTGCATCCGTTTTTTTTGAGGATCCGCCAAAAGTTGCTGTCCGTCACCATCCTCAAAGATTTCAAAACGGAGCTTGCAACATTTTTTTCTCTGGCGGATCCTCCAGACACTCATTTAACCCGAAATTCTTTCTGGGTGCCGGACAAAAAAAAAAAAAAAAAATTCTCTCTCTCTCTTTTTCCAGGCTGCGATTCCTTTAAAATTCTTCATTTGTCGGATCCGTCAAAAAAACGGACAGGTGGCATCCGTTGTCATCAGTACTAAAACGGATCCGCCATCCGTCCTTTTGGCGGATTTTGACTGATGCAAAAAACTGAAGTGTGAAAGAGGCCTAATATACAAGGCAGTCCGTATAAAGATAAACCTGCATTGGTGGCGTGGTGTTAGGCTGGTTTCACATTTGCGTTTTTTAGCGCTGGAAAAAAACGCATATGTGCGCATGCGTTTTTTCCCCTATATTTAACATGGGTGCGCATACCTGCACGCTTGTAAGCGCATGTATGCAATTTTCATGCGCTGCGTTTTTTTGGGGTGTGCGTTTGTATTTTCCAGACGCAGCATGTTGCATTTTTTGGCCCTGCAAAAAAGCGCATGCGCACATATGCGCACGTTTTGCGCTAAAAATGGCCATTATAGCCTATGGATGCACATATGTGCGCACTGGCATGCTCATGTATGCGTTTTTTTGCATATGCGTTTTTTTTTTTTAACCATGGAATTTAGGGGTTTGGGTTAGAGTTAGGGTTAGTTAAGGGGGTTTAGGGTTAGGGTTAGGGTCAGGGTCAGGGTTAGGGTTGGGGTTTGGGTCAGGGTTAGGGTTAAGTATGGTTTGGTTAAGGGTTAGGGTCAGGGTTAGGGTCAGGATTAGGGTTAAGTATGGTTTGGTTAAGGGTTAGGGTCAGGGTTAGGGTTAGGGTTAGGGTTAGGGTCAGGGTTAGGGTTAAGTATGGTTTTGTTAAGGGTTAGGGTCAGGGTTAGGGTCAGGATTAGGGTTAAGTATGGTTTGGTTAAGGGTTAGGGTCAGGGTTAGGGTTAGGGTTAGGGTTAGGGTCAGGGTTAGGGTTAGGGTTAGGGTTAGGGTCAGGGTTAGGGTTAAGTATGGTTTTGTTAAGGGTTAGGGTCAGGGGTAGGGTCAGGATTAGGGTTAAGTATGGTTTGGTTAAGGGTTAGGGTCAGGGTTAGGGTTAGGGTTAGGGTCAGGGTTAGGGTTAGGGTTAGGGTCAGGGTTAGGGTTAGGGTTAGGGTCAGGGTTAGGGTTAGGATTAGGGTTAGTTAGGGTTTAGGGTTTGGGTTAGGGTTAAGTATGATTTGGTTAAGGGTTAGGGTCAGGGTTAGGGTTAGGGTTAGGGTCAGGGTTAGGGTTAGTAAAGTCATGGTTTGGGTTAGTGTGAGGGGCCACCTAATGTTGGGAAAAAACGCAAACGCGGTAAAAACGCACTAAAAACGCATACAAACGCATAAAAAAAGCTGCGTTTTTTTCATGCATGCTCATAAAAATGCTTGAAAAAAACGCAGCAGTTGTATGCTTTTGTATGCGTTTTTTCAATGCGTTTTTTTGCGGGAAAAACGCGCTGCAAAAAAAAGCAAGTGTGAAACTAGCCTTAGGCATGAAAGCGGCGCTCGATTGTTTTAAGTGGAAACTTGTAAATCTCAGTGGCAAGATGTGGAAAGCTTATAGAGACTTGCAGATATAATTGCCACAAAAGGAGATTCTACAAAGTACTGACTTGGGGGGGGGGGGGGAGTAAATAGTTATGCAGACTGAAGTTTTCAGTTATTTTGCCTTATTTGTTGTTTTGCTTCACAAAAAAAGAAAATTGCAGTTGCAGGCATGTTCTTTATATGAACTGATTCAAACCCTGAAATAAAACATGAAAATGCCAAGGGGGTAAAAACTTTTGCAAGCCACTGTAGTCTTATTAAGTAAGGTAAATAAGATTGTGCATTTGAAGCAATTGTACAGACTGTTGTCATCCATAAACAGTGCCATATCTGTCCACAAGTCCTATGTTATATTGTCACCCATTCATTTCATTGGAGCTGAGCTGCCATACCAGACACAACCAGTGACCAGGTGTCGATCTGTTTCTGGCAAAAAAAAACTGCATTTTTTTTCTAATTATTTACAACCTCTTAAATTTATATAATCAATTATATTTAATACAAAATTAAATGTACATTTTTTTAAAATTAATTTTTACTTTAACTACTGGGGGCTGCTATTTTCATTTGGGGGTGTAACTGTATGAGCAGGACAGTTACACCCCTCACTTATGGCATAAGAACCTGCGGTTGAACGGCGACCACATCTCTTGCATTGAGTCTGCTCCTCCTGCTCTAGCTGTGACTTGGGCATGCCCCCTGGGCTGTCTAGATCACAGCTATGGGAGGAGATCGCATCCATTTTGTTGCAGCCAGCAGAGTTAGCTGTGTGCTTCATTTTCCCCTGTCATCGTGTAAGGGGGTGAAGCACCGAAGGAGCTGAGGGGGAGATGCCTTTCTAGCTCCGTGCCCGGAACCATCAAGCAGGGCATTAGGTTCCCCGGGGGATGCTTTAGGAAACTGTACTAGAACCAGGAACAGGAAGAGGGCAGGACTGGGAGCGGGAGAATTGCGCACGCTTTCAGCTGAGCCGCGCAGGGACGGGAACAGAGAGGTCACTGACACAGTTGAGGAGAGGAGACGGGTGCAGCGACTGAACACTGAGGGACCGCAGACACAGGCGGTGAGCACTGAGCACGAGACTGAGTACGAAAAGCCTGTCACTGCACTGCTTGTAGGGCTGGTCGCTCCCCTCCTGGTAGAGACTTTGTCACACTGACAGACCGCGTGCCTTGACAAGACGCTCCCCTGCAGTGAGACCCTGCCTTACCCTGAGACGCTTCCCTGTGACCAAGGGACGTACCGTAACGTGACACTGACCTGCCAAGAGAGACTGTCCCAGACAGAGCCGCTGACCCTGGTGAGCGAACACCGCTGCCGCAGCAGAGGGAAGGACCTTGAGTACAGGGGGATTCCACCATCCGCATACCCCTTGGGCTCCCACGTTAACCCCCATACGCCAGTTAGACAATACCTAGGACCCCAGAGACAGAGGACATCAAGCACCGCTTGTACCTTGGTGCCTACGTGGGAGAAGAGTGATCTCTGCAATCAAGACCTCCAGGAACTGATAAGTTTCTTCCCCATAGGAGAATAACTTTCTGTTGTTTTGCACCTCTGTTATTTCTCCAGTTTCTGATATAACCTTTTACAGCATTTTCTATGTTATATTGTATGTTTACCAGTATTACTCCCTGTAAATAAACCTCCCCTTTTACTGTTGGTCTGCCTGTTCCGTGGTGACATATATTCCTCCTGCATGTTATTACACTCGCACACACTGCTCAGTGCGTACGATGACAGGAGCTGCAAAGGTGAGAAAGTAAATACTTCAATGGAGAAATTATCCATAAACTAACCCCAATATCCCATGGGCGGGTTCTGTTGATGAATTCATTTCTTCCAGTGACAGTCAAAGCACTGCTGTTAGGTATGAGAGTCAGAGTGTTCCTCACAATAAGGCAATCTTCACACTTCCTGGTGATTCCTGTACTGGAAAAACCAGTACTGGTGAGATCCATGTCCGTGTGCCATCCGTATAAACATATGTGACATCCGTGTGACATCGGTACATATGTTTGCTGTCTGTGTGTGGCATCTGTGTGCCTCTCGAACATGTAAGAGCCCCTGGGAAAAAGCGGTAGAGTTCATGCTTTTCCCAGGCACTGGGTGCTGAAGACAGCTCTCATCATTGTCTCCCATCAATGTCGCCAGGTTGCGCTGATCTCAGGGAGAACAGGCAACAATGATGAGAGTTGCCTTCCGCACCCGGCGCCTCGAGCCAGTGAGAACTGTACCATTTTTTCCCAGGCGGTTATCTGTGTGTCATCTGTGTGTACATGTGCCACAGGCAATTTGTTCATGCTGCCGAAAAGAAGGACATGTCTGCCGATTTTTCACATGGATACAGGGTCCATATCAGAAACCTGACATGTGGGCACCATCATGGAATACAATGGGAGTGCGTGTGTCCATAATTTGAGGTCCTTTAAACAACGGGGTGCATACAGACACAAAAAATGAACGTGTGAAGGGGCGTAAGATGCCAGTAAAAGTCCATGTTAGATGCATGCCGAACACACAGCGCTAAAAAGAGCCTACCTAATTCATAAACTATATTGCTAATGCATCATATAAATTACTCATACTGGAAATATAAGCTAACATTTCATCCACATAAATGTTCCTGCTTCCTTTGCAGGTAAGACACAAGCACTTATTTTATTATAGAAGAGCCCTTGTAAGGTTTTTTGGCCGAGTGTGATTTATAAATCCTGAACACCAGTGAAACGTGATGTAGTGACAATGTCTTCCCTCACACTATTGTTACTGCTTCCCTGGAGTCTGACGGCTGCGTGCAGCTTGCGATGTAGTGTGGTGAAGGAGAAGAACGAGGAAGCAGGAGAGACCATTATAGCTAACAACATTAAGTCTTTTACTAAGGTAAAAGTTGAAAAGACATAACAGATAACTGGTATCAGACAGGATGGTATTCACACTTGGATTTGACAGAGTTTTCATATACAGAGTGGGCCATTTACATGGATACACCTAAATAAAATGGAAATGGTTGGTGATATCAACTTCCTTTTTGTGGCACATTAGTATATGGGAGGGGGAAAACTTTTCAAGATGGGTGGTGACCGACCATGGCTTCCATTTCGAAATCAGCCATTTTGGATCCAACTTTATTTTTTCCAAAGGGAAGAGGCTCATGTGACACATCAAACTTATTGAGAATTTAACAAGAAAAACAATGGTGGGCTTGGTTTTAACATAACTTTATTCTTTCATGAGTTACTTACAAGTTTCTCTTTGCTTACAGCCATTGACATGTTGCAGAGGTTAACACGTGAGAAGCGGATAGAAATTGTGTTGATGTCTGGTGAACGCAGTACCCGGGTCATTACAGCAGATTTCAATGCAAGACACCCTACGCAAGAAAACTGTCACCATTCCCATTTGATTTAGGTGTATCTATACAAATGGCCACCGAAAAAAGTTTGCCTCATCACTGAACACAATGTTCTGTGTAAACTGAGGGTCCTGTTCCAATTTTTGTTTTGCCCATTCTGCAAATTCAACGCTCCAATCTGGCATCAGCTGAACATCTCTTTGGTGGATATTAGCTACTCACAAATGGCACCCTTACAAAATTCAGCTGCTGCAGCATCTCAACGAGGATGACCCAGATCGGCGCAGGAGACTTCATTGAATTGATAGTCCATGATATTAAATAATGGACATCACTTATTGAATTGTGGGAATGCACAGAATGGTGGGTAAAAGAACTCTAGTTTTACTCCAGTGTTAAGTTGTCTATAGGCATTAAAAAAGCTAACTGAACCCGACAAGGAGCGCGTTCTGCAAGGAACAAACTAAAGCTAGCACAGTAAATGAAAGAGGTCCCATGTATAACCAAAGAATAAATAATTTAAAAAAAATCACCATTAAAATTATTTTTTTTCTAAATGCGTATTTTATTAGTAATCAAAAATGTAAGAATTTTTCCTATATTTTCCATATAAATGCTCAAGTTATCAATGCCGTCTGCTTGCTGAAAACATAGTTTTTACTGTTATGAAGACCATCTGCTGTTGTCTTTAGCAATGCAAACTAATTAAATTTAAGCCATTCCACTTTAGATAAAGCATTGCCAATGTTATTGTTGCCATTTGAACAAAATGTGAAAGGCTGGAAGGGGCATAAGAAGTTTATGTGTGGAGGTGAAGAAACACATTGGGGCAGATTTACGAATGTAGTTATGTCACTTTTATTGCAACACATGTATGAGGGTGGGTCGCCCTCCCGGTGGGTCGCCCTCCCAGGGCTGTGGGGCACTCGGTACCGGGCCGGCGCCAGGGGGGAATGTGTCACAGCAGTGGCGACACAGTCCGTGGCCCTGGGCGCCCAAGCAATGGGGAGATGTGATTAATGGTAGAATAGTTTGTGACTCCACCTGTGGTGATCGGCAAGTGTGGTGTTAGGCCGACGCTGCATACAGATCCGCTGGGACTGATGGTGTGGTGCAGCTATAGGTGGTGTAGCTCCCCACAGGCGGAGCTGTAGTCCCAGGGCAGTGTAGATGAAGTAATGGCGGCGAGGCGCAGATGGTATAAGCGCAGGTACACAGGTGTAGCAGTGCTGGAATGACCGGAGGACACCAGAGTATGCGGTTCCAAAGCTTTACTCACTGCAGTTCACACAATTGCCTGCCTCCGCACTGTGTTCTTTGGGTCAGGGCCTCAGCCAACCTCCAGGCAGGATAGGATTCTCCCCACCAACACTCCACCAATATGTAACTTTCTGAACGTCTCCTCTAACGCGCCTTTAAGTGTGAAGCACCCCTGAACCGTGGTTCCCTGGAGTACCTCTTGTCTCGGGTTCCTATGACCCTTACTTGTATGACAGACAGCTGTAGCCTCTATTGGGGACTCCTCATGAAGGAGTCCTGGCTCACTATTCAGGTGGTGTTGTGTCCCAAGTCTATGAAGGGAGCAAGACATTAGTGGCTCACTACTCCACCGGTGTCTGTTGTCGGATATAAAAGTTCCAATCAACCTCGGGGACCAGGCCCCGGCCTTTGCGCTCTGGACTGGAAGGGTTATCTCTCTTTCTCAACCTGCTTCCCTCCGTCCTTCTGTTCTCCTTCGTTCCGATCTGTTCTATCTTTCTTATGGAATCTGTAGTCTAAAGTCTACGTCTTTTTCTCCTTCTCTTCCTTCTTGTGCCAGCTAGCCCAGTTCACTGGGGCAGGAGCAGCACACCTTCCTCCATCCCTTCTTCCAGGGATCCTCACTCTTCTCTGAGTGACTTTCCTTCCTACTCCGCATGCCCTCTAAACAGACTGACCTGTAATTCTACACTTTCCCTCTCTTTTATATCTAACTCCACCTGCCTCCCCAGCACCTCTTGAGTTACGAAGCCAGGGACCACAAAAAGCACCCTATGACCTTTCCAGCATAAAGCATGGATGGGTCCCTGCTGAACTATCCTGTGTGTGGGGTGCAGGTGTTGGAGTGTGGAAGGGAGTTCCCACCCTACCTGGATGGTGGGGCACCACACCTTAGGAGAAGGTGCAGTACCTCTGTGGCGACTGAAGCCTCAGGGGCACCACAAAGGCACATATTGTGACTGTGTGTAGGTACGTGAGCCGACCGGGGGTGATCCACTTTAAGCCATGAACAGACTCAAGACGGAGACAGAATTGTGTCCAACAGGTCTTCTTTATTGGCTGTCCTCACGACAACCGTAGCAATACACCGCAGCAACTTCACAGTTCTCCGTACACAGGTACCTGCACCTTTCTTCCCTTTAGTAGTGGCGTCCCTCGTGGCTCTTCCGCTGTGGCTGCCCTAGGCCTATCTACCGCCAGCGTTTCACCAGTCCGAGTACGTCGTCCGTCTGGTACCCCCGGGGCCTTGTCTGTCCTGTGGTACTTCTTGTTGGGACCACCCCCCTTGAACGTCTGTTCGCCTCAGTCCCTTCTAGAAGTTCTCTTTTGTCTGTCTTCTCTTTCTGCCTCCTCTCCTCTTGAGCTCCTCTCCCTGGACTGGAACTCTCTGGAACCCTCTCTCTCCTTTTTATCCCCTCTCTCACACTGGGGATTTCCCTCTCGAGTTCCTGTAACCACGCCCCCCATGACTATGCAGTTTCCTAAGCCTAAGCTGTTGTTTAGGCCTGTTCTCAAAGCTCTCTCCTGCCATCTTGTGGTCAAACCTTGGTATTACACTCATTCTCCACTTTTCCCAGCTGTTCCCCTTCTGCTAATACAAACATCCATCTAAAGTGCACCAACCACCTCTTCTCCCTACAGACAAGTTTGTACGTCAGGTCACCTTCCCTACATGTGTAGTAAAACTTTTCTCCACTTTTACGAACAGAATATTGGCTGAGAAGAATGGCGTCGCCGTATACCACTTGATGTTGTTGAGCAGTGTATGTCCCATTTCCTGTACATTTTTTGAGGCATATGAAGCAAACTACACTGCTCTGTCTAAACATTTGATTTATATTGTATTTTATTACAATGTAATATTATGTTTGTTGTTAAAGAGGACGAGTTTGAATCCAGTTTTAGATACATATGAAAATTAGGGATCGATGGGGGACCAAGTATTGAGAACCCGTAGAAGCTGGAATGCAGTGCTTTCATGAACTCTTCTTTGTTTCTCCTTGGTTCTTTTTGCCGTCTTTAGGCTACAGAGTGCTGAATATTTGCCTATAGTGAACGATCCTTCATCTAGCTCTTCTCAGGTGTCTCAGCTAGAGGAACTTCAATAGTTATGAGTCTCTCCTGCATCTCTTCTGCTATTCTCTCTCTTGCTTCTCCTTACATGTTTTTCACAACCCCATTAGGAAGTTTACTATTTTATAGGGTGGGGACTGTCCATTAAACATAAAAATATTGAAAAAAATGATTCTTTTGATCTTGGTCTTGGTGAAATTCTGCTACGTGTTTTTCCAATACTTTGTTTTTCTGTTCATCAGGAACCTTTTTCTATACTAAAACTGCAATACAAGCAATCAGTAAATACTGTTATAATTAGAGATGAGCAACTTTGCCTTTTTTAGGGTCGAGTCGGGTTTCATGAAACCCGACTTTCGCAAAAGTCGGGTCGAACGAAATCGTCCGACTATAGCGAAAAGTCGGAGGCCGACTGAAACTCAAAACCCAATGCAAGTCAATGGGAAAGCAAAGTCGGCAGGGAGTGGAGGACAGTAAACACACCTACAGTGCCCATTTCAGTGCCAAAAACATTCTTATTACTGAAGCTTGTCAACCATAATTTACTTCATAATAATAGTTACGCATTGAAAACTGGGAGTTATTTGGCTAAAATTGTGGGGGTGGTAGGGCTGGCTCCAGCTTTTCGTGTGCCCTGGGCCAAAGAGTGTCAGTGCGCCCCTTTAACACATACCACAACTCATGATGCTCCGATTGATACGGCACAGAAATATAGGTATAGTACAATGACAAATACTTCACTGCTTACATGGCATACTCCATACAGTGTTATGGCCACCACATTGTGCGCCATACAGAATAATGAGCCCCATATATTTTTCCTTACAGAATAATTGGTCACATATAATGTTCCATACAGTATATGATGAGCTCCACATAATGCTACAGTATATGATGGTCCCTATGGATGATGCTCCAGTGTGTTATGGTCCAAATAATGCTCCATATATAATGGGCCCCATTTCTAATGCTCCAGTGCATAATGGGCCCTGTAAATGCTGCTCCAGTGTCTGATGTCCACCTTTGGAATGCTCCAGTGTATGGTGGGCCTCATATATCATTCTCCAGAGTATAGTGCTCCCCAAAAATAGCTGTCCCAACATTGAAAACAATTAAATAAGTCTCCTCGCTAGGGAATCCCTGTACTAGTCTGGACTCCTCGTCGTCCCCATCTTCCATCTCACTGCAATTGGACTGCTTAGGCAGAGGGCATACAGACGTGATGTCATCGCCACCGGCAGAGCCCACCGGCAGAGACACTTTTGCGTACTATGAGGGAGGGTCATGCACAGGGTGTGCCAGTGCCGTCGCCCATGAGTTTGCCCCCCCACCTGCTCAAGGAACCTGCACTTTCATCTGCACCTTCCTCTTTGTCACCGTGTAATGTGGTATAGTATGCGGGAAGGGGAACCTGAGTTTCATCAGGGTCAGATTCTGATATACTTCTCCATACAAAATAATTGGTCACATATAATGTTCCATACAGTATATGATGAGCTCCACATAATGCTACAGTATATGATGGTTCCTATGGACGATGCTCCAGTGTGTTATGGGCCCAAATAATGCTCCATATATAATGGGCCCCATTTCTAATGCTCCAGTGTATAATGTGCCCCATAGATGCTGCTCCAGTGTCTGATCTGCCCCATTTACAATGCTCCAGTATATGATGGGCCTCATGGATGATGTTCCAGTTTATGATGGGCCCAAATAATGCTCCATATATAATGGGCCCCATTTCTAATGCTCTAGTGTATACTGTGCCCCATAGATGCTGCTCCAGTGTCTGATGGTATGCTCCAGTATATAATGGGCCTCATGGATGATACTCCAGTGTATGATGGGCCCAAATAATGCTCTATATATAATGGGCCACATTTCTAATGCTCCAGTGTATAATGGGCCCCGTAAATGCTGCTCCAGTGTCTGATGTCCCCCTTTTGGAATTCTCCAGTATATGATGGGCCCCATTTTTAATTAACCCAGGCATGGTATGTGAAAAGATCTCCATGGAGTAATCTGAAATGTGTGCTGCCGCATCCTTCACTTTTGGTGTGGGTGAAGGACACAAGGAAAGGGGTTGCTCCTGACGAGAAGCCTGCACTTACGACTCAGTGCTTGCATTTTTTTAAACTTCAGAATAGGAGGCGATAGAGCTGGTGGCTGTTTCAGCAATGTAAGCCAAAAACAGTTCCTGATGCTCCGGCTTTAAAAGCAGTGTACCTACTCACAGAAAACGGAGCCTTACAGGTCTTCCAGAGCTACACCATGACCCAGGCTCAACACCTCCTGCCTTAGCTGCTATTGTGTTTTCGGCACTACCAGCAGATGCACCACCACCACCATCAGTACCAGGTGGCCCCCCCACGCCCACGTCCGCGTCCTCTTCCACCATGCTCCTCATGTTTTGGAAAATAGACCCAAAATTCCTATGAGATTTATGGTACTGTATCAGAAGCGTACAGCTCTATACAGTCTAGGGATAACAGTAAATCTCCATATATATTTCATGAGTCATACATAGACGATAACAGGCTCAGTATGGATTACCCAATAAAATAAAAAGTTGAAAAAGGGTACAGTATCACCAGATACAAGGTATATATAGTATAGTGTAAACATTCTGAATCTCCGTATACATTTCAGGAGGCAGACACAAACGCTCTCAGGCCCAGTATGGATTACGCAAGAATATGAAAAGATGTAAATGGGTAATGTAACACAAGTATACAGCTATATACAGTGTTGGGGTAATCTTAAAGCTCCAAATATATTGCCGGAGTAACAAATAGACGTTCACAGGCTCATTATGGATTACACCAGAATCTAACTAGCTAAAAAGGTTACTGTATCAGAAGTCTACAGCTGTATACAGTGTTGGCCAAATTTGAAATCTTGGTATATATTTCCGGAGTCACCCTCAGACGCTCACTCAGTCTGGGTTTGACCATAATAAAAAATGTTGTAAAAAAGGTACTGGATAACAAGATAGCAAGTATATATATTATAGGGTACAATTGAAATCTCCATATACATAGTCCCATAGTCATTCTCAGACGCTTACTCAGTATGGATTTGACCGTAATACTAAATGTCGCACAAAGGTACTGTATAACAAGATACAAGCTGTATCGAGTATAGGGTAAAAATTGGTATCTCTGATTCACCGTATATATAGAAGGCGTAAACCACACACGCTCACTCACTATGGATGATACCGTAATACAAAAATTTGAACAAAGGTACTGTATCAGCACATATCAGGTGTATCCAGTCTAGGGGTAATTGTAAATTTCCATCTATACTTCCGGAGTCAGACACAGACACTCACAAACTCACTATGTATTAAACCAGAATTTAAAAAGTAGAAAAAGGGAAAGGTAGTCGAAGCGTACAACAGTATACTGTGGTGTGGTACTTTTAAATCTTCGTATATATTTCAATCTCAGTAAGCCAGTCCAGACTCTCCGCTACTGGAAACTACATGGATACAAGTAAAGACGGAAAGTCGAGTGTTAGCAGAAATTTGAGAATTTCTCATCGTGGGAAGACCTCCCGGTAGATGTTGCAGAGGCGATGCAGACCCTCAATTACTGTGTCTGTGGAGACAGTGAAAACGGTTCTTTGTGAAGAAAGGATTGCTTTATCGCAGTAGCGTGGATCACATCAACGTTACTCGTCTCCATCAAATTGTGATCACAGGGAGAGATGTAGACGTGATCCTCACTGCCTATCATGATGTGTCTGGTCATTTTGGAGTGCAAAAGACAGAAGCCACAGGCCGTAGGCGATTCTATTGGATTGGCATGAGAGCAGACAGTGAAAAATGGTGGCAGGAATGTCACACGTCTGTGACTATCACAACTGTGAAAGGTGATCATAAAGCACCACTGCATCCACTGGTAAGTTAACGTCCATTACAAATGGTAGCCATTGATCATCTGAAGGTAGAGGCCAGCAGGACAGGCCATAGCTACATCTTAACCATCATGGATCAGTACACCAAATTTCTAGTGGCTGTCCCTGTGAAGGATTTAAGTGCCCACACTAGACAGCGGTGGAGCAGGGAGAGGTAAGTATTGCAACTTGCAAGTGCTGTGGCCATGACCAAGCAGGGGGGGCACACTCGTGGTCGATGGTACTGGCACAGGGCCCCTCATAGTACGCTGGTGTGTCTGACGGCGAGTGGCCCCCCCACCATCAGAGACACTGTATTGTACTATGAGGGGCCCTGTGCCAGTGCCGTTGGCCATCAGTGGGCCCATCCACCTGTTCAGAGCAACGGCACTTGCCCGGATGCGCCAGGTATTGACCCCAGCCCTTGGGGGGGTGGGCAGCCCAGTTAGGGTCGCTTGAAAATGGCATATGTTGATGTGTTGGCTGGACATTCAGCTGCTGCAAAGGGCGGAATTGGGCAAGTTTGAGGAACAGGAGGACAAAAGCAAGGCAGTTTTCTGGCAACCTATGTGTCATCAGGGGAAGGTGGGACAAAATCCTTTGAAACCCATGCATGGTTCATTTTAATGAAGGTTAGATCATCAACATTTTGGGTCGACAGACGGGTCCTTTTTTCTGTCAGGATTGATCCAGCAGCACTGAAGACCCTTTCAGATAACACTCTAGCAGCAGGGCAAGCGAGCTCCTGTAAGGCATATTGTGCCAATTCAGGCCAGGTGTCCAGTTTAGAGGACCAATAGTCAAAGGGGAATGACCTGTGAGGGAGAACATCGATCTGGGAGGAGAAGTGGTTTGTAACCATAGTTGACAACTGCTCTCTCCTGTCACTTTTAATCGATGCAGTATTAGCAGTCGTGTGAGCGGTACTTGAGAAATCATTCCACAACATGGTCATTAAACCCCTGTCTCCAACACCACCTCGGCTGTGTGCACCACGAACACCTCTTCCATTGTGCCCACTACGGCTCGTGGGAGAACCAGCACCGCTGCTGTGTGCTGGGAAAGCCTCAAACAAACGGTTTACCAGAGTTGCTTGTGTGTTAGCCAATATTATCTCTAGGTTCTCCTGTGGCATGATGTTGTGTAATTTGCCTTTGTAGCGTGGTTCAAAGGATGCTGGCCAGCCAGTAGTCATCATCCCTCATCATTTTTGCAATGCAGGGGTCCCTTTTTAGGATCCGCAAGGCATAATCGCACATGTGAGCCAATGTTCCAGGTATCAATGATGCACTGCCACTGCGGGGTGGAGGAGCACTTTCTAGCAAATCCACATCCCTACAGTCACGCACAAACGCTGTACCTGACCTTGGAACGCGAACATTTTCTTTTGCCCCCTGAGAAGCATCCTGCTGCCCAAAATAATCATCCCCCTCATCCTCCTCTTCTTCCTCCTCCTCGTCCAGGACAGTTCCCTGACCAGACAATGGCTGACAGTTATCAAGGCTTCATTCCTCCTCCGCCGCAGACGCCTGATCCTTAATGTGTGCCAAACTTTGCATGAGCAGATGCATAAGTGGGATGCTCATGCTTATGATTGTGTCATCTGTACTTACCAGCCGTGTGCATTCCTCAAAACACTGAAGGACTTTACAGAGGTCTTTCAGCTTTGACCACTGCACACCCGACAATTCCATGTCTTCCCTCAAACTGCCTGCCCATGTATCCTCCCACAAATGCATTACAGCCTGCCTCTGTTCGCACAGCCTCTCAACCATGTGCAGGGTGGAATTCCACCTTGTTGCAACGTCTATGATTAGGCGGTGCTTGGGGAGGTGGAGCAATCGCTGCAGCTTCTGCATACGAGTGGAGTGGATGTTTGAGCGATGGATGTACGAGCACAGTCTTCGCACCTTATGGAGCAGGGATGTTAACTCCGGATAATTATTAAGGAAGCACTGCACCACCAGGTTCAAAGTGTGAGCCAGGCAAGGTATGTCTGAGTTTTGCACAGGCTATGGCTGCCACAAAATTATGGTCGTTATCACTGACTACCTTGCCTGTCTCAAGATTTAGACTGACCAGCCATGACTCAGTTTGTCGCTGCAAGTAGTCGGCCAGTACATCTGCGGTGTGTCTGTTGTTGCCCAAGACATCATCTTTAACACAGCCTGCTGACGCTTACCACTAGCTGTTCGATAGTGGGACACCTCGTGTGCAACACTGCCAGCTGCGGATGGAGGGCTCGTGCGACTGCGCTCTGTGGATGAGCTTTCGCTGATGGACGAGGAGGAAGGTCGAAAGCCTACAGCTAACTATTTCCTATACTGTGGGCTAGGCAGCACTGTTCCACCACTGCTGTCCCCTGTGGAGCCTGCATCCCCACATTAACCCAGTGTGCAGTGATGGACATGTAACGGCCCTGGCCATGCCTACTGGTCCATGCATCTGTTGTGAGGTGCACCTTTCCACTCACTGACTGTTTTAGTGCATGGACAATGCGGTCTTTCACATGCCAGTGTAGGGCAAGGATGGCTTTTCGAGAAAAGAAGTGTCGACTGGGTAGGTCATAGCGTGGGACAGCATAGGCCATGAGCTCGCGGAAAGCTTCGCTTTCAACCAAACGGTAGGGCATCATCTCTAATGTGATTAGTTTGGCAATGTAGGCGTTCAAACACAGCGTACGCGGATGAGAGGATGAGTACTTTCTTGTCCTACTCAGAGTGTCTGGTAGGGTGAGCTGGACTGGAGAGCTGCATATGGGGGAAGTAGCAGTGGACCTGACGGAGTGAGAGGGGGTTGGTGATGGTATTGGTGGTGATGGCCTAGATTCAGTGTTGTGTTACAAAACCTTGCGACGACACCTCCACATTTAGTGCTGGTGGTGTGCTTAACGGTGGCGATGGTCTTAAAGTGGGGGAAGCGATGGAGTGTTGCTGGCTACCTTCAGTCAGAGCAGGTGCACATGTGCTACCTGAGGTTTTGTAGTCCATCCACGCTTGCAAGTGCATGTTGATTAAATGTCTAAGCATGCAACTGGTATTCAAATTTCTGAGTTGTTTACCTCGGCTAAAGGTCATTCCGCACTTCTTACAGGTAACCTTTGCCTCATCAGTAGGATTTTAGACAAAGAAGTACCACACTGCACTCTTCCTACTATGGTATACATTTTCTGGCCTTGCACGCTGAGCTAAGTTGACCGTCTGGCCAAGCTGTCCTGCAACTCTTTTAGCTTCTGTTCCACGTTTTTGGACAGCTACGGGCCTGCCAGATAACCGCTGCTGCAATGTCAATGCCTGCTGCGGATCCTTCACCTTATCTGAACTATTGCCAGCGCCACCCTCCTCCCCCAATGAATGCCAATCCGGGTCAAGAACTGGGTCATCCATCACCTCCTCTTCAAAGTCATCTGCACCTTCCTCTTTACCTTCCTCTGTGTCACCGTGTAAGGTGGTATAGTATGCGGGAAGGGGCACCTGAGTTTCATCAGGGTCAGATTCTGGCTCAGTAGACTGCGAGGGCAATGTAGTGCTCTGGGTGAATGTACCAGCAGAATCATCTAGCAGTGGCTGTGCATCAGTGCACTCCATGTCAGATTCATCTTGGACTGTGGAATTCAGGATTTGACTGGATAACCCATGCATGGTATGTGAAAAGAGCCCCATAGAGTAATCTGAAGTGTGGGCTGCCACATCCCTAACTTTTGGTGGGGGTGAAGGACACAATGAAAGGTGTTTTTCCTGTCCAGAACCCTGCACTGACTACTCCGTGCTTGCAGGTTTCGAACGTTCAGAAGAGGAGGCAATAGAGCTGGTGGCTGTTTCAGCAATGAACGCCAAAACCTGTTCATGATGCTCCAGCTTTAAAAGCGGTTTTCCTACTCCAAGAAAAGGGAACCTTACAGGCCTTCTTGGGCCAGATGATGATGCAGGCTCAACACCTCCTGCCTTAGCTGCTATTGTGCTTTTGCCAGAACAAGCCGATGCACCACCACCATCAGTACCAGCTGCGCCCCCCTGCCCACGTCCGCGGCTTCTTCCACCATACTTTCTCATGTTTGGGAAAATGTACCAAAAATACCAGCAGAGAGATGGTACTGTATGAGGAGCGTCCAGCTGTGTAAGGTGTATTAAAAAAATTAAATCTACGTATATATTTTGTTAGTCACAGATGCTCTCACAGTATGTATTTTACCGTAATCCAACAAGCAGAAATACGGAACTGTATCAGAAGTGTACAGCTGTATTCGTTTTTTGTGTAACTAACAATCTCCGTATATGTATTTATGGAGTGTCACACACACACGCTGACTCTTTATAGATGTGACTGTAATTTGAACAGCAGATATACAATACTGTTTGAGAATAGGACAGCTCTATACGGTGTCTGTATGGAAAATTGTCAATCTCCGTCTATTTGTATACGGACTCACACACGCTGTCTCTGTCTAGTTTTGACCGTGATTAAACAGCAGATATACGAAACTGTTTGAAAAGTGAACAGCTCTATAAGGTGTAGGTCTGGAAAAAATGGAAAATCTCCTTGGCTTGTTTTTCCAGAGTCACACCCAGATAGCTTCTATTTGTCCGTGATACCAGACGCCAGTACATGGTAGTGTGTGAGGAGCGTACACCGCTATACGGTGTGTGAAAAAATGAACGCTCGGTAACTCACCAGAACAAAATAATAAAAGTTGGAGTGCTTTGAAAAAAGCAGTTTGAATAGCAGTGTGCACACAGCAATGCAGCTAGCAGGTAGCCGTAAAAGGCAGCCTAATCGCCACCAGCACTGCTGCACACAACAAAAATCCTCCCCTTTCACTGCACACTAACTGTACAGAGAAAAGCGCTATCAGCAGAAGCAATTTTTTTTTCTTCTTCCCTGCCTAACGCTCTCCCTATTCAGAATCATCAACAGCAGCACCTCTCCCTATTCTAAGATCGGCAGAAGTAAGATGGCGGTCGGCGGTCACGGCCTTTTATACCCACTGTGACGCCACACAAAACCAGCCAATCACTTCAATGCCCTTCTCTAAGATGGTGGTGGCCGCTGCCCATGTCATCGCGTTGCCCACAGTGTGCGTCCTCCATCATTGGCTGAGAAAAGACGCTGGAAGCATTATTTGAAACGCGACTTTGGCGCTCGACTCGTTGACCTCATAGCCGACTTAACGCTATGGTCAGGTTTCGATCGGCGAAACCCGACTTTAGCTAAAGTCGGCGTTTTTTGAATTTGAATGACCCATTTTGCTCAACTCTAGTTATAATATGATACATTTTTTAGCAACTGCAGTGAAATTTTTTAAGGATATAAATTACTTCTTTCTACACCAACATCAAAACAGGTGGCTGAAATTATAAAATCATGTAAGTGAAAATTGTCTTTTACAATAACTTTTTCGCTCCAAACATTCAATATGTGGCTGAAATTCAAAAGGTTGGTCCTATAACTACAGTCATGGCCAAAAGTTTAGAGAATGACACAAATATTAATTTTTACAAAGTCTACTGCTTCATTTTTTCTAATGGCAATTTGCATATACTCCAGAATGTTATAAAGAGTGATCAGCTTAACAGCAATTACTTGCAAAGTCAATATTTGCCTAGAAAATTACCTTTATCCCCCAAAACACAATTCAACATCATTGCAGCCCTGCCTTAAAAGGACCAGCTAACATCGTTTCAGTGATTGCTCCATTAACACAGGTGTGGGTGTTGATGAGGACAGGGCTGGAGATCAATCTGTCATGATTAAGTAAGAATGACACCACTGGACACTTTAAAAGGAGGCTGGTGCTTGGCATCATTGTTTCTCTTCTGTTAACCATGGTTATTTCTAAAGAAACACGTGAAGTCATCATTGTACTGCACAAAAATGGCCTAACAGGGAAAAGTATCGCAGCTAGAAAGATTGCACCTCAGTCAACAATCTATCGCATCATCAAGAACTTCAAGGAGAGAGGTTCCCTTGTTGCCAAAAAGGCTCCAGGGCGCCCAAGAAAGACCAGCAAGCGCCAGGACCGTCTTTTAAAAGTGTTTCAGCTGCGGGATCGGGCTACCAGCAGTGCAGAGCTTGCTTAGGAATGGCAGCAGGCAGGTGTGAGTGCATCTGCACGCACTGTGAGGCGGAGACTCTTGGAGCAAGGCCTGGTCTCAAGGAGGGCAGCAAAGAAGCCACTTCTCTCCAGAAAAAACATCATGGACAGACTGATATTCTGCAAGAGGTACAGGGAGTGGACTGCTGAGGACTGGGGTAAAGTCATTTTCTCTGATGAATCCCCTTTTCGATTGTTTGGGACATCTGGAAAACGGCTTATTCGAAGAAGACCAGGTGAGCGCTACCACCAGTCTTGTCTCATGCCAACTGTCAAGCATCCTGAAACCATTCATGTGTGGGGTTGCTTCTCAGCCAAGGGAATGGGCTCTCTCTCAGTCTTGCCTAAAAACACAGCCATGAATAAAGAATGGCACCAGAATGTCCTCCAAGAGCAACTTCTCCCAACCGTCCAAGAGCAGTTTGGCGATCAACAATGCCTTTTTCAACATGATGGAGCACCTTGCCATAAAGCAAAGGTGATAACTCAATGGCTCAGGAAACAAAACATAGAGATTTTGGGACCATGGCCTGCAAACTCCCCAGATCTTAATCCCATTGAGAACTTGTGGTCAATCATCAAGAGACGGGTGGACAAACAAAAACCTTGAAATTCAGACAAAATAAAAGCATTGATTTTGCAAGAATGGACTGCTATCAGTCAGGATTTGATCCAGAAGTTGATTGAGAGCATGCCAGGGAGAATTGCTGAGGTCCTGAAGAAGAAGGGTCAACACTGCAAATATTGACTTGCTGCATTAACTCATTCTAACTGTCGATATAACCTTTTGTTACTCATAATATGATTGCAATTATATTTCTGTATGTGATAAAAAAATCTGACAAACACACATAAAAACCAGAGGGCAGCAGATCATGTGAAAATATAATATTTGTGTCATTCTCTAAACTTTTGGCCATGACTGTATAATGCCCTTTATAAATATCAATCTTTAAGTTGTAACTACTCTTGTAATTTACTTCATCATAAAATTCCATACTATTCTCCCTTTCCTGCAAATCCTAATATGTGTTTTTTTCCACTCTCATTTGAAGAGAGTTCATAACAGGATGCCACAGGAGGATGGCTCTGTAGTCACTCCCCACAGCTTCTATAACCCCAATATGGAACAGAACGTCATCAGAGGGTGGTGCTGTCCTCACTTTCCACAGCTATTTCACTGCCATCCCCTGATAATGTCCTGTTTTGGGGTGTGTGAGAGAATAAATTGCAACTTCTGTGTCTTCAATACTTTTTCTGTGGCTAACACTTGCATCTTCAATGTCCACTGCCACCAGGTTTGCTAATCTACTAAAAGAAAATTTCTGGACACCTGGACTTAGGGCCCCGACACACATAGCGACTCACCAGTGATCCCGACAATGATATGAACTTCACCAGCGATCAGGACAGCGACACGTGGGTAACAAGCGACGCACGTCGCTTAGTTACCGGCAGTGTACGTTAAGATACCAGCACGCTGGTGCAGGGAGCTGGTAATCAAGGTAAACATCAGGTTTCTAAGTGCCGCGTGGCGCTTAGAAACCCAATGTTTACCTTGGTTACCAGCTCCCTGCACCAGCGCGCTCGTATGTAACGTACACATTGGGTTTCGCTTAGAAACCCGATGTTTACCTTGGTTACCAGCTCCAGCTCGCTGATCGCTGGTCTCCTGCCTGCCACATGCAGCGATGCGTGCTGGCCAGCGGGAGACCAGCGATCAAAAAAATGTCCAGGCCATTCGAGAACGATCAGCAATACCCGGCAGGGGGGCTGGTCGCTGATAAGTGTCACACAAAGCGATCTCGCTGTTGAGATCGCTGTTGCGTCACAAAACTTGTGACTCAGCAGCGATCTCGCTAGCGAGATCGCTGTGTGTGATGGGGGCTTTAAATTCACTGGCGGCCTAAAATTTTTATGGATATTTGACATGCCCCCTAAAGACCACGCCCCTTAATACCATGCCCAATGAATGCCATGCCACTAAAGACCAGAATAGGAGTGCATCTCAGAGGATGTAAATCATACCTGGGCTATCTCTGATCCATAGATAACCAATGTAGAAAGCTGATCAAATGTTTAAAATGCTAAAAAAGAGTCTATCAATAAAAAGCAACATAAAGCACAATTATATAACACAAACAACAACATAAAAGACACACCACAGTGATCCATATAGTTTAATGGACCCACATAGTGCTCCATACAGTATAGTGGCCCCATATAATGCTTCATACAGTATAATGGCCCTATATATTGCTCAATACAGTATAATTATTATTATTTATTATTATAGCGCCATTTAATCCATGACACTTTACATAGGAGGAGTATACAGTACATAATAAAACAAGTACAATAATCTTAAACAATACTAGTCACGACTGGTACAGGAAGAGAGAAGACCCTGCCCATGAGGGCTCACAATCTACAAGGGATGGGTGAGGATACAGTAGGCGAGGGTAGAACTGGTCATGCAGCAAATTGGTGGATTGGTGGTTACTGCAGGTTGTAGGCTTGTCGGAAGAGGTAGGTCTTCAGTTTCTTTTTGAAGGTTTCTATGGTAGGCAAAAGTCTGATATGTTGTGGTAGAGAGTTCCAGAGTAGGGGTTATGCGTGGGAGTAATCTTGCATGCATGTAGAAGAGAGAACCATGCTGCAAGTGCTGCTGAAGCACCGGGTCCGGAACTGTTGGGGCCGAACCTACTGTTGAAGGGGGAAGGAAACTGAGGACGGAGGAGACCCACGACCAGCAGAGAGGGGGCGTGGTGAGTCAGGGGAGTATAAGGAGGTCTGCGCGGGAAAAGAGAGGGGCTTCCTGCCGGAGGGCTGAGTGAGAGAGGACCTGCGCACTCACATGCGCACTTAGCCATACACCATCATTACTAAGCCGATAAGTAAACACAGACACACACAAACCTACGCACACATTGTCACCAGCCTATGTAGGAGCGTTAACAGAGCAGACTTACATAGGCTGTATGCAGACAGCAACTGTTAATTTTAAAGAAAAAAAAATTAAAAAAAATGCGTGCTGCCATGTAATTTTAATAACCAGCATTGGGAAAGCTGACAGCTGGGACAGATATTTATAGCCTGGGAAGGTGACAATACCCATAGAGCTTTCCAAGCTATTAATATCAGCTCACAGCTGTTTACTTAGCCTTTACTGGCTATTAAAATGGGGGATCCCCCAAAAATGACATGGGGTACCCCTATAATTAATAACCAGCAATGGCTATGCAGTCAGCTGCATGCTGATATTAATAGCCTAGGAATGGGCCATGGATATTGGTCCCCCCTGGCTAAAAACATCAGCTCTCAGCCATCCCAGAAAAGGCGCATCTATAAGATGTGCCAAATCTGGCACTTAACCTTGCTCTTCCCATTTGCCCTGTAGCGGTGGCAAGTGGGGTAATATTTGTGGGGTTGATGTCACCTTTGCATTGCCCAGTAACATCAAGCCCACGGCTTAGTAATGGAGAAGCGTCAATAAGACATCTCTCCATTACTAATCCTATAGTTATATGGTAAATAAAGACACAGCCAGAATAAAGTCATTTATTTGAAATAATGACACAGACTCCTTTAATAATCTTAATTAAACCATAGGTACTGAACACCTAATCCTTCGACACCCTCGTCTCCTGCAACAAAAATAAAATAATAAGCCACAAATATTCCTCACCTGTCTACCGAGAAAATAATTCATAATGTCCCACAACGATCCTGATCACTTTGAGAGCAGTCACCTCAGTGATATGACTGCTCTCAAAGACAGACAGCAATACACTGACAGGAGGTAATCACTACTGCAGTGTATCACTCTGCTGCTGTGAGAGTTCACGGAGTTCATCAGGAACTTCGGTGCTCTCACTTACGTCACCACTGCTGCGTGGGTAAGTTCTCACACAGTGGTGCCGTAAGTGAGAGTACCAGAGTTCCTGCTGAACTCCGGTGAACTCTCATGGCTGCGCAGTGATAAACTTCTTTTTCAAGATCAGTGTCTGTTAACATTTGCCTTTATTGACTGCGGATCTGCTACTAATTTCATTGATGTGGGACTTGTTCTGAAGTTAGGATTAGGGACAGTTAAGCTAGAAAGCCATATTCAAATCGTGGCCATTGATAGAACACAGTTGCTCAAAAATCTGGTTCGGTCAGTTACGGTGGAGTTCACACTCAAGGTGGGGTCTCTTCATACAGAATCAATCTCCTGTTATGTTTTGGACAATTTACCTGCTGGAATTGTGTTGGGTATTCCTTGGTTGCGTATGCATAATCCGATTATTGACTGGAATCGAAAGATATTGTCAAATGGGGTTCTTATTGTATTGAAAAATGTCTTACACCTATGCATGTTTGCTCCATTAGTCTGGAGGGTCTTCCAGAATACCTGAAAGACTTCGGAGATGTTTTTTCAGAAAAAGAGTCTCAGATATTACCTCCTCACTGCCCCTATGACTGTGCTATTAATCTCATTCCTAATGCCAAATTACCCAAGGCTCGCTTGTATAACTTGTCTGGTCCTCAGCGGTTAGCTATGAAAGTTTGCAAAAAGGTCATATTCAACCTTCCTCATGGCCAGTAGCAACCAGATTCTTTTTTGTTAAAAAGAAAGATGGAGGTTTTCGTCCCTGCCTCGATTTACGAAAATTAAACAAAATAACGGTTAAAAATACTTATCCGCTTCCACTTATCCCCCATCTATATAATCAGCTTTCTGGGGCCAAATGGTTTTCCAAACTGGATCTCAGAGGGACATATAATCTGATACATGTTCATGAGGGTGATGAGTGGAAGACAGCATTTTTAACGTCTGAAGGTCTCTTTGAAAATCTCGTCATGCCTTTTGGTCTAACGCATGCACCAGCGGTTTTTCAAAATTTTATGAATGATATTTTTCTATTATTTTGGGAGATTTATTGTGGTTTATTTGGATGATATTCTAATTTTCTCACCTGAACTAGATTCACATTATAAACATGTCCATTTGGTTTTGCAAAGGTTGAGGGATAATTGTTTGTTTGCTGAAAATGAAAAATGTACCTTTCCTTTTCAAGAAATATCATTCTTGGGTTTCATTGTGTCAGCTTCTGAGTTTACGATGGATCCTGGAAAGGTACAGGTCATCATTGATTGGGTTCAACCCAGCGACCTTAAGGCTCTGCAGTGCTTTTTAGGGTTCACAAATTATTACAGAAAATTTATTAGAGGATTTTCTCAGATCATCAAGCCTCTTATGGACCTCACTCATAAAGGGGTGGAGCTAAAGGTTATGTTGCTGGAAGCAGTTGGAGATTTTGGAAAATTTAAAGAAATGTTTTATGACTGCTTCTGTTCTTGTGCAACCAGATCTCCAGAGGTTGTTTATTGTGGAGGTAGATGCTTCTGAGGTCATGGTGGGGGCTGTATTTTCTCAAGGTCCTGAGACTGTAACTAACCTGCAACCATGTGCTTTCTTTTCTAAAAAAATTTCCCCTGCTGAAAGAAACTATGATGTGGGTAATCGGGAGTTGCTTTCTGTCAAGTTGGCTTTTGAAGAGTGGAGGCATTTTTTGGAGGGAGCCGTTCATCCAGTCACCATGGTGACGGATCACAAAAATCTAGCTTATATTGAATCTGCCAAGCAGTTGACACCTAGACAGGCCCAATAGGCTTTATTTTTATAACAATTTAATTTTTCTCTTACGTTCAAACCAGGGTCTAAGAACGTGAGGGCGGATGCCCTGTCTCATAGTTTTGATCCTGTGTCTCCTGCAGAACCTCCTTCCTCCATTCAGATTACGTCTTTTGCAGACATTCCATGATTCAGTGTTGAGTGGTCATCCAGGGATCACTGCCACCCAGAAGGCAGTTGCTAGACTCTTTTGATGACCCGCTATGCATAAGGATATTAGAGATTTTGTGTCTGCTTGTGAAACTTGTGCACGCGCCAAAGTACAGCATTGCTGGCTGGCCGGGGAATTGTCGCCTTTGCCAATTCCGGAAAGACCATGGACTCATTTGTCCATGTATTTAATTTCAGATTTGCCGCAATCTGGGGGGATGACTGCTATTTGGGTGGTAGTCGATCGCTTAAGCAAACAGGCACACTTCATCCCATTACCTGGATTACTCAATGCTTTATTATTCATGTGGTATGATTGCATGGGATTCCTCTAAATATTATATTGGATATGGGTGTACAATTTGTGTCTAGATTTTGGAGGGCTTTCTGCAGAAAATTGGGGATTGATTTGTCCTTTTCCTCTACTTATCTCCCTGAAACTAACAGTCAGAGAGAGAGGACAAATCTGTCTTTGGAGCAAATTTTAAGATATTTTATCGCTGATCAGCAGGAGAATTGGTCATCATTTCTCCCTCTGGCTGAGTTTGTCTTTAACAGTCGGGTTAATCAGTCGAAGGGGACCTCGCCATTTTTCTGTAATTACGGGTTTCATCCTCATTTTGGTGAGCTCTCCAGGATAAGTTCTGGGTGGATGTCTCCATTCAAGAGCTGAGGAATGTCTGGAGGAAGGTTAAAAAAAAACATTGGGGTGGCTCAGCATCGGCAGAAGCAGAAGGTCGATAGGAGGCGCTCATCAGGGGTTGCCTTCAAAGTGGGAGATAAGGTATGGCTATCCTCTATTAGAATATTAGATTGAACATGCCCTCACTGAAGTTGGGTCCTAGATTCTTTGGTCCGTATGAAATTCTGGAGGTGGTCAATCCAGTTGCCTTCTGATTAAAGCCCCTCGGTATTTCCGTATTCCTAATGTGTTCCACTAGTCATTGTTGAAGGAGTATATTCCCCCTATTCTGTCTTCCTTGCTCCCACCACCTCAGGTGTCTATAGAGGGAAGCTTGGAATATGAGGTAAAAAGGATCATTGATTCCTGAATGGTCCGGAATTCACTTCAATATCTGGTACATTGGAAGGGGCATGGACCTGAGGAATGGTCCTGTGCTCCAGCTCTTTATTTAAGGGCAATTCGTTTGGTCCAGGCCTTTCATCGGAGGTTTCCTGGGATACCTGGGGGTCTGGTGGCCCTCCTTGAAGAGGGGGTACTGTCACGATCTCCACTCTGTTCCTGATTGATATGTTACTTTGTGTATTGGTTGTGCTGGGACTGTGCTGCAATCATCTGTGTTCACTTTCCTTGATTATTCTTCTATTTAAGCATGCTAACTCCTCCACCCAGTGTCAATTGTACACTTCCTGTTGCCTGTGTAACATTGATCCCTCTGTGCTCTGTGCCTGACCCAGCTTGACTTGATTCTCTTCCCAGACTCAAATCCTTTGCTTGTGACCTGACTTGTCTTGTGCCTGCTCCCTGTTAACTGTTTTGTCTCTCTGGCTTTCCTGACCTCGGCTCATGAATTGGATTTCGTCTCTGACTTCCTCTTGTACTGCGCCATTTCCTGGACCTGACCTTGGATTGTTTAGCCTCCTTTTACTTATTCAGTAGATCGTGTATATTTTTATTATCTGTCATTGTAGTCTTTTTCTCCACTTCTGGGACTAATAATTACTATAGTGACTCGATCACAGACACCAATTGGTAACACCTTATCAATTAAGTGTTATATTTCTAGTAAAAATTGCTGAGGAGCATCACAATATCAAGTTCCAAGACACTAACCAATTACTAAACAAAGGACAAGTCAGTAGATATTACAGGTCCTCCTCAATCTAGGGTGCACATCAAATAACATGCAGTCAGAAACCACATAGCAAATACCGTAACGTGTGCTAGAACATTACAATTGGATTCCCATGCAATGTACCACCATATTCTATTCAGGAACTTCTTAAGGAGTTTGTCATTTCCATTCAGTTTAGTCTTCATACATAAATATCCCAATCAGAAACACCAGATCTGTATGATTGAAATACAGGTGTTGCACTTTTTTGCATGCTCTTTTTAGGGTAATGCAAAAAGTATGATGATCTTATGGGTAATTCATTTTTGCTTTTTCATTTTCACAGATTTTAGGTGTCTGGTTTGGGGTGAATTTTTCCAAGGTGTCATATAAAAGTTGTTGATCTGTCACTGCCGATTTGCCTTAGTAAATAACATCAAAAACACTCCATTCTGAAAGATAACAACAGTTTAAGTATTTTCAGATTTAGTTGTAACTCGTAGGATCATAGAAGCTACCCAAGTTTTTTTGAAAATGGATAGAAAGCAAGGAATACATTAAAATAATAACGTATTCTCACCTGGCAAATCCCCTGTCGCTCTGCACAGCTACTATCATCCTTTGTAACTTGATCTGCAGCAATGGCATTCTAAACATAAGCGTGAGACCCAGAGGCGTAGCTAGGGTTTTGGTTCAGGGTGGGCGAAACTTCTGAGTGGGCCCCTAACCAGAGAACCTCAGAAGATGACCGCACTGTTGCCAAAAATAATCTATATATAAAAAGAATATTAATATTACCACCATATGGTGAGTGGTAAATAATACCAGTCCTACAGAACATATAATAGATTACAGCAGAGTTACAGATAATGACTTACCGCTGATGTTCTTTCTAATGGAGTCATTCACTTTTCACGTCTTTTCCATCTGGCCCAGACCGACATGACAACTCCTCCAGATTTCAAGAACTGACCGTCACATCCAAGCATAAGCATAGTGTGAACAGGTGCTACTGTTAGTGTGGGTGGTCTGGAGCAGGAAACTCCGGGAGTGGACCCTCTGGACCGTGGCACCGAGGGACCCCGGGCGAGCTGCCAGGTGGAACCGACCCCTATACAGGGATCGTTAGGAGCAGGCCCAGGGGTTCGAGTACCACGGTAGCCGGTATTGAGTGGGGCGGCTCAGGATGGACCGGAGTAAGACTGAGACTGGAGTAAAGAATGACAGAACAAGACTGGAACCAGGAGGCTGGAATGAAGTGAGACAGAAAACTGGAACGAGAAGGAATGACAGGAGTAGGAACACTGGAGACTGGACTGGAGTAGGACGGCAGGAACACTGGAGGCTGGACTGGAGCAGGGCGGCAGGAGCACTGGAGGCAGGACTGGAGTTGGACGGCAAGAACACTGGAGACAGGACTGGAGTAGGACGGCAGGAACACTGGAGACAGGACTGGAGTAGGACGGCAGGAACACTGGAGACAGGACTGGAGTAGGACGGCAGGAACACTGGAGACAGGACAGGAGTAGGACGGCAGGAACACTGGAGACAAGACTGGAACCAGGAGGCTGGAATGAAGTCAGGAGGCTGGAATGAAGTGAGACAGAAAACTGGAACGAGAAGGAATGACAGGAGTAGGAACACTGGAGACAGGACTGGAGTAGGATGGCAGGAACACTGGAGACAGGACTGGAGTAGGACGGCAGGAACACTGGAGACAGGACTGGAGTAGGACAGCAGGAACACTGGAGACAGGACTGGAGTAGGACAACAGGAACACAGGAGACAGAACTGCGGAAGAGAACAAGGAACACGGGTAGCAGGACTGAGAAGCTGCTGCGGGGAGAAGCCGAGAACTGAACTGCAGGAGCAGAGTGCACACGACGAAGCGAGGCCAGAGTGCTAGGAAACACAACGATCAGGCGCCTCCCTCAGGGGGAAGCGGCCTGATATGGCCCCGTCTGGTCAGCCATTGGTCCAAAAGGTGCTTCCGGGTCAGGGCACAGCCGGAGCATAAGAAGCAGGAAGGAGGCGCGGCCACGGCCTATGGCGCATGCGCATAGCATGCAGGGAAGGCATCGGCCGCGAGCCCGTCTCAGGTGACCGCCGCGGCCGTCGGGTGGAGAGAGGCTACGACGTGGGAGCGGAGGCCGACTGCCGGGTGAGTATGGTGGAGCAGTGTAACAGTACCCCCCCTAAGCCGCCCCCCCGGAGGTTAGCAAGAAACCTCTTGAGGATACTGGGAGCATTGATATTCTCCCGAGGCTCCCAGGATCTCTCCTCAGGACTAAAGCCCTTCCAATCAGCAAGAAAGAAAGTCCTACCTCTAACCCTTTTCACAGCGAGAATGTCCTGCACTTCAAAAACATCGTCGGCACCCACCGGCTGAGGACCAGGATCAAGCGAGGAATGGAAGCGATTCAGCACCACAGGCTTCAGGAGAGAGACGTGAAAGGTGTTCGGGATCCAGAGCGAAACAGTCAACCCCAATTTGTAGGCGACTTCGTTAATATGTCCCAGAATTTCAAACGGACCGATGTAGCGTGGGCCCAATTTGTAGGAGGGCAGTTTTAATTGGACGAATTTGGAGGAGAGCCAGACCTTGTCGCCAACACGATACGGAGGAGAATCCAACCTCTTTTTGTCTGCATAGTTCTTCATCTGATCAGCGGATCTCTTGAGTGATGTGTTGGTCTCAGCCCAAATCTTAGAAAATTCCAAGGACATGGCGTTGGCCGCGGGTACCTCAGAGGCAGGAGTTATCGGAAGAGGAACACCAGGATGTCTGCCAAAAACAATGAAAAATGGAGACATGGCTGAAGACTCACCAGCATGGTTGTTATAAGCGAACTCTGCCCAGGGGAGTAAGTTGAGCCAATCGTTCTGGTGGGCGTTGGAGAAGTGACGTAAGTACCCCGTAAGCGTCTGGTTGGTACGCTCTACCTGTCCTTTGGACTGTGGATGGTAGGCCGAGGAGAAGTCAAGGGAAACGTTCATGAGCTTACAAAGCGAACGCCAGAACTTGGAGGTAAACTGAACCCCTCGGTCAGACACATTGCGTCGAGGTAGTCCGTGAAGTCTGAAGATTTGACGAATGAAGATTTTGCCTACCTCCGGTGGCTGACGGAAGACCGGGCAGAGGGACGAAGTGAGCCATCTGGGAAAAACGATCCACCACCACCAGGATGACTGTGCAGCCCGCAGAGCAGGGTAGGTCGGTGACGAAATCCATGGCGATGTTTTCCCAAGGAACCGTAGGGACGGGCAACAGAAGTAACAAACTGGACGGAGATCTCCGTGGCACTTTGTTCTTTGCACAGGATGGACAAGAAGCCACAAAGTCGAGTACTTCTTGGCAAAGCGTGGGCCACCAGTAGTGAAGGTCAAGAGTCTTCTTAGTTCCGGCATGGCCGGCCAGTTTGGAGGAGTGCCCCCATAGAAGAAACTTTCGCTTGAGATTCTCTGGCACAAGCGTCTTGCCAGGTGGGGGAGTAAGCCAGTTCACCGGAGCCCTGGTGATGATCCTAGTGGGATGAATGATATGCGAAGGTTCCTCCGTGGATTTGTGTGGCTGGAAGACCCTGGACAGGGCGTCGGCTTTGGAATTCTTGTTGCCAGGACGGAATCGGAGCTTGAAATCAAATCGGGTGAAAAATAAGGACCATCTGGCCTGGCGAGGGTTAAGTCTCTGGGCAGACTGGAGATAGGCCAGATTCTTGTGGTCTGAGAAGATGACAAAAGGATGGACAGCTCCTTCCAGGAGGTGGCGACATTCCTCCAAGGCCAACTTGATGGCCAAAAGTTCCCGGTCGCCGATCGAGTAGTTACACTCGGATGGAGAAAAGGCCTTCAAGAAGAAGCCACAAGAGTGCAGGCGACCGGACGCGGTTCTCTGGGATAATACCGCCCAGGCACCCGTCGAGGAAGCGTCCACCTCGAGTACTAAAGGTCGATCCTTCTCAAGGCGATGCAGGACCGGAGCCATGGAGAAAGCCCGTTTTAGGGTCAGAAAGGCCTCCTCTGCCTCAGGAGACCAATCCTTGGAAGTAGACCTTTCACGGGTGAGCGCAGAAATGGGTCTTGTGATCTCGGAGAAGTGGGAGACAAATTGACGGTAATAGTTGGCGAACCCGAGGAATCGTTATATCGCCTTTAATCCAACGGGGCGAGGCCATTTGAGGATGGCAGACAACTTCTTGGGATCCATCCTTAAACCAGCATCGGAGATAATGTATCCCAGAAATGGCAGAGAGGTCTGTTCGAAGAGACATTTCTCAATCTTCGCATACAGGCGGTTCTCCCGAAGACGCTGAAGCACCAGGCGGACACTCTTTCTGTGGGATGAGAGGTCCGGCAAGAAGACGAGGATGTCGTCTAAGTACACGACCACACAGGAGTACAAGAGATCCCAGAAAATCTCATTGACGAACTCTTGAAAGACTGCAGGAGCATTGCAAAGACCGAAGGGCATGACCAGGTACTCGTAATGGCCATCTCGAGTGTTGAAAGCGGTCTTCCACTCGTCACCAGCACGGATACGGACCAGATTGTAGGCTCCTCTGAGGTCTCGCTTGGAAAAGACCCGAGCCCCTCTGAGATGGTCAAACAGCTCCGGAATGAGTGGAAGAGGGTACCTGTTCTTGATGGTAATCTCATTCAAGCCCCTATAGTCAATGCACAGCCGTAGAGTTCCATCCTTCTTTTTCACAAAGAGGAACCCAGCTCCCGCGGGCGAAGAGGATTTCCGTATAAAGCCTTTGGCGAGGTTCTCTCGGACGTACTCGGATATGGCGGTGGTCTCTGCGGGAGACAGAGGGTAGATTCTGCCCCTTGGAGGGGTTGAACCGGGAACAAGTTCAATTGGGCAGTCAAACGGCCGGTGTGGAGGGAGGACCTCCGCTTCCTTCTTATCAAAAACATCGGCATAGGAGCAGTAAGCTGGAGGAAGACCCGGAAGGTCTGGAGGGGACCGAGGAGCGGCCGCCAGGCGGACAGGAGTCAGACAGCGAGCTTGGCACGGGTGCCCCCAGCGGAGTATCTCCCCAGAAGACCAGTCGAGAACAGGCTGATGAGTCCTTAACCATGGAAGACCGAGCAGAATGGCATGAGAGAGCTTAGGCAAAACGTAAAAGGCTATCTTCTCTCAATGTAAGGCTCCAACTTGCAACTCCACCTCTTCAGTGACCAAGGTGACGGTCACCTGCAGCGGTTTGCCATCCACGGTGGCAATCTGAATTGGGTTAGATAGAGTGACTACAGGAATTTGGTATTTGTCCACCTCTTCTGGCCGAATGAAGTTACCCGCTGAGCCCGATTCCACGTAGGCCACCTTGGAACCACGCATCCCTCCTGAAACCAAAAGCACAGAAATCGTAAGGGGTTGAGAGGGATCATCATCACCTAGGAAGGCCTCTCTTACCTGACCTAGGTGGAGTCGTTTCCCTGTCTCTTAGGACAGGTGCGGACATAGTGTGACGAAGAGTAGGACAGCAGGAACACTGGAGACAGGACTGGAGTAGGACGGCAGGAACACTGGAGACAGGACTGGAGTAGGATGGCAGGAACACTGGAGACAGGACTGGAGTAGGACGGCAGGAACACTGGAGACAAGACTGGAACCAGGAGGCTGGAATGAAGTCAGGAGGCTGGATTGAAGTGAGACAGAAAACTGGAACGAGAAGGAATGACAGGAGTAGGAACACTGGAGACAGGACTGGAGTAGGACGGCAGGAACACTGGAGACAGGACTGGAGTAAGACAGCAGGAACACTGGAGACAGGACTGGAGTAGGACAACAGGAACACAGGAGACAGAACTGCGGAAGAGAACAAGGAACACGGGTAGCAGGACTGAGAAGCTGCTGCGGGGAGCAGCCGAGAACGGAACTGCAGGAGCAGAGTGCACACGACAAAGCGAGGCCAGAGTGCTAGGAAACACAACGATCAGGCGCCTCCCTCAGGGGAAGCGGCCTGATATGGCCCCGTCTGGTCAGTCATTGGTCCAAAAGGTGCTTCCGGGTCAGGGCACAGCCGGAGCATAAGAAGCAGGAAGGAGGCGTGGCCGCGGCCTATGGCGCATGCGCATAGCATGTAGGGAAGGCATCGGTCGCGGGCCAGTCTCAGGTGACCACCGCAGCCGTCGGGTGGAGAGAGGCTGCGGCGTGGGAGCGGAGGCCGACTGCGGCGTGGGCGGCGTGGGAGCGGAGGCCGGGTGAGTATGGTGGAGCGGTGTAACAGCTTAACATGAAATATTTCATGTTTGCATGTTATGGCGCTACAGTGTGCTTCCTTTTTTACTTGAATGTATATGAGTTGGTTACTCTAGGTTAAGCACCTGTTCACACTATGCTTATGCTTGGATGTGACGGTCAGTTTTTGAAATCTGTATTCATTAACCTTCTGACTGAGCACTCCATCTGTTAGCCGCAGGCGTTTTTAATTAAAGCAGGGCCACTACTTCTCCTCATAGATATAGACTTCAGTCTAAACAGAGGATTTGCATAGGTCCCCATTCAGATGAAGACTTCAGTCTAAGTGAGGATTGGCATAGATAGGGTCCTGGAAAACGAGAAATACCTTACCCTAGCTTCCAGGTACACATAAAATTGGCCATTTTATGTGCTAAACTTTCTCAATTTTTCATACTTCCAATGCAGTAATGCAATTCATTTTTCATATTTCATGTTTGCATGTTATGGCGCTACAGTGTGTTCCTTTTTTGTTTGAATGACGACTCCTCCAGCCAGGACTTGGCTGCAGAGAATACAATAAAGAGGGGCAATACCCCGAAACAGCTGTATGTGGATGGATAACATGTTTTGGCATAGGTGGTTTCCTTCATTGGAGACTGCCCTTCCCGTGGTTGTTCCTTCCCGGACAAAGACCTGGCTGGTCATTGCTTGCGTTGAGAAACACGTGATGGTGTCTCCGCGGCTTCTGTTTTGCATGTTTTACATATTTCCCCATAAGGGATGGGGGTAGTGCTCTAGAATCACTGCGTTGAGAAACACGTGATGGTGTCTCCGCAGTGTCGGATGTTGATCTCCATGAGTTCATTCATCCTCCTCTTCATAGTCTTTTTACTAGGCATTGCTCCTACCAGCCAGTTTCCTACTCCACACTGATGAGGGGCAATACCCCGAAACAGCTGTATGTGGATGGATACCATGTTTTGGCATAGGTGGTTTCCTTCATTGGAGACTGCCCTTCCCGTGGTTGTTCCTTCCCGGGCAAAGACCTGGCTGGTCATTGCTTGCGTTGAGAAACACGTGATGGTGTCTCCGCGGCTTCTGTTTTGCATGTTTTACATATTTCCCATAAGGGATGGGGGCAGTGCTCTAGAATCACTGCGTTGAGAAACACGTGATGGTGTCTCCGCAGTGTCGGATGTTGATCTCCATGAGTTCATTCATCCTCCTCTTCATAGTCTTTTTACTAGGCATTGCTCCTACCAGCCAGTTTCCTACTCCACACTGATGAGGGGCAATACCCCGAAACAGCTGTATGTGGATGGATACCATGTTTTGGCATAGGTGGTTTCCTTCATTGGAGACTGCCCTTCCCGTGGTTGTTCCTTCCCGGGCAAAGACCTGGCTGGTCATTGCTTGCGTTGAGAAACACGTGATGGTGTCTCCGCGGCTTCTGTTTTGCAGAGAATACAATAAAGACACATTTCACTTCTCATATTTTCAGCACTGTCACCAATTGGACTATTCTCAACCTTCACAAACTGCTCATCCTGCTGATACGCCAATACTGAGCTGCTGCTGCCACATGTGTCCCTATTACTGCACCTGCTGTGTGGTTCTGTGTGACCTCTAAATTCTAAAGCAACTCTCTAGAATATAGTAATGCCTGGTGCAAGTGCATTAGAAAACAATGCCCACATTCAGGATACCTCAGCCATGATTTATGTGTCAGTTACTTACTGATTCTTTATCTTTTACTATACCCTGATTAACTATTGCTTTACCAGTCTACCTTGTCAGGTTTGAATTGTCCATGCTTTTTGTGATTTTTATGGTGTTTTTAATTTTCTGTCTGTCAGGCATTGGTGTCTAATAAAGCCTTTTTATATACATATTTCAGCTGTGTGTGCACTGTTTCTTGTGTTTCTGTCCTCGTCTCCTTTTTCATAGTATTTAGACGCATAGTAGCACCCGGCTAATTTATAGTCATATATTAAGTGTGGTGCCCACCTTTCATTCTATTTCACACATTCAGGGTCGGACTGGGCCACCGGGAGCGAGGAGAAGAGGTGAGTATAGTTTTTTTTATATTTATATAGTGAGTCCTGGTTTCATTATTATGATACCCCGTATGAGGGGGCAGCATGATACCCCGTATGATGGGGGGCAGCATGATACCCCGTATGAGGGGGGTAGTATGATACCTTGCATGAGGGGGGCAGCATGATACCCCATATAAGGGAGGGCAGCATGATACCCCATGAGGGGGGCAGCATGATATTCTATGAGGGGGGGCTGCATTATATTCTGAAGGGGCTACATTACATTCTTTGGGGGGGCTGTATTATACCAAATGAAGGGGGCTACATTATGTTGAAAGAAAGAACAGAGAGAGAAAGAACAGAGAGAGAGAAAGAAAGAGCAGAGAGAGAAAGAGAGGAAAGAAAGAACAGAGAGAGAAAGAAAGAACAGAGAGAAAGAAAGAAAGAAAGAAAGAAAAAAGAGGGGAAAGAAAGAGAACAGAGAAAGGAAGAACAGAGCAAGAGAAAGAAAGAATAGAGATAGAAAGAAAGAACAGAGATAGAAAGAAAGATTAGCGAGAGAAAGAAAGAAAGAGGGGAAAGAAAGAAAGACCAGAGCAAAAGAAAAAACAGAGAGAGAGAGAAAGGAAGAGGGAAAAGAGACAAAGAACAGAGAGAAAGAAAGAACAGAGAGAGAGAAAGAAAAAAGGAAAGATTAGAGAGAGAAAGAAAGAACAGAGAGAGAAAGAAAGAAAGAACAGAGAGAGAAAAAAACAGAGAGAGGAAGAAAGATTCTATAAAGATACTATAGCAGCCCTGCTCACTTTGTAGTGCCCACCTGAGCCTCCCGGTACAAGACATATCATGATACACGCACATGACCGACATCCCCGAGTCCAAGGCGATATCGCTGTCCACGCTGTTGGAGGAGGACAAGGTGATGGATCTGAAGCATTCCCTGAAGTGCCTCCAAGGTTCCATCACAATCTCCTTCCGAAATTACTTCATTTCCGGTCAGCTTCTAGTACGTCACTTCCGGTGGAACATGCAATTTTTAAAGTGCTCCTCGGGGCTCTGCTGTGTACTCCTGTGTCCGCCGGAAAAGTAAGCTCCCGGTCGGGGCAGTGAGGCAGACTCTCAAAACTGGGACTGTCCGTCTGGATCCGGGACGGTTGGGAGGTATGAACGCTCCCCACCATACACCTTGTACACGCAGGGCTCCGCACACCTCATACACACACTGTTCCGCTTTCTATGTCTCGTACACACAAGGCTCCGCTCTGTACACCTCGCACACACACGGCTCCATTCAGTACACACATGGCTTCACTCCATAAAACTCGTACACATGCAGCTCTGCTCCTTACACCTTGCACACATGCAGCCATGCTCGGTACACCTTGTACACAAATGGCTCCACTTCGTAAACCTTGTACACATGCGGCTTTGCTTCATACACCTGGTACACACTCGGTTCCGCTCTGTACACCTTGTACACACGTGGCTCCACTCTGTACACCCCATACACACATGGCTCTGCTCCGCTTCCGTACACTTCGTACACTCAGGGCTCCACATTTCATATGCCCCATACACACGCGGCTCCGCTCTGTACAACCCATACACACGGCTCCGCTCCGTACACCTCATACACACACGGCTCCACTCCGTACACCCCGTACACACACGGCTCTGCTCCGCTCCATACACACACGGCTCCACTCCTTACACTTTGTACACACAGGGCTCCATTTCGTATACCTCGTACACACACAGCTCCGCTCCGTAAACCAAGTACACACACGGCTCTGCTCAGTACATCTCATACACACGCGGCTCCACTCTGTACACTTCGTACACACACGGCTCCGTACACCTTGTACACACACATCTCCGCTCCGTACATCTTGTACACACACAGCTCTGCCACATCCACACTGTAAACCCCTCCTGACCCCACACATAAACTTCCCCTCATCCAGCATGAAGACAACCAGCACAGCAGAATCCTGCAGTCACTGAGGCCACTGATCATGTGACCCCTGACTCGTGTCCTGTGCACACAGAAGAGAACATAGCGGCCGGACGGCAGAGCAGGGAGATCGATTCTCCCTGCTCTGCAGCAGAATGTAACTGTATGGGTGCACTGAGCATGCAGATTCCCAGCCCCACAGTGTGAATAAATCAAAAGCGTCTGCGGGGCGGGATTTGTGGGCACGCGATATGAAGACCGGAATGTGATCTGAGAGCACAGGCAGCGCTGACTGCGCATGCCCAAGAAGATATAGTACAGCGCAGGCGCCGCATTTCAAAAGAAAACTAAAGAGGCGGCGCCAAATACGAAATAAGTGATCGATGCGAGGCGTCTGTCAGAGGAGGAAAGACCTGCCCCCCTGTCACATTTCTGGTATTTTTGAACTATTTTATAAATGATTATTTCTGCAGTGAAACGGAAGCTAAGTAACAGAGCCACCTTGACAGAATGCAGCACTAGTGCTGCACAAGGTGGCTCTTTTACTTAAAAACGCCTGGGGGGGTGACAGATTCCCTTTAAGAACACCAAGAAATAGTGAACATAAAGGACCATAGATACAGTGGTTGGTCAAGGAGTCTTAGTGCAGTAGATAAAAGACATATTTTGCTTATTTGCCTTTGAAATTGGAAGATGTCGAGCAGAACTATCAGCTAAGAACTGTAAGTAATTAGTGGGAACCAACTACATCCATCTACTGTTTGGAGGTATCTTGTCAGGAGTGGTCTTTGTGGAAGAAATGCAGCCAAAAATAGTACCTTCAATATGTAAGCAGGGCCAAGTGACATAAATATGAACAAAAACATAGCAACAAAAGTACAAAAAAATGGCAGCAGGTTCTCTGGACTTTGGAGTCAAAATGCTAAATATTTGGCTGTAACAAAAGGCAGTTTGCTTACCAAAAAGCTGCAGAGTGGTACAATAATGTGAATAATGTGTGCAGGCACAGTGAAGCATGGTGGAGGTTCCCTGCAAGTTTGGGGCTGCATTTCATCAAATGCAGTTGAGAATTTGTTTAGGATTAATGTTATTCTCAATGCTGAGAAATACAGGCAGATACTTATCTGTTATGCAATCAGTCAGGGAGGCGACTGTCTCCAAATTTATTCTGCAGCAGGACAACAAGAAATATGCAGCAAATATCATTAAGAACTATCTTCAGTGTAAAGAACAAAAGTCCTTTAAATCATGATATGGTCGCAATGAGCCCTGATTTCAACATCTTTCAATAGTTCTCCTAGATGTTAAGAACAACCTTCCTGTTGAGTTCCTTCAGAACTATGAGCAAATTTACCTAGAAGACTTGGTGCTTAAATGTTGTGTTCAAGGTATAGGGTGGTCACACCAAATACCGATTTGATTTCTCTTTTGTTCATTCATTTTGATTTTTCTTTATTGATAAAAATAAACTCTTAAAACTACTATTTCTGGAATCATTCTTAATTTGCAGCATTTTTTGCATGCTTGCCTAAAACATATGATGAACAAATTTAATTCTTTTCATAAACTTGTAATATTCAGAATCTGAATTTTTTGCACCTCACTTTGCACAAAGTTAACAGTATGACAGCCAGATGGTCACAGTGAGCTGACTGTCAGCAAAAGGTTAAATTAAAATATGAATAGTTACCACTCAACCGGTTTAACGCCCCTGCAACCTGTCGTCAGGTCCTCTGTTCCTTTCATCATCGCCTTTCCTAGTTGCTAGCATTTTCTTTGGCCTGCTTCAGCCTGACTAGGCCTCTAACATCACTTTGTGTTGGGCGCATATCACAACCTGCATTCCCTGAAGTGCAGCCTGGTCGGCATACAGTGACTTCAGAGGATTAGTCAGAGTGTAACAAGTGCGTGAAAGTTGAAGGCAAAAAGAGAGCACGGAAAACCACTTGGAAGGCTGTGGGAAAGATGAGCAGCAAAACAAAGGGAGAACATTCAAACTCCTTGCAGATGTTGTCCTTGGAAGCCAGGTCTCCAGCGCTACAAGGCTACTGTGGTAACCACTGAACTACTGTGCTGCCTGTTACTGCTTAGAAAAGTTGGTGTTGGTCTATGTGTCACATATGCAGAAGCTCATAACAGCCAAAGGGTCCTTTACAGCCAAAAGGTCCTTTAGTAAGTGATAACAGTGATTATCATGGAGAGTTGAATAATTCTGAATTCTAGTTTCTTTCAACAGCAGAAAGCTTGTAAATTTTGCAATGACTCTGCAATGACTCTAATGTATATATATATATATATGCCAGCTCAATGCCTCCACACTTAACAGTGCTAGCAGATTGCTGCTATAAACAGTAGTGCCCCAGATGGAATTGGTATTATCTGTGCTGGTCTAGAGTAGTATATGTGGCGCCCCTGCGGATTCAGTTGCCACAGAGGTACTGCACCTTCTCCGAGGTGTGGTACCCCACCATCCAGGTAGGTTGTAGGCTCCTGACCACACTCCAACACTTGCATCCCACACAACACAGTATTTCAGCAAAGCCACATTGCGGCTCCCTGCTTGGAGTGTAGCAGACCACCTTTGGTGGCTCCCTGCTGGGAACACGAAATGTGCTGGGAGGCGGGTGGAGTTAGAATACATAAAAGAGTGGGAAGGTTTAGAATTTCAGTGAGTAGAGTCAGAGGAGTCAGAGGGAGAGGAGTGAGGAGAGAAGATCCCCACAGAGAGCGGTGGAGGAAGGAGGTGCTGCAGCAGATCTCAGTGACCTGGATCTGCTGGCACGGGAAAGGAAAGAAGTAGAAAGACTTTGAACAGAAACCTGATCTTCCATAAGAACGAAAGACAAGTACGGAACGTAGGAGTAAAAGGGAACAGAGGACGTGGGTTAGGAGAGAAACCTGCCTAGAAGTTCTAAGCGCAAGGTCGGGGCCCGGTCCCCGAGGTTGTATGGATACTAATAGTCCTACAGCAGACACTGGTGGAGTAGTGAGCTGTAAATGCACTGCTCCCATCTAAGACTTGAGGGCACAACAGCAACTTGGATAGTGAGCCGGAACTTAGGAGAGAGGAGTCCCCAAAGCAGGCTACAGCTGTCTGCCATACAAGTAAGGTTCTAGGGAACATCTGTCAGGAGGAACTCCAGTGTAACTCAGTACTAGGAGTACTTCACTTAAAGGCGCTATAAGAGGAGACGTTCAGAGAAGGCACATGTTGGCGGAGTGTTGGAAGGGAGCATTCCATCTGACCAGGAGGTTGACTGAGTCCCTGACCCGGAGGACACAGCACGGAAGCAGGCATCTGTGCGTACTACAGACTGTGAGTAAAGCTTTGGAACTACAGGCCCTGGTGTCCTCCAATTATTCCTGCACCAACACACCCGGTACCATCAGGGTAACAGCGCCTCTCCTCTACCCCTACATCCACACTGTCCAGGGACTACAGATCCACCTGTGGGGAGCTTCACCATCTTGGCAACAACACACCACCAGTCCCAGAGGATCTGCATGCAGCGTCGGCTTAACATCTCACTTGCCGAACACCACAGGTGGCGTCATGAACTATTCCATTCCCTTTATTACTTGGGCGCCCAGGGCCACGGACCGGGTCACTGCTGCTGTGACACATCCCGCTGACACCGGCCCGGTACCAGGTACCCCATAGCTCTGGGAGGGCGACCCATATACGGTGTGGGCTCTTGGCTGCTCGCTCATGTATTAAAGTGTGAAAATAAAATAGGATTTTGTATTGGAAGTTCTGTCAAGTGCTGGATTTCTTGCATTCATTGTAAATGGTTTCATGAGTACATGTAGTATGGGGTATATTACAGTAACCCCTTGCCTCTGCAGGAAATTTTCAAGGTCAGACAGCTTTACTTACATGTTTTTCAAAGTGGAAATCAATCTTTTCATCTTGACTATTTATGTCATTTCACCATCAGCAAATAACAAATACTATAATGCAGCACTAAATGCTTCCCCACCAATGGCAAACAAATGTAACAGAGCAGCACCTTTCCCTCCCTTCTTACCCCTTTATTTTCAGCAGTATATAATACCTTTTTACGGACCGTGTGTCCATGTGACCGACACGTGGACTAGTCTGTTTTTTCCGACAGCATGAATGTCAATACGTCCCGCACAAGTGCACATGGACGTCAGTGTGACACGTACAAAAATGTAATGCAGAATAGAAATTACAGACGTTTAGGTTAAGTTGGAAGTGCAAAAATAGAGGATAGATAGAATAGATAGATAGATAAATAGATGTGAAATATATACACATGTGGTCAAAATTGTTGGTACCCCTCATTTAATGACAGAAAAACCCACAATGGTCACAGAAATAGCTTGACTCTGACAAAAGTAATAATAAATCAAAAATCTATGATAATGAACAAATGAAAGTCAGACATTGCTTTTCAACCATGCTTCCACAGAACTTAAAAAAAAATAAAACTCATCAAATAGGCCTGGACAGAAATGATTGTACCCTTAACTTAATATTTTGTTGCACAACTTTTTGAGGCAAAACTGCTATCAAACAATTCCTGTAACTGTCAATGAAACTTCTGCACCTGTCAACGGGTATTTTGGCCCACTCCTCAAGAGCAAACTGCTCCAGTTGCCTTGTGTTTGAAGGTTGCCTTTTCCAGACGGCATGTTTCAGCTCTTTCCAAAAATGCTCAATAAGATTTAGGTCAGGGCTCATAGAAGGCCACTTCAGAATAGTCCAATGTTTTCCTCCTAGCCATTCTTGGGTGTTTTTAGTTGTGTGTTTTGGGCCATTATCCTGTTGCAAGACTCATGACCTGCGACTGAGATCAAGATTTCTGACACTGGGCAGCACATTTCTCTCTAGAATCCCTTGATAGCCTTGAGATTTCATTGTACTCTGCACAGATTCTAGACACACTGTGCCAGATGCAGCAAAGCAACCCCAGAAAATAACAGCGCCTCCTCCATGTTTCACAGTAGGGACAGTGTTCTTTTCTTGATATGCTTCATTCTGTGAACATAGAGCTGATGTGCCTTGCCAAAAATTTCACTTTTTGTCTCATTTGTCCATAGGACATTCTCCCAGAAACTTTATGACTTGTCAACATGTAGTTTGACAAATTCCAGTCTGGCTTTTTTATGATTTTTTTCAACAATGGTGTCCTCCTTGGTGCGATCTGACACTGATGTTCCTTGAGCTTGAAGTTCACCTTTAATCTGTTTAGACGTTTTTCTGGGCTCTTTTGTTACCATTTGTATTATCCGTCTCTTTGAATTGTCATCAATTTTCCTCCTGTGGCCACATCCAGGGAGGTTGGCTAAAGTCCCATGGATCTTAAATTTCTGAATAATATGTGCAACTGTAGTCAGAGGAACATAAAGCCGTTTGGAGATGGTCTTATAACTTTTACCTTTAACAGGTTTATCTATAATTTTGTTTCAACTCTCCTGAGACAACTCTCCTTTGCTTCCTCTGGTCCATTTTGAGTGTGATATACACCATGTCAACAAACAGCACAGTGAGTATCTGTAGCTGTTACGGGCTGGCAGAATGCACCCAATAAATAAAGATGAAATAATAGAAGAGGTGCGTTCGCAGCCCAGGCCCACAGTGCAGAGGTGACCAACTGCTGCTGAGCAATGAGGGAAAGGCGTGTAGGAGGAAAGCCGGACACCAGTGGGTAACCACTAGCCGGTGCTGGCAGGCACGAGTTATGTTACTTCACGTAACGTGTACCAGCCGGTGAACAACCGAAACCTGTTAGCCTCACAGGTCACGGTGTTATGAACCACTGCTTGCAATGTGTGCAGTGCCCGCCCTGACGGACGCCACTAACCAGCAAAACCACGGTGCTGGAAAGCGCACACACGGCGCACGGCGCTACTGTAGTGGACGCTGCGGTAGCAGTGGCCAAGGAGGCCAATACCGGCTGACGCCCAGGCGCTAGCGATAGATGAGGAGCAACACTGCGGCGCTATGCAGTGTTAAAGCTAATGTGCTGACTCTAATTCCTAACCCATGCGTAATATCCAAGGAGGGGGAATTATAATGCGTCAGTCACCAGGCTCATTCATCCATCATCATACATACACTAAATACATTAGCCTCAGAGTCTATCATAGCGCATGGCGGGGCGGCCATACAAGCTTTTTATAGCCGTGCCCTTCCGGGACCTTCCTGATCCTCTAGATGGACCAATCAGAACTGGAGGAGGACCTGAGCATGTGACTCCCGATCCCCAATGGGAGATCGTCTCATGAGCATGCTCAGTAGACTGAAGGAAGGACTTAGACTCTGGAGTCTTTTGCTGCTGGCAGGTTGCATTGCCATAACTGGACCAGAGGTGGCAGCAGCAACCGAACCCACAATGCTGGTGTGGGCAGAAGGCCGGGATCATGGAGTCTGCTGAGCAGGCTCCACTGCGGCCGGAGGGGAATGGGAGACTGCCGACGGCAAGGCTCAGGATTCTCACTGTGCAGCGCCCGGAACCTGATGCCTAACATTGGCCCCCCTCCCTCTGAGCCTCACTGCGCTCAAATGCTGCGATAAGGAGCAGGGTGTGGATATTCTCCACTGGCTCCCAGGTCCGAGCCTCTGGACCATGACCCTTCCAGTCCACCAAATAAAATTTTTTTGCCATCCACCACCCTGCATCCCACGATGGCATTGACCTCGAACTCATCTGAGGACAGGTCGGATGTCCCGGCAGATGACTCGGAAAACTGGGACAAGTGGGCAGGTTTAAGGAGGGACACGTGAAAGGTGTCAGAAATGGCCAAGTGGGGAGGAAGAGCCAGGCGATAGACCACAGGGTTGACCTGCTTCAGGACCTTGAAGGGACCAATGTATCGCGGTGCAAGCTTGGTGGACTCGGCCCGCAGCCTATTACGGGCAAAGAGCCACACCAAGTCGCCAGGGGCAAAAGTGGGAGTGGGACGCCGATGCGTGTCGGCGGACATCCTCATTCTCTCCTTAGAAGCTCGGATGGCATGTTGAGTGCAATCCCAAATGTTGCGAGCCTCCACTGCCCAGTCTGCCACCCTGGAATCAGTGGAAGACATCGGCATAGGGATGGAAATGTGCGGATGCTGGCCGTAATTAAGGAGGAACGGGGTCTGACCAGTGGAATCAGCCACTGCGTTGTTCAGCGCAAATTCTGCCCACGGTAGTAAGGATGCCCAGTCATCCTGCCTGGCCGAGACAAAATGTCGCAGGTATGTGACCAGAGTTTGGTTAGCTCTCTTAACCAACCCGTTCGTCTCGGGGTGATAGGCAGAGGACAAATTTAGCCCAATGCTGAGAAGACTGCAGAGCTCCCTCCAAAATCGAGAAGCAAATTGGGGACCCCGATCACTAACTATCTTTTCCGGTATACCGTGCAAGCGGAATGAATGCTTTATGAACAGCGCAGCGAGACCACAGGCAGAAGGCAGCTGCGCGAGTGGCACCAGATGCACCATTTTAGAAAAATGATCGGTGACCACCCAGATGACCATGCTGCCACTGGACTTGGGCAGGCCGACCACAAAATCCATGCCAACAATCTCCCAGGGTCTGTCTGCCACCAGCAAGGGGTAAAGTTACCCAGCCGGCCTCTGAATAGAGGACCTCTTTTTTGGGCACAGGAAACGCATGCCTGAATGTATTCTCTCGTGTCCCGAGCCATGTGCGGCCACCAATAAGTCCTTGCCAGGAGTTCCGTGGTCCGCCTAGTTCGAAAGTGACCACCCACCCTGGACGCGTGAGCCCACGAGAGGACCTCTGGCCGCAGGCGAGGAGGAACAAAGGTCTTGCCCGGCGGCACTGACTCAAGAGCTACCGGGGCCACGGTCCTCAGACTCTCAGAGGGGACGATTAGCCAAGGCTCAGTCTCCTCCTCCTCCGCTGACACTACCGAGCGAGACAGGGAATCAGCCCATACGTTCTCGCCAGACAGATAGTGCAGGGTGAAACGGAAGCGGGAGAAGAAAAGAGACCACCTGGCTTGGCTGGGCTGTTGGCTGGACTGTTTGTAAGTACACCAGGTTTTTATGGTCGGTGTACACCTGAAAGGGAAACCGGGCTCCCTCCAGGAGATGTCTCCACTCGGAAAAGGCCAACTTCAATGCCAGCAGCTCCCTGTCCCCGATGGAGTAATTTCTCTCCGCCGGTGAGAAGTTCTTGGAGAAGAAGAAACAAGGATGCTTCCGACCTTGAGCATCCTTCTGGAAAAGGACTGCTCCTGCACCGCCGGACGAGGCATCTACCTCTAGGATAAAGGGTTTTCCCACATCGGGACGACGGATGATAGGAGCGCTGGCAAAATGGGTCTTAAGAGACGAGAAGGCCGCGGAGACCTGTTCCGACCAGACCTTAGGATTGGCTCCCTTCTTGGTGAGGGCGACAAGGGGAGCCACCAGTGTGGAGAAGTGGGAAATGAACTGGCGGTAGTAATTAACGAACCCCAAAAAGTGCTGCACCGCTTTTAGAGAGTGGGGCTCCTGCCAGTCCATTACCGCCTGCAATTTGGCAGGATTCATTGCCAACCCCTGGGCCGAGATGATATAGCTCAGGAAAGGCAAAGACTCCTTCTCAAACTGACACTTCTCCAATTTCGCGAAGAGGGAATTCGCCCGCAAGCGGTCGAAGACCCTGCAGACGTCTCTCCGGTGAGAGGCCAAATCTGGAGAAAAGATGAGGATGTCATCCAGATAGACCACCACTGAGGTGGAGAGCATATCGTGAAAGACGTCATTCACAAAGTCCTGGAAGAGAGCTGGTGCGTTACAGAGGCCGAAGGACATGATCAGATACTCATAGTGGCTATCCCTGGTATTAAAGGCTGTCTTCCACTCGTCCCCTTCACGTATGCGGATCAGGTTGTAAGCCCCCCGAAGATCTAACTTAGTGAAGATCCAGACCCCACGCAACCTGTCGAACAACTCAGAGATCAAGGGAAGAGGATACTTGTTTTTGACAGTTATGGCATTGGGACCTCTGTAATCAATGCACGGACGCAGCTCTCCACTCTTCTTCTGTACGAAGAAGAACCCCGACCCTGCTGGTGACACCAACTTCCTAATAAACCCTCTTGCCAGGTTCTCCCGGATTTGTGACATGGCCTCCGGTAGCGGCAGAGAATATTCGCGGCCTGGCAAAAGGTCTATATGACAGTCGTAGGGACGATGGGGCGGAAGGGTCGCTGCAGATTTTTTAGAGAACACGTCCGCGTACTGCTAGTAGTGTCTTGGGAGTGCGGAGAGGTCCACGGGACCCTCGGTGGAGGCTACCTGAATGCAGTCCCTCATGCATCTACCCTTGCAGGACTTGCTCCAACCCAGTATTCTCCCCGAGGACCACTCAATATGAGGAGAGTGGCAACGGAGCCAGGGAACTCCCAGCAGAACCTGGTCGATGCCCTCGGGCATAATGAGCAGAGACAATGTCTCGTGATGGGATGGCGAGAGTGAAAGCCCAAGGGGTGCTGTCTGATGTGTGATTTGTGTTGGTAAGGTCGTACCGTTGACCATCCTGATGGTCATGCGGTGAGGAAGCGGCACCAAGGGAATAGCATGCCGTTGGGTGAAGGCCGAGGACATGAAGTTCCCCTCTACCCCTGAGTCCACACAGATCTCTAACTCCCAGGTAGAAGCACCATTCTCTAACGTCTCTCGAAAGGACAATTTGGAGGAGAAGGTTCCAGTGTCTAGTAGGCCTCCCCCGACTACCACTAGACGCGATTGATTCCCAACCGCTGAGGGCACCTGTTGGCCAGGTGACCAGGCTGTCCACACTGGAAACAGCGTGTGGAGATTCGCACCAGGAGCGTCTTGGAGCCGGTGTGAGAAACCTCCATGGCCTCCGGGGGCATGACTCCCAGAGGGGGGGGTTCAAGAGGTTTAGAGAAGGCCGGAGCTAACCTAACCCTCGGTCTGGACTGAGAATGCTCCAACCCGTGCTCCGTGAAACGGAGACCTATGCAGGTGGAGACGGTAATCAGTTCCTCCAGACTAACGGGAACCTCCCTGGTGGCCAGAGCATCCTTAATGTGCTCAGCCAAACCTCTCCAGAACACAGGGACGAGTGCTTTCTCAGGCCATTCCAGCTTGGAAGCCAGTGTCCGGAAGCGGACGTCATAATGGCTGACCGAGAGGGGTCCCTGTGTTAGTGCCAACAACTGGAGAGAGGTGTCATGTGTGACCCGTGGCCCCAAAAAGATCTGCTTTAGAGATGTCAGGAACTGAGCAGCAATCAGAACCACGGGGTCACCACGCTCCCACAATGGAGTGGCCCATTCCAAGCCCTGCCCGACAGGAGGGAGATGATAAACCACACCTTAGCCCGCTCTGAAGGGAATCATGTGGCCAGTAACTCAAGCTGAATAGAGCACTGGCTCACGACACCCCTACAGGTGGAACTGTCACCCGAGAACTTGTTGGGCAACGGAAGAAGGGACAATGTCGGGGCAGGAATGGATATACTGTAGAGGCGCGGGAGACCGCCTCTGCTGCTGTCTGGACGGCGACTGCAGTGTCGTCCGCAGCTGAGGCTGAGCGCTCGAGAGCAGACAACCTGCCCTCCAGCTGCTGGACATATCGCTGCAGGCGCTGCTCGTCCATCATTGTTAGCCAGGCCCTGGCGCTATGATAATGTTATGGGCTGGCGGAACGCACCCAATAAATAAAGATGAAGTAATAGAAGAGGTGTGTTCGCAGCCCAGGCCAACCGTGCAGAGGTGACCAACTGCTGCTGAACAATGAGGGAAAGGCATGTAGGAGGAAAGCCGGACACCAGTGGGTAACCACTGAGCCGGTGCTGGCAGGCACGAGTTCCGTTACTTCACGTAACGCGTACCAGCCGGCGAACAACCGCAACCTGTTAACGTCACAGGTCACGGTGGTGTGAACCACTGCTTGCAATGTGTGCAGTGTCCGCCCTGACGGACGCCACTAACCAGCCAAACGGTGCTGGAAAGCGCACACACGGCACACGGCGTTACTGTAGCGGACGCTGCGGTAGCAGTGGCCAAGGAGGCCTATACTGGCTGACGTCCTAGGTGATAGTGATAGATGTGGAGCAACACTGCGGCGCTATGCAGTGTTAGTGCTAATGTGCAAACTCTAATTCCTAACCCATGTGTAATATCCAAGGAGGGGCAAATTATAATGCATCAGTCACCAGGCTCATTCATCCATCATCATACATACACTAAATACATTAGCCTCAGAGTCTACCAGAGCGCATGGCGGGGCGGCCATGCAAGCCTTTTATAGCCGTGCCCTTCCGGGACATTCCTGATCCTCAAGATGGACCAATCAGAACTGGAGAAGGACCTGAGCATGTGACTCCCGATCCCCAATGGGAGATCGTCTCATGAGCATGTTCAGTAGACTGAAGGAAGGACTTAGACTCTGGAAGTCTTTTGCTGCTGGACAGGTTGCATTGCCATAACTGGACCAGAGCAGCAGCACCCGAACCCACAATGCTGGTGTGGGCAGAACACCGGGATCGTGGAGTTTGCTGAGTAGTCTCCACTGCAGCTGGAGGGGAATGGGAGACCGCCGACGGCAAGGCTCGGGATTCTCTCTGTGCAGCGCCTGGAACCCGACGCCTAACAGTAGCCCTCTATACAGGCCCATTCACTGATTCCAAGATTGTAGACACCTGTGATGCTAATTAGTGGACACACCTTGATTTAACATGTTCCTTTTGTCACATTATTTTAAGGGGTAACATCATTTCTATGGAAGCATGCTTGAAAAGCAATGTCTGACTTTCATTTGTTCATTATCATAGATTTTTTAGTTATTATTACTTTTGTCAGATTCAAGATATTTCTGTGACCATTGTGGGTTTAGGCCCCCGTTACACATAACGATGTCACAGCGATCCCACCAACGATCCGATATGGATGGGATCGCTGGGACATCATTAGGCTGATCGCTGGTGAGCTGTCACATAGACAGCCCCTCCAGCGATCAGGTCCAGCGAGCAAGCTGGTTCCCAATGTAAACAGTGGGTATCTAAGAGCCGCGCGGCTCTTGGATACCCGCTGTTTACCCTAGATACCAGCGTGCACGCTGGTTTCCAACGTAAACAGCGGGTATCCAAGAGCCTCGCGGCTCTTAGTTACCCAATGTTTACGTTGGAAACCAGCGTCGCTGATCGCTGGTCTCTCGCTGCCACACGCAGCGACCAACGTTCAAAAAATGTCCCAGGATGATCCTGCACGATCAGCGATACCCGGCAGGTGGGCCAGTCGCTGATCCCCGTCACACACAGCGATATCGCTGGAGAGATCGCAGATGCATCACAAAATCAGCGATCTCGCTGTGTGTGAGGGGGCCCTTTTTCTGTCATTAAACGAGGGGTACCAACAAGTTTGACCACGTGTGTAATTAGTGTGTAACTTACTGTACATGTATTGAGCAAAAAAAATAAATAAATGAAAAAAATGATGCGGGATCCAATATTCAGGGTAGAGCTCCACAGCTTATTAATATCAGCTCAGAGGTCTCTGCTTAGCCTTCACTGGTTATTAAAAACGTGGGACCCCCATGCCATTTTTTTCATTTAGTCATTTTTTTGCAAAATACAGTACATGTACAATAAACTACACACGTACGCCACTAATATCTCACAGACATTCATCTATCGACCTAGCTATCTAGTCACTATCTTTGCACATCTAACAACTAAAAATCTCTCATTTCTATTCTGAATTCTATTCCAGTGCGTGTCACATGAATGGTGCACACGTACACATATAGCACTGGTACTGTTTTTTCCAGTACCGAAAATATCAGGACGTGTGAAAGAGGCCTTATTGTTCGCAGCTCTATGCCCCTAGTGATGGGCAGTCTTATTTTTTTATATTTATTAAATACATTCCTTGATGAACACACATTTATGGTAAAATCAATAGACTCTCATGTGGTCAAAACGCATCAGTTGCAACGGCAGCTGAACATCGTCAATTTTCTCACTGTGAGTAGCATTTAAAGACTGAAAGTGTCTCTCACTGGGGTGTCAACTTCAGTCATTTACAGAAGGGAGCTACTGTAGATATTCGTGCTGGATCAGGAGTGAACGACCCATCATTACTGGTTTCCCTCTTATCCCAACTACCACTGGCATCAGCCCTGTGCCCTCAACTTCCAACTTCTTCCCCACTGGTATTAGCCCCCCACTTTTCACACCTACCCCTCTGGCATCAGCTCTGTGCCCCCTTCCTAACTCTTCTTAGCATTATGTGCAAAATCCCAAACACCAGCACTGTGTCACTTTCAACCCTTTCCTCACCTAGTACATATTGGATTTGGATTTTTTGAGATAGGAATGCCCCTGAGATATCCTGGACTTTAAAAAAATAATAATAATGTGACTAAGCACTAACAGTCAGTTGGTGGCTACCCACCTGCCTGTTGAGCCCGATGCCATTCTCCGCCGCCACAGTGCTGTCACAGACTTCCACTGATGTCTGGTCAACGGAGCCAGGATTTCTTTTCCTATTGACAGGGAACGATATTGCCGTCATGCTGATTGACAGCTGTATCTCTGCTGCCTAATTGGGGGAACCTGGCTGTCAATCAGTATGATGCCAGTAGTCCAACCCTGTCAACAGGAAGAGAAACTGCTAGTCTGTTGACAGGAAGTAGTTGAATCTCTGGCAGGAGCGGTCAATGACCAATCAGGGTACAACAGGCAGGTACTTGACTCTGTTAGCAGCTACTGTTAGTGCTTAGGCATATTATTTTTTAAGCCCCAGAAATCCCATTTAGCTCACTCTGTACATGTAGGCTGTACACCTGCTGTACATGTATGGCAGATGCAGCTAAGCGGTTAACAGTACTAGCCTTCCCCAGAGAATATTCCCATTAAATATAGCAGATAATATATATTTAATTAATAAAAACCTAACACTATTCTTCAAAAACAAGAATGAAAAAATATCATTGTGCTGAATCCATCTTTTCAAGTTGTCAGGGAACAGTTGGGCACTTCCTAGATACATTGAAGTTGGCAGCATCTATACCAACAAAATTCTAGGCATGTCTTTTCTTTGGAGGAACATAAATCCAGAGATAAGCACAGATCAGGGTTTATCTGCCTCCCTACTGCTGCCACAGACAGCACTACACACAGGTGATAAGTACAGATCCTTCAGTTGGCAAATATCCAAAGTCCAGCCCAGCTTTACACTTCAAAGTAGCCCCATGTGCAAAACATGCTAAGGTGAAACCCATGTAAAATTCATTAAATGGGAAAATGGGGTTACAAATGAAAAATAGAAAAAAAGAAACAAGTAAAGTTATTCAAGCAGAAAATTGTAAAATTTCCTACACGTTAAATATATTAAAACATGAAAACTGAATAAAAATAATTGGGGAGATTCATGAAAACTGTCTAGCAGAGGGGCTGTCTTTGTTGCTCGTGGTGACTTGTCACAGTGCAGCTTTCATTTCCTTTTGTCCTCTTGAAAGGTGGAGACTACGTTGCGATTTTTGTTGCCGTGGGCGACTAGGACAGTTTTTCTTTTGGGTGATTTGCATTAATCTCCCCTTCTGTGTTCAGTGGAGAAATCTAAAGGCACTGTCACACTAAGCGATATCGCTAGCAATATCGCTATAACTTGTGACGTTCTGGTGATATTGCTAGCGACATCGCTGTGTGTGATACTTACCTACGACCGGCTCCCCCGCTGGTTATCGCTGATCGTGCGAGAACGTTCAGGACCGCTTCTCGTCGTCAGCTTCCTGCTGGGCTTCCTGTGGAGAGACGAGCGACGAGCGTGGAGCCGGGCGGGAGGACGCAGGATCGCCGCATCTGACAGGTAAGTAGCGACCCCCGTCCCCAGCGATGTCGCTGGTGAGATCTGCCTGTGTGGCAGCTCACTAGCAACCACTTAGCGATGTACCAGCGATCCTGACCGCGTCATATCGCTGGTCGGGATCGCTGGTACATCGCTAAGTGTGACAGTTCCTTTAGATCATAGAAAAATAATGTGTGGCTGTATTTAACTGTGTAAATCATCTTCATCTGCGGATCCAGTGTTTTTTTTGCTCAATCCTAAGTTACATATTGCAAAATGTTGCACAATAGACCATGGAGGTGGAACTGAAAGCTACTAAGTTCCCAGCTACCACAGCAGATTTTATAGACTATATGGCCCTGGTCAAGAGCTTTACTTTAAGGACTGCTACTTGTGGACTAATTGGTTTTGGTGGCTGTAGATTGTGGTTCTTTTAGCAAAACTGGAGGAATTGCACTCCATTGTGCACTCCATTGTGCACTCCATTGAGCACTCCTTTGTGCACGCAGACAAGTGCAGGAGCTGCCTGCTATTCACATGCCATAGTCTCGTCTGTAAATTGGCCCAAAGTTGTGCATGCTGTGATTTTACTTATGCAAACCATTGGTCAATGTGGAAAACTGGCCTTGTCGTCTTGCACACTGGCTATAATGGGTGCGTGTGGTCTTCATATGTCGTCCGAGGCACACACAGAGAGCACACGTCCATATAATGCACTCATCTGAACGAGTCCTAAAGCACAGCAAAAGCCTGATTTGAGGGTTTGGTTAATATTGCTGAATGTTGTTGTAGGATTAAGTAGTGATGCCAGATATTAAACTTTTCGCCAATGCTTCAGGAGCCCATGGTTCTGGTGCCATTTTGCAGAATTGTGTGGGAATGGCTGGCAGAGGAATGAGAAGCTGCCATCTTGAGCAGTCTGACACTATTTGAATTGTTTCTCATTGTAAAAGTTTTGGGCTCCCGTAGGAAGGTATGTTTTAGTTATGAAAATATGTCAGTTGCCCAGAAAAACAATACCCTGTCTGTCTCACTGCTACCGGTAGTGAATTAGTTGATATTTCTAGTTGTTCCTGGTTTGGATGGGAACACTAGATTAAGGCTATACATGGTGACATACAGTATGTCATGCATCAGCAGTTAGCTTAGTCATAAGACCAAAAATATCTGTGCACTTTATCTGTGACTTTCTGTGGTGCAACTGTTTTTCAGCAGTGATTTAGCTGAATTTTTTTTTACAAATCACATATTTTTATAAAGTCACACACAATTCGCAGTCATAAGTGTCTTCCATTGAAGTCTATGCAAGAGATGAGTCTAGTATGATTTGTGACCTGCAGCAGATAGGAGACAACCCATTTGAAACATTTGCAACACTGTGTCGCAGTTGCAGGTGATCACAGGTTGCAATGTGACACCATAGAAAATCACTAGATGGGATGCAATGTACAGTAATGTGACCTTGTGAATTCTGTGTTGTGCAACACATGTCGCCATGTAACCTAAGGTAAAGGGACAGAGACAGATTCCTGTCAGGAAGACAGATAGGGCACAGTGTGCAGTAAAAGCGGACCTATGGCTGACTACTGTGCAGAGCCGCATGATGTGGGTGTCCCTGATGTGAGTGGAGATCGAAGCAGTGATCCTGAGTAAAGGGCCAAAGGGAAAATAGAAAATGTCTGAAGGATAGAGTAATGCGCAGGAGATGGGTCCTGGGACTGGACGCCTAGCAATATTGCCCAGAATTTTTCATTCAGAGAGGTAACGGGTCAGGACGGAACAGAGAACGGAGATGAAGAGAGTGCACCGGGAGGGAGTTTCAAGGCATTAGCAAGCAGATAAGCTCAGTTCCAGCCATACTGACTAAGGGTCCCGTTACATTTAGCGATGCTCCAGCGATCCCGACAACAATACGCCCTGGTCAGGATTGCTGGTGCATCGCTAAATGGTCCAGGCAGATCTCAACAGCGACGTAGCAGCGGTCGGCAGCCGGTACTTACCTGTCAGACGCGGCGATGAAGACGTCCTCCCGCCCCGTGTCCACGCGTCGCTCGTCGGCGCCAGCAGGAAGCCACCGCCGAGAAACGGCCCAGGACGTTCTCGCGTGATCAGCGATAGCCTGCGGGGGAGCTGGTCGGAGATAAGTGTCACATATAGCGATATCGCTAGCAATATCGCTGCTGCGTCACAAAATCGGTGACGCTTTAGCGATATTGCTAGCGATATCGCTATGTGTGAAGCCCCCTTTACTAGTTTCCTTAACAGGGAAAAGGACGAGGAGCTGTGGGTTGAGAATAGGTCTCTCACTAATAGACTGTAGTAGAGTGCTGGGGTATGGTAAAGAACTAGTTGAGGCAGAAACAAGTAAATTTTGAAGAAGTAAAGAGACTGTGTGTGAAAATGCTTCGTGTTGTAAAGTTAACATTCTTGAAGTTATGCACCAGCTATCAATTGGATATAGTTCTCACCAAGTGGATGTTTAGTAAAAGCCTATTTATTTTGGACTGGTGGTCTCCCTCATAGAAACTTTCCAACATCTGATCCTGGCCAACCAAAGTTATCGGTAGCATGGCGTCTGCAAGGACATAACGCCCCCTATAGATGAAGCCCACATACCCAGCCAGGGCCCTCACTTTCATGTAACGTGTCGGGGAGTATGAGACCACTGTTACTGACCCGCGTCATGTTACAATTATGAAAAAAGATGGCAGGTTGTGGGATCTCTTTGAGAATTGCAGGATTGGCATTTTGATTTTACTTGTTAGGGTTGTCTGATTTGACAAAAAAGTATTTATGTGTAACAGGCCACCAAGTAGATTGTTTTCTTTAGGATCTTTATGTTCACCTACTGGCAACCTTATTTTATGTGTGCTAACAAATATGAGTGTTCTCTTCAAGATAGCATTTATATTAGCATATTTGGGACTGTCACATCTTATGTGCAGAAAGGTTTGTTGTGGTCTTATGTGTCATGCTTTGATAATAGGGCAACATTCCAACATTTGATCACAGATCAGTTAGGAAGTGTTAAGTAGGTGGCGTTCTTTGCAGCACAGTACTCTAATCTCATAAAGAGACTTGAGGTCGGGGAGACATTTTTGTTGGATTGTTAGATTAGGCATTGGAAGAGTGTTTTTGCTAATACCAGAATAATTTTTTTTTCCAAGAGTTTCTCCAGCAATTTTAAAACTTCTTTTATTTTAACATTACATAAAAATTCAGGTAAAAGGAGATATACATGTATAAAACCATCACATAGCTTACATGTTTGGATCAACCACAAAGAAAATTAAGGAGCAACTGAAATCATCCCTAAGGTTGAGATCACACATGCGAGAAACACGGACGAGTCTCGCATCTTAATAACCGCCACTGCCGTCGGCACTCGGGAGCGGAGCGTGCGGCTGCATAGAAATACATGCAGCTGCACGCTTTGCTCCTGAGTGCCGGCGGCAGTGCCGGGTATTAAGATGTGAGATTCGTCTGAATTTCTCGCATGTGTGATCCCGGTCTAAAGAAGAGGCTCTCTCCTGATATTGAGCACGGCAACTGGGGGAAAAAAGTGGAAGACATGAGTAAATGTAAGGGGGTAAAATATAATGTCTTTCATGCTTCCCTTCGTTCTGATTGTCTTCCGGTTCTTAATGTTTACAGATGTGTTTTATATGACAATTGCCTGCGGTACTGCTACATGTATAACTATGTAATACTGCTCATTGCTTATGGTATTGCCACTTGAATGTGCTACCATTATATAGAGAAACTGTAATATCTTGCCTTGTATTCCTGTATTGTAATATTGTATATATACTGTGTATATATATATATATATATATATATATATATATATATATATGTGTGTTCTTTGTATATGTGCAGTCTGGGAAAGTTAGTGTATCCTTCTTGGGACATTAGAGGAGGGCACCCTTAGTACATAGTTCCCCCATAGACCGGGTAGTTGCAATTATGTTGCGGGCAGCTAGATGGGGGTATACTAGTGGGGCCTGATAGGAGGTTCATAGCGGGTTAATTGTAGGAGGGGCTGCTGAGAGTTAAGATTAGTGATGAAGAGTGGTTTAGTCAGAAGGGGCCAGGGTGCCCAAGTGTCCACATGGGCTATAGGCCCGAACAGCTTGGCAGTCACGTAACGTTAAGTCGTTATAGCCCATGTTACCCACAGCCACTGCATGTCTTAGCAGTGGGTCAGAACAGGAAAAGGAAGATGTGGCGTCTTCCCACCTGGGCCAATGCTTTTAGGGCAGAAGTTGGATGGACTAAGGAGATGAAAGGAGTTGGAGCTTTGACGAGATCGGTACAGACGGGCCGGATGCTTCACCAGGGGTCACCAAACATAGTGATTGATGAATTCGTGTCTGGGGTGAAACAGGCTGAAGAAAATGTCATTATAGTGAGGTCAGGCCTGGAGGGAACTGGGAAGCAGTCTAGTATGGTCCGGTCCAGGCGTGTACTGCACAGAAGTGACAACAAGCAAGGGAAAGATCTGGAAGCAAGCAAATGTTATAATGCACCAACTGTGGATGTAACGTGCAAAATCCTAAGTAAAAAAAGGGTTATAGTTGTCTCGGACTGTGTCTTTATTGATTCGGGGCGCCTAGAAGAGAGACCGTAATGGCCTGGGGAGTGCCCGGGTGAAGCTGAATTTGGAGATGCAGGTATGCCGAGGAGAATAGTATTGTTTCATGTAGGGGAAGGATTCGACACAGCTGTCACCAGAATACAGGTCACGACTACAGTCCTGTCCCCTCCCTTACCTAAACACTCTAAACAACCCTGATAAAAAGATAAACTGTGGGACAAAGAATGAGGAGGTGGAAGAGAAGGAGCACAGGTCAGGGCCTACTAATGACAGTTTCCTACCATCTTCATCACAGGCATGTCCTAAAAAGTCTTCAGAAAAAATTGACTAAAATGATCCATGGTTCTTTCAGCTAAATGGCAGTATTAACTGACAAATGGAGCAACTGGTTCTACAACTGTGATCTTGGCATTTATGGAGCTCTAGGATTTTTGAGACAGATGATAGACAGCTGCCATTTCAACCAATGCAGCTCTAAAAAGCACCCTGATTCACACTAAACCTGAAAGCTTGATATTGAGTCTCCTGGAGAAAGGTACCTGCAGTAGCACATCCACTCACCCCAAGGCCTGCAAAAAGCCAGCATCTAAAGAAGTGAATGATGAATTGTAATAAATACCATCTGTATCCTATTGTTGTATAATCTATTGTTATGAACACTCATACGAGACACATAGGTCCATATTACATTAATATGCACATATTTGTTGCATTCACTCTAGGAAGCAGAATTCATTATTTTAATAATTAATTATTTGCAGTTCTTGGGTTGCTGTGCTCTCATTACTTGTTCATCCAAGAAAAATGAGCAGCACTCTAGTGGCGGCTTATTTGCTGCAAAGCTCACGTGGAAAAACAATGTCCATTTAACAATTGCTACTCTTCAGCCTTAAAGGCAATTATTCCGCAAAATAATAAGCCCATTACAGATCAAACTGATGGAGCTTCCATTTTTTCTCTAAAAATTTCTCATCCTGGTTTCAGTTGATGATACTACTAATCTTCTGATTATTCAGGTCCTCGCTGTTCATGAACAATCGAGAGTAAGAGCCTCGCACCCAAGAGCTGAGGAAAATTGTTATACAGCAAACTGATGGGTTGTTCGGATGCTACAGAAATTCTCCATCTGGGATACAGATAAAGATATTACTCATCTTCCTGCTATTCAGTTCTTTACAATTCAGGGAGAAGAGAGTGACAGCAAGAGCAGTGGACCCCAGACATCTGACATTAGAATGATTGGACTGTTATTCTTCCCTTTGGAACCATCTTTGCTACTCAATAAAGTATAATATTCTAAAAGTCCATGAAATGAGTGTATTTAGAGGAGGCCCTGCATTTGACTTTGAAGAAAAATGTACATACTTAGATTTTTTTATTCCTTGGATTTTTTTTGGGACCATTGGATTTTTACTTTGAAGCTCTAATTATATCCAACCCTTCACTGGGCCTCTGTGCAGCTGCAAGGACTGAGCAGGCGGCTATATGTCCACCCCTCCACTCCTGCGTATGACTTGTAACTATGCAAGCAATAAATATGCCAAGGTTGTATAGTATGTGTAATAATCTAAGTGCGCCTGTGATTTCCTCTAGGCTTTAGTTATTTAAATATATGAAACTCAGATTCCGCATTCCTGCTTGCACATTTCCTCTCGTTTTCATTTTCTCTTCTCTACCGCTTACATTTGATTCATTTTCTGCTTTGGAGGCAGATATTTACTTGTCAGTTCAAGGGCAGCACGGAGATTGAACAAGCCAAGTCTTGTGAACGGAAATCTCTCATTCACTACAGCCTGAAACATTGGAGAAAGCTGCAAGCCTTCTACCCAGTAATCGTAATCTTCTACCCGCAGTTTCCCTTCCCATGTCTAGCAAGGTTTACGATCTGTTTTTCCCCAGAAGGTTATCTCCAGGGACGAAAAACAGGATTCCTTGTGTCCACAGCAACTATAACCATAAGCAAATGAATCAGTTGTTCTGCTTACATAACATTTCATAATATGCAGTATCAAACTTTAAAACCTCTGTGCAAATCTAAGGCCATGTGCACACGTCGAGTATTTGGTGAGTTTTTATATCAGTATCTGTAAGCCAAAACCAGGAGTGAGTGAAAATACAGAAGTGGTGACGTGTTTCTATTATTCTTTTCTTCTGATTGTTCCACTCCTACTGAGGTAAAAAAAAACCTCACTCAATACTCATGGTGTGAATGTGTCCTAACGCTAATATTTTGTCATTAGTTATGGCACTAATAACCCGCATCAGTTTGAAAAATAAATGGCTTGCTGCACGGGCTGGCAAAGTTTGGCCTAGGGGGCAATCACAAAGCACTGATCCAGGAGTGGCGCTGCCCACCCTTAGGTTTGGATCTCATGCATTACTCTTGTTCGAGGAGAGGCTACTAACAACTAGTTTCAGAAAATTCACAGCCACATTCTGCTGTAGCATTAATAAGATGGGTTGACGTATTTCTAGGAGCATAGCGCACATACTTTGCATTTAAGCCTACTCTTTGTGACCTTGATATGACAATACTACAGAAAATGACCAATATTTAAATCACTGTCCATGTGTTGGCGAGTTCAGAGAAGTTTTTGTAAATTTTTCCCTGTTTAAAAGAAATTGCCAAAATACTAACAGGCATTTTCAAGGCTAAACTTAAAGAGGTTGTCCACTACGTGAACAACTACTTTTTAAATGAAGTAGTCCTCTTAAAAATTAAAATAACAGATATTCACTTCACGCATCATGGCCGCTCCAGCAATGTCGACACCAGGTTTTATGACCTTATTATGCCACTACTAGCGGCCATTATTACTCTGCTGCTCTCTCGCTCACTTTCTGCTGTATGTTAAGAAATTAATTACAAATGGTTTACTTATTGTTAATGGTTGTAAAACCATGCTTCCACTAACAACAAGCAAGCTTTTTTGACTTAATCTCTAATTATAGGTGGGAAGATCCTGCAATAAGAATCTCCATCACCCTGCACCCACGATCACTATCACTTTCTCCCCAGTAATAATCCCCTCCAACTGAGCCCTAGCTGAGCTGGTAGAGCCAGGCATGGAGTAAAGAGGCTGAAGAGAATGTGTGTAATATGCAGGTGCTGGTATGCAGTAACACAAATGCTGCAGAGCAGGGGTTAACTATAATTAATCACAGTAGGGAACTCCTCGCATGGATATACAGGGTAAATAGGGTGTAAAACTAAACTGAATAAACGGTTGTTTAACTAAAGGCCCCTTTACATTTAGGGATGCACCAGCGATCCCGACCACGATATGACCCGGTCAGGATCGCTGGTGCATGGCTAAATGGTCGCTAGTGAGCTGCCACACAGGCAGATCTCACCAGCGATGTAGCGATGCTCAGCGGTCGTACTTACCTTTCAGACGAAGCGATGACCGCCTTCTTCCGCCCGCGTCCATAGCTCGCTCGTCGGCGCCAGCAGGAAGCTGACGACGAGAAATGGATGTGGACAATCTCGCACGATCAGCGATAGCCAGTGGAGGAGCCGGTCGGAGGTAAGTATCACATGTAGCGATATCGCTACTGCGTCACAAAATCGGTGACGCTTTAGCGATATCACTAGCGATATCACTATGTGTAAAGCCCCCTTAACAGTCTCTGGTTAACAGTTCACTTATCATGGCTCCGCAGCCTGTCACTCGCTGAAGGTCCCATGGGTAGCGGGAGGCTGGCGGCAGTCAGTGTGGTGTCTGCTGGCGTATTGACGGCACATCTAGAACTAGTCTGAACAAGTGAATACCAAAAAACACTCCGCCCTTCACCATGCTGTGATTTTAATTCCATCCAATCACATTTAGTTCCAACCTTCCTATAAATACAGGCTTTACCAAGTTATTAGCCATAGGTAAGTGTTCACACTAGGCAGTCAGGTCAGAGACCCATTCAATGAGATCACCTTGACGTTGGTGAATGGGCTCACATTTTTTGGCCAAATTTTGTGCTAAGTATCTCATGTGTTATTCCTAAATTTCAAAAGATCAAAGGTCAGCCTGCTGCATGTCCAAAGGTCCACTCCGTGACCGCCAAAACATCAGTTTTAAAAGGAATAAATTTATGGACTTTTGTGCGTTGCTTGACAGGGGATGTATATGTCAACCCCTGAAGAAGAAGTGCTGTATACTTCGAAACGCATTGGGAATTAAAAGGTTAATCCATCAATACAACTCTGATGTGGTAATTTGTCAAGCAGCGCACAAAAGTCCATAAATTTATTCCTTTTAAAACTAACGAGTGTACTCACTCATCCCTAAGTGCAACCATATCCTCATTTTGATATGTAAGCTGTTTTTTTGTATGCACTTGTTCAGACTAGTTCTAGATGTGCCGTCAGTTTTCTGTAATTTGTATGCTAACTTTCTGACTGAGCACGCCGCCCTTCACCATGCTGTGATTTTAATTCCTTCCAATCACATTTGGTTCCGACCTTCCTATTAATACAGGCTTTACAGAGTTATTAGCCATAGGTAATGGCCCCGTCTCACATAGCGAGATCTCATTTTGTAACGCAACAGCGATCTCCCCAGCGATCTCGCTTCATGTGACACAAAGCGGCGACCGCCCCCCCCACTGGAAATCGCTGATCATGCTCGAATGTCCTGGGCCAATTTTTCATCATCGGCAGCCCGCTGGCCAATATGCATCGCTGTGTTTAACACCAACGAGCGACCTCGTTGGCGACGCAGAACTCAGGGACGCAGGCTGGAGTCGTCAGAAAAGCTGCTGTGTGACAAGGTACCACCGAGGTTGTTATACGGATCGCCGTCGGATTGCTGCGTCGTTGAAGAGATCTGCCTGTTTGGCAGCTTACTAGCAACCATGTAGCGACGTACCAGTGATCCTTACCAGGCTGTATCGTTGTCGGGATCGCTGGTGTGTCGCTATGTGAAACAGTACCCTAAAGGTACTGTCACACTTAGCGATGTACCAGCGATCCCGACCAGCGATATGACGCGGTCAGGATCGCTGGTACATCGCTAAGTGGTCACTAGTGAGCTGCCACACAGGCAGATCTCACCAGCGACATCGCAGGGGATGGGGGTCGCTACTTACCTGTCACACCAGGCGATCCTGCGTCCTCCTGCCCGGCTCCACGCGTCGCTCGTCCTCACAGCAGGAAGCGCCGCAGGAAGCTGACGACGAGAAACAGTCCAGGACGTTCTCGCGCGATCAGCGATTACCAGCGGGGGGAGCGGGTTGTAGGTAAGTATCAGACACAGAGATATCGCTAGCAATATCGCTATAACGTCACTAGTTATAGCGATATTGCTAGCGATATCTCTTAGTGTGACAGGCCCTTAAGTGTTCACACTAGGCAGTCAGGTCAGGGACCCATTCAATGAGATCACCTTGACGTTGGTGAATAGGCTCACATTTTTTGGCCAAATTTTGTGCTATTAGCCATTACGCTAATCTATACAGGGAGTAATTTTCAACCTGGTGGTCTCTTGGTGGTCAGCCATTACAAGTTGTGCCAGACACACCAACAGGTGAAATCTTTTTCTTATTTAGATCCATCATTTTCTGCAAACCTTCCTCAATATTAATATTATTAATACATACACAATCTTTCAAAGATTATATAAACCCCTGGGGTCAAAGTCATCATATCCAGGATATACCAACACTTGCTTGCTTCAATGTTTAATCTGTCCTATGTGATTAAGTGCTTAAGCGACTTTGATATCTCCAGATATATATATATATATATATATACACTCACTGGCCACTTTATTAGGTACACCATGCTAGTAACGGGTTGGACCCCCTTTTGCCTTCAGAACTGCCTCAATTCTTCGTGGCAGAGATTCAACAAGGTGCTGGAAGCATTCCTCAGAGATTTTGGACCATATTGACATGATGGCATCACACAGTTGGCGCAGATTTGTCGGCTGCACATCCCTGATGCGAATCTCCCGTTCCACCACATCCCAAAGATGCTCTATTGGATTGAGATCTGGTGACTGAGGAGGCCATTTGAGTACAGTGAACTCATTGTCATGTTCAAGAAACCAATCTGAGATGATTCGAGCTTTATGACATGGCGCATTATCCTGCTGAAAGTAGCCATCAGATGCCTGTTCTTAGCTGAGAGGAGTGGTACCCAGTGTGGTCTTCTGCTGCTGTAGCCCATCTGCCTCAAAGTTCGACGCACTGTGCGTTCAGAGATGCTCTTCTGCCTACCTTGGTTGTAACGGGTGGCAATTTGAGTCCCTGTTGCCTTTCTATCAGCTCGAACCAGTCTGCCCATTCTCCTCTGACCTCTGGCATCAACAAGGCATTTCCGGCCACAGAACTGCCGCTCACTGGATTTTTTTTCTTTTTCGGACCATTCTCTGTAAACCCTAGAGATGGTTGTGCGTGAAAATCCCAGTAGATCAGCAGTTTCTGAAATACTCAGACCAGCCCTTCTGGCACCAACAATCATGCCATGTTCAAAGGCACTCAAATCACCTTTCTTCCCCATACTGATGCTCGGTTTGAACTGCAGGAGATTGTCTTGACCATGTCTACATGCCTAAATGCACTGAGTTGCCGCCATGTGATTGGCTGATTAGAAATTAAGTCTTAACACACAGTTGGACAGGTGTACCTAATAAAGTGGCCAGTGAGTGTATATATATATATATATAATGGGCAAGGTGAGCATAAAGCAAAAATTTTAATTAACTCAGGCATTTTAGAAGTAAACTGTAAAGTGCTCCACCACTGGCACATGGTTCTCTCTGAGGCTTGTGCAGAAATGGAACCACATACCATATTTTGCAGCTATGTGTAAATGTAAACAGAACTATTTTCTTTTTTCTGATAGTGTGGTTACTTATGGAAATCCTTAATTAACACAAAGGAATATATCAAAGTGCACTAATAAACTAATTAGTTACATACTAGTAGCATGATAATATGCATTTTCGCATCCACAGACATTGGCAGGGATATACACTGTATATCTCTAGGAAGAAGCCCACCACCTTTCTCACGAGAGATAAGGATTAATTAATGTTCTAATTGAAAAGTTGTCAATTCAATGGTATAGAGAAGCCAGATTTCCTTGAGCAGAGATAGTAGGAATTGTGTTCCCCCTTCTCCCTGGGGAGCTTTTCTTTGTTTTTTATCACTTATTCCTGTGCACTGCTGCTCACTATTAGTTTTATTCCTTGTTTCTGACATGTTGTAATAGTCTGGTAATGTTAAGGTGATATACAGTGGGGAAAAAAAGTATTTAGTCAGCCACCAATTGTGCAAGTTCTCCCACTTAAAAAGATGAGAGAGGCTTGTAATTTACATAATAGGTAGACCACAACTATGAGAGTCAAAATGAGAAAACAAATCCAGAAAATCACCTTGACTGATTTGGCAAGATTTATTTTTCAAATTATGGTGGAAAATAAGTATTTGGTCACCTAAAAATATGCAAGATTTCTGGCTCTCACAGACCTGTAACTTCTTCTTTAAGAGGCTCCTCTGTCCTCCACTCATTATGGAGCGCTCCGCGGGGCCTGGGCCTGTTGACTTCCATGGGGGACGGTGTCACGGCGGCGGCGACCAGGTCCGTGGCCCAGAGGCATCCAGTAAATGGAATAGGGGAAAGTGTGGTTTTATGTGGTAAAAATGAAAATAAAGTTATTAGATGGTGAAATACGTGACGCCACCTGTGGTATTCTAGTCAGAGGTGACCAGCTCTGCAGTGTTGTTCCTCTGGGATGGATGTTGGGCGCAGCTATGATGTTGTAGCCCTCCACAGGTAGGGCTGTAGTCCCAGGGCAAAGATGTTAAATACATAGTAAAAATGGCTGTAAACGTTGGGGTGCAGATAAATGAGAGAGAGACACAGAGGTGCTGTTTCTTTACCTTTTACTGGTAATAAGTTGCAGTCCGGAGTACCACATGCAGGTGATGGAATGAGTCCGGCTCGCCTGGAGGCATTCAGGGGATCCACCTTGCCAGGTAGGGATTTAGGACCTTCCTTTCTGCGCTTTGTGTGTGGGTCTCCGCTGTATATAACTATGCTGCGACCCTCTATTCATGATGGTTTCACTAACCTGTACTGCTGTCAGCGTGAGCCTTTTCGGGTACCATCCTTTTCACCATCAGCCCCCAGCTCCTTATCTGCTGGCGTGCCCTCAGGTGTTCAATGTGCACAGGAATTTACAATCCCCTGTACTTTCAGGTTCGGCTATCAGGGCGTATAGCTCCTGTCAGCCTAGGACTCTGATGTCCCTTTTCTCTTTATTAAGCGCTTCACTCAGGGGTCTGCTATATGCAGTATTTTAGCTTCCCTAGAGTCTCTCTGTCTCTGCTCTTGTCTTTCCCTCTTCACAGATCAGCTGCCTGTCTTTATCTCAACTGACTGGACCTTCCAGAAAGATCTTTTTACCTCACGTTTAACTGTTGTCATTTCTCCTCACAGCTCACAGCTTTTTCGTTTCCATGACAACCCCCTCAGCTGATTTCTAGCTGACTCACCAACCCCCTCTGCTGGCCAGAATTTATAAGGCAGCAGGAAATTGTGATTAAATCTATGCTGCCTGGCATGGGGGTCCCTTTTCTGCCTCCAAGCATGACTTCACCTCTTAGAGGGAGGTAATATCACTGTGACAACCAGACTCTGGGGTGTCACAATTACCTGTAGTAATGGCACCTGTTTGAACTTATTATCAGTATAAAAGACACCTGTCCACAACCTCAGTCACACTCCAAACTCCACTATGTTGAAGACTAAAGAGCTGTTGAAGGACACCAGAAACAAAATTGTAGCCCTGCACAAGGCTGGGAAGACTGAATCTGCAATAGGCAAGCAGCTTGGTGTCATTAAATCAACTGTGGGAGCAATAATAAGAAAATGGAAGACATACAAGACCACTGATAATCTCCCTTGATCTGGGGCTCCACGCACGATCTCACCCCATGCGGTCAAAATGATCACAAGAATGGTGAACAAAAATCCCAGAACTACACAGGGGGGACCTAGTGAATGGCCTGCATAGAGCTGGGACCACCATAACAAAGGCTACCATCAGTAACACACTACGCCACCAGGGACTCAGATCCTGAAGTGCCAGACGTGTCCCCTTGCTTAAGCCAGAACATGTCCTGGCCCATCTGAAGTTTGCTAGAGAGCATTTGGATTATCCAGAAGAGTATTGGGAGAATGTCATATGATCTGATGAAACCAAAGTAGAACTGTTTGGTAGAAACAAAACTTGCCGTGTTTGAAGGAGACAGAATGCTGAGTTGCATCCAAAGAACACCATACTTACTGTGAAGCATAGGGTGGCAACATCATGCTTTGTGGCTGTTTCTCTGCAAAGGGACCAGGATGACTAATCCGTGTACATGAAAGATTGAATGGGGCCATGTATCATGAGATTTTGAGTGCAAACCTCCTTCCATCAGCAAGGGCATTGAAGATGAAACGTGGATGGGTCTTTCAGCATGATAATGGAGTGGCTTCGTAAGAAGCATATGAAGGTCCTGGAGTGGCCTAGCCAGTCTCCAGATCTCAACCCCATAGAAAACCTTTAGAGGGATTTCAAAATCCATGTTGCCCAGCAACAGGCCCAAAACATCACTGCTCTAGAGGAGATCTGCATGGAGGAATGGGCCAACATACCACCAACAGTGTGTGCGAACCTTGTGAAGATGAACTTTTATTAATGACAAAATACTTATTTTCCACCATAATTTGGAAAATAAATCTTGTTAAAATAAGACAAGGTGATTTTCTGGACTTATTTTCTTATTTTGACTCTCATAGTTCTGTTCTACCTATGATGTCAATTACAGGCCTCTCTAATCTTTTTAAGTACAATGGATGAAGAAAAAAGCCGTGGTTTATCCGTGCTAGACCACAAGGAACCAACCGAAGATGCAAGCAAACCTTTAATCACACTCAAGCCAACGTGTTTCATGGCCACCTGGCCACTTCATCAGGGCAACAATGTTCGGTTGGTTCCTTGTGGTCTAGTGCGGATAAACCCCGGCTTTTCTCTTCATCCATTGTATGTATCTGCATTCCGGGATCTGCAGCGGCCAAAACTTCTACAGGTGGTTGTGACCCTTCACATCCACACCAGGCGAGTGGATTACCTTTGTTAAACACGCTGGTGTCCCTCATTTACTGCCTTAGTGCGCTCCCCCTCTCTCTATTTTTTGCAGTCATGTTTTTAAGTGGGAAAACTTGCACAATTGGTGGCTGACTAAATACTTGTCCCCCCACTGTATGTATGTATGTATGTATGTATTATGTATATATATATAATATATATAATTAGAGTTCCATATATTGTAATATTATATAAGCTCTCTATACATATATATATATATGCCCTGTATAACTGCTGACAATAAACCAGTGGAAAGTAGTTACATCAGAAAGGAACGGAAGTAATGAAGAATTATTATAATAACTTTTTTTCACGTTTTAATGCCCAACAGCTTATTTTTATCAAAACACTGACCATCACTTCCAAACAGAAATCAGATGTGTACAGGTGCTTACCATATATAAGCAACAAAATAAAGTAGTACTCTCTACAGCCATAACATGCAAACATGAAATATGAAATTTGAATTGCATTACTGCTCTTGAAAAGAGGAATATTTGAGAATTCTTAGCGTCTAAATTGGACAATTCATGTGTACCCGGCAGCCGTAATAAGGCAATTCTCATTGTTGGGACCTATCCTATGGAGACTCCTCTCATGGGCTGATAGCTTACATTTAAATGGGGAGGCAGGATCCTGGTGTAATTAAAACTGACAGAGGTTGAGGGGTGAAGTGCTCAGTCAACAATCTATTTTTATCCTGGAAAACTTCTGTAAAGTCACCACAATGAATCACAAGTGTAACTAACCTGCATACAGAACTTTTTTATGTTCTAAAAAATGGACACCAAATAGAACCACAATGAATCCCATAATAAACAATTGATTCATTCTGCTTTTATGTGCATAACTGATCCAACAGATCACTCAATCTCACATGAATTCCATTTGTCTGTTTCTAAAATGGAAAAGATCAATGGAATGTGAAAACAAAAATGTGAAATTATCATAATGCATTTTAAACAGTTTCCTAAATGTTGTCAAGTAAGGTATTAGCTAAGGAATTGCAAACATTATTAGCTGTTATGGATTAGTGGCTCTTGTTGCCCACAAACACTATAACGTATAAGATTAGTCCACTACCAATCAGATCACTGCTCTCACTTTTCAATCGGCATTAGAAAAATGAAAAGTGAAATCTGATTGGCTATTTTAGGATAACAATGCCATTTTTTATTGCAACAGTGGATCTCATTAAAAAAACTGTCCAAGAAAATGATTCATGTTGCCCTTAAGTAGCCAATGAAAGCTCTGAACAGTTCTCATGGACAACAAGTATAGTTTTTCTGGCCTGGCAAAAAAGGCGAGCCTATAATTTTCATGGTTATTCACTATTTCCTGAAGTGTATGTATAATATTAGAAATCTTGTGATATTTTGATTGGCGAAGATCCAGTTACTGAAACTCCACCAATCGTTGAAATAACTCGAGTGCTGTGCACTTTGTCTTGTATTCAGATGTGCTTGTCTTTTTCTCTGAGATGTGAGCAGAGCAATGTATAGATTTATATACTTTCTATGTTCATGTACCGCACTAACCCTTCCTTTCCAAGGATCAGCAGAGTAGAGCCAAACATGGTCACATTTACACAGTGCTTAGCTGAGCTGTCATGTCCCACAATTTGAGAATCATACAGTATTTTATTATTATTGTATTGTTATACTGCTATGTAATCAGGTTTGCTTTAATGTAAGTAACCCCTCCCTTCTTCTTCCTCAGCTTGTCAGCCAACATTCTCTGATGTTCATCCTCTTCATACCTGGTTCAGAATTGTCTTTTCACACGCTGCAGCTATTACAGCTACTGCTGTTCCTGTGGTGCATAATACAAGAATTCAGCCTGAAAATAAACATCTTCAGGAATCTTCATACATGTCTCTGCAGTCGGGTTGACACTGTCTGATGAAGTTCTTGGTGTGAGTAATGGTTCAATACAGACATCCATAGAAACGCTGTCTAAGGAGTCTATTGCAGCTACTGCTGCTCTTGAGGTGCATAATTCAAGAATTCAACCTGGGAATAAACCTCTTCTGGAATCTTCATTCATGCCTCTGCAGTCGAGTTGACACTGTCTGATGAAGTTCTTGGTGTGAGTACTGGTTCATACAGATATCCATAGAAACGCTATCTGAGGATCCCCAGCCTAGTTATAGAGTAAGAATATGAACCCTTCTGCCTTTTTTAAGCTGCCAGTGAAGGTCTCAGCACTCAGATCCTACCTGATCAAAGCTTCAGACCTGTGACTATGACATATCAGAATTATTCTGAAACCAGAGGTAAACTTTTTGCTATAAAATCTACAAGCTCTTGTTAAAATAATAAAGACGGCCTGCGGCTTACTTGAATTTTTATCAAACTGTTAACGAATATGCAACAATCCGCTCATAAGAGCATCACGCTATCAGATTGTATATTGCCATTTGTGATACTGTGGGATCTGACACTGTCTGAAGAATATAATTCTAAAAATGGGGCTTAAAAATGTAAACAGGGGAAGTTGGCAGCAGATGGTAATGAATAGGGGGCCTTTCGTCTGTGCAAGGTTAAACTGCATCTGGAACAAATACAAGAGTCAGCGAAGTCTTCATGGTGCTTTAGGGAGCATTTTGCATGCTTTTTTTCCCCATGTCTCTCCAGAGTGATGCAGCAGAAAGACTAAAGCTCGCTCGTCTGTCCTGCACAAATTAATGAAGCTCTCCGAGTCACAAGCTCTTTTAAACTGTGCCTACAAAACCTCTCGCTGTGTTCCTGCATGTCAGTCCTGCTCTACAGTGCGACAGACTACACTGACACTTTATTATGAGCGCACATGAATAGTTAATGAGATTGTCATGCCAGATGTTTATATTCATAGAGTAAAGAAGCATTTTTTCTCCTGACAGTTTTATATATTTCCTCTGATTACATCAGAGGAAGGTGACAAACCCGCATTAGGCAGGACCCTTTTGCCTTTAAAAAAATTTAAAAAGTCCTTTCCAAGTGGTAATAACAAGATCAAACTAGATGTGTATTTCCTGAAGGAAGTACAGATAGTGCTTTGAAATGGTGCCTGGGCTGCCCCTTAAAGAGAGACTTGCCTGCTGCCCCTGCAAGACTTTCAACTCAGGATCCGTTTTAACTGTGGGTGCCTCTCAGGGGCCATGTTGGCCTGTGGGGCCCCTCAGGGTCTGATTTGGTGGGTGGGGCCCCTCAGGATCAGATTCGGTGGCCTGGGCTCCTCGGGGCTTGAAATGGTGGACGGGATCCCTCAGGGTCAGATTTTGTGGCCGGGGCCTCTTGGTCCGATTTTGTGAGTGGGGCCCCTTAGGGTCCAATTTTGTGGGCGGAGCCCCTATGGGTCAAATTTGGTGGGCGGGGCCCCTCAGGGTCCAGTTTGGTGGGCAGGGCCCCTCAGAGTCCGATTTGGTGGGCGGGGCCACTTTGGGTCCAATTTGGAGGCCGGGGTCGCTCAGCCTCCGATTTGGACGCCGGCCGGGGTCGATGAGCCTCCAATTTGGGGGCTGGGGTCGATGAGCCTCCGATTTGGAGGCCGAGGTTGATGAGCCTCCGATTTGGAGGCCGGGCTCGATGAGCCTCCGATTTGGAGGCCAGGGTCGATGAGCCTCCGATTTGGAGGCCGGGGTGGCTCAGCCTCCGATTTGGAGGCCAGGGGCGCTCAGCCTCTGATTTGGACTCCGGTGTCGATCAGCCTCTGATTTGGACCTCGGTGTCGATCAGCATCCGATTTGGAGGCCGGGGTCGATGAGCCTCCGATTTGGGGGCCGGGGTCGATGAGCCTCCGATTTGGAGGCCGGGGTGGCTGAGCCTCCGATTTGGAGGCCAGGGTGGCTCAGCCTCCGATTTGGAGGCCGGGGTCGATCAGCCTCCAATTTGGAGGCCGGGGTCGATCAGCCCCTCAGGGTCCGATTTGGTGGGCGAGTCCCTCAGGGTTTGATTTGGTGGGCGAGGCCCCTCAGGGTCCGATTTGGTGGGCGGGGCCCCTCAGGGTCCGATTTGGTAGGCGGGGCCCCTCAGGGTTCGATTTGGTGGGCGGGGCCACTCTGGGTCCGATTTGGTGGGCGGGGGCCCCTCAGGGTCCGATTTGGTAGGCAGGGCCCCTCAGGGTCTGATTTGGTGGGCAGGGCCCCTCAGGGTCCGATTTGGTGGGCGGGGCCACTCTGGGTCCGATTTGGTGGGTGGGGGCCCCTCAGGGTCCGATTTGGTAGTCAGGGCCCCTCAGGGTCTGATTTGGTGGGCAGGGCCCCTCAGGGTCCGATTTGGTGGGCGGGGCCCCTCAGAGCCCGATTTGGTGAGCGGGGCCCCTCAGGGTCCGATTTGGTGGACAGGGTCCCTCAGGGTCTGATGTGGTGGGAAAGAACACTCTGGGTCCGATTTGGTGGGCGGGGCCACTCTGGGTCTAATTTGGTGGGCGGGGCCCTTCAGGGTCCGATTTGGTGGGCGGGGCCCCTCAGGGTCCGATTTGGTGGGAGGGGCCACTCTGGGTCAATTTGGTGGGCGGGGCCACTCTGGGTCCGATTTTGTGGGTGAGGCCCCTTAGGGTCCGATTTGGTGTGCGGGGCCACTCTGGGTCCGATTTGGTGGGCGGGACCCCTCAGGGTCCGATTTGGTGGGAGGGGCCACTCTGGGTCCGATTTGGTGGGCGGGGCCACTCTGGGTCCGATTTTGTGGGTGAGGGCCCTTCAGGGTCCGATTTGGTGGGCGGGGCCACTCTGGGTCCGATTTGGTGGGCGGGGCCACTCTGGGTCCGATTTGGTGGGCGGGGCCACTCTGGGTCCGATTTTGTGGGTGAGGCCCCTTAGGGTCCGATTTGGTGTGCGGGGCCATTCTGGGTCCGATTTGGTGGGCGGGACCCCTCAGGGTCCGATTTGGTGGGCGGGGCCACTCTGGGTCCGATTTGGTGGGCGGAGCCATTCTGGGTCCGATGTGGTGGGCGGGGCCACTCTGGGTCCGATGTGGTGGGCAGGGCCACTCTGGGTCCAATTTGGTGAGCGAGGCCACTCTGGGTCCGATTTGGAGGCCATGGTGGCTCAGCCTCTGATTTGTAGGCCAGGGTCGATCAGCCTCCGATTTGGAGGCCGGGGTGGCTCAGCCTCCGATTTGGAGCCTGGGGTCACTTAGCTTTCGATTTGGCGCGCCGGCCCTTTAAGACTCATTTTGGTGTGCCGGCCCTTTAAGAATCACTTTGGCGTGCCAGCCCTTTAAGAATCACTTTGGTGCGTCGGCCCTTTAAGAGCTAGTTTTGCCCACTGGGCTTCTAAATCCACTTTGGCGCACATTCTCTCAGAGGCATGCGTCATGAGATGAAGCTAGATTTGCATTTGTGCTGTGGGTTTCACTTTAAGAGCTGATATTATCTGCTAGAAACTGTGTCATGTGACGTTCGTAGGCGTTGGCATAGTAACTGGTCTGCCTGCGCATATCAATGAGCTCACCTGCCATTTCAATCGCCTCAGGGCATGTTTTGTCTGTGGCAAAATTTCCCCATTGAAAAGCATTGAGACAATGCATTGCAATGACGGGAAAAAAAATTTTCAAACGCAAATTGCGCAAAAACTACAAATCCGATTGACACGAAAAATACTTAGCACACCACTAATGGACGCTGGCTTCTAAACGACACCTCAACGGAGTCTGTGCGTGTAGCGGTTCGGGCCGCATTAATTGCGGAAATCAACTGAATAATAAGATTAAGTTAGCAGCGTTCGGATTACAAGATTTTTTTTCAAACCACTATAATAAAATGTTCAAACTGTTACGTAACCTTTTAAAATGCATATTCAAAGTGACCCTTAGCAATGCTCTGTAGATGGTTCTTAAGGGATTTTTCCAACAAGACAACCCCTTACAAGATAGACGCTGCAGTGATCAGCTGCTTGCTGCAAGTTCAGCGTCCTACACCCCCATGCAAACATCTGATTTGCCTGGGGGAAGTTGCTGTTGGCTATGCCTTTCGTGTAGAGTAATATTACATGTAGCCAAATGAATAACTGACAATGTAATGCATGGATCGCTTGCGTTTTCAAGACCAAGAACTACTATTGATTAAAAAAAATGCCCTTTTTCTCTCTCCTAGAGGGGATCGGATCCAGATTGGGGATCTTTTCTTCCTTTTATTTCTGTGGTCTAATGTGGCATACGGACAGGGGTTATCTTTGTATGATAAGTTGCTTAAGTATTTTTTTCTTCAATGGAATTCAATAACTTTTAAGCCAATAGGTTAAGTTTTACTGTTGTAGTTTTCAGCATTTTTAGGTTCGTGGTACCACAAAGAAAGATCCATGCATCCACATATTATTCAGTCCATAACACACATAAAAGCTTGGTATAAATTATAAATTGGTATATCTTTTATTGAAACACTTTTGTGTTGTACAGACCTTGTCTACTACTGTCACACTGTGTCCCATCTGAAGAGACGTAAAGCGAGAGATATTGGTTCTGTGTGTCCATCTTTTGACAATATGTTTAGATATTTGAAATCGTTGTGGTCACTACAATACAGTGTTCCAGGGTAGAGCTTTAACAAAGATGAGATTTTTTTTTTCAATGACTTTTGTCGATAGATTGTCCAACTGGAAGCAAGGGGAATTTAATTACATTAATTAAATGGGACAATTTATCAATATAGTTTAGACTTCTGCCACGTCTTTCTAGAAATCTCAATATAGTAGTAACATTATAATGAAGCTTCAACTAACAATTCCCTCCTGGGCAAAATTGGCAAATATATCTGTTATAAAAAACCCATAAAGTAAAACTAGCCAATATACATTTATATCATGCAAATTCATATTTATTGAAAAATCCATTTTAGTTCTATATGATTCTACAATTACAGCGTCTGTTCCACAGGACTGCCACATAACACAGCTAGAGTTAACATTCAAAAAGGTAAATATGCAATTTGTCTCTTCAGAGAGGAAGAGGACTAGAACTCTAGTGCCATGCTTAGCATGTCATTCTCCGCAAGGAGAAATGATACTTCTTGGATAAAAGGGGTAAAAAAAACTGATCTTGAAATCTATAGGCTGTAAAGTCTAACCTTGATTGTTGGCAAAATCTTTGAGAGTTTTTTTTAAAGATGGTTTCCTGGAGTTTCTTTATAAAACACAACCTAATTACCCTGGGATTATAAGGTACTGGTCCTGTAAAATTAATCTGACCTTCTATGAGGAAGTAACTTCTAGTCTAAAGCAAAGTAATGCAATGAATGTTGCCTACCTGGATTTTCTAAACGTATTCAAAACTATCCTACATGAAAAAGTTGGTGAATAAATTAGATCAATGTGACCAGGTGGAAATGTGTAATTGGTTAACTGCTCATTAGTAGGAAATAGAGAGTGGTTACTAATCGAACATACTCTGATTAGGTCACAGTTAAAAGTGGGGAACTACAGGGTCAATATTGGGACCTCTTCTTTTTAATATATTCGCTAATGACTTCGTAGAGAGTAAAATTTAAATATTTGCAAATGGTATTAAGCTTTGGAAGGTAATCAACACAAAGGAGGGCATTTAAATTCTACAGAAGTAATCATCTAATTTGGAGGTTGGGCTGGTAAATGGCAATTGAAGTTTAACTGAATTTTAACATAGCTAAATGTAGGATCATGCATGTTGGCAAAAGAAACAAAATGTACAAATATGTACTAAGTAGGAAAACATTGGCAAAAACTATAGTTAAAAAAGACTTGGGTTTATTGGTGAACAGCAAACTCACCTTTGGTGACCAGTGCCAGGAAACTGCTGCCAAGGCAAATAAAACCACAGATGTATTAAAAGAGGCATAGATGCCTTGAGAAGAATATAAGTTTCCCTCTACATTTGTCACTGGTCTGACCACAAATACTTTGTACAATTTTTGGCTCCAGTGTATAAAAAGGACAAAGATAAACTAGAGTATATAAAAAGAAGCGCTACCAAAGTCATTAAGAGAATGGGTCAATTACAGTACCTAGGCAGGTTATTCAGTATTAAAAAACAAAGACTTTGGTGCGATCTTATTACAATGTAGAAAAATTTGAATAGACAGTATGGAGATCTTTCTAAAGATCTTTTTTCACCTAGGCGTGTAATGATGACAATAGAGCAACCTCTAAATCTGGGGGAAAAATGTTTAATCACTACAAATTCAGATTCTTTACTGTAAGAGCAGTTAGACTATGGAACATGCTGTAATGGTTAATACAGTAAACAAGTTCTCCAGAATCATTACTAGATTATAGAAATGGGATACTGATTCTGAGAACTAGTCTAGTTATCATATGTGGAATTCAGAAGGATTTTTTTTCCCATAATTGAGGGCAATTAGTATTTGCCTCATGGACTTTTGTCTACCTCTGGACCAACATGTTAGGTTATAAGTTGAACTTGTCACACAGAGACGGTCTTCAGTAAGGAAGGGGGGATTCAAACTGTGCCTGGAACTGGGACCCTAACTATCCCTGTCTCAGGAGTATTTTTGAAGGTAGAGAATCCCAGTTCTATGACCTTACTATGCTCCTGTTAAACCTTAATCTGTCCTCTCCCCTACACCATGAGGCATGAGGCAGAAATGTACGGTAACCAAGACACAAAGACAAAACATGGATAACAGAAAACATCTATCATACAAAAGCACAAACAATAGGGATGAGGTTAGGGACAGGGAGCAATAAATTAAATGGGAATAGGGACCAGGAGATAAACACACATGCACTACAGCAAACTACAGATTACCACTCCAACCACTTAGCTTTTGCACTCAGCACAGGAAGACAAATCTTTCACCGGCAGGGACTAAACACCCAGAGCCAGTATATAAAGAGGGAGTAAATGATAAGCAGTTGCAGTTGAGAACAACCAGGCTGTGTGGTCTGAGCCAGCATGTTAAGTGGTCTTAACCCTCTAAGCACTGAAGGGAAGGAAATTCATTTAAAATAGGACATGAATCACACTATATCTAAAGCAGACCTGCGATTCATTACCTTGTGTGACTGTCTAACTCCAGGTCTTCCAGGGGGGGCGTCACATGCTCATGACACTTCTATCTTCTTTAAACCTTAAATGTATGAAGCTACGAGTTAATACAGGTATGGGTAACCTCAGGCCTGCAGGAAGTTTAAGCCCTCAATGACCCTTTATATGGAAGATTCCTGGGGACTGCAGTGCTTAGGCCAGCAGCTATATTTAGAAGACGGCTGGTCAAATAATTTCTTGTTGTTCTGTGAGCACGCACATGCAGTGTTCCCTACTGAACACTGAGGAGCAAGCAACGATAGATTACATCCTGACACCTGTGCCAGCGTCAGGACGTATTTTATTTGCAGAGTTAGGGTATGTGCACACATTGCAGATTTGCTGCGACTCCGCAGTGGATTTTCCACCGGATTCACTGCAGATCCGCAAATGTGTGACCAACCAATGTAATTCAATAGGAAAAAAAAGCAGTACACATGCTGCGGAAAGTTCCGCATGGAATCCGCAGCGGTTTATTTCCGCAGCATGTCAATTCTTTTAGCGGATCCGCATGCCTTCTTACACCCATTCCATTAATGAAATCCGCAGGGCTAAAAACACATGTCAATCTGCATGGAATCCACACAAAATCTGCATAAAATCTGCAAAAAAAGCGCAGATTTTTACCTACCTTTTCTTTTTGCCAAGAGATGCAAATTCTGTGCAGACAATTCTGCAGGCAAATCTGCAACGTGTGCACATAATCTTAGAGCGAAAATTGTACGGCCCTGAAGGATGGTATAAATATTCAATTGACCCTTGGCAGAAAAATGTTTCCCAACACCTGAGTTAATAGATCAAATTTGATAATAAAAAAACCATAAACCGCGCATAAAACAATGTATAAAAAGAAATACAAAATTAAAGTATTGATAAACATCAAATACACTGATATATGACGGGTGACCAAAGTACAGTGCAATGCAGTACACAGTGCCACTGTAAATATAGAAATGACAATGGTGCAGATTTGACAATACTGTCTTACATTTGGTTAGTTTTTAGTTTTAACACAGTGGGCTCAAGCAAGTGTAAAAAGCATTCTATTATTAGTATAGTAACCAAACCTCACTTTAATAACCCAACTTTAGACCTTTTACAATTTTATAAGTACAAATAGCCTGACTCTTTGGAATTGCCCTTTAATGTGCCTCTCACCCCTATATTTCATTACATAATCTAACCCTGCAACTAAAGCCTTTCATCTAAGCAGAAATAGAGCTGTACCTAGGCTGCAATGACCAGGAACCTCTGTAAACCTATCCGATTAGGTGGAAATTGAGTTGCCCTTGCACGAGTCAAAGCACAGACCAGAAAAAAATAACTAAAAATAATTGAGTTCTACCCCAGTTTTTCCTTTGTTCCTTTGCTTTTTTGTGCATAAAGCATAGAATCACAAGTCTATAAAGTAAAAAGAGATGACATTGGAGAAAAAACAGGTTCATCAGCTTCAAAGTCTCACTGTAGACTGTAAGCAAACTGAACAGTGATTCTCATTCCCCAATCATGATCTATTTTACTCACCCTTTCTACACAACAGTCCTGCTCAGGATCATCAGTCAAAGTGCTCGATAAAGTCTTTTAAAGTACAAGAACGAAGTTATTATTGTAATGTGATACTGAAGAGCTCTCATTTCTTAATTTGAGAAAAGTAGTCTTTCCTGATGACTTGACTCAAAACATTTGTAAGCGTCTTTTTGATGTGACTCATCTAAGGTAATCAACAAGTATCATTTGGGCAGCAGCAATGAGTAGCTATTTTATGCAAGAAGAGAAAAGGTTACATGATGCTGTATTTGCATTGGTGTCAGCTCACATCTTTTAGATTTTGCTCTCACATATGCCTGGAATGTTCATTGTGTATATCATCAATGACGGGAGCGGCAGCCACATGCGGAGCACACTCCAGCATTATACAAGGATGCCCTTAGGGCGGGTTCATAGTGGGACATTCCAAGTTGGGAGGACGCTTTATCTTCAGCTTACCAGTCTGTAATGTCCATCCCACTACAGGAGACCCACTATAAAACTATCTCCAGATGGTACTACACTCCCAACAGATTGGCTCACATAGGTTCCTCAAACTCCCCACTTGGAGAGGATGCGGCCAAAAAGGGGACATTCTGCATGTCTTTTGGGGATGCCCAATGACAAAATTGTTATGGTCTCAAATCTCTTCATCTATAATCAATAAAATAATTGGAAAGCCTCTTAACCTCACACCCTGCACAGCCCTGCTTTCATTAAATTTGGACGAAATAGATCATTCTCTGAGACCTATTTTCAATCATATATGTCTCGTCACGAAGAACACCATAGCATATCACTGGACATCCAATTTTTTGCCTAGTTCTAATGACATAATTAAACTGATCAATCAACATAGATCACATGAGCTACAATTCGCTCTTCACAACGATCACTCCAGCAAATTCTTCAGGAAATGGTCTGAATGGGACCACGTTTTTTCTCCCCCGTTAGTATGAGTTTGGTAGGATTTTTGTTTAATAAAGTGGCCCCTCAGTTTGATTTGTGATATTCCGTTTTTTATATTATATACATTACTCCTATTGCTATGACTGCAATAGATGCCCCTTACATTTTAGTTTGTGCTTGCACTTGATTTCAACATAGTACGACCATATGATCATACGTTTGTTGCGTCAATTTATGCCGCGATGCGACTCGATGTTATTGTCTGGTTTTGTTTTGTTTTGACTAATGTTTTGTATTTCTTTTAACTTTGCTTTCCCTTCCCCACTAAAATTGTTTTGAAAAAGAATAAAACTTTGGAAAACATAGTGGGACATTCCACACACTTGTGAGGTGTAAGGAATTTATCAAAATAAAACACATCAAACAATATCATCCTATTGGGATTAAAATGTACGGTAATTTAAATTGAACATTTTAGGGCATTTGCATCTTCATTGTACAATGTAGAAGAGATGAATAGATATGTGTCACTCACCTGTGTGTAAAAAAAACTTTGACAGACTTTACTTCAATCGAATAAAATTGGTGCATGGTAGCATGTGGATTACTACAGAGCACAGACAATAGTCGTTTCACACCAAGAAGGTGCTTCCTCCTGATCTTGAAATTGATTCACTCTACAATCATCTACTGCCCCTGGCAGGCAAGACTCAGGGAAAGATCAGATGGGGCTACCCGGTCATGGCTGTTTCTCTTGCAAAGTCATATGGCAATAAAAACCATCAAACTGCAGAAGTTAATTGCCACTGTAGTTTTTGGCTAACTTGTGGCCACACCATGTGTGCTTCCTGACAGCTCTTTCTGGCCTTACCCTTAACTCCCTCATATAAATTAGAGTCAGATAAAACTTGCTGATATTGGCAGGACGCACGGCCCATCTAATGTGAATTGGTGCGTCCCAACTCTCCCCTGAATGATAATGTCAGAGGAGAGAAATACCAATCATTCTGTTTCACAGAGAGATAAGTCCTCCACACCAGAGATGTCTGGCAGCAGTTTACTCCACTTTCCCTATTGAAACACATGGCCATTTGCCCAAGCTAAACAAGGTTTGAAGGGATTTGAATGATCTTGTTAACCAAGTGAAGCCTTGACATTATCTTAGGTGGATGGATTCTTTAGGCTGTCATCTTACATGCTGATTGACAGCTATTTCTTTTATTATTATTATTATTTATTGTTATAGCGCCATTTATTCCATGGCGCTTTACATGTAAGGAGGTGTATACATAATAAAAACAAGTACAATAATGTTAAACAATACAAGTCATAACTGGTACAGGAGGAGAGAGGACCCTGCCCGCGAAGGCTCACAATCTACAAGGGATGGGTGAGAATACAGTAGGCGAGGGTAGAGCTGGTCATGCAGCGGTTTGGTCGATCGGTGGTTACTGCAGGTTATAGGCTTGTCGGAAGAGGTGGGTCTTCAGGCTCTTTTTGAAGGTTTCGATGGTAGGTGAGAGTCTATGTTGTGGTAGAGAGTTCCAGAGTAGGGGTGATGCGCGAGAGAAATCTTGTATGCGATTGTGGGAAGAGGAGATAAGAGGGGAGTAGAGAAGGAGATCTTGTGAGGATCGGAGGTGGCGTGCAGGAAGGTACCGGGAGACGAGGTCACAGATGTATGGAGGAGACAGGTTGTGGATGGCTTTGTATGTCATGGTTAGGGTTTTGTACTGGAGTCTCCGGGCAATGGGGAGCCAGTGAAGGGATTGACAGAGGGGATAAGCTGGGGAATAGCGGGGGGACAGGTGGATTAGTCGGGCAGCAGAGTTTAGAATAGATTGGAGGGGTGCGAGAGTGTTCGAGGGGAGGCCACAGAGCAGGAGGTTGCAGTAGTCAAGGCGAGAGATGATGAGGGCATGGACTAGGGTTTTTGCAGATTTTTGGTTGAGGAATGAATGGATTCGTGAAACATTTTTGAGTTGAAGTCGGCAGGAAGTGGAAAGGGCTTGGATATGTGGTTTGAAGGAGAGATCAGCGTCAAGGATTACCCCGAGGCAGCGAGCTTGTGGGACTGGGGAGAGTGGGCAGCCATTTACTGTAATGGATAGGTTCGTTGGGGGGGGTCACGTGAGATGGGGGGAAAGATGATTAATTCTGCTTTGTCCATGTTAAGTTTCAGAAATCTAGCGGAGAAGGATGAAATAGTGGACAGACATTGAGGGATTCTGGTTAGTAGGGAGGTGATATCTGGTCCAGAGATGTAGATCTGTGTGTCATCAGCATAGAGATTATACTGAAAGCCATGAGATTCTATGAGCTGTCCCAGGCCAAAGGTGTAAATGGAGAAGAGCAGGGGTCCTAGGACTGAACCTTGTGGGACTCCGACAGATAGGGGGCGAGGTGAGGAGGTGGTGTGTGAGTGGAGATGCTGAATGTCTGGTCTGTTAGGTATGATGAGATCCAGGATACGGCCAAGTCTGTGATGCTAAGGGATGAGAGGGTCTGTAATAATAGGGAATGGTCCACTGTGTCAAAGGCAGCCGACAGGTCAAGGAGGAGGAGGACAGAGTAGTGTCGCTTGCTCTTGGCGGTTAAGAGGTCTTTGGTGACCTTAGTGAGGGCAGTTTCAGTGGAGTGGTGTGACCGGAAGCCAGATTGTAAGCGGTCGAAGAGGGAGCAAGAAGAGAGATGGGAGGACAGTTCAAGGTAGACATGTTGTTCCAGTAGCTTGGAGGCATAGGGGAGAAGTGATATAGGGCAATAGCTAGATAAAGAGGCTGGGTCAAGAGAGGACTTTTTGAGGATAGGTGTGATGGAGGCATGTTTAAAGCTTGAGGGGAAAACACCAGTTGTTAGTGATAGGTTGAAGAGATGGGTTAGGGTTGGGATGAAGACTGTGGTGAGATTTGGGATGAAGTGGGATGGGATCGGGTCAAGTGCACAGGTGGTGAGATGTGATCTTGAGAGTAGAGTGGAGAGTCGATCTTCTGTAATGGTGGAGAAGTTGGTTTTGGAGGTGGAGGGCTGGGAAATCGGAAGGAAGGGCTCTGGGGGTTGTTCACTAAAACTGTCTCTGATGTTATCAATCTTCTGCTTGAAAAATGAGGCAAAGTCTTCAGCTGAGATGAGTGGGGAGGGAGGAGGTGCTGGGGGATGGAGGAGAGAATTGAAGGTGTTGAATAACTGTTTAGGGTTGTGAGACAGGGAGGATATGAGAGATGAGAAGCAAGTTTGTTTGGCTGTGGCGAGTGTGGTCTTGAAAGTAGTGAGGGACTGTTTGAATGCGATGAAGTGCTCGTTGGAGTGGGATCTTTTCCATCTGCGCTCAGCAGCCCTGGAAGCTTGCCTCAGTTCTTTGGTCAGGCTGGTGTGCCAGGGCTGTCTGTTGATTTTGCGAGCTTTGGTATGTGTAAGTGGGGCAGCAGATTCCAAAGCTACAGCTATTGTGGTGTTATATAGAGCAGCAGCGTCGTCCGCATTGTGTAAGGAACTTATATCTGTGAGAGGGAGGAGGGATTCAGAGAATGAGTGTAGGTCAAGGTGCTTAAGATTTCTGCGAGGGTGTGAAAGTTTATGGGGTGGGGATTGTAGACATGGAGTGGAGAGGGAAGAGAATGTGAGAAGGTTGTGGTCAGAGAGAGGAAGAGGTGAGTTAGAGAGGTTAGATAGGGAGCAGAGGCGGTTGAAGATGAGGTCCAGTGTGTGGCCATCTTTGTGGGTGGCTGTAGAAGACCATTGAGTGAGGCCGAAGGAGGAAGTGAGAGATAGAAGTTTAGTGGCAGCTGAGAGGGAAGTGTCAATGGGGATGTTGAAGTCGCCCATGATGATAGTAGGGATGTCCGCAGAAAGGAAATTAAGTAGCCAGGTGGTGAAGTGGTCAAAGAAGGTGGTGGCTGGCCTTGGGGGACGGTAGATGACAGCCAGTTGGAGGTTGGAGGGGGAGTAGATGCGCACAGAGTGCACCTCAAAGGAAGGGAGGGTAACTGAGGGTGGCAGTGGGATTGGGGTGAAGGAGCAGGTATCTGACAGGAGAAAACCAACTCCTCCGCCATGTTTGCTGCTGGGGCGGGGGGTGTGAGAAAGTTGGAAGCCACCATATGAAAGTGCAACAGGAGAGGCTATGTCAGAAGGGGTGAGCCAGGTTTTGGTGATGGCGAGGAAGGAAAGTTAGGTAGTAACAAAAAGATCATGGATGTAGGAAAGCTTGTTGCAGACAGAGCGAGCATTCCACAGAGCTCCTGTTAGTGGGACTGGGGAAGCGGGGCTGGGTGAATGGGTATAAGGTTGGAGTGATTACGGAAGGTTGTGATAGAGCGTGGATGTGAGGTAGAAATGACTGTGGGAATGTGGTGAGAAGGACCAGGATTTGGAGAGATATCACCAGCAGTGAGAAGGAGCAGAGAAAGTGTTAGCAGGTAGGAGCAGGAGAGGGCATGAGGGGGCTGTCTGTGTTTGGAGACAGAGGATTGTATGTTAAGGAATAGTTTTCAGGAGGAGGTGAGGTGGATGGGGAGGATTGAAGAAGAGATGAACAGTTCCTTACTAAGAGTAGGGATTAGGGGAATTAGCAGAAAGTGAAGGATTATTGGGGTGAAAGTGAAAACAAACAGAAACATTGTTTACAGTGGCTGTGTACAGTTACCTTCAGTTCCCTTCTGGTTTAATTCTGGTTTTAATTCTAAAATTTATTTAACACTTCTAGGACACACTTATAGGAATCACACTGCAGACTGAAGTCTATACAGACTTGAGCTATGCAATATATGTACAACTAAGTGCATTCAGGTGTGAAGGAGAGAGGAGTGGTCTCTGCTCATCTTGGCCAGACAATTAAGAGTGGACCAGATGCTTATGATCAAGCCAGAGTAAACAAGGTCATAAATAACTCTGGGGTAAGCTGGGGTTAGCTGAAAGGCATACCATGTGAATGCTAGGTGCAGAGGCAAGTCTATGTGCAAAGCTGGGTGATGTACTATATGCACTTCATAGACAGACAGCAGGAGAGCAGGAGAGCTGGGTGGATGAACATACCTGTCGAAAGAATAGAGATGCTTGTTAGAGTGCGATGGTGGCAGGTAGCAGGGCACAGTCTGTATACATCCTTCTGGTTTTAATTCTAAAATTTATCTTCACACTTCTAGGACACACTTATAGGAATCACACTGCAAACTTCTTCAAACTCATCTGTAAACATACACGCCAGCATGTTTCTACCAATGAAGAGAGGGGACGAAGATGATATCGAACACCCATTGCAGCAATATATGTCTTGTGGGAACAATGTAGGGGCATATTGACATCCAATGTGCCAAATCCTTTTTCTCCTGACATTGGCTCAGCTTGGAAGAAGACGGTCAGAATGTCCCCATATACAGTACACCAGATCTTTTGTGTTGTCCACTTTGGGTTGCATTTGCATGAAATGATATTCACTTTAATCTGTCCTAGAATATTGGATTGATTTTCTGACTTCCATAAAAAAAATAACAGTCCATTTATCATTCTCACTAATCAAGAAGAAAACTTCCTTGGTGAAATAAAAGAGATTTATTTTGGTACTTTGGAATATTTTAATGCTTTTTTACTTTACATATACAGGGTGGGCCATTTATATGGATACACCTAAATAAAATGGGAATGGTTGGTGACCCAGATCGGCGCGCTGACTTTGCAGAATGGGCAAAACAAAAATTGGAACAGGACCCTCAGTTTACACAGAACATTATGTTCAGTGATGAGGCAAAGTTTTTTGGGTGGGCCATTTATATGGATACACCTAAATCAAATGGAAATGGTGACAGTATTCTTGCGTAGGGTGTCTTGCATTGAAATCTGCTGCAATGACCCAGGTACTGCATTCACCAGACATCAACACAATTTCTATCCGCTCCTCACGTGTTAACCTCTGCGACATGTCAATGGCTGTAAACAAAGAGAAACTTGTAAATAACTCATGAAAGAATAAAGTTACATTAAAACCAAGCACATCATTGTTTTTCTTGTGAAATTCTCGATAAGTTTCATGTGTCATATGACCCTCTTCCCATTGAAAAAAATAAAGTTAGATCCAAAATGGCCGACTTCAAAATGGCTGGAATGGTTACCACCCATCTTGAAAAGTTTTCCCCCTCCCATATACTAATGTGCCACAAACAAGAAGTTGATATCACCAACCATTCCCATTTTATTTCCGTGTATCCATATAAATGGCCCACCCTGTACTTTTACATTCGCCTAAATAGCCAAATTAGGCAGGTCCTCATAATAAAATAAGGGAGACCCATCAAAAAAAGATGGAATGTTTTCTGTAAACTCCGATATACTTTATAGCCACACACTGTAAGCCGAAAAACTGATGGCAAGAGTGGACTGTTGTGGCTAATTTCACCTGCATCAAAACTTCTGCAAGGAAAAGTGCTGAAACCTAAATATCATGGCTCAGGAGAATGATTAGCTAATGGCAGAGGTAGTGATATCAATAGGCTCAGTAAGAGGTCAGCAGGCACTAAACATGAACTAGAATTATTTAAAAGTGTACTTTGGTTTTAAAGCAGTAAAGAGCAAAAATAGAAAATACATGGACAACCAGCAAAGATGGATGGACGAGAAAAAGGTGCAATGTTGCCTCTTAGTGCCTCACTCAGAATATGCAGTTCTAACTTAGGAAGTGGTTCATGGTAAGAGACTTCCTGGAAGTTCAGAGATAAAATTGGAAGATGTGGACATAAGCAATAGATGGTGAAGATGCTAGATGTGGCTAATTGCTTTGCTAGCAAAATATTTATTTACCATAACCATACAGGCCACATGTAAACCTTTGCTAAGCTCTGGCTATAGAGGTGGTGTCAGCAAAGGGAGCAGGTCACATCTTGGATTTTGAACTCCAGCACACACCTCTACATCGCTTTGTTTAGCTACTCACAGGTGGTGTTACAGCTCTGAGAGCCTAGGCACAGCTCTTAGAGCCCTACCCAGTCAAAGCTTTGAGAGTCCTACCAAAGCATATCCCTGAAAACCCTATCCAGGCACAACTCTGAGAGCTGTACCCAGGCACAGCTCTGACAGCCCTGCCCAGTCACAGGTCTGAGAGCAATATCCAAGCAAAGGCTGTATAGCCCTAACCAGGCACCGCTATGAGAGCCCTACACAGGAACAGCTCTGACAGTCCTAACTAGACACACCTCTAAGAATTTTACTGAGGCACACCTTTGACAGCCCTGCCCAGGCACAGCTCTGGGAGCCCTACCCAGGCACAGCTCTGACAGTCGTAACTACACACATCTCTAAGAACCTTACCAAGGCACAAGTCTGACAGTCCTAACTAGACATATCTTTAAGAACATTACCCAGGCACAGCTCTGAGAGCCCTACCCAAGGCACTGCTCTGACAGCCCTACCCAATCACATTTGTGTGAGCCCTACCCACACACAGCTCTGAGAGTCTTATTCAGGCTTAACTATGACAGCACTATCCAAACACAGCTCTGAGAGCCCTACCCAGACATAACCTTGACAGACATACCCAGACACAGCTCTAAGAGCTTTACAAATGCACAGCTCTGACAGATGTTTTCAATAATGAATCTAAACAGGACTAAGCACACATCACGCATCACCAATGACAACCTACATACTGTTTTACAGCACAATAACTAAAACCAGACACCCACACTGGCCACGAGAAATTGGTGTCAGACATCAAGTCAGGAAAACCAAATAGGTAACCATCTTTAAAAACCTGAATTAAAAATATAGCAAAATCTATTTCAACCAAGAAATCTAGCTGAATAACATGCTAACCATACATTTGAATGGTTGTCCTTGCAATTTGTTTTTTGTTAGTTATGATTTTTAGAACATGACCAATGGATGTGAATGGTGTGTGATATTTTGTCTCAGGTTATTTAACAATATGTAAGGCAGTAGTTACATTGATATAGTTTTACAAATGCAAACAACCCTTTGAACACAACCGCTATTAGGGGTGAAAATAACACCCCTAATATAGTTCATATGAACTCATGGTTGGTCTCCATACTTCTGGTTTATTAAAAGGGAATGCAGAATTTAGAGGGAACCTGTCATGTCAAAAGATTCTATTAACTTGTAGATATGGGGTTAATCTGCAAGTTAATAACATTCTAAATCTTTGTGACTTCCACACTTAAAGCCAGGCTGCAGGGAGGAAAATAACTTGCTGGCGTGACTTCAGTCACTGCTCAGTGTGCAATGTGCGGCAGCTGTAAGCACGACCAGGCACTGACTGACAGCCAACTCAGTAGTGCATCAGTAGAGAGCTAGCAGTCAGTCAGTACTGAGATGTGGTTACAGCCACTGCTCAGTATGCACTGAGTGGTGACTAAAACTGGAGGCTGCCGGGAGGAATGAAGTTAATTTCTTCCTGTTAGTCAAGTCTCCAGTGCGGCAGTCTCACGGTTTTAGAACACTATTATCTTGCAGATTAACCCCATATATGCAGATTAATTGCATTTGAGAACATGACTGGTTCCTTTTAATGCAACTAATAAACATAATAGATTATATAGAATGTATGTTTAATTCCCTTTAAATGCCCAGATCCTTGGTAATTTCAGACATTCCTCTGCACAGCGGGGCTTCGTTTCGCTGGGGAACTGGAGTAGCAGTTCACTGCACAGTAAGTGAATGTGAGTGTTATTACTTCATTCATTTTAAAATTTACAGTATACAGTGGTCATAAGAATATGGACATATGATCCCATTCTAAAACCATAGGTGCCAATATGGAGTTGGTTATAACAGCCTCCAGTTTTCTGAGAAGGAAGACACTGTCTCGCTCACAATTATATTCCAATTCATGCCATAAATTTGCACATAGTTTGAGGTCAGGGCTCTGTGGAATCACTTGAGCTCCTCTTTTCACCTGCTGTTATAAACAAACTACTGTCTAAAATGTATTTGCATGCTGTAAAATTGATTTTTCCCTTCAATAAATAAAAGCGATCTAACCTAAAACCAGAAAAACATCCCTATATGTATTGGTGATTACAAAAAATGTTATAGGTATTGCTTGTAACCAACCATTAAATGGTCCATTACAGGAGACAAAATAAAATCCAACATGCCCATATAAAAGTGACCTGTCTCTTTGCACATTTTATCTACCTCTTGGTAATTGGTGTTTTATCTTCTGATCAGTGGATCTAGCTAACAGATTTCACTTCTGTCATTACTCATCTTACTGACCTTTCTGTAACAAGAATATATCCACTTGTTGCCACCATTTCAGACCAATTTAAAATCTGCTCCATAATTGTTTTTTTTCCTGGCAATATCTCTGGCCCCTTACCAGGCTATTAATATCAACCCACAGCCGTCTGCTTAGCCTTTGCTGGTTTGAATTTATAGGGGACCCTACATCATTCTTTTCCAGAATCCCCCATAAACTAACCAGTAAAGGCTAGGCAAACAGCTGCGAGTTGTAGTTAATAGTTTGGGGACCTTTTGGGATATTGTCCCCTTTACCAGATTATTAGCATCAGGCCCAAGTCATGGGCTTTCCCTCTGCTGGTTATGAAAATTGCAGGGGAGCCCATGTCATTTTTTTTATTTAATTCTCAATTTTACACACAATGTACACAGTGGGTGCTGAACACAACTCCCATCATTGTCGCCTGGTTGCGCTGATCTCAGTGAGACCAAATGGCAATGCTGAGACCGGCCTTCAGCAGCCAGCGCAAACAAAGCACCAAAAGTGATACGCACCACTGCAGCACCTTTGTTCATACACCTGGCTTGATATCAGGAGCGCTGTAAGCATCAATGCTCGAGTTCTTGGGTGCCAACCCAAAGAAAAAAAAACAAAGCATGTATCCGTGCAATATAGAAGAAAAATGGTGGCACTCACATCCCATAAAATCCACTTTATTGAGGCAATTTAAAACATTCAAGGCAGGAGAGTCCCATTGGCAAAACGATTTGGCCACTTTTCATAAGATTCCGTGAACATTTCAATTCAATCCAGTCGGGGAAAGGGATTCTGCGATTGATAAAGCACATGAGGGAACACCATGGGGGGAAATCCGGAGGAAATCCGGAAGTGTTGTGTTTTGCGGGATTGGAGCGGGTTGCCTTACCTGCCCAGGGAGATCTTCATAGGCTTCTTCTCAGAAGGGAGGCGAGATGGATTATGTGCACAGGGGCGCTGGAAGCTACAGGCTTCAATGATAGAATAGATATGCGATGTATATCTTGATTTGCTCAATTTTAACTATTTTTTATTAAGCATGTTGTATGTCTATTGAATAGGCGGGCGTTCATTGTTTTTCCCAGACCGGGGTGATATTGGAAAGGGGGAGGTACTTCACCTGATTCAGGTATATACCTCGTCACTTCCTTTCTCTCATAGGACCCGTAGAAGCGCATTTGTGCAAAACGGCAGTTGTTCCTTCACATTCCACATGGGACTCTCCTGCCTTGGATGTTTTAAATTGCGTCAATAAAGTGTTTTTTATGAGATCGTGAGTGCCTCCCTTTTTGTTATATATTGGCTGGTATGTGTCACACGGGCAAACAAATGGCACATGGATGCAACACGGATGTGACACATGGAAAGACGGACAGCGAACGGATACATGGATGTTACACGGATGTCATATACATACATAAGGATGGCACATTGACATGGACCACGGATCTCACCAGTACTGGTTTTTCCAGTACAGGAATAACCAGTATGTATGAAGGATGCCTAAGAAGTGACCTCCAGGTCACCCAGCAAACAATGGAGGGATCAGACAGGTCACAAACTACAAATGACGAACAGATCCACGCCGATAACAGAAGAATATGGCAGCTGGTAAGTATACTACTAGAGAAAGGAACTTACACATGTGGTCAAAATTGTTGGTGCCCCTCGTTTAATGACAGAAAAACCCACAATGGTCACAGAAATAACTTGAATCTGGCAAAAGTAATTGCCAAAAATTAATATTTTTGGAAGTTCGAGTGTTTTTTTTTTAGATTTGGCTATCTTAGGAGGATATCAGTTTGTGCAGGTAACTATTACTGTGCAGATTTATTAGGCAACTTAATAAAAACCAAATATATACCCATCTCACTTGTTTATTTTCACCAGGTAAACCAATATAACAACACAAAATTTAGAAATAAACATTTCTGACATTCAAAAACAAACAAAAAAAGATCAGTGACCAATATAGCCACCTTTCTTTACGATGACACTCAAAAGCCTTCCATCCATAGATTCTGTCAGTTGCTTGATCTGATTACGATCAACATTGCGTGCAGCAGCCACCACAGCCTCCCAGACACTGTTCCGAGAGGTGTACTGTTTTCCCTCCCTGTAGATCTCACATTTTATGTGGTACCACAGGTTCTCTATGGGGTTCAGATCAGGTGAACAAGGGGGCCATGTCATTATTTTTTCTTCTTTTAGACCTTTACTGGGCAGCCACGCTGTGGAGTATTTAGATGCATGTGATGGAGCAGTGTCCTACATGAAAATCATGTTTTTCTTGAACAATACCAACTTCTTCCTGTACCACTGCTTGAAGAAGGTTTCTTCCAGAAACTGGCACTAAATCTGGGAGTTGAGCTTCACTCCATCCTCAACCCAAAAAGGTCCCACAAGTTCATCTTTGATGATACCAGCCCATACCAGGACCCCACCTTCACCTTGCTGGCGTCTGAGTCAGAGCTCTCTGGCCTTTACTGATCCAGCCTCGGGCCCAACCATCTGGCCCATCAAGAGTCACTCTCATTTCATCAGTCCATAAAACCTTAGAAAAATCAGTCTTAAGATATTTCTTGGCCCAGTCTTGACGTTTTATCTTATGTTTCATGTTCAAAGGTGGTCTTTTTCAGCCTTCCTTACCATGGCCATGTCCCTGAGTATGGCACTATAGAAACTTGGCACACACTATATATGATTTCCAGTGCAAAAAGTGCTTTAATCTTTACAGTACATACAATGTAGATGTTTTGGTCACATTGACCTTCATCACTGTACTATTAGTTGTACTGCTGTCAAATTACAAAATGCTCAAAAGTAAGTGAACCACCCCAGGTGCAGGGACGTAGGTACAGAATTTTGCAAAGTCGGTCCGGTTTGAATGCTGCAAGACAGGCAATGACACGGCTTCCACCGCAGGTCAGAGGCTTACTTTTGAGCATTTTGCAATTTGACAGCTGTACAACTAATAGTACTGTGATGAAGGTCAATGTGACCGAAATGTCTACATTGTATGTACTGTAAAGATTAAAGCACTTTTTTGCACTGGAAATCATATATAGTGTGTGCCAAGTTTCACGGACTAGGATCCTACTTGCTGCACCACCACTTTTGAGCTGTGCTAGACGGTTTTGTATGAACCTGAGTATGGCACACCTTGTGCTTTTTGATACTCCAGTAACATTGCAGCTCTGAAATATGGCAAAACTGGTGGAAAATGGCATCTTGGCAGCTTCACACTTGATTTTCCTCAATTCATGGGCAGTTATTTTACGCATTTTTTTTATCAACACGCTTCTTGCAACCCTGTTGGATATTTGCTATGAAACGCTTGATTGTTCGGTGACCACGCTTCAAAAGATTGGCAATTTCAAGACTGCTGCATCCCTCTACAAGACTTCTCACAATTTTTGACTTTTCAGAGTCCGTCAAATCTCTCTTCTGACCCATTTTGCCAAAGGAAAGGAAGTTGCCTAATAATTAAGCACACCTTATATAGGGTGTTGATGTCATTAGACCACATCTCTCCTCATTACAGAGATGCAAATCACCTGATTTACATAATTGGCAGTTGGCTTTCAAGCCTATACAGCTTGGAGTAGGACAACATGTATAAAAAGGATGATGTGATCAAAATACTTGCTTGCCTAATAATTCTGCACCCAGTGTAGTAACAACACTCCAGCGCTGAAATAGAAAAAAGAAGGATGGCTTTAAGCAATAGTTAGGGTCCCATTTCACATAGTGATGCACCAGCGATCCCGACAACAATACGACCTGGTAAGGATTGCTGGTGCGTTTCTAAATGGTCGCTACTCGCTAGTAAGCTGCCAAACAGGCAGATCTCTTCAACAAGGCAGCAACGATCCAGCGATTCATATAACGGACCTCGGCGGTCGTTGGTACCTTGTCACACAGCAGCTTTTCTGAATGTTTCCAGCCTGCGTCCCTGAGTTCTGTGTCACCAACGAGGTCGCTCGTCGGCGTCAAACACAGCGATACATGCTGGCCAGCGGGACGCCGACGATTAAAAAATGGCCCAGGACATTCCAGCACAATCAGTGATATCCAGCGGGGGGCCGGTCGCCGCTACGTGTTACATGTAGCAAGATCGCAGGCGAGATCGCTGTTGCGTCACAAAATCGGTGACGCGCTAGCGATCTCGCTATGTGAGACGGGGGGCTTAAGGGTTGTGATCATGGGGTTAATTCACAAAATTAGGACAATATCTAAGCACAAGGGAAAAGAAAAGCCCATTTTAAGGAAATTGATTCTTTGATTTTTTAAAAGAAAATCACAATTTAGAGATCTGCTCTGCTAACAGCAGATTACAGGGGCTAAATCTGTGGATGATTTTTTTAAAGAATGTTCTGTATGTTTCACACCTACTGTCCAGTCCTAAACATTACTAGTATATTTTATGATTTTGATTTGTACTATACATTTGGAATATTTTCACAAAAAAAAACTACAATTCTTGCTGATGCCATTGGAGTACTAGTTACATTTGCTATAAAAAAAAAATATTGATATTATTGGAGTTATTCTAGATTCTGGCTGTAGACAGAAGTTGGGACTGTTGGCCAAAATGTTTTTATTCTCATTCTGAATAAACTTATTATACGTTGTTCTATATTTTGTGACATGATTGTACATTACCATTGTTATTAAATCATTAGTTATTATTAATAAAGAAGCAATGAAAGCTTCCTAAAGAAATAAACATATGCATACCATATAAAACCATTCAGCCTCATACTATAAAATTGGGATATTCAGAGTTGGAGGTCATATTAATGTAAAGTCTTTTGTGTTTTTTCTCCAGTAGTCTATTTTCATGTATGCAACAGCCATTAAAATAATTAGGGTAGTAGTTATGGGGCTGAGCGCCTCTGTTCAGTGTGAACACTAACGTATGTTGCTAAGCTGCAATGCACCTATCGGCCTGTCAAATTTAGGTTAAATAAAAATGCCTGTCTTTCTTCCTATTCAGAGAGGGCATTAGACAAAGCTACTATTGCTCAATGCAGAATGCGTGTCTTGAAATAGAAAGAAACAGTCAGCGTGGTGAAGAAACAAAGATTATAAAGAGGACCATTGTAGAGCCATACCAGGGCCTCATTAACCAGACTTAACCCTTCACCCCTAAGAGCCATACTGGGGCACAATTTGCACATTATCCGCAGCAGTAGTCACATGATTTCTATGAGCTACACATACTGTCACATGCCACAGCAATCTGAAGCAGGCCATAGAAATAGGCAGGAGATTGGAGAATCTGCGCTGCTCCGGGTGACGAAGGACGGGAAGATCTTCACTAGACAAAAAGAGACATTCCTGTAAGAAGCTCCATCCTCTTTTTTTCTTTTTTTTTGGCTGAATTTCCTCAGGCCAGGATAAAGATGTGCCAAATTTGCAGAACAAGCTGGTGACATACGGGAATGCTTATCATCGGAAAGGAAAGGGCACCAGTGGCAGAAGTCACATAATCAGCGTGAAATTTTCCTCGCATTTGTCAAGTGCAATTACCCCTCGTCATTTTTCACACGTCATTTTGCAAACTGTGTGACACTGTGCTGTTTCCTTCAGATATATGCAAATCAAGCAAAAATAGGTGTGGTTTATGCAGATACGGCATTTGTGCAGCCAGTTGGCTAGCAATATATGAATGCATAGCATGCAAATGCACTTGTATACTGTATGTACAGTATGTATGAGAGCTACGGCGCTCGGTGACTAATTCACTGACCTCTTTTTAATGGTGTCTTTTTTTCAGGTTATAGGCAAGGTAAGGGTCCCGTTACACATAGCGACGCTCCAGCGATCCCGACAACGATACGACCTGGTAATGAATGCTGGTACGTCGCTACATGGTCGCTAGTAAGCTGTCAAACAGGCAGATCTACTCAACGACGCAGCAACGATACGGCGATCCGTATAACGACCTCGGCGGTCGTTGGGACCTTGTCACTCAGCAGCTATTCTGATGACTCAGACCCCGATAGGTGTGCTTCAGCGTTGCCTTTTCCATGCCCCTCTGCTCCAATTGGTGGCCACTACTGCGCTATCACTACGCGGTTTGCTTCAGCGTCCCTATCTGAGTCGCTAGAGCCCTATTTATTCATGGATCCTCAGTCACTGACACGGGGACACGCGATTATTATAACTGTACATGTTAAATGTTATGATTGCATATAATTGATAGCTGACCTATAAAAGGAAACGCTACAAAGATCCTAATTTGACACCAACAATCGGAGCTGAGGGGGCGTTGAAAAGACAAAGCAAAATCACACCTGTGTCCCTGAGTTCTGAGTCGCCAACGAGGTCGCTCGTCGTTGGTATGGTGTCAAACACAGCGATGCATGCTGGAGAGCTGGACAACAATGATCAAAAAATGGCCTAGGACATTCGAGCACCATCAGCGATATTGCAGTGGGGGGGTGTCGCTACTATGTGTCACACGTAGCGAGATCACTGGCGAGGTCGCTGTTGCGTCACAAAACCTGTGACGATTCAGTGATCTCGCTATGTGTGAAGTACCTCTAAGACTTGTTGGCTCCATTCGGCTTTGAGCCTCAGCCGTTCTGCTGTGAGTTGTGTTTGGCCTGGCACCTGTATGCAAATACTGTGCGTGCTGACTCTACATCCCTTTTTACATAACATAGTACTTTCTCTAAACCTGTCATGCCTCTGTTCCCAGAAACACCTTAAATAGATTTAGAAGTTGTTACATATAACTATTAATATGACTGGTGCTCCCGGGAGCGCTGACGGTATTCATAGTGTCGGGTAGCAGATTTTGGCCAACATTTCCACCTGCCTGCTAGAGAGCGAAGCCTAATCCTTCATGTTATTTAAAGAAGTAATTCCGAGGAAACACATTTTATCTAACGGACTGAGCCACTAATACTTTGAGTATTTAGAATTTCTTGCAGTTCCTTAGATATTAAAGGGGTGGTGCGAAATAATCTAAACTGTTTTCTAATATATTTGCGTTAAAAATTTCCTATCCTTCCTTAACTGCATTATTTAACTGCTTTTATTTTATTTTTTTTTTAATTTCCTAGTCGATGATACTGCGTGTCGAAATGTTGGTATATTCAAAAGAAGTGTCATCAGGAGGTAGATGCTGTGGTCACTGCGTCTGCCTCCTACCAAAAAGGAAGGGTCATCACCAGTCACTCTCATTTCAGGGGTTGGGCTAGACCATGCACAATGTGAACTGTGCAATGTGCACAATGTCAGCAAGCTCTATTGTCGGCTCAGATCAGCAGTAATGAGCCAGCAACAAAGTAGTGTAAGAATACCTGGCGTGCAGAGGCAAGTGTCACCCCTACAAGTGGCATCTCTGGTATTCTGACACTGCTCTGTTGTCAGCTCATTACTGCTGATCTGAGCCGGCAACAAAGTGCGCTCTGTCATTGTGCGCAGTGTGCAAGGACTAGTTCAGTCCATAAACTAGGGATGGGGTCTCTGGGTTTGTCTTATGCATGAAGGGACTGCAGTTATTTGACCAGATAGGCAAGTCCTTAGGTTGGTGTGTACCAGTATCTCTATATATCTAGTGTCCTGTTGGAGACAGAGTGCTAATTACATATGGAATCTAAGAAGAGTAGCTTGAACGTATCAGAGAGTATCTTATGAGCTGTACAAATCCTAGCACCAAAGCTGATTTGTCAAAGACCTGTAGTGTATACCTCATGTATCATGCTAGGGGGGTTGCAGACCACTTTCTACACATCTGCACCAATGACAAGTGGGTATGATATGAGTGCACATCTGATCCAAGTCTACAGTGAGCCCATTTGTCAAGTTGAGTTGTCATGAATTGCCTGTTACTTTCAGACTTTATATTAAAAGATGACATCCCCTTGAGAAAGAGGCCCTGCGCTGCTGCGAAACGCGCGTTGGGGTGCACCACATCTCCCATTCCTTCCCCGCCTCCTCTTCCTGGTAAGCTTGGACATTTTATCACCTTCAATAGGCATTGCTGTTACTATACTAATGAAATGGGACATTGTGCAATAAGGCTCTGTATGTAAAGTCCATACTATTATGGCTGCTGCTACTTATGCTGATTGCTTCTACTCACTAGCCCATTAGTTTGCCATGATACTGACCATCACAAGATTTGATTAGGGGTACTTTTTGAGGACGCAAGGTATTCAGGGATAGTCTTTTCTGCATTTTTCACTGGTCTTTTGTTTATTTTGATTTATTGTTGTTACTATTTACTAAATAAAAATTGATTTTCTACTCAATTTCTGAGGACACTATTTGGCTCCTTTTTTCCTCCTGTTCTCAATTATTCATTGGAGCTGGTGCTTTTTTGTCTGGATTTGTGATGTGATTCCACCTTGCCTTTCCAGCTATTACAGTCATATGTTAAAGTTTGGGCACCCCTATTAATGTTAACCTTTTTTCTTTATAACAATTTTGGTTTTTGCAACAGCTATTTCAGTTTCATATATCTAATAACTGATGGACTCAGTTATATTTCTGGATTCAAATGAGGTTTATTGTACTAACATAAAATGTGCAATCTGCATTTAAACAAAATTTGACCGGTGCAAAAGTATGGGCACCCTTTTCATTTTCTTGATTTGAACACTCCTAACTACTTTTTACTGACTTCCTGAAGCACTAAATTGGTTTTGTAACCTCATTGAGCTTTGAACTTCATAGCCAGGTGTATCAAATCATGAGAAAAGGTATTTAAGGTGGCCACTTGCAAGTAGTTCTCCTATTTGATTCTCCTACGAAGAGTGGCATCATGGGCTCCTCAAAACAACTCTCAAATGATCTGAAAACAAAGATTATTCAACATAGCTTTTCAGGGGACGGATACCAAAAGTTGTCTCAGAGATTTATCCTGTCAGTTTCCACTGTGAGGAACATAGTAAGGAAATGGAAGAACACAGGTACAGTTCTTGTTAAGCCCAGAAGTGGCAGGCCAAGAAAAATATCAGAAAGGCAGAGAAGAAGAATGGTGAGAACAGTCAAGGACAATCCACAGACCACCTCCAAAGACCTGCAGCATCATCTTGCTGCAGATGGTGTCACTGTGCATCGGTCAACAATACAGCGCACTTTGCACAAGGAGAAGCTGTATGGGAGAGTGATGCGAAAGAAGCCGTTTCTGCAAGCACGCCACAAACAGAGTCGCCTGAGGTATGCAAAAGCACATTTGGACAAGCCAGTTACATTTTGGAAGAAGGTCCTGTGGACTGATGAAGCAAAGATTGAGTTGTTTGGTCATACAAAAAAGCGTTATGCATGGAGGCTAAAAAACACAGCATTCCAAGAAAAACACTTGCTACCCACAGTAAAATTTGGTGGAGGTTCCATCATGCTTTGGGGCTGTGTGGCCAATGCCGGCACTGGGAATCTTGTTAAAGTTGAGGGTCGCTGATTCAACTCAGTATCAACAGATTCTTGACAATAATGTGCAAGAATCAGTGACAAAGTTGAAGTTACGCAGGGGATGGATATTTCAGCAAGACAATGATCCAAAACACCGCTCCATATCTACTCAGGCATTCATGCAGAAGAACAATTACAATGTTCTGGAATGGCCATCCCAGTCCCCAGACCTGAATATCAGTGAACATCTGTCATGTCGGACGCTGTTCACACCACAGCATCCGGCAGGCAGAGGTAGTTCCACCTCCAGCCACTATAGCCTCAGTGGCGCCGGCCTGATCTTCAGGCTCTCGGGGGTTAATCCTGCTGGAGACCAGGTTGGATGGTTAGTCACGCCCACGGTCTTTAAATAGTCATGCTGGCCTATGGGCGTCGCCGATTATAGCTTGTGTTTCATACCAAGTGGTTCCGGTCTGGAGTGGAGGTGTTCAAGAGAGAGAGATTCATATCTGGTGTCGTATGATCCGTCGTTATCCTTTCTCCTTCCCATATTTGTGTTTAGTTGTGCCCTGTTCACATTACTGTTTATTCCTGTGTGTGTGCGGCGCAGTGCAGTTTAAGTTCTCCCTGTCTGTCATTATTTGTGTGGGAGCTTTGGTGGTGACTTCTCACTGGGTGGAGGGTGGAGGGTTAAGTGCAGGGCTGAGCAGGAGATAAGGAAAGGTCGGAGGCTCAGGCATTTGCACCTTCAGCAAAAACCCTGGGTTGAGGGTCAGACAGGGTTTCCCCTAGTAAAGGGACACCACAGGGGCCCCGGGTATTTCAGCCTTAGTTGAACTAAGCCCCCGTGACATTATAATCGGCCCACATTTTTTCAGGAGTCCATGGATCCATTAGATTCCATAACCCGCCAGTTGGCGGCGCTGTCCATACAGGTCTCCGAGTTGAATGGGGCAGTTCAGCAGCAGGGCCTGGTAGTAGCAAAGGTGCAAACGGCATCTGCAGGTATCGGTGCAGAGCCGAAGTTTCCGCTGCCAGAACGATTTTCAGGCGATCGCAGCAAATTTGTCGTATTTCGGGAGGCCTGCAAATTATACTTCCGCATGCGGCCAATATCCTCAGGTAATGAGGCCCAGCGAGTAGGGCTGGTGTTGTCATTACTGAGTGGTGACCCCCAAGCATGGGCATTTTCCTTACCACCTGACTCTGCTACATTTCATTCGGTCGATAATGTTTTTTCTGCCCTCGGGCTCATTTACGATGACCCTGACCGACTGGCTCTAGCGGAATCTAAAATCCGCGCCCTCCGCCAGGGGGAGCGCTTGGCAGAAGACTATTGTTCGGAATTTCGCCGCTGGGCTGTAGACACACAGTGGAATGACCCAGCACTGCGGAGCCAGTTTATTCATGGGGTATCAGGGAGGGTGAAACAAGCCCTCCTGATGTATGAGACTCCGGCATCATTGGAGTCTGCCATGAGTTTGGTGATACGTATTGATCGCCGTTTTCGTCAGGGGGCACAGGAGACGCTACCTCTGGGGGAAAACAGAGGTGCAGGTGTGGTTGAAGTAGATGAGACCCCTGAACCTATGCAGATTGCTGGCGTGGCACAGGTTCAGCCTCGCGCTCCGGGAGTCTGGAAGTCCGGAGCATGTTTCTACTGTGGTAAAGGAGGTCATTATGTTAACGTTTGCCCGGTACTACCTAAGAGGGTCACACCGGCGGAAAACTGTTAAGCTCAGAGGGTATGGAGGAGACCCAACTGAGCGTATGCATATCCTCCATGATGGTATCTCAATGTATGCTCCCTGCCAAGGTTATTGTCGCCGGCAGAGAGCTACCTATATCAGTGTTTGTGGATAGCGGTTCTGCCACCAATCTCATAGATGAGGAGTTTGCACACACCGCCGGGTTTAAGATTGAAAAACTTCCTCACCCCATACAGGTGGTGACCATTAATGCTGTTCCCCTCCCTCAAGGGGAGATTACGGAGTTTGTGGCAGAGGTGAAACTCCACATTGGGGTCCTACATTCTGAGTCGGTTACATGTAGGGTCCTCCGTAATCTCCCAGCTCAAATGGTCCTGGGTTTTCCATGGCTGTCCAGGCACAACCCGGTAATTGATTGGAAAACTCAGGACATAGTACAATGGAGTGGTTTCTGCCAAGACAATTGCTTGGCCACATGTGTGTCCGCCGTGACGCCCAGCCTGCCGGAGGCTTTGCAGGATTTCGCGGATGTTTTCTCTGAGAAGGGTTGCTCAGAACTGCCTCCACATAGAGCCTATGACTGTGCTATTAGGTTAAAACCCGGGGCCAAATTACCTAAGGCCAGGATGTTTAATATTTCTGGTCCTGAGAGACAAGCTCTGAAAGACTACATCGCGGAGAGTCTGAGCAAAGGTCACATCCGGCCTTCGTCCTCGCCTGTAGCCGCGGGGTTTTTCTTCATTAAGAAGAAAGATGGGGGGTTACGCCCGTGTCTGGATTTCCGAGAGTTAAACCAGATTACTATCCGTGATCCCTACCCAATGCCGTTGATCCCGGATTTGTTCAACCAGGTAGCGGGGGCGAAATGGTTTTCCAAGCTGGACCTCAGGGGGGCGTATAACCTCATAAGGGTCCGTCAGGGGGATGAGTGGAAGACGGCGTTTAACACTCCTGAGGGTCATTTTGAGAGTCTGGTTATGCCGTTTGGGTTGACCACCGCGCCTGCCGTTTTCCAACATTTTATTAATGATGTCTTCGCTCATGTCCTGGGGAGATTTGTGATTGTATACCTGGATGATATCCTCATTTATTCTAGCGATCGGGACACTCATTTGCAGCATGTTAGGCAGGTGTTACAGTTGCTCCGGGAGAACCAGCTCTATGCTAAGCTGGAAAAATGTTTATTTTTTGTCCAGGAGTTGCCCTTTTTGGGATATATTGTGTCCGCAGCTGGTTTTAAAATGGACACCGCTAAGGTGCAAGCGGTGTTGCAATGGGAGAGGCCGGAGAGTCTGAAAGCACTCCAGCGGTTCCTTGGGTTTGCGAATTATTATAGGAAATTTATAAAACACTTTTCGACTGTCGCCAAACCGCTCACGGACATGACAAAAAAGGGTGCCGATCTGGCGAACTGGCCTGAGGTGGCTATACGTGCATTTGAGCGTCTGAAGAATAGTTTTGCTTCAGCCCCCATTCTGGTGCAACCAGACGTGTCTAAACCTTTTGTGGTAGAGGTTGATGCGTCGGAGGTGGGAGTGGGGGCAGTACTGTCTCAAGGCTCGTCCTTGAGCGAGATGCATCCATGCGCCTACTTCTCCAAGAAGTTGTCGCCGGCCGAACGGAATTATGATATCGGCAACAGGGAGTTGTTGGCCATCAAACTGGCTTTTGAGGAATGGCGACACTTCTTGGAGGGGGCGGCTCACCAGGTCACAGTTATCACCGACCATAAGAATCTGCTCTACCTGGAGTCGGCCAAGCGTCTGTCTCCTAGGCAGGCTCGCTGGGCATTGTTTTTTACTCGTTTCAATTTTCTTGTGACGTACCGTCCCGGGGCTAAAAACACCAAGGCGGATGCTTTGTCTAGGTGTTTTCCGGGGGGAGAACCTCGGGAAGAGCCGGTACCCATCCTCCAGAAAGGGGTAGTGGTCTCGGCTCTCACGACTGAGGTAGAGGCGGAGATTGCCGAGGCCCAAGAGGAGGTACCACCAGGACTTCCCGCCAACAAATCATTTGTACCCCTGCATCTTCGGCCTAAGGTGTTGAAGGAACACCACGATTCGGTACTGGCTGGTCACCCAGGGGTGAAGGGCACCTTAGAGCTGGTATCGCGTCGTTTCTGGTGGCCCAAAATCCGGCAGGACGTGGTCTCGTACGTGGCAGCTTGCATCACGTGCGCTAGGGCTAAGTCACCCCGAACCCGTCCTGCTGGCACGCTACAGCCTCTGGGGGTACCCAATAGGCCATGGACAGAAATCTCCATGGATTTTATCACTGACTTGCCAGCCTCGGCAGGGAACACGGTCATCCTGGTGGTGGTTGACCGTTTTTCAAAGATGGCGCATTTTGTGGCGTTGTCCTCTTTGCCCAATGCTAAGACGTTGGCTCAGGTATTTGTGAAGGAGGTGGTCAGACTCCACGGAGTACCGTCTGACATAGTATCTGATAGGGGTACGCAATTTGTGGCGAGGTTTTGGAAAGCTTTTTGCTCAAGGTTGGGGATCAAGTTGTCACATTCATCGGCGTTTCATCCACAGTCTAATGGACAAACTGAGCGCATGAACCAAAATCTAGAACAGTATTTACGATGCTTTGTGTCCGACAACCAGGAGGAGTGGTCTACTTTCCTTCCTCTGGCCGAATTCGCATTAAATAATCACCGCCAAGAGTCATCAGGAGAGTCTCCATTCTTTTGTGTGTACGGTCAACATCCTCAGTTTTGTACCTTACGTCAGGGTGACTCCGGGGGTGTCCCGGAGGAGGATCAGCTAGGAGCCCAATTGTCATCAGTCTTGAGGCGGGTGAAACAGCGTTTGTTGAGCATGAGTGCCAGGTACAAACGGGTGGCTGACAGTAGACGCGTGCCAGGTCCGGACCTGTGTGTGGGTGAATGGGTGTGGTTAGCTACGAAGAACATAAAACTCAAAATCCCTTCTTTAAAACTGGGTCCAAGGTTTATTGGGCCTTTTAGGATTTCTGCCATCATTAACCCAGTAGCTTATCGGTTGGAACTTCCCGCGGTGTACAAGATACACAACGTGTTTCACAGGGCTTTATTGAAAAAGGTGGTAGGCTTGGTGGACACGACGCCGATGCCACCTCCAGTCATGGTGGATGGCGAGTTAGAGTTCGAGGTCGCCAAGGTAGTGGACTCTCGAGTAGTACGCCGTACTCTTCAGTATTTGGTGCACTGGCGGGGGTATGGTCCAGAGGAGAGGTCTTGGGTTCCAGCCTCAGACATACATGCGGATCGGCTGGTCAGTTCTTTTCACCGTCGTCATCCGGACAAGCCGGGTCCTATGAGTCTTGAGGGCCCTGGGGTCCCTCGTAGAAGACGGGGTACTGTCATGTCGGACGCTGTTCACACCACAGCATCCGGCAGGCAGAGGTAGTTCCACCTCCAGCCACTATAGCCTCAGTGGCGCCGGCCTGATCTTCAGGCTCTCGGGGGTTAATCCTGCTGGAGACCAGGTTGGATGGTTAGTCACGCCCACGGTCTTTAAATAGTCATGCTGGCCTATGGGCGTCGCCGATTATAGCTTGTGTTTCATACCAAGTGGTTCCGGTCTGGAGTGGAGGTGTTCAAGAGAGAGAGATTCATATCTGGTGTCGTATGATCCGTCGTTATCCTTTCTCCTTCCCATATTTGTGTTTAGTTGTGCCCTGTTCACATTACTGTTTATTCCTGTGTGTGTGCGGCGCAGTGCAGTTTAAGTTCTCCCTGTCTGTCATTATTTGTGTGGGAGCTTTGGTGGTGACTTCTCACTGGGTGGAGGGTGGAGGGTTAAGTGCAGGGCTGAGCAGGAGATAAGGAAAGGTCGGAGGCTCAGGCATTTGCACCTTCAGCAAAAACCCTGGGTTGAGGGTCAGACAGGGTTTCCCCTAGTAAAGGGACACCACAGGGGCCCCGGGTATTTCAGCCTTAGTTGAACTAAGCCCCCGTGACAACATCTGTGGGATGATTTGAAGCGGGCTGTCCATGCTCGGCGACCATTAAACTTAACTGAACTGGAATTGTTTTGTAAACAGTAATGGTCACAAATGCCTTCATCCAGGATCCAGGAACTCATTAATAGCTACAGGAAGCGACTATAGGCTGTTATTTTTGCAAAAGGAGGATCTACAAAATATTAATGTCACTTTTATGTTGAGGTGCCCATACTATTGCACCGCTCAAATTTTGTTAAAATGCAGATTGCACATTTTCTGTTAGTACAATAAACCTCATTTGAATCCAGAAATAAAACTGAGTCCATCAGTTATTAGATATATGAAACTGAAATAGCTGTTGCAAAAACCAAAATTGTTATAAAGAAAAAAGGTTAACATTAATAGGGGTGCCCAAACTTTGACATATGACTGTAATTATGTATTTGGGATTCTGTATCTTATTTACGGTATATTAAAAGGAATGTGTTATCAGAAAATATGTTGTTCAAATTATGTTTTTACGTTAAAGCTACGTTATAAAAGTTTTTTTTGTTCAATTTTAAATATCTTGCTATCTTCACTCTGGGCACCAATACAATAAACTCACATTTTTTGATCTGTACAGGAGACTTTTCAGCAGTCTCATTATCATCATAGAAAGATTACATGCAAGATAACACCTTAAAAAAGTAGATAACACAGGAGCCGCCATTCACAATAAGTGATAACATAGAATACCTTCTTTCAATCCCTTCATATTCACCTTTGCACAGATGAGAGCAGACAATTAGATAATCCTTCTATACATATTATTATTATTAGCTTAGATAGCTAAACTATGTGCCATCTATTATAACCACCAAGCTGTTTACCAAGATACTGCAACCATTCAACCATTATGCTTGTTTTTTTTCTATGAAATAAATTTCCATTGAGAAGAATTGTGCCAAATCCACGTCATTCACTTTACCTTCTTTGAGTGGGATATCATATTTGGATCGCAGACCACATCATAAACCAACCCTTTCACATGCTGATTTGCTGAGTAGGTAAATGTTGATAGTCTGCCAGGCAGGGCTCAATCTGGCTGTTTTGGAATAAGTAAGTACTGCCAGAGTCTGTAACTCTTTTGCTGTACAGGGCTTCATTATTACATCTGAAATACTGACCACATGTTGAACTGACCATTCACTACTCCTAAGGCCATCTTCACATTTCCTGGTGATTCCTGTACAGGAAAAATTAGTACTGATGAGATCCGTGGTCCATGTCCTTTTACCTTTCATATGTACGTATGTGACATTTGTGTGTCCATTTTCTGTCCGAGTTTCACATCCATGATGCATCCATATGTACAGGGTGGGCCATTTACATGAATACACCTAAATAAAATGGGAATGGTTGGTGATATCAACTTCCTGTTTGTGGCATATTAGTATATGGGAGGGGGAAACTTTTCAAGATGGGTGGTGACCATGGCAGCCATTTTAAAGTTGGCCCTTTTGGATCCAACTTTATTTTTTCCAATGGGAAGAGGGTCATGTGACACATGACACTTTTTAAGAATTTCACAAGAAAAACAATGGTGTGCTTGGTTTTAACGTAACTTTATTCTTTCGTGAGTTATTTACAAGTTTATGACCACTTATAAAATGTGTTCAAAGTGCTGCCCATTGTGTTGATTTGTCAATGCAACCCTCTTCTCCCACTCTTGACACACTGATCAATCAATCAATCAATAAATCAAATTTATTATCGCCAAGTACATTTTACATATATACAAGGAATTCTTTGTGGCAAAGAGGCAACATAATATATAACAACAGATACAACAAGTAACATCTAACAAGACAGATACAGTATATAGTCTACACATGACGATTTAATTGTTGAACAGAGAGTGGATAGAAGCTGTTCATATGGCGGTTGGTGCTGCATTTGGGGACTCTGAAGCGAGTCATTGTGTTGATTTGTCAATGCAACCCTCTTCTCCCACTCTTGACACACTGATCCTGTTAGGGATGGCGGAACACACTAACTATAAATAATATGAAGTGCGTTCGCCGCCCGGGGTCCACCGTGCAGTAGGTGTAACAACCGCTGCTGAGTAATGGCGGACTCACTATATGGCGGTATACTGCGCTCGGGTTAAATGTCACCCGGGGTGCGCAGAGCGGACTCTGTTAAACTCACAGAGGCCCTAAAGCTTAAACGCCGAGCCTGTTAGCTTCACAGGTCTCAGCTGGCGTGCACACATGGTATATGGTCACAGGACATGGCCCAAGACAGAGGTCGGTGTCCGTCTTGACCTACCGTGCGTGCGGCGTCGCTACCGCGGATGCCGGTAAGTGCTGCTAACTACAGCGTGGCGGTAAATACTGCCGCTATACGATAGTGCCGTGAGGCGTGACACCATCGGACGCTAGTGCAGAGGTGCGGTATGCACTGTGGCCAATAGCTTGCCATTGACTGGCGCTGACTATCTCTCTAGTTCCCTATCCACATGCGTAATATCAGAGGGAAGGGGTTTCAAATGAGTCAATCACCAGAATCATACATCCGTCACCAATCACACATAGCAAGTATAGTCTATACTAGCGCATGGGCGTGCGGGCCTTATATAGCCATGTGCTTCCGGGACCTTCCAGACCTCTCAGATGGGCCAATCAGATCAGGACAAGGACCTGAGCATGTGACCCCCGATCTCCACTGGGAGATTGTCTCGTGGGCATGCCCAGTAGCGTGGAGAGAGGACTTAGCCTCTGGAGTGGTTTCCTGCAAAGCAGGTTGCGCTACCATTGCTGGTCCAGAGGTGGCAGCAACATCCAGACCCAGAGAGCTGGTCTGAGCAGGGCACTTGGATCACCGAGATTGCTGTGCAGGTCCCTGAGCAGTCGGAAAGGAATGGGAGACCGCTGGATGTATGGCTCCGGATTCCTGCTGTGCAGCTGCAGGAATCCGACGCCTAACAGATCCAACCCATTGAAAAACATCAAGTTGGATCCAAAATGGCCGACTTTAAAATAGTCACCATGGTCACCACCCTCCTGAAAAGTTTCCCATATACTAATGTAACACAAACAGGAAGTTGATATCACCAACCATTCCCATTTTATTTAGGTGTATCCATACAAATGGCCCACACTGTAGTTCGTATATCATGTACCAGTGCCTGGGAAAAGCAGTACAGTCCACATTGTTCCCAGGTGCCAGCTGCTAAAGGCAGCTCTCATCATTGTCACTTGTTCTCCCTGAGATGAGCATGACAAGGTGATACCGATGGTAGCTGTATTCAACAGCAACTGTGTCCCTCCTGTGTAAAATAAAAAAAAAATTAAAAAAATGGTGTGGGCTCCTGTATAGTTGTATAGTTTTCATAACCAGCAAAGAGAAAGTCTATGACTGAGAGCTGATGTTAATAATCTGGGAAAATGGACAAAATCCTGAAAGGTTCCCAGGCTATTAATAACATCTCACATCTATTTGCTAAGGCTTTCCTGTTGAACTTAAGTGGTATCCCAGAAAAAAAATGATGAAGGGTCCCCCTATAAATCCAAACCAGCAAAGGCTAAAGAGAGAGCTGTGGATAGATAGCAAAAGGCTAGGAAGGGGCCAGAGATATTGCCCCCCCCAGCAGGCTACCAACATCAGCAGTCAGCAGCTTTAGAAATGGCACATCCATGAGATGCACCAAATCTGGCTCTTAGCCTCGGTCTTCCCACTTGCCCTTTTGCAGTGGCAAGTAAGATAATAGGGATGAGGTTGCTGTCATCTTTACATTTTCAGGTGACATCAAGTCCAGGGGTTAGTAATGGAGAGGCGTCTATAAGACACCACCATTACTAACCCCATAGTAAGTCTGGATATAAACACACAGTAAGAATAAAATCCTTTATTTGAAATAAAACAAAACTCACTGTTTTACACAATTATTTAAAAATAAAAAAAAGTTATACTCACCATTACATCTAATCCATTGAAGCCCATGTCCCCTGTAAAAAAACTAACAAAAATAATAAACAACCATATCCTCACCTGTCAGACGTAAAGATAATCCTCCGATGCCCATGTCCCCTGTAAAAAACAAAAATAATAAACAACCATATCCCTTACCTGTCCAACGTGAATATAATCCATTCTGTCCCTTGTCGTAATCCATCTCTGCAATGAAGCGACCGTTCACACTGAAAACAAGGACACAGTGAGCTGCTGCGAGCGCAGCTTCAGTGACAAACGGTGACGTCATAAAGATTACCGCTGGTCACTGAAGTTGTGTTGCCACGGGCAATTCACTGTGAGAGGCCAATGAAGTACAGTCACCTCATAGAGGTCACCGCTAGCACTGTGAAAATGTTATGACCGTGCAAATTTCATTTTTCTATCTACATGCGGTTTTAGTAAAGCTAATTTTTTTTCTCATTTGGTTATTCAAAGAATTTCTCCCTTTTCTTTTGTAATAAAGGAGGCCTCATTTTTACATAATTCAGGAGAAAATGTGAATAAAAAATGAAATGTCTGTCTGTTTTTCGATACAGGAAAGATATAAATCTTTGTACCTTGTTAGCCAATAGATAGAAGAATATTTAGAATTGAGAGTCCTCAGTGGTTGATACCTTTTAACGGCTAACTGAAAAGATGTTGTATTAGTCTAGCCTGATGAAGAGACCTGCATAGTCTCGAAAGCTTGCAATTTGCTACCATCTTTTCAGTTAGCCATTAAAAGGTATCAACCACTGAGGACTCTCAATTCTCAACGCTGCAAAGCCTGCCCCCTTCGTGACATTACCGCCCTCCATCTTGTATAATATATACATGGTGGTACTGCGCAAGAGGCTGCGTTAGTGTGTGTGTGAGTGTGAATGTGAGTGTGTGTGTGAGTGCTCTCCACAATGCCCCTCATTTCCATACTGGGCTCCCTCTTCACACTGGGTCCCCCCTAAAGGGCCCAGTCTCTATACTATGCCCCCTCATCACACTCCTCCTCCATGGCATGCTTACACTGTTCCCCTATGCTAACCCCACACTACTCAGTTTCTATTCTGTGCCCACTCACACTTTTCTTCCCCCATACTGTCTTTTTACACTATTCCCCTCAATAGTCTCCTCACATATTTTTCCTTCCCTCCTCATACATTTACACTCTCACTTTCCATACTGTCTCCTCACACATCACCCCCACCCCCCATATTGGGCCCGCATATATTTCCTCTCGCTCCTCATACTGTGTCCGCAACTATACCTCCACTCACCCTACTGTGTCTACACCCATCACCCCATACATCACCCCTTCCTCCTCATATTGTGTCTTCAATTTTCTCCTGCTCCCCATATTGTGTCTGCACCTGTCCCTTCTTTGCTCTCCAAACTTGCATCCTCAAATCATCCCTCTGTTATACAAAATCTCCCACAGCCTTGTTACACTAAATACCCCATCACAGTAAATCTCCCCCTGGCCCATTACACTAAATACCCCTTCACAGTAAATCTCCTCCAGGCCTGTTAGGGTCCCGTTACATTTAGCGATGCACCAGCGATCTCGACAACGATACACCCTGGTCAGGATCGCTGGTGCATCACTAAATGGTCACTAGTGAGCTGCCACACAGGCAGATCTCACCAGTGATGCAGTAGCGATAAGCGATCCATCGGCGGTCGCTCTTACCTGTCACACCGTAGCGATGATGACGACTTCCGCCTGCGTCCATGTGTCGCTAGTTGGCGCCAGCGGGATGCCAATGAGGAAAAAATGGCCCAGGACATTCGAGCGCGATCAGCGAAATCCAGCGGGGGGGCGGTCGCAGGTACGTATCACATGTAGCGAGATCGCTGTTGCGTCACAAAATCGGTGACACTTTAGCGATATTGCTAACGATCTTGCTATGTGTAAAAGATCCTTTACACTGAATGCCCTCACCACAGTAAATATCCTATTACAGTAAATCTCCCCCACACAGTAAATACACCCCCATAAAGTAAATACACCCCCATAAAGTAAATACACTTACCCACACATGAAACCCCCCCACACAGTAATCACTCTCCCCTTCCATCTTAGATGTCTTCAGCTCCACTAACGTGGAGCACTTACGACCAAAGCTCAATGTGGTGGTGTTACATAGGACTGCAGGAGACATCTACTATAATTGCAGAAAGGGCAATATGCCTTTAATTTTGGTTACTGTAAATTAAATATTCTAGGTGAGGAACGGGGATGTAAATTGGTGATGTAATGGATGAAGCAGTGGAGAAAATAAAAACCCTCCATGATGGTGCAGTGACGGTGTAAATAAAGGTAAATAGCAATTAAGTTAGATATGGAAGGTAAATGTCTGACTGGTTGCTATGGCTTACCGCACTGCCGCACTCCGTCAGTGAATAGATCTCAGTTCTCCTTCCACAGAACAAATCACAATGTTGTAAAACAATTTCAGTCACTAAAAAGAAATTCTGCTTGACGTTATAGAAAGTTCCCCTTCATGGGCTGCTGGAATGATTAAGAGCGTGCGCGCACAGGCATCATTTAAATCTGTCTATCCAGCGTCTCACTTTTGACAAGTGAATGAAGAGAGCGATACTTATACAGAGATCATTGATCTCTATGGCGAGATTCCAGGGCGATGCACACGGCTGTCTTTCCCCAGCAATGACGGACAGTGGACAGCGGAGAAGAGAAAATGCGCTTCTTTCCCTGGTCGCTGTTATGCTGTCCGTCTTGCTGAGAGAGCTGTGCGCACAGCATTAGTGTCTTGCCACCAAGATCAATCATGTCTGTGTGAGCTCCTGTCATTCCTGTTTCGCTAAGGAACATAGAGGAAACATTTACATATGGCACTTGTGCACAGGCCATAAATAAAATACGACCTAGAAGCAATCGCTGTGCCGGACTTTGGGTGCTGTTTTATGGCAGCCAATACTAAATTATTAACTTGACTGTAAAAGCTCAAGATTACATTTTTACATTTCCCTAACATAATTTATCAATTATTATCCTGTCTGAGGTTTGGGCAGTGTGGATATTGTAATATCACCACTGTCCCCTATGTTCAGCATATCGGCGAGAAACGCTTCGAGGGCATTCCCTGAATGTAATTCTAGAGCTCCAGGAACATAACGGAAATCTAAAGAGTGTCCTTTTGGTGTTATCCAAGCATGCTCGGGTACTAACCGAGTGTCTTCGGCATGCTCGAAAAATATGTTCAAGTACCCTCGGCTGCATGTCTCACCACTATTCGACAGCCGCAACACATGCAGGGATTGCATAACAAACAGGCTCTCCCTTTATGTGTTGCAGCTGTCAAACAGCCGCGGGGACTCAAACATATTATTCGAGCTCGCCGAAGACACTCGGTTAGCACATGAGCATGCTCAGGTAACACTTTATTTGAGCACATTCGCTCCTCTCTAGTGTCCGCTAATCAGATGTGCTTGCTTTAAGATACGGAAACATCCTGCAAAAAGCATGTACTGTGCAATATGTGTTTTCTTTAATAAAGGAAGCTTATGTGAGACGATTCCACTCTTCATACAGATATTTGCCCCATGTATCCCTCTGATGACCATTGCAAATGTAGTGTGAACAGAGGGCCATGAACAAAACTAAGTCAGAAAAGAGCCAGGAGAAGAAATGATGGGAATCAATGTCATTGTACATTTGTTCCATCATCTATGTCAAGATCTATATGATGGTAATTTTAGTAATTGCTATATGAAAAATTCACAATGAAAGTCTACAAGACATGAATGATAATTGCCTAATATGTTTCTGAACACCTATATTATACACCTATTTTCACAGAAAAATGTGGATTTTAATAAGTAATTATTAGAGATGTGTAAATCTCCCAAAATATGTTTACAGTGCCTTGCGAAAGTATTCGGCCCCCTGGAACTTTTCAACCTTTTCCCACATATCATGCTTCAAACATAAAGATACCAAATGTAAATTTTTGGTGAAGAATCAACCACAAGTGGGACACAATGTGAAGTTGAACGAAATTTATTGGTTATTTTAAATTTTTGTTGGAAATTCAAAGACTGAAAAGTGGGGCGTTCAATATTATTACTTTCAGTGCAGCAAACTCACTCCAGAAGTTCATTGTGGATCTCTGAATGATCCAATGTTGTCCTAAATGACTTATGATGATAAATATAATCCACCTGTGTGTAATCAAGTCTCCGTATAAATGAATATTCACTGCGCAGCTTTAGCAGTGACACACGTGTTAGCAGCAGCAGCCGACTCCTGCCTCCTGTGACCCGCTGCTCCGCCGTTGCGGCTCTCTCTCTGTCCTGTAGGACCCTGACTCAGCATAAAAAATGTGCTGAAAAAATCGGCTTATACTCGAGTATATACAGCATGTATGTATGTGCACTGTATGTATCCCTGCTTTTTGCTGTATGGGACAACAGAAGAGTATCCTTATGGGTATTTTCCTCACCATAAAGATGTCATAAAATTAGGTTAATGGGCAAACTTAAACAGAACCTGACAGCTGATACATGCTGCCCAAACCACTTACGTACAAACTCCCATGCTGCCAGAATCCCTGCCCACATACTTTAAAGCTGGCATGGACCAAGCTGCATGGGAAGCTAGTCAGACAGGTGAGTGTGCAGTGGCTTCTCCCCACCCACTCCACAGGAGTGACAGATCTCTCCCTGCATGCATGTATAGAGAGAGAACTGTCAGTCATTGGCAGCGGGCAGGTAGAAGCTGCTCAGGACCAGCCTTTTTGACTGGTCACCTGTGTGATTTGGTTCCCTGGCAGTTTGTAAAGTATGTTTTTCAATGAAACGCCGGAGTGTCAGAGTCAAACTTACCTAGCTGAAGGCACTAAGCCAGTGTCTGATACATGTTGCCCTGGAATCAGGCAGCTTGTATCTGTTGTCGGGTTCCTTTTAAAGGCTATGTACATCTTTGCACATTTTTTATAAGGTTCATTTCTGTTCTAAATGCAAAGTCAAACAATTTAAATAGGTTTCACTGCAAATTTTCTATTTCTTTGCTGCTGCAGAGAGTCTGTAAGTTACTTTTCTAACTTGCTGCTTTTGTGAATATGTTGCAAACCTGCCAGAGCTTTATCTTTTTACTCTCCCCCTCCCTTCTCTCAGGGTTAGAGATAGCAGCAGGGAGAGGGGGAAGAGAGTACACACATTTCCAAAGCAGAGAGGGAAGAAAGTATCTCAGTAAGGGCACTAAAAATAGGCTATTGAAATGGAAGAAAGCACATGAAGATAGAATATGTGAAAGAAAGAGGATGTAGTGATACATGAGCTAATGAAGACAGCAGCATTCTAGATACACACAGAGCTCAAATCCAGACTATATTACTGGGAGGAATACTCTGAGAAGAGATAAATCTGAAACCTGGATAAGGCTGCAAGCTGTTTCTATGCAAATTAATGAAGGAAAGAAGACTGCAGCCTGAACCTTAGTGCAATTTTTTTAAGGTAACCACTAACCTTTGTAAAAATCTTTATTTTCCAAGTCAAAGGTATCCATAGCTATTATTAAGTGGATTATCCCAGAGTATTAAAATTAGTGCAGCTGTTTTGACTAGGCCCCCCACAATAAGCTTGGGGAGCTGGGGCAATTCAATGTCCCATTCAACACTGTAATACCGTACATAGCTGCTATACAAATCACAGCAAAGGAAAATATGAACCCCTCTGCAAGCCATGTAAAGACTGAAAAGGCCACAGCTCTTGTCGGAGTGCTGCAGCCCCAACTAACAGCTGATAGGCAGAGAGGCTGAGATCCTGACCTTCAGATATCTAATATGAGGGCGTATTCCAGGATGATTCTGCAACAAAATCTGCACGTGCTATAGGCCTACAGATTTAAAGGGATAGAATATGTAGTATTTCAATAACTCTCTGAGAATCTGCAACAGGCTAGTTTCCCTCTACAAGTTGATATGGTTTTGAGACACTATCTACATGTAATGTGTTGTATTGCAGTTTTTATTTTAAATAATTTCTCACCTGACAAAGCTTGGGCTACTGATAACTCAACTTTTTCCACTCAAATAAAATATCCACATCTTCACCTGGAGTCAATTGGGCATGGCCACAGCTTTATTCAAAGAGGATCAGTCACCAGGGAGAAAGTGGCCAACGTTTGCTTCTGTTTTATATCTGCTGCGCCTCTTAGTATTCCACTTTTTTAAAAATCTGCCATAATGTTCTAGAGATGTGTGCCATTTTATTTAGTGCTAATTCTTATGATGTTTACCAAGAGGGCGTGGCCCACAGGGTAATATTGAAGCGCATCCTACATACACCCCCAGAGAATCCTGTGAGTCATGCCCCCTAATGACCATAAAAATTTGCACTAAATAAAAAGACCCATACCTCTGGAAGCCTATAGAGGTTTCTATGAAAGAAAAAAACATAACACTCCGGGAACAGCAGAAACAAAACAAGAGCAAAAACTGGCCACTATACTGTAGGTCTTCTTTAAAACAATAAATGGACTTCATAACTCTCTCCATGCCCACACTATTCGATTGTCCTTTTCTTCGAATATGCCGAAATGTTTGATTGGCAGCACACATGTAACTAGAATCGGAGCAAGTGCGCATTCAGACATCTGTACTAATTAGTCTCAGGATGGACCGCAATGCATGGGCTGGCCGCGGGTCTCCTCACAGCTTCATATATATCGATCTCTGACTGTTTTGTACGGACGCCCAAACCTAAAGTATGGAGAAACAAATGCCACTAGTGTGACAACTGAGACGATCATGAAAAAAAAACTTTCACCACTTGAATCCATAAGCCAGAGAGGGCCAGAAGGGCAGGTGTTCTGTTAATGTCAGAATGGCAGAGGTAAGATGCAATGTCTGGTGCAACCTCATTAGTTACAAACTAAGGGCTCTTACCCATGATCATATTTTCAGTCCGAACGCAATCACCCAAAACATCAGATCCCACTCATACTAATTTAATGAGGCCGTGCACATGTTTGATATTTTCCTCGGACTAAGCCATTTCGAGGAAAAAATTGCAGCATGCCCAAGTTGGATTATCGGATCTCACATTCGTCCATGTAAGTCAGTGAGTCAATGGAAAATATCAGACTGCCCTCAGATGACATCTGAGGGCAGTCTTATATTCACGGACTGATTGAATGGAGAAGATGGAGAAGTTTTTATTCCCCATCTTTTCCTCATCCGAAAAAAATTGGATCACACTCTGAACACACTCTGATCAAACTCTGATCAGAGTGTGATTACAATAATCAGTTGTTTTAAAACACATTATACAGCTCTGGCAAAAATTAAGAGACCACTTGTCAGGATCCTGTCAGCGTCGGCAACTGCCATGGCTGAGCAGGGTGACTTACCCACACTGCGGGAGAGCACGGGGCCCAATACGGTAGTGAAGGTTTAAGCAGACAGGACCTGAGGCACGGAAAATAGTAAGGAGAACCAGGATCTACGATCATGTGACTGCAGGGGGCGGGGCTTAGCGTCCTACTACTGCAGATGATGTAATGTACCTACTGCAGGAATACTGTAGTAGAGGAGAGGAAAATGCAGGTCAAACAAGCAGAGGTCATACATGAGAGGGCGGTGCGGTACAAGAGGGACAGGCAGAACTCGTAACAGGGGCAGAACCGGATCAAAACCAAACAAGCAACAAGTTATCAGGCACAAGGCACACGTACACAAGAGGTCAACTAACTCAGCCGAGGGCAGGAGTATAAGTGACACCGGACCTAGGTCCAGTGAGCATTAAATAGCCACCCTCTGCCAGAGAGAGGCAGAAACAATTAGCCCCCTGTCTGACCAGGACGGGCCAAAGCGAAACCCTGTCCTGGGATAATGACACCACTGCACAGTTTTATAAAAATCAGCTTCTCTACATGTCTGACAGCCATTCCATTCCAGTGTCAGTTTAATTCCAAACAGAGTACACCTCATTCTACTGAATGTGCTTCTGATTAGGTGATCACCTGAACCAAATCTTATTTAATGAAGGAAAGTATAAAAAACCCTGCTGTGGTGTTCACAATCCTCTTGCAATAGGACAAGCTGGATGGCAAAACAAGTGCTAGTAATATCCCAAAAGTAATAGGAATTAAAAAATAACTTTTAACCATGGCAAAGGAGTTGAAAAGAACAGTCTTGAGTGAGGAAAAGAAGGGCTCAATTCCGACTTTACTAGCAGAGGGATACAGTAAGAATCATGTTGCCTCTATCCTTAAAATTTCTAAGACGGCAGTCCATTACAACAATGTTAAGCAGCAGACATTGGGTCAACAAAGCTACAGACCGGCAGAGGGCGAAAACGACTCTCCGCTGATCGGGATGACCGTCATCTTATTCGAATGTCACTCATCATCCGCAGGATGACATCAAGTGACCTACAAAAGGAATGGCAAATGGCAGCTGGGGTGAAGTGCATGGCACAAACAGTTCACAACAGGCTTCTAGAGGCAGGGCTCAAGTCATGTAAAGCTAGAAAAAAGCCTTTCAGCAATAAGAAGCAAAGGAGAGCCAGGCTGAATTGTGCCAAAGACCATAAGGATTGGACCATAGAGGACTGGCGTAAGGTAATTTTCTCTGATGAGTCTAACTTTCAGCTTTGCCAAACACTTGGAGGTCTAATAGTTAGATGGAGATGTGGAGAGTTATACAAGCCACAGTGTCTTGCACCCACTGTGAAATTTGGTGGAGGATCGGTGATGATCTGGGGATGCTTCATCAAGGCTGGAATTGGGCAGGTTAATTTTTGCGAAGGACGTATGAATCACACCACATACAAGGTTGTTTTGGAAAAAAAGTTGATTCCTTCTGCTCAGGCAATGTTCCCTAACTCTGAGGACTGTTTTTCCAGCAGGACAATGCGCCATGCCACACAGCTAGGTCAATCAATGTGTGGATGAAGGATGACTACATCAAATCCCTGTCATGGCCAGCCCAATCTCCAGACATGAACCCCATTGAAAACCTCTGGAATGTAATCAAGGGATAGATGGACAGTCACAAGCCATCAAACAAAGAAGAACTGCTTAAATTTTTGTACCAGGAGTGGCATAAGGTCACCCAAAAGCAGTGTGAAAGACTGGTGGAAAGCATGCCAAGGCGCAGGAAAGCTGTGATTAAAAATCATGGTTATTCCAAAAAATATTGATTTCTGAACGAACTCTTCCTGAGTTAAAACATTAGTATTGTTGTTTCTAATTGATTATGAACTTGTTTTCTTAGCATTATTTGAGGTCTGCAAGCACTGTATTTTTTTGTTATTTTGACCATTTCTCATTTTCTGAAAATAAATACAAAATGTAGTGCTTGGAAATTCTAAGACATGTTGTCAGTAGTTTATAGAATAAAAGAGCAATTCACATTTTACTCAAAAATATACCTATAAAGAGAAAAAATCAGAAAAACTGATAATTTTGCAGTGGTCTCATAATTTTTGCCAGAGCTGTATGTCCGTCCAAGGCAAGGAGGTTGCAATCGAATGGGAACTGATGGGATTCTGCTCAGCGAGGGACTGTGATTGTGCAAGCTCATTTCACAATAGGTGATCCAAGAAGCAGGAACTTAAGATTTCTCGCAGCCTTGTAATGTGGAAGCAGCAGACATGAGCGGGAGAAGGAGGGGGAGAGGGGTTTCTCATTACCAGCTACTAATCGCCTTGGGCGCTTGATTATGGGCAGCCAGAGAGACTCGCAATCCATATACAAGGAAAGATCCGATAAATTACCAACCTATAATCTCAGCGTTGCGCATACATTTTTTCCTGGAAATCTGAAAAAAAAAATCATAAAATATAACACATTCCTGTTTACACATGTCGCTTGCCCTTTAGATTCCGGGCTTGTCAATTTTTCTGCATACATCAATGATTCCCAGACTTCCTTCGGACCACCCTGTCAGTGATCACAATCCTTCGCCATCAGTGAATCGATACCCTGAGAGCTGATCCTGACTGCGAATGTTTACAGGCCCCGCACGTCTGCAGCACATTAACCCCATAGCTACTGGTTTATAGAAAGCGGAGGAAATGTTCTCTCGTTCTGTGCAATACTATCACGAAAAGAAATTTCCTGAATAGTGAATTATTTCAGCTCAAATTGCTTTAATGCTCGGAAATTGAAGCACACATATGGATTTTTTTTACATATTTAATAAAATCATATACATTGTGCCAGACCTTAGCATTTATTTTGGACAGTTTCATTCTAACTTGTGTTACCATACTCTCCTCTTATTTGTGTATTCCTAAATATTTTTGCCTGCATTATTAACCGTCTAATTAATTAAAACTAATATTCCTCTTTATATTGTTTATGCAAGCCAATAATTAATATACATCTCTATTGTCATATCTATTATACCATGCCTGTGATATGATTTAAAGGGATTGTCTAGTGGTCTGAGTTTTCCACCCAAATGCAGGGTCACTCAAGAACAGTATTGGCAAGTCATGCGTTATGTAATCCTTCACCTCCCTCTTCCTGTTGAAATAATTAGACTTCCCACCAAAATTGGATAACATTGGCACCAGCAGCCTTTTATTAGACAAACAACGTAAACCAACAATGTAAACATACAGAAGACTATAGGGGTGGTCCTCAAAGCCCCATACAAAAACAGGTATAATATCTATGTAAGGATGTCGACTGTCTTACCCTGTTCTTGCTCCTGAACAACAGACTCAATGCGTATCTAATGTAATGTAATATAATGTATTATGGTTATGTACAGTATATAACGTGTTAGAGCATAATGAGGACGTAAGCATAAGGTTAGAACAGCATAGGATATGGAACAGGTAAGCATGCATATAGGAAATGGTTAAAGTTAGGATTAGCCCAGTGGGATGGCACTAGTGCTGATAAGAAGGAGGGTACTTCCTGGTTAGGCCTCTTTCACACTTCAGTTTTTTGTGTCAGTTAAAATCCGCCAAAAAGGCGGAAAAGCGGATCCGTTCCTAACTGATGTGAACGGTTTCCACAGGATCTGTTTTTTGACGGATCCTCAGAATGAAGAATTTTAAAGGAACCGATGGCCGGGGAGAGAGAGAGAGAGAGTTCCTCTGCCAGAAAGGATTTCAGGGTTAATTTACTCCCTTACTTCCTTTCTCCGGGCATGCGCAATGGAAAATGCGGATCCAACAACAAAAAAAACGTTGCAAGGTCCGTCCAGGCATGCCGGCGGCCGAAAAAAATTTGGCGGATCCTCACAAAAATGGATCCAACGGATGGCCATCCGTCAAGATCCGCCAGTAATGCAACTCAATGGGGAAAAAAACGGATCCGCAAAAAAAAATGGCGGATCCGTTTTTTTCAAAACCTGGCGGATTTTGACTGATGGTCAAAAACGGAAGTGTGAAAGAGGCCTTAGAGGGAGTTCAGTGTCAGCCAGTGAAGTGGAGTAATTTCAAGCTCAGGGAGGTGATGGGTTGCTAGGTACAGCATGGGCCAAACATTCAGGGCAGTGGGCTGCCAAATGGAGATCCCTGAAGGATATTCCAACAACGTCTGAAGCCCCTAATATGGCTCAGGCCAAGTACCATGGAGTGGGCCTTGTCTTTTGACATCATGATGTCGGTGGACATGGAGCTACATGATGGGCAGGTGGCTGGTCCTTGGTGCACTGCCGGAGTGGACAGTGAACCCATGGGGCTGATGGAGTCAGCGGGCTTGAGGGTAGCCCAGAATGAATGTGTGGCAGAACAGAAAAGGAGTTGTTCTAAGCAGGAAGGAAGTCTGAATTGCCGTGCCCTATCCCACCTGATAAATTTGGACTGTGTAGTAAAAGTTTGACTGTTTCAAAGAACCTGGTGCCCCATGCATTGTGTGCATCATCTCATGAGGACGGAAGCCTGGAGGCAGCAGAGACCAGCAGCCTACAAGTGAGTGTAATCCACCCTATAACCTACAGTACACTGGGACTGGGACAGTTGCAGTGACCAATACTCTGCAGCACTTTACATGTTCAGCTAAACTCAAGTCATATTATATCTATTGCCGTTTCGCACCAGCTCAGAGGCACCTGTTAGCCAAATTAGAAAATGACTTAATCTACCACCCATGGGCCATTCAATCTCTCAACCTAGGATTATTCACTGCCCGTCACCACTTACCATAATTAAGTCCACCTGGGGGGTACAGAACCTCTTGGGCTTCCCCCTACCAATCTGCCATTGGCCACATCCACCAACTTTGAGGACATGCTCCCCTGCCAAGCTGCTATGACAAAATTCTCCCAGAAGTGAACCTGAAATTTTTTTTTCCCCATCTACTTAAAACACACCATGGGAATAAATCGTCCAAGAATTAAGATAATAAGGGAGGGTGGGCAGGAAATTCCTCCACAGAGAAATGTGTAAAATGGCTGTCCTCCATCGATGGTCACTAGCATATGAACCCCTCTTCTCCCTCAAAATGGCCCTCCCTTTTGATGTCACTCTTCTAGTCCCCATTCCACCCACTTAACCCTGCCCTGCATTGACTTCAGTTACTCACTGGCTTCTAGCACTAACCCTGTCATGCCAGCCTCCCCTTTAAGCCTGAGGGGCCCAGTGAGGCCTCTCTTTAAAGTGAATGAGCTAAGCTGTGATCTGTGAAATAGTCTAGTGACAAACGTGGCGCTGTTTCTGTAAGCTAATCATACCTTTCCCTTAAAGGTAAAAAACAATAACCTAAAACTTTTGTCTGTAAAACCCCTTTATTAGTCCATATATGTTTGCTCCTCTCATCTTCTTCAGGGATTGTTCACTCCAGCCTGTCCATAGTTCATGTAGACTACAGCCAAGAGGCAACGTTTTCTCATGCTTCCTACAATATTTCCAATTTCACTATGGTTCAGGTCTATAACATGGAGGACATGGCCTAGGAAGAATTTCCCTGTGATCTCCAAGCTGAAAGTCCTCTTCATTTTTTGATCAGCTATGCCTGGGGCATCAAATTCAATTTCACTGAGGGCCACATGAGCATTATGGTTGACTTCAGAAAGCTGCTTGCTAGAGCTCATGCAGATGTCTGTGCAACAAGGTATGAGCACGGACTGTAATGCATGAACTGGCCAGGGGCTATAAGAGAGTAGTCCTTGGGTAGTAGGGCTATAAGACAACTATCCCTGGAGGCTAATGTACAGGCCATTCTATGGTGTGGGAGCTAAAGTGGGGCAATTGTATAATATAGGATCTATAGTGTTTGGCTCATTGTACAGTGTTGGTGCTAATGTGGGGCCAATTATACAGTGTGGGAGCTAAAGCCGGGGCAATTATACAATATAGGAGCTATTTTTGGGCCCATTGTACAGCGTGGGAACTAATGTGGGGCTCATTATATAGTCTAGGAGCTAATGCAGGGCCCATTGTACAGTATAGGAGCTAATGTGGGGCCCATTATAAAGTGTGGGAGCTAATGCGGAGGCCATTATACAGTGTGGAAACTAAAGCGGGGGCAATTATGCAATATAGGAACTAGTGTGGGGCTCATTATTAAGTGTGGAAGCAAATTTGTGGCCCATTATACAGTATAGGAGTGAATGCGGGGCCCATTATAGAGTGGAGAAGCTAATGCGGTTGCCATTATACAGTTTTGGGTCTTACTGAGGGGGCCCATTAAACAATTTTCGGGCTATTGAAGGGGCAGTTTTACAGTTTTGGGGCTAAGGAGAGGATCATTATACAGTTAGCAGCTTACTGTGGGGCCATTAGACAGTGTGGGAGCTAATACGAGGGCAGTTATAAAATGTAAGGGTTAGTGTGGGGACTATTGTGGAGGCCATTATACACTGTGGGGGCCATTATACTGTGTCGGTTCTACTATGGGGACCATTATGCAGTGTGAGGGCTTCTGGGGAGGGTCACTGTGGCGCCCCTGAGGACTAATTTGCCACAGAGGTACTGCACCTCCTCCTGAGGTGTGGTACCCCACCATCCAGGTGAGTTGGAGGCTCCTAACCACGCTCCAACACTCGCATCCCACACAACATGGTAGTTCAGCAAAGCCACATTGCGGCTCCCTGCTTGGAGTGTAGCAGAGGACCTTTCGGTGGCTCCCTGCTTGGAACACAAAACGTGCTGGGAGGCGGGTGGAGTTTAGAATACATAAAGAGCAGGAAAGTTTAGGTTTTCAGTCAGTCAGTGAGGGAGTGAGAGAGAGTCACTCAGAGAGGAGTGAGGATCCCTGGAAGAGGGATGGAGGAAAAAGTGCTGCAGCTGCCTCAGTGATCTGAGCCAGCTGGCACAGGACAGGAAAGAAGGAGAAAGACATTGGACTGAAACCTGATCTTCTATGAGAGAGAGAGAGATTAGTACGGAACGAAGGAGTAAAAGAGAACAGAGAGGACGTGGGTTAGAGGAGAACCCTGCCTAGAAGTTCTAAGCGCAAAGCCGGGGCCCGGTCCCCGAGGTTGTATGGATACTGAAGGTCCCGCAGCAGACATCGGTGGAGTAGTGGGCTGTAAATGCACTACTCCCATCTAAGACTTGGGGGCAAAACAGCAACATGAATAGTGAGCCGGGACTCAGGAGAGAGGAGTCCCCGAAGCAGGCTACAGCTGTCTGCCGTACAAGTAGAGTTCTTGGGAACATCTGTCAGGAGGCACTCCAGTGTAACTCAGTACTAGGAGTACTTCACACTTAAAGGCGCTATAAGAGGAGATGTTCGGAAAGGCACATGTTGGCGGAGTGTTGGAAGGGAGCATTCCATCTGATCTGGAGGTTGACTGAGTCCCTGACCCGGAGGACACGACATGGAGGCAGGCATCTGCGTGTACTACAGACTGTGAGTAAAGCTTTGGAACTACATGCCCTGGTGTCCTCCAATTATTCCTGCGCCAACACGCCCTGGGAGGGCGACCCATCACTGTACTGTGTTTGTGGAGCAGTAGGGACCTCACACTATGTATAGCAGAGCTGTTGGGGTATCATATTGTATAGCGGAGATGTGGGGACATCATAATGTATATAGTGGAGCTGTGTGGACATCATATCATACTCTGTATAAGCGAGCTGTAGACCCACCATACTACGTATAGAGGAATGGTTCATTGGCAAATTATTAACACTGTTAAATGTTAAGTGGGCACTTAAGAAGCATTATTGCTATAGTGGAGCTGTGCGAGTACCATACTATATAGTAGAGCTGTGGGGGTATCATACTGTATAGCGGAGCTGTGGTCCCATCATACTGTATAGAGTGGAGCTGTGAGGACATCATATCATACTCTGTATTAAGCGAGCTGTGGACCCACCACACTATTTATAGAGGAATGGTACATTGTTAAATTATTAACATTATTAAATGTTAAGTGGGCACTTAAGAAGCATTATTGTTATAGGGACACTCAGAGTATTGTGGCTGCCAAAGGGGTAAAATATTGACACTGTTTTCTAGGGCATTTGCACAGGGGATTAATATTTTCTATGGGTCAATTCTATCATCTAGAAGGCACAAAGAGGCATTATTACTATGTAAGGTTAAGAGTGGTGGGTGGACACTCTTATGTGGGGCACTAAGAGGAGTACTGCTATTGTGCCAAACAGAAGGTCCAGTAATAAGTACACATACAGAGGCAGCTCAGTATTGGGTGACAGCAGGATGAGGAGTTTGTGTAAGTTTGGGATAGTGGGAACTGTGCTGTAAATGTGAGAAGTAAAATGTGTCTTTGCTGTAATCTCTGTAGACTATTCCTGGACGGACATGTTGTCATGTCGGTTTGGGCCAAATGGAAAAGACGAGAAACGTGAACGACCCCATCAAAAAGAATGCCATTTGTAAGGAACTTTATACAACTGTACTATAATTACTTGCTCCTACTGACTCTCCGTACGAGGACAATCTGTCCTTCCTTCTCCTGATCTCATGAGCTACAAAAAATGATGCAGAGGGCTGGATTTGGCCCATGAGCCTTGATTTTAGCGGCTCAAAAATCACAGCTATAAACATCACATATGCTTATCTTTTTCTGTCATATATTTGCTTGTCCCATAAAAGACATACATCATCTATTGAAGGATAGGTAATACATGTATGTTTGCTGGAGGTCTATCCACCTTCACCCCCATAGTCATGATCAGTGAGAAGAACAGCTTCTCAGCAATCAGAACCCCAGTGATTAGACCTCATGTAAATGGACCGGTAATGAGCAGGTGAGACCACTACTCAATACCTTGTATATACTTGTGGTGGTTGCACCTGCTCACACCCAACCAGGAGTGTACACAGATTTAAGAGGGACCTGAGTAAGAACATTATATGGGTCCTTTGCAGGCCAATAGCTTATCATAATCCACAATTCCTCCTGCTTTGGAGATAGAAGGGGTCCCCCTTGCAACCTGGCTCCTGTGCGGTTGCACAGGTTGCACCAATGGTATGTCCGCTGCAGCGACCAACACATTAACAGTGGGCTGTTGCGCCCCTCTTTCACAATCTCAGCAGTTAAACTCCAGCGCTCATACATTTATTATCTATCCTGCAGAAGTGCTAAATATTATTTATGGGACGACTCCTTTAAGTCTTATCCATATTGTATAGCCTATTGTTAGACATGAATAAAATCCATTATAGCATCCTTAAAAGCTGTGGTATATAGATTTTCATCACTTTCAACTATGGAAAGTAATGAATGATACATGTTAGTTTTATTGGGTAGCCTTAGAAGTCACCTTTCACGTGATGTCTTTTTCTGTCTAACGTCAGTAAATTAAAAAAGACATATTGGTCACCCTTATTATTTTCAATGCTTTCTGGACCATAGCAAATGTCAATGGAGTGAGACACGCTGAGGAGCTCTTGACTGTTTCAGCTCTGTATGGGAAAAATCTTGAAATGCTTCTCAGATCTCTGATAAATCCAAAGGGAGTTCGTAGCTATATTCTGCGCTGCCGCTTTAGACAAATTCCAGGAGAATGCTGTATGATTGCAGTAGTTTTATTCTACGCGTTTCAGGGGTCTCTGGGAAGACGCAGCTTACAAACCACATGAGACCAGGGTGGATGAGGAATGCATAAAAAGCAGAGCCATATGACGCTCAATTGTTAAGGCAAAAAAGCATAATTAGCACCTTGCAAGCACCCACAGGAGCAGCTCTGTCTTCTAATGGCAAAGCCGTATAACAGTATTGAGCGCTTGGAGACATGAAAGACGATAGCAGGCAACGTGTTCCAGGTGCTCTTATTAAATGAATGTGGTTTAACTAGTGCAAACGTATTCATGTCTGCCTGGAGACCATAACCAACGTCTCCAACCGCGGCCATATGGTCTGACTATAGCAAAAACAGAATATGCACAGAACGTCTCTCCTATAAATCCAATATCTGGATTCCTAACCAGACCACTGTATTAAGAAATCCGGAATAGACGGTCAGGCAATACAGAGCTGCAATTTATATAATGCTTATTATTAATAGGGCACCTACATCCCATAAGGGATTTGACCCTATGTACTTATATAAACCAACTGATCTTTTCGCACATTCATTCCATCATCTCATTATGAGTTTGTATGTATTTTGAACATTGAGAAGGTAAATTGAAATAGCTGAGAATAACATTTTTTTCCATAATCTTTAGCAGCCCCCAAAACGTTTTTTTTCCTTCAATATCCCATACGGCTTCCTGATACCCGACCTTCATGCATCTCATAGAACTGCCGTACAATGTGCCTCGCAAGGCGTAATTAGCAATTCACGAGATTCATTTTCAAACGGGCAATGAGAGGAGAGAAGGAAATCACCTTTTAGCAAATGAAAGGCGGGCAGAGGGAGGCTATTTAAAACCCGCGCATGAAATTCCCCTGAGCACAGAGCGAGTGAGCATGTTGACTCATTGCCAAGAAGCTCTTTCCAGCGCTGTATAATACGCCTGCAAGAAAATGACGGCTCTAGCGAAGAGATCGCGTCTGTCGTACTCGCTTTATCCCATTGCATTCAGGATCGGACCACCTTAGCTTTCCTTACCCTTTGTTTCCACTAGTGACAGACAAATCCCGAGCCGTCCTTCAGACTGATGTACCTGAATACAGTATGCTAACGACCCCCAGAAGGTCCTATATAATGATTCTCTCCATATGACTGATAACCTAAGGTTGCCTTTCCTCAAGAGCTGCCTAATTGACTCCCTCTCATCCATTCTTTCTATTCCAGAGTATTGTTCTGCTCTGCTTCCTCGTGAAGCTGCAGACCCTGAACCATGCTATGTGTATTCATATAAAAAGCCCTTTCATTGTGTATGCTGCAGGCAGATACCATTGTGCATGCGTACGTCTTACGTCTAAGGGGATCTTCTTGGAATTGTAGTTATAGACAGATGCCAATTTGAAAAGCAATGGTGCAGTGTTCTAGAAGAGCGCAAAGTAATTTCCAGATTATTTCCATGGGATCTAGAAAGATGTAAGCCTATTTTATTTTACTGGAATTGATAGCGCTTCTTGATATTCTCCTGAAAGACATTTGGAAAGTTTATATAGCGCCATCAATTCCACAGCACTTTACAGACATTATCATCGCTGTCCCCATTCGGGCTCACAATCTGGGTTCCCTATCAGTATGTCTTTGGAATGTGGGAGGAAACCCACGCAAACACGGGGAGAACATGCAAACTCCTTGCAGATGTTGTCCTTGGTGGGATTTGGACCTAGGACCTCAGTGCTGCAGGCTGCAGTTCTCCCTTCTCTTTTTTATTTTGCCTCTGTTATTCCTGTGCAAAGGAGTTGTACATTGATCGTGGAAAGACAGATCTGTTTGGAGTGCCTACAAAACATACTGACGCAATGCTGTTTGTTTTTTGGTATGATTTTTTTGTATAATATCTTCTATAGCTATATTTCCCTCATAAGCACCTGTTTAGAATATGTTCAAATATGTAACATAATCAAAAGGTCAATGGTATAATTTTTTTTCAACTGCTGAAAACATTTTTTTATCTGTGGAAAAAATCTTTAGCAATTTATTAAAATTCAATGTTTTACATTAAAGGAATAATCTAATTTAGAAACGTCATTTTCAAATACCCTGTTAGTGAATGCTAAGCTAATATAGATGTATCCCTAGTTTTGAAGACTTATTTGCTTGCCAGTTAGAAGCTTCTCCTACTTTGGAGGACTTGGCATGTAATGTTTTATTTTTCCTGTGGTGGCGCTGTAGGGAAATTAAACATTTGCTGCCTGATTTCAACACAAATTACAGCTGATTACTGGAGGTCCAAAGCAAAAACTTAAGGCTTGACTGAATGTTTATATGGCTTTCTTTGCAGCTCTAGTGTCAGAAAGGAGTGCTACTTCATCTAATGAGTGGAGTGATTTTTGATTGTGCTATTGTATATTTCCCTCTTAAAGTCTTCTTTGCTTTGCTGAGTGAGACACGGTGGTGATCTTTAAGGGAATCAGCATTAGGCCGGGGTCACACTTGTGAGTGTGATGAACCTCGCGCGAGTCTCTCACATCAATACCTGGCACTGCCGCCGGCAGTCGGGACCAGAGTGTGCGGCTGCATAGAGTGCCGGCAGCAGTGCCGGGTATTGAGGCGAGATATTCGCGTGAGTTTCTCACATCACACTCGCAAGTGTGACCCCGGCCTTAGATGAAATCTGGTTGGCAACGCACCATGGGAATAAATATGCAAATTAGTTCTCTTCCAGAAGGAGATACCTACTTTCTAGGTCATTGTCCAATCCTTTGACTTGTGACATGAGAGACCTAGCAAAGCTGTCTTTGTACTGATTTTGGTCAAGTCAGCACCATGGTGGTTTGAGTTAAGGTACTGTCACACTTAGCGATGTACCAGCGATCCCGACCAGCGATATGACGCGGTCAGGATCGCTGGTACATCGCTAAGTGGTCGCTAGTGAGCTGCCACATAGGCAGATCTCACCAGCGACATCGCAGGGGACGGGGGTCGCTACTTACCTGTCACACTAGGCGATCCTGCGTCCTCCCGCCCGGCTCCACGCGTCACTCGTCCTCACAGCAGGAAGCGCCACAGGAAGCTGACGACGAGAAACAGTCCTGAACATTCTCGCGCGATCAGCGATAACCAGCGGGGGAGCGGGTCGTAGGTATCAGACACAGCGATATCGCTAGCAATATCGCTATAACGTCACTAGTTATAGCGATATTGCAAGCGATATCTCTTAGTGTGTCATGCCCTTTACTCACAAACTCAGATTCTTTACTGTAAGGACAGTGAGACTATGGAAATCTCTGCCACACGATGTTATAATGTTTGAGTCACTGCTAAATTTCAAGAAGGACCTTGACGCCTTTCTTGGTAGATATAATATCACAGGTTATGGGCAATAGATTCTGCAATGGGGCGTTCATCCAGGGAACTAGTCTGATTGCCGTATGTGGAGTCCAGAAGGAATTTCTCCCCAAATATCCAGCTATTAGCGTCTGCCTCATGGACTTAAGTCTACCTTCAGCCTTAAAATTTACAAACCTATGAGTCCCTTCCAGCACTTCAGTTTTACATACAACAGTGCTGGCTGTATGTAGCCTAATATTATTTATATCCATTATAGCCTTAGAAATAATTACGACGTTGAGTTCAAACTGCTTTTAATTATTGGACAATTGCAGTACCCCTGGTCTCAGCAGGGTCCCTAAGCTTTTGCCTAATCAACCTTGTGAATAATATGGCCTGGGGGCTAGTACCTTAAAACTGGAAAAAAAATCCATTTTGACTACAAATTAGCCATGTGTGTGAATATACTGTTATAGGGTCTTCTGTTCTGTTACCTAAGATTTTCTCCATATGATTTTGCCTATTTACCCCTGCCTGTCAGTGTTGGTGAGATGAATCACTCCCATCATTAACCCACATGCTATGTATTTTCAGCCACTAATGAGTTAAGATGCAGAACTAAATATTTCAGTAAGAAATCAAGTCTGTGATGATGGGATCTGCATGACACTGTTAGTAAGTAGATATGGCTGAACGGAGCAAAAATAATAAGAATTCAAAATCTCGGTGATAAATCATAAAAGTCTGATTTCTAAACTTTCTGTTGAAAAGCCATCTTCATGGCTGAATAATGCAATCCGCTTGTCTGCTCAGGATTCATAGACATACTAAATATTTATGACTGGATGGATTGCACGACACAGAATTATACGGTGAGCGGCCCTGATTCGCCTCATCCCTGTATAGTTCCGTCCCTATTATGTTTCCCGCTCCTCATGCTCCCCCTGATCTTATTAGTTCCCCTGCCCTGTTCCCCCTCCTTTGCTAATTCTTTCACTCATTCAGCGCAGCTGGAGAAGCTTCTAAGAAACAATACAATCCAGACTAAATACAGATATTCAGCGAAAGCTCTCTACGGAGAAAACTGCTTAGCCATGAAAGCAGTGAGCGCTGCCCCCTGTTGGGCTTTCTGGAAAATAGTCTGTTATTAGACGAAAACCGTACCCATTTTTTACTTGTCCTATAGATATGACTTATTATTATATTATGCTCTTAAAGAAGTCTGAACTAGAATTTGTAAAAGATATTTTTAAATGTAAAAATACTTAACATGTAGGTAAAAAGAAAGGTTCCCTCACTCTACTTTTCTAATTCTGCCTCTATATGATGTTTGGAAAGTTGCAACATAAGGTGATAGCTTTGTCCCATGTCGCATTATCATTTTAGTTTCGTCAGTGATGTGGTCACGTTGCATGGCAAGCAATCACTATGGACAGTACATCATGACTAGAAATGGAAAAATCGACTGCGGTCCATCGGCCGGGTCAGTGATCAGTGACCTCTGGCCGGGAGTCCTTGGAATCTTTTTACCTCCCGGGAATCCCGGCTCTTTTTTATCATTATTGCGGCACGACACAGCTCGGCTAATCAAAAGGAGAGCCGGGAATATCATGAGGTAAGGAGATTCGCAGAGTACTGACCTGGCTGATGGACTGGAATCGTACGAATCGATTCTTCCATTTCTGATCATGACAGGTTTCCAAGTCTTGTTTTAAATCTGAAAAATCTTCATCGAATCTTTATATCTGTTGTAAAAGGTGAAGCAAAGTATGTCTTGTATATCTCATCTGGCTGTTATGTCTGTAAAGAAACTCAGCAGGTACCTTGTCCGATGTCATGGGAAAAAATTAACATGTAGTGCTCGATTCATCATGAGTTAAGACCAGCGATGTCATGATGAGGGGACGTGCTGGAGTCAGACACTCCTGATTTATGTAGCGGTGCATGCCTCTTCATGAACATGGAGCATCTGATAAGTGGCATGTGCCTCCATGTGCTACACGAGAACTCTTCCTCTATTCATGTCCTGGGGTGATATTTGTGGCGTGACGACCCCCAGCCGTGCCCCCGTCCTGACCCAGCTCTTTCCATCTGAGAGAAAATATTGTGAAAATATCAACAATTGCAAACATTTTTGACACAAGTCCGATTTGTGCCTGAATTTTTTACTTTTAAAAGCTTTAATGCCAGAATTCTGATGTGAAAGCTTTGATGAATAGAGCCCTAAGACTTGGTATGTAATTTTTTATTTTACTTGACCATGTCAGGAATATGAAAAAGAACATACAGCATATCTGGCATTTGGATTCTCAGCTTGGCACATAGGGGTAAGCAGTAATTGGGTAACTCTATTCTAGATTTTTTTTCCACATTGGAGACTATTTGGCGACTATAGCTGCTGGTCGCCTTTACAGTAATGGCACCTGTGTTCTGGTCTACAATGGATGCTGAGTACTAATCCTTACCGTATTGGCCCATTTTGCCAATGTTGTAAAAACCATAACTTTACAACAGCGGGTTATGAGGGTCATGTCAGACTATGATATGCCCACATCCAACATTATTCTTTATACAAGTTGCTTGGTGCATGTCACTGTGGGCAAAAATGTGGGGGCATCACAACACAGAACCAGACCCCAATCAGAGGACAATAAAACTTTCACTCTTTATCTACGAACTGTTCCAGCATTTATGGACACAACTGTTTATCACTCTCCCATAATGGACAGTTCTGTGCTGTGTATAAATATGTGATTCTTCAGATTTTGTATTAGTCTATATGTCTGATGAAGAGACCTGAGTAGTCTCGAAAGCTTGCAATGTGTTCCCATCTTTTCAGTTAGCCATTAAAAGGTATCAACCACTGAGGACTCTCAATTCTAAATAGTCTTCCATTCATATACAACACTTTCCAACTGCTAAAAATTTGCATGATACATACACTTGTGCCATTTTTGAAAATTTCAAGCTGCAGAATTTCGCCTTATACAGACACTCATTATTTAAATTAATCATAATTTTATGTACGTGTCTTGTCTGACGGATGTATTTATCTGCATCGTTGTCCGCAAAGTGCAATGTCAATATGTTTCATTACTTCATTACTACTTTACCTGTTAATTCATTACAATATAAAAGAAAATGCAGAATTTGCTAGTACATACTTTGCTTTTTCTTGAAACTGGAGACTCGCACAAGATGTATATTCATTTCCCATATTGATTATTTTATATCTCCCAACATTTCAAATGGACACCTTGGATTCTAGTAAATAAATACACATTTCTTTCAGCTCCTCATGCAGACAAGCAAACGTGTCTACATCAGCATCATGGATAAATCAGAAGCCTCATACATTACCGTTAAAGAAGCACACCCACGCAGATTAATATACAGTATGTAATGGAATATAGTCAGATAGATTCTTACATGTTAATAAGGGGACCAGTCAATAAAATGCATCAGTAAGACCACAAAGAAGTAATGTAGGTGAAATATAGACTATTAAAATGAGTTGTCAAGCCTAAAACACGTCAGTGTATAATTAAATGCGATACACTGTAGCTATTTAGCATGCTTTGTATTTAAGGGGATTGTTTCATCACTGGCAACCACTTTAATATTGGGTCAAGCTCCTGGCACTTCCAGAAAATCGCCATAGCCCAGCTAGACATTTCCTTTAAATTTGCCATTAGAAATGAGGGAATAGATTCAAGACAAATCAAATTTTTAGGAATTCCTTGAATATGGCAAATTTGACCTAATTGAGAATCACTTTGTGTGAATTACTTAAATGGCCATCACCTTTTTGCACAGTACAGACGATTACATCAACCAGAGAAGGACCATATGGCCCCGAGCACAGCCAGGCAGACTGCGCCATAATGCCGTGTAGTGATTAAATCAAGTTATAAAGCACAGTCAGTCAGGAGGGACCATCACAGTCTGTTAAAAAGCACAAGCAGGAATTTCAGCAGCTATATTGTTGTGAATCTGGTTAGAGATACGATATTATGGCCTAGCTATAGAGATAAAGGGAGAAAGCCATACAAAACGGAAGAAATTGTGCAGATAGACTTCGATTCATCATTGCCTTTGAACTGTTTTTTGTCTAGTTTTGACCTTTTTTGTTTATACCCAGTTCATTATTCTAAATTCTAAAATTAAGAAGTTTGTAAAAAAATTTTATTTCCTGTAGTCATTTTCCAATATCTGTAAGCTTTTTATTTTTCCGTCAATGGAGCTATGCGTGTTGTGAACTCGCTTTCTGGCCTACCATCTTGTACCACTCCCAAAGTTGCCATCCTCTTCAGAGTTGGTGCCCTTGTTTTCACAACAGGTGGTTCGGTTGCATGGGATTCCTGAGAACATTGTGTCGGACAGAGGAGTCCAGTTTGTTTCCAGATTTTGTAGAGCTTTTTGTTCCAAACTGGGAATTCAGTTATCTTTCTCCTCTGCATTTCATCCTCAGACCAATGGGCAGACTGAGAGAACAAACCAGACTTTGGAGTCCTATTTGAGATGTTTTATATCTGCTGATCAGGATGACTGGATCTCATTTTTGCCCTTGGCTGAATTCGCGCTAAACAATAGATCTATTTCTGCCACTTTGATGTCGCCCTTTTTCTGTAACTTTGGGTTTCATCCTCGATTTTCTTCAGGGCAAGTGGAATCTTCGACCTGCCCAAGTGTGGACACTGTGGTAGAGAGAATGCAGCAGATTTGGGACCAAGTGGTGGATAAGTTGTCCCTCTCTCAGGAAAAAGCCCAACGGTTTTCCAACCGGCATAGGACCATTGGTCCCCGGTTTAAAGTGGGTGATATGGTTTGGTTGTCGTCAAAGAATATTCCTATGAAGGTTGCGTCTCCAAAGTTCAATCCAAGATTCATTTGACCTTAAAAGATTTTGGAGATTCTTAATCCTGTTTCTTTTCAATTGGCACTTCCAGTTACGTTTAAGATCCATAACGTGTTTCATAAATCTCTGTTGAAGAGGTTTGTGGAGCCAGTAGTTCCTATGGCGGCACCTGCTGACCCTGTATTGGTTAAAGGCAATGTGGAATATGAGGTAGAGAAAATATTGGATTCTCATTTGGCTAGATGGAGACTCCAGTACTTGGTCAAATGGAAGGGTTAAGGCCAGGAGGATAATTCTTGGGTCTCTGCTTCTGACATTCATGCCGATAGATTGGTTCGTGCTTTTCACCGGGCCCATCCTGATCGGCCTGGTGGCGTGGATGAGGGTTCGGTGACCCCTCCTCAAGGTGGGATACTGTTGTGAATTAGCTTTCTGGCCTACCTCTGGTTACTAGTGAAGGTAGTGGAGCTGGTTATATTGACAGAGGGGTCGTGAGTTCTCTTTCCGGGCTCCCTCTGGTGGTTACTGGAGGTAATGGAGCTGATCTAATTAACAGTGGCCTGCCACCTGATAATGAGGAGGCTGACTGGAGATCTGGAGTTTCTGACTGGATTTAAGACAGCCGACTCCCTCTATGCCTGCTGGTGATTTTTTCCTGCCTCCTGAGGTCTTAGTTTCCAGCTCACTCCCTGCATGCTCAGCTAAGAGTTCTTTTGCTATTATTCACATTTGATCTGGTTTTGTCATTTCAGTTTTATGTGGTCAGCCAGCTCCGGCTGGGGCTGTGCTGAATCACCATGCATATGTTACTGCTTGTGCCAGTTTGTTTTTGTCCCTTATTAGATTGACCACTTTTTGCTCTGCTTTCAGAATATACCAGAGTGCTGATATAGTGGGCGAAGTCTAGTGACTTCAGTATTTTTCTATCAGACGTGTTGGGCATTTTTTGCAGGTTTTTTTGCGTGATTGCAGACAGAGTCTTTCCTTTCCTGTCATTTCTAGTTAGTGTGGGCCCCATTGTTTGCTCAGTCTATTTTCCTGCCTGCGTTTGTGTTTTCATCTTGTCTCACCAACAATATATGTTTGGGGCCTATCTATTCCTTTGGGGTCTGCTCTGGGGCAGTTTAGATTTCCCCTTTCTTGCTTTAGGCTTATTTAGTTCTCTGGCTGTGTCGAGGCATCTAGGATCATCGTAGGTATGCTCCACGGCTACTGCTAGTTGTGTGGATAGGATCAGGGGTCTGCAATCCGCTTAGTTACCAACCTCTCTGGTTTTCTGTGGCTTAGCTTGGTCTTGATTTCCTCCTCGGTGACCCAATCATAACATATGTGGCTGTGCTGTTTAATACCATTTTTGGGGTAGATAAATGTTTTTATTGCTTTTTTTAGCATTTTTAAGGAATTGTGATGACCAGAGAACTGCAATTCCAATGTATAGATCTTTTATTTATCTTTACGGTGTTTACTGTATGTGATAATATATTTTACATTTTCATAGACTAGACTTTTACAGTCATGGTGATATCAAATATTTTTATCTTTTAATTTTTTTAAAATTCTAATGAAAAAAAGTGGTGATTTTAATGTTCTGGGCTTTGCTGAAATATCAAGATGGCAATGAAGGGGGCATCCAGTAGATCCCTGATTAATTTGAGGGCTGCCAATGGAAGCCCGTGAATGCAGGCATATGCAAACATGCCATTTAAAAGCCACTGTTAGGCCTCTTTCACACATCAGGTTTTCGCCGTCAGGCGCGATCCGGCGCTTTTGACAGAAACCGGATCCGGCGAAATGCAATGCAGGATCCGGTTTCCCCCCCATTGACTTGCATTAGAGCCGGATCGAGCCGGATGGCCATGCGTTTCATCCGATTTTCGCCGGATGCGGCAATGTGACGCGATCCGGCGTCTGGAAAAAACGGCTACTGTAACGTTTTTTGTCTCCGGCGAAAAAGCCGGACACGCCGTATCCGGCGTGTCCGGCTTTTTCATACAATGAAAGCCTATGAGCGCCGCAATGCGCCTGATCCGGCGACAGCCGGATCCGGTGGCCGGATCCGTTTTTTTTGGTCTGAGCATGCTCAGTAGCTCTGCCCACAAGACATATATAAAAGCAAGACAGTGGGACCCTCAGCCACACCCAACATGCCACCCAAGCCAAGAACCAGGAGCAGGAGAAGGCAGCAGACATCTGCCGCAGCAGCACCATCAGCACCACCCCAAATGGAGCAGCATGCTGAACAACGGGAGGGGAGTCCAGCAGCAGATGAGAGACGGTAATTATCAAATCCCCCATTCCTCCAAACTAGGGCTATTGAATATCAAGATATTCATTGGCCCTTTGTTTCTCTTTATTCAACAGCCGCCCAATAGATGCAGCAGCAGCAGCAGCAATGGCAGCAGCTGGAACACCACCCACAGCCATGGAGTCTGGCCACCAGGAAGACAGCACATCATCTTCTGGGAGCCCTCCCTCGCATCGTCAGCGTTTGACGGTAAGTTTTTATTTCCAAAATCCATCATCTCTGTAATATATGTCTATTCATTGCTTTTTATTTCAAAACAGGAATCACAAGATGAAGAGGAGCTCCCAGAAGAAGAAGGAAGGGGTGGACAGACACTTGGAGTGGGCTCACAATTGGTAAGTTTTTTGCATCAAACGCAGAAACACAACATCACACTACACACAACACATAGAAAACAATGTTCTGCAGACCACACACAGCAAACAAATGCCTACATCCAAAGACATAACATTTTTTGTTTTCTTCTCTAGTCTTCCCAATCTGGTGCTCGGCCAAGAGGTCCTCGCAGTGCCTCCCAGGGTCGTCGGCGACAGCAACGCGGCGGTCACCAGCGTGTAAGTATAAATATTTTTGCTTTGTTTTTTTGCACTTTTTATTTCATTTCTTTTGTGGAGGCTAATTATGTTATTTTTGTCTTTTTCTTTCACAGCCTTCACAGCGTGCTCCCGACTCTGACGATGAGGATGGAGGGATTGATGTGGACCACCTCATCGATCTCGTCAGAGAAAGGGACCCGCTCTGGAATATGGCTGACCGCCGCCATGCTGACCTTATCGTTACCCGACGACACTGGGAGGAAATCTGTTCGCTCCTTGTGGACTGCTGGGAGGACCTCGAAGCTCGGGCCCAGATTAAAGAGCGTAAGTATATACAGTACCGGTTGCTTGATTTAAACCAGTGTTTCCCGAACTCCAGTCCTCGTGGTCCCCACGGATCATGTGTTCAAGATTTCTATTTATTTTGGAAATCCTGAAAACATGACCCCTGGGGACCATGAGGACTGGAGTTTGGGAAACACTGATGTTGTATACTAACCACTTTGTCCTTTCTCCTTTCAGGGGAGAGAATTGTGAAGCGGTGGCGGTCTGTGAGGGATCGTTTCAAGAAGGAGTTCAATAAAGAGATGCGGGCCCCGAGTGGATCTGGAGGACGCAGGAGCAAGTACAAGTACGCACGAGCCCTCTCGTTCCTCCGGGAAACAATGCTCATCAGAAGGTAAATATTACACACCACATGTGACAAAAAAATGTTTAGATGTAACTTTTTTTTTTCAGCCAGGGCCATACCATGTCACTATTTTAATTGTTTTTTTTCTCTTTATTCCACAGCACGGTGAGCAGCACTCGGGAGCCTGCACAATTGGACCCTTCTGAGGCGATCCCTGAGGAGACCGGCACCGAGGGACACTTCGACCGCCCCGGTACATCTGCACCTTCCCAGCCTTCCCACACATTCGACCCATCTGTCCCATCCACCAGCACAGGAGCATCGTGGCCGCCTACATTACATGAAGCTGCTGGTGAGGAGATCGCTTTCCCTTTACCCCACCCTTCTGCCCCTGCCACCTCTAGTACACCTGCGGGTACTGGGTGGCAGCGGCAGAGGGGTCAGGAAAAGAGTTATGCGCCAGAGTTCTTGCATCTGAATGCATCTTTCCAGAACTGTCTAAAAGTCTTGTCAGAGCAAATCTCCGCAGGCTTTCAGCAGATCAACTCCAGCATTCTGGAGGTGAAGACACTTCTGCAAACCAAGCATTCAGAAGCAAGATCTTCGCCAAACCACACCTTTTTCAGGTCTGTTGTGGAGCGCATGGAAACGCTATCTCCTACCCAGCAGATGCATGTAATGCATTCGTGCCACGGTGCTCTACAGCAGGTTACCTCCCAACCTCCACCTCCCACCACTGTAGTTCCTCCACCTGCACCCCCTCCAGCCACTTTCCATCCTCCCCCTCCTATTACATCTGCACCCCCTCCAGCCACTTTCCATCCTCCCCCTCCTATTACATACCAGCAACCTCCCCAGTACCAGCAACCTCCCCAGTACCAGACATCTCCCCACTTCCAGCAACCTACCCCGTACCAAACTCCTTCCCCGTACCAAACTCCTTCCCCATACAACTTTCCATCAACATCATCTGCTCCTACAGTCCCTGCCCAACCCTCCACTCCACCGCCCACCACCTCTTCTGCCTCCCACATGTCCACCCATTCTGTAGCTTTTTCCACACCATCACCTCTAACTGTTCCTTCCCCACCACGATCCCAGTCCTCTCTCCACACTCCCATTGTCGAAGTGTCCCGCAGCCCCTCCAGCAGTATTTCCATCCCACACTACACCGAGTTATAATGTTTTTTTTGTAATAAAAATGCCCATTTGGTTGGTTTCAAACCTTTATTAAAAAAGTTTTTTTAACTTTAAAAACAGTTTACAAAAAAAAAATATTTTAAATAAAAGTTAAATTATTGTTTACACTGGTTGTCTGTCATTTCTTTCTGCGGCGAAATATGTTTAAAAAAAAGGTTAAATACAGGGTATTTAAAAGGTAAAAAGGTATTCAAAACCAGGTATATAACTGTGGGTAAATTTTAGCTTTTTGCCACAGTTGTGTTCCTGGTTGTGTTTGAAGCAAAGTATTTCACCTGAAAAGTTGTGTTTATTGTTGGTGATTTCCTAACAATGTACACAACTTTTGTTAAAAGGTGAAATACTTTGCATAAAACACAACCAGGTACACACCTGTGGCCTAAAGCTAAAAATAGAGACCATGACAAGATAGCCAACTTTGGTTGGCAAAGGTATATACTGTTGGAACAGAAGGTACACAAGTTTGGTTGGGCACAAATCTTTCACACTCTGTCATCCTGCCAGTGTACTCTGCCTTGAGGTGACATAAAGTATAGTGCAAAATTGTCCCTCATTACTGAAACCGTCACAGAACTTCTAGTGGTAATGTCATGGTAATCTTGCAAGGTGGTTTCTTCAGAGGTGTCCTCAATGGAAATGGGTTCCTTGCAGATAACAAAATTGTGGAGTACCACGCAAGCTTTGATCACCTCGTCCACAGTTTCTGTCTTGAGGTTGATCGCAGTCAATAGGACCCGCCATTTGGCTGTCAGAATACCAAAGGTACATTCAACCATTCTTCTTGCTCTTGTGAGGCGGTAATTAAAAATGCGTTTTGGTCTTGTCAATCCTCTGCTAGAGTATGGTTTCAAAAGGTGTTCTGACAGCTGGAAGGCTTCATCCCCTACACAGACAAATGGCATAGGTGGACCAGATGTTTGCGGCAGCGGTCTAGGTGGTGGGAACTGGAAGGTGTTTCCATACAGTTTACGCCCCATGGCAGACAGTTTGAAAACTTGAGAGTCATTGGAGCGGCCATAGGCCCCAATATCAACCGCAATAAATTTGCATTCCGCGTCAGCGATGGCCATGAGGACAATTGAAAAATATTTCTTGTAATTGAAATATTCCGATCCCGATCCGGCTGGCTTTACAATGCGGATATGTTTCCCGTCCACAGCGCCCAAGCAGTTGGGAAACTGACATATCTGTTGAAACTTGTCAGCAATTTCAATCCACCTCTCTGTTGTGGGCTCTGGTAAAAACTCTTCAGCTAAGGAGTCCCACAGTGCACGGCATGTGTACTTCACAATTCCAGATATGGTGGAAATCCCGAGTCTGAACTGGAAATGCAGTGACGAAAGGGATTCTCCAGTTGCAAGAAATCTGTGGGGAATTAAAAAACAATAAATAGTTTTAAATCACAGCATTACATACCAAAACTGAGCTATAACACTTGGAGATACAAACTACCACCAACAAGATTGCAGTGAAAGTGTGCTCTGATGCGATCACATCCAATAAATGTGGCTTACCTTAAAGTCACCATCAGACGCTCTGCGGGTGAAACAGAGAAGCGGCAATAGGTGTCCGCTTTTCTTATGAGGTGTGCAATGCGCTCCACCAAGTAATCAAAATTCTCCATTTTCATCCGAACATATCCAAAAAATTTATCCGGGTTTCGTCGAAGGTCCATGCAGAGTGTAGAATAGACCCCACGCGTCATTCTCTTGGCTGTGATGGGGTGGATCTACAAACGTTGTCTACGATGCCTGATGCGCTGCTGTCTCGCTCTCTCCTTCTCCAGAACAATCACCCTCAAACAATTCGCCTCCGCTATAAAATCCGCCAAATTCTTCAAAATATTTCCAATGACAACATCCATCTTCGCCAGTAACTTGCTCTTCTCTCCAACCTGCACTTTCTCCTCTACAACCTGTCAAAGAAGGGCTGTAGGAACACGCTATATATAGTTTTCCAGTAGCCAATCCCGTTCGGAAGGCCACAAGGGTCAATTTTAAAAACCGTAATCCGTCGAAAAACGGATAGAAAAACGGATGAACCGGATGAGACGGATCCGGTTTTGTCTGTCAAGAACAAGACGGATCCGGCAGAAAACCGGATCCGGCACATCAGGTTTTACAAAACATTTGCCGGATCCGGCATTCCGGCACGACGCCGGATCGCGCCTGACGCCGAAAACCTGATGTGTGAAAGTAGCCTTAGAGACTGACAGCAGCATCTAGAGGGTTAACAGCAGTGGTCAGAGCTGTAAGGGTACGTGCCCATGATCAAGAAATAGCTGTGCTTTGAACGCAGTGTATTTTCGCTGCGTCCAAAACACTGTGTTCAATCACGCAGTTAAATCCACATGTGTTCATTGAACAATGCAAATTTAACACATCCAATACATTCTATTAAATTGACATGCTGTGGTTCGTAAACCCCCACTGCGGGTGAGTTTACGCCGCGTCCGATAGAAGCACAGTGGGCATGGAATTTCTATAAATCCCATCCACTGTGCTTGTATTGTGAAACTGCATCCAAAACACTGCTATTCCTAATCGTGGGCATCTACCCTTAGACTCGAATGTGGATCGGCATCAGCTCCTGAGCCGCCTCCACACTCACCCTACCACTTTATGATGGTTATATCTGTAAAGGGGTGAACAAGCAGGAACACGGGATGCAGTGATGGTACGCAGGCAACAGAGCTATTGTTAACAGTATTTATTAACAAGGGAAATACTCCACGTGGGGTCTCCGTGAGTCTCTTCCAGTATTTGCAGTAGTTTGTCAAAGGTGCCTCGTGCCTGGGGGAGTTACAGCATGACGGAATTCTTTGCCTCTCCATCTAGGGCCATCACGGCAACTTCCGCCTCTAACGCAGGAGTCATGGTGTACATCCTCATTATCCCCCTGACCTGCTCAGTCCAGCTCCATAACAGAACATTACTCCTTGTTAACTTGGGGAGATTACTCAAAATTGTCCCCAGCGGGGAAACAGAGCAAGGGTTAACAGGATTTATTTACAAGGTAAATACTCCATGCAGGGAGGTGAAGAGTAAAACAGTATTAAAGGTACGGTACAATACAACGGTTCAGATATTAGCAAACGTATAAGAAAGTCCTAATACTGCAGCTCCTGCTGCGAACTCAATGGTGCCGGCAACGGCCTACGCAGTGTCCTCATTAATGGGGTCAAGCAGACAACAATACCTCCCGTCTTCTGGTGACAGTCTCTAGTACCTTCCACTGCCTCTAGGCCATATACTGTAGTTTCCTACAAAGGTAAGGGCCACGACTACTGTCTAAGCTCGATGAGACTCCTGCACCACTCTCCTCCCACCTCCTCACAGTGACGATTAAGCGTACCCAAAGTTGCTGACGGAAAAAGGGGTCATGATCTGATGTGTGCCCCATGTGGCTCCGAAGTTGTTTAATGGCACGGTCAGGATACAAGGGCCTGTCCTGTATTCGGTCACTAGTATGGGGCACGTGTGTAGTACTCACGGACGTGAATTGCCCTGCGTCTCGCTTACTGGAAGTCACCGGCACACACTGTTCGTCCTTCTCGCTGTCTGTCCCCGGCTTCTGGCGGCGGGAAATGACGGTCACTGGTCTGCGGCGCACTGGTACCTCCCGGACGAAGCACTTCTCTCTCTCCAACTGCAACATGACTGGCTCTGCACTGCCCTGCAGCGGCTCTGCACTGTTCTGCATCGAGCTTCTCTCCTGGCAGCAGTCATGCTCTAAACGGTCGGACCCTGCCGCAATGCAGGCACCCGGTGGGTGAAGGGGCAGCCGACCATGCCACTCACCGCGCTCCTGCACACTGCTCTGCTCTGGTGCAAAACTCCCCTGTATCACGCACTTTGCCCTCTTATCTGCTGGCTGCTGCACGCCCTTTTCCATAGTCTCCTCACACCTCCCTCGGTCAACAGGAAGGTGTCTTCCCCCCGGGCTTCCCTCACACTGCAGGGGAAGGTCCGCCTCCTCAAGGCTGTCCCCCGGGAACAGAGGATGCAGCCTCTTCAGTTCTGGACCCGGCATGCAGGTACCCGTGGTTCAGTCCATCCCCTTACACTCCTCCACTTCTTTAACTCGCCATTCCACAGGCGACAAGTCATCGTACTCCAAGATGGTTCTCTGAGGGCCGACAGCTGCCCACAATTTCTGCATCTGCTCCTGCCTCTCCTGCATTACGTGCTGCCAGTAAAGCTGGATAGGGTCACTCCGAACTTCAGGTAGAGTGGCAGGGAACAGGGGTCCTTCCAGGTCCCATGGATCAGCAATCTCTTCTGGGTCTACATCTGACAAGTCGAGAAACTCTACTCCATACTCCAGAGCTGACAAAGGTAATGTCTCAGAACCTTTTTCCTTTTCACGGTCTAACACTTTTGGCGGGGGTATCTCAGGGGCATCTTGCGACTCTTCCACTGGATCAGGGTCCTTTGAGCTGAAGGGGGCGGCAAGCTTTCCACTTCAGAGGATGAGAAAAGTGGCTCTTTCCTCTCATCCTCGGCAACTGTGGGAGTGGGTGTTTCTGGATTACTGGACCCTTGTAACTTTTCAGGTTGATCCTCATGGACAGAACCTTCGGATCCGGTTGTAGTTCTTCCAGACTCGCCTCCACGTGCCTGACCAACGCAGACATCTCACCGCGAACAGCCGACATCTTCTCCTTCTCTACTCGACGTCCGTCGTCGTGACTTTGTCTAACTCTGGATGTGGCCCCCCTCTTCTCGCTGTAACTTTTCTCCCAGGGGCGGCGTTCTCTCCAGTTAGCAGGTCCTTTGGAGGGATGAGTGTTTTTTCTCTGTCGTCTGTCTCTAGTAAGGCAACTTCTGGACAGTTGTCTCTTTCCTCCACACATCCAACACCCGCTTCTGGGCCTGTCTGTTGGGAGCCTCAGTCTGGATCGTCGGCCTCTGTGGAAGACGCGTCCCTTCTGCGAACAGTCTGTACTCCACGACCTGGAAACCAACTTTGGGGCAACTGCTGGGGCACTTCTTATGCTCTGCACCTCTCCTCCAACTTCCTTCTTCTTTTACTGCAAGTTACCCTGGGGTATGGTACGGGACTCCAAGGCAGCTGTAAGAGCTTCCTCCAGTTTGTCAAAATATTCCCATATCTTCTGCATCCCCTGACGTAACTCGAGGGACCATGTTGGCTCTTCCTCGTTTGGGCTGGGTACTCTGCAACACAGAACCATCCCTGTCAAGGCTGCAACCCCCTGTTCCTGCTCGCCTATGCGTGCCTCTGCCCCAATTTCCGCAAAAGTCATGCAAGTGTTAGCTCGCAGGCGCTAAAGCAAAGCCTGTCCAAGCTGTGCGTCTCTCAGGCCCATCACTAACTGGTCTCACAGCACTATGTCGTGGGATCCTTTGCCTATGCCATCTTTCCTAAGGATTGTAGTGTGTAGCTTCTGTAGCGCTTTCACGTACTGCATCACGGTCTCCCCCTCTCTTTGAATATGCCTAAATAAACGCGTGCGTAATTCTCCTATGTCCGTGGGGTCTCCATGAGTCTCTCCAAGTATTTGCAGTACTTTGTCAAAGGTGTCTCGCGCCTGGGGGGGTCACATCATGATGGAATTCTTTGCCTCTCCGTCTAGGGCCATCACGGCAACTTCCGCCTCTAACGCACAAGTCATGGGGTACATCCCCATCATCCCCCTGACCCGCTCAGTCCAGCTCAATAACAGAACGTTACTTCCTGTAAACTTAGGGAGATTACTCAAAATTGTCCCCAGCGGTATACTGGCCCTGGGAGCACCCCCAACCGCTTGGTCTGCCACCTTTGCGCCTGGAGACTGCATGCTAGCGACTACGCCAAAATGTAAAGGGGTGAACAAGCAGGAATGCGGGATGCAGTGACGGTACGCAGGGAACAGAGCAAGGGTTAACAGGATTTATTTACAGGGGAAATATTCCACGCAAGTAGGTGAAGAGTAAAACAGTATTAAAGGTACGGTACAATACAACAGTTCAAATGTTAGCAAACATATAAGGAAGTCCTAATACTGCAGCTCCTGCTGCGAGTTCCATGGTGCCAGCAACAGCCGACGCAGTGTCCTTATTAAAGGAGTCAAGCAGATAACAATACCCCTCGTCTTCTGGTGACAGTGGTCGGTCTCTGATACCTTCCACTGCCCTAGTCCATATACTGTAGTTTCCTACAAATGTAAGAGCCACGACTAGAGTTGAGCGAAACGGGTCGGTCAAATTCAAAAATCGGCGACTTTCGCTGAAGTCGGGTTTCATGAAATGAAACCCGACCATAGCGTGAGGTCGGCCACGAGGTCGGCGACCAGAGCACCAAAGTCGCGTTTCAAATGATGCTTCCAGCGCCCTTTTTCAGCCAATGATGGAGGACGCACACTGTGGGCAATGCGATGACATAGGCATCGGTCACCACCATCTTTGAGAAGGGCATGCAAGTGATTGGCTGGCTTTCTGTGGCGTCACAGGGGCTATAAAAGGGTGTGCACGCCGACCGCCAACTTACTTCTGCCGATCTTAACATTAGGGAGAGGTTGCTGCTGCTGATTCAGAATAAGGGAGAGCGTTAGGCAGGGAAGAAGAACCAAAAAACTGCATCTGCTGTTAGCGATTTCCACTTACAACACAACAGTTTGTGTGCAGTGACAGGGGAGGCTATATTTTTGTGCACCATCTCTGTTGGTTATTAGGCTGCCTTATAAGGCTCCCTGATAGCTGCATTGCTGTTTGCACACTGCTGTGCAAACTGCTTTTTTAAAAGCAAAAATACTTTTCTTCCTCTTTTCTGCACAGTTACCAAGCGTTCATTTTTCCACCCCTTTGTGTGCAGCAGTCCTGCTTATTAGGCTGCCTGCGTCCATACTTGGACTGAGAGCATCATTGTTAGCCTCCTGAAATCTCTAATGAGATCCAAATTCTCACCAATACTATATACACCCTCCACCTTGTCATACACCATCCAATTTAAGCCTGTTACATTGAGGTGTAATCTCTACTGGGCCTGAGACAATAGTTCAGCATCCTCAAATCTCTAGTGAGATTCAAATTCTCACCAATACTATATACACCCTCCACCTTGTCATACACCATCCAATTTCAACCTGTTACATTGAGGTGTAATCTCTACTGGCCCTGAGATACTAGTTCAGCGTCCTCAAATCTCTAGTGAGATTCAAATTCTCACCAATATTATATACACCTTCCACCTTGTCATACACCATCCTATTTCAGCCTGTTACATTGAGGTGTAATCTCTACTGGCCCTGAGATACTAGTTCAGCGTCCTCAAATCTCTAGTGAGATTCAAATTCTCACCAATACTATATTTACCCACCACCTTGTCATACACCATCCAATTTCAGCTTATTACATTGAGGTGTTATCTCTACTGGGCCTGAGACAATAGTTCAGCGTCCTCAAATCTCTAGTGAGATTCAAATTCTCACCAATACTATATACACCCTCCACCTTGTCATGCAACATCCAATTTCAGCCTGTTACATTGAGGTGTAATCTCTACTGGCCCTGAGATACTAGTTCAGCGTCCTCAAATCTCTAGTGAGATTCAAATTCTCACCAATACTATATTCACCCACCACCTTGTCATAGACCATCCAATTTCAGCCTGTTACATTGAGGTGTAATCTCTACTGGGCCTGAGACAATAGTTCAGCGTCCTCAAATCTCTAGTGAGATTCAAATTCTCACCAATACTATATACACCCTCCACCTTGTCATACACCATCCAATTTCAGCCTGTTACATTGAGGTGTAATTGGGTCACCCTCCCAGGGCTGTGGGGCACTCGGTACTGGGCCGGTATCAGCGGGATGTGTCACAGCAGCGGTGACCCGGTCCGTGGCCCTTGGCGCCCAAGTAATGGGGGAATTGAAATAGTGGAATGTAGTTAATTGGATGATAGTTCGTGACGCCACCTGTGGTGTTCTGCAAGGGAGATGTTAAGCCAACGCTGCATGCAGATCCACTGGGACTGATGGTATGGTGCAGCAAAGATGTAAAAGCTTAACACAGGTGAAGCTATAGTCCCAGGGCAGTGTAGATGTGGTTGGCACGGGGATGGAGCGGTGCCGGAAGAGTAGGAAGCAGACAAGACACAGCGGGGTGCAGTTTCTGTACCTTTACTTGACAAATGCAGTCCAGGGTCCTGATTACAGATGGTACCGGAGCAGGCTAGCCTGGAAGCAACGCAGAGATTCTCTCTCAGCAGATGGTCTGTGCAGTCTCCTTCCTAGCGCTTATTTGAGGGCTCTCCAGTACCGAGTTACGCTGAAGTTCCTTCTGACAGATGTTCCCAAGAACTTTCCTTGTACAGCAGACAGCTGTAGCCTGTTTCGGGGACTCCTTGCTCCTAAGTCATGGCTCACTATCAATGTGCTGTTGTGCCTTCAAGTCTTAGACAGGAGTAGTGCATTTACAGCCTCCTACTCCTCTCGTGTCCATACAACCGTGGAGACCAGGCTCCAGTTCATGTGCTCTCACTGGAGATGAGCCTGTTTCTCTCTGCTCAATCTCCGCGCTTCTCCACGTCTGCACACTTCACCCTCCTCACACTAACTAACTACTCCTTCCTCTTGGCCCTCAGAGAGCACTCCTCCCCCTCAATCCCGGTTCAGAGTCCCCCCTGCTGGCCTGGAGTGGAGCTGTGTTGCATGCATAGGTTAACTGCGAGAGAGACCCTTCATTGCCTCCAAGCCTGGCATTACCCTCCCTGGAGGAAGGCAAAGCCACTGTGGTGGTCATTCTCCTGGGGGGTGCCACATAATCTCTACTGGGCCTGAGATACTAGTTCAGCGTAATCAAATCTCTAGTGAGATTAAAATTCTTACCAATACTATATACACCCTCCACCTTGTCATACACCATCCAATTTCAGCCTGTTACATTGATGTGTAATCTCTACTGGCCCTGAGATACTAGTTCAGTGCCCTCAAATCTCTAGTGAGATTCAAATTCTCACCAATACTATATACACCCTCCACCTTGTTATACACCATCCAATTTCAGCCTGTTACATTGAGGTGTAATCTCTACTGGGCCTGAGACAATAGTTCAGTGTCCTCAAATCTATAGTGAGATTCAAATTCTCACCAATACTATATACACACTCCACCTTGTCATACACCATCCAATTTCAGCCTGTTACATTGAGGTGTAATCTCTACTGGTCCTGAGATACTAGTTCAGCGTCCTCAAATCTCTAGTGAGATTCAAATTCTCACCAATACTATATACACCTTCTCCCTTGTTTTACAGTACCATATAGCTGGTAGTATTTTGGGTACATTTTCACAAAAATGAGGAAGTATGGTGGAAGAGGCCGTGGAAGTGGGCGGGGATTGCCAGCTGGTCCTGATGGTGGTGGTGTTGGTGGTGCATCTGTTGGTTGTGGCAAAAGCACATTAGCACCTAAGGCAGGAAGTGTTGAGCCTGCATCATCGTCTGGCTCCACAAGGCCCCGAAGGCTCTCTTTTCTGGGAGTAGGTAAACCGCTTTTAAAGCATTAGCTTCAGGAACAAGTTTTGGCTTACATTGCTGACACAGCCTCCAGCTCTCTCACCTCCTCTTCTGAAGTTTCAAAAAATAAAAGCACTGAGTCGTCAGTGGAGGCTCATTGTCATGAACCACACCTTTCCTTGTGTCCTTCCCCCTACCAAAAGTGAAGGATGCGGCAGGCCACACTACAGATTACTCCATGGAGCTCTTTTCACATACCATGCCTGGGTTAGCAAGTCAAATCGTGAATTCCCCAGTCCAAGATCAATCTGACATGGAGTGCACTGATGCACAGCCACTGTTAGATTTTTCTGCTGGTACATTCACTCAGAGCTCTACATTGTCCTCGCAGTGTACTGAGGCAGAATCAGACCCTGATGAAAATCAGGTGCCCCTTCCCGCATACTATACCACCTTACACGGTGACACAGAGGAAGGTGCACATGAAATTGAAGAGGAGGTGATGGATGACCCAGTTGTTGACCCAGATTGGCATCCTTTGGGGGAAGAGGGTGCCGCTGCCAATAGCACAGAAGAGGAGGAGGAGGATCCGCAGCAAGCAACGACATCACAACAGCTGTTATCTGGCAGGACCGTAGCAGTCCAAAAACATGTTACAAAAGCCAAAAGAGTTGCAGGACAGCTTGGTCAGAAGGTCAAATTAGCACAGCGTGCAAGGCCTCAAAATGTCTTCCATAGTAGGAAGAGTGCAGTGTGGCACTTTTTTGAACAAAATCCTAATGATCAGGCAAAAGTTATCTGTAAGAAGTGCGCAAAAACCTTTAGCCGAGGGAAAAATCTGAGAAATTTGAATACCAGTTGCATGCTTAGACATTTAACCACCATGCACTTGCAAGCGTGGACGGACTACCAAACCTCACGCACCACATGTGCACCTGCTCCGAAAGAAGGTAGTCAGCAACGCTGCAATGCTTCCCCCACTGAAAGCCCACCGGTTAGCACACCACCAGCAGCAAATGTCGAGGTGTCATCGCAAGGGCAAAGCAGTCATGGAATCACAATGTTATTTCTACGAAAGACTGAATCTAGGCCATCAGCAACACCATCACCATCACCAACCCTCTCTTTCCGCCATGTCCACTGCTAGTTCCACCATATGCAGCTCTCAAGTCCAGCTCACCCTACCAGAGACTCTGAGTAGGACAAGAAAGTACTCATCCTCTCATCCGCGTACACTGGCTTTGAACGCCCACACTGCCAAACTAATCTCATTAGAGATGATGCCCTACCGTTTGGTTGAGTTGAAAGCAAAGCTTTCCGCGAGCTCATGGCCCACACAGTACCACGCTATGACCTACCCAGTCGGCACTTCTTTTCGCGAAAAGCCATCCCAGCCCTCCACGTGCATGTGAAAGACCGCATTGTCCATGCACTCAAGCAATCAGTGAGTGGAAAGGTGCACCTCACAACAGATGCATGGTCCAGTAGGCATGGCCAGGGCCATTACATGTCCATCACTGCGTACTGGGTTAATGTGGTGGATGCAGGGTCCACAGGGGACAGCGGCGGTGGGACAGTGCTGCCTAGCCCACAGTATAGGAAACAGTTGGCTGAAGGCGTTCGACCCTCCTCCTCTTCCTCTTCCAGAAGCGAAAGCTCGTCCACAGAGCGCAGTCGCACGAGCACTCCATCCGCAGCTGCCAGTGATGCACACGAGGTGTCCCACTATCGAACAGCTAGCGGTAAGCATCAGCAGGCTGTGTTGAAGATGATGTGTGTGGGCGACAACAGACACCGCGGAAGTACTGGCAGACTACTTGCAGCGACAAACTGAGTCATGGTTGGGCAGTCTACATCTTGAGGTAGGCAAGGTAGTTAGTGATAACGGCCGGAATTTTATGGCCGCCATAGCCCTTTCAAAACTCAGACACATACCTTGCCTGGCTCACACCTTGAACCTGGTGGTGCAGTGCTTCCTCAATAATTATCCGGAGTTAACACCCCTGCTCCATAAGGTGCGAAGACTGCTTGCACATCCGCCGGTCGCCCGTACACTCCAGTCATATGCAGAAGCTGCAGCGATTGCTCCACCTTCCCAAGCACCGCCTAATTATCGACGTTGCAACAAGGTGGAACTCCATCCTGCACATGGTTCAAAGGCTGTGCGAACAGAGGCAGGCTGTAATGCTTTTGTGGGAGGATACACGGGCAGGCAGCTTGAGGGCAGACATTGAGTTGTCGGGTGTGCAGTGGTCGAAGCTGAAAAAGTCCTTCACTGTTTTGAGGAATGCACACGGCAGGTAAGCGCAGACGACACCATCATAAGCATGAGCATCCCACTTATGCATCTGCTCATGCAAACTTTGACGCACACTAAGGAGCAGGCATCTGCAGCCGAGGAAGAAGAGGAGGAGGGAAGCCTTGATGACAGTCAGCCATTGTCTGCTCAGGGAAGTCTCGTGGACGAGGTGGAGGAAGAAGAGGAAGAAGAAGAGGATGATGGGGATGATTATTTTGGGGAGGAGGATGCTTCTTACGGGGCAAGAAAAAATGTTGGCGTGGCAAGGTCAGGTACAGCGTTTGTGCGTGACAGGAGGGATGTTGATTTGCCAGAAAGTGCTCCTCCACCCAGCACTCGCAGTGCATGATTGACACCTGGAACATTGGCCCACATGTCTGATTATGCCTTGCAGATCCTAAAAAGGGACCCTCGCATTGCCAAAATGATGAACGATGACGACTACTGGTTGGCCAGCATCCTGGATCCACGCTATAAAGGCTAATTCCAAAACATCATGCCACAGGAGAACCTAGAGCTAATATTGGCTAACAAACAAGCAACTCTGGTAAACTGTTTGTTTGAGGCATTCCCAGCACACAGCGGCGGTGATGTTTCTCCCACGAGCCATAGGGGGCAACATGGAAGAGGTGTTTGTGGTGCACACAGCCAAAATGGCGTTGGACACAGGGGTTTCATGACCATGTTGTGGATGGATTTTTCAAGTACCACTCACACGACTGGTAATACTGCATCGATTGAAAGTGACAGGAGACAGCAGTTGTCAACTATGGTAACAAACTACTCCCATATCGATGTTCTCCCTCACCGGTCATTCCCCTTTGACTATTGGGCCAGTAAACTTGACACCTGGCCTGAATTGGCACAATATGCCTTACAGGAGCTTGCTTGCCCTGCTGCTAGTGTGTTATCTGAAAGAGTCTTCAGTGTTGCTGGATCAATCCTGACAAAAAAAAGGACCCATCTGTCGACCCAAAATGTTGATGATCTAACCTTCTTTAAAATGAACCATGCATGGGTTTCAAAGAATTTTGTCCCACCCTCCCCTGCTGACACGCAGGTTGCCAGAAAAATGGCTCGCTTTTGTCCTCCTCTTCCGCGGACTTCTCCAATTACTCCATTTGCAGCTGCTGAATGTCCAACATCAACATATGCCATTTTTTCCTCCTCCCTAACTGGGCTGCCTCCCCCCACAAGGCCGGGGTCACCACCTGGCGCACGCACCCGTGCGAGTGCCCTTGCCTTGGACAGGTGGGTGGGCCCACTATTGGGCAACGGCACTGGCACAGGGTCCCTCATAGTACAATCAAGTGTCTCTGACGGTGGGGGTGCACACCCGCCGTCAGACACACCGGCGTACTATGAGGGGCCCTGTGCCAGTGCCGTCGCCAATGGGTAGGCCCCCCCTGCTTGCTCAGGATCACAGCACTTGCAAAGTTGAAATACTTACCTCTCCCTGTTCCACCGCCGTGACGTGTTTCCTGACAGTGACATTCTGGTCAGAGAGCACGATGACATCACGTCTGTACGCCCTCTGTCTGAACAGTCCAAGTGCAGCGAGATGGAAGATGGGGACAACGAGGAGTCCAAACTAGTACAGGGATTCCCTAGTGAGGAGACTTATTTATTTTTTTTCAATGTTGGGACAGCAATTTTTGGGGAGCACTATACTCTGGAGAATGAAAAATGAGGCCCACCATACACTGGAGCATTCCAAAGGTGGACATCAGACACTGGAGCAGTACTTACAGGGCCCATTATACACTGGAGCTTTAGAAATGGGGCCCATTATATATGGAGCATTATTTGGGCCCATAAGACAGTGGAGCTTCATCCATGGGGACCATCATATACTCTAGCATTATGTGGAGATCATCATATACTGTTTCAAACATTATACGGGACCAATGATTCTGTATGGAGAAATATATGGGCCTCATTACTCTGTATAGTGCACTATGCGGTGGCCATAATACTGTATGGAGTAATACACTGTCCGTTTTTGGAGCTATTGGAGAATTTAAAATGGATATCAGTCATGAGATGTAAGAAGTGAAGTATTTTTCATTGTACTATACCGCTATTTCTCTGCCATATCATAGGATCATGAATTGTGGCATGTGTTAAAGGAGCCCAGTGACACTCTTTGGCCCAGGGCCCACGAAAATCTGGAGCCAGCCCTACCCCCCCACAACTTTAGCCAAATAACCCCCAGTTTTCAATGTCTAACTATTATTATAAAGTAAATCAAGGTTGACAAGCTTAAGTAATAAGAATTGATGTTTTTGGCATTAAAATGGGCACTGTAGGTGTGTTTCCTGTCCTCCACTCCCTGCCGACCTTGGTTCCCCATTGATTTGCATTGGGTTTCGTGTTTCAGTCGGCCTTCGACTTTTCATGATAATCGGCCGATTGCGTTCGACCTGATTTTTGAGAAAGTCGGGTTTCATGAAACCCAACTCGACCCGACAAAAGGCAAAAGTCGCTCATCTCTAGTCACGATTACTGTCTAAGCTCAATGAGACTCCTGCACCACTCTCCTCCCACCTCCCTCGGTCAACAGGAAGGTGTCTTCCCCCTGGGCTTTCCTCAGGCTGCAGGGGAAGGTCTGCCTCCTCAAGGCTGTCCCCCGGGAACAGAGGATGCAGCATCTTCAGTTCCTTACCCGACATGCAGATACCCGCGGTTCGGTCCATCCCCTTACATATCCATCATAGGACATTAACAAAATAATGTGCAAAAAGATGAGAGTCACTGTGTCTTTTCAGAGCAATTAGAGGCTTTGGAATACATTTGAATCTTCATCAGTCAATTTGGCATGAATCAAATTTCCTGGTCAAATTCTGGTGAATTTAAATTAAAAAAAAATATGCTCATCTCTTGCAGGTGAAAAATAGTGTTAATTAATGGCCTTTTAATGGCATAAAGGGCTTCATAGCGAATGGGAAGATTCCTGTTTCCTCTAAGGTCACGTTCAGATGTTCAGTATTTTACATTAGTATTTGTAAGCCAAAACCAGTAGTGGGTGAAAAATGCAGAATTGTTGCACATGCTTCCATTATACTTGTTGTCATGCAATGCCTTGAGGTTGTGGGTGCTAGCGAGGTACTTAGAACTAGGGGCGCCCTTGTCTATCCATGTCCCCTGGATTACTCCTGAAGGTGTAGATGCCAGGTTCACGTCCCTTGCTATGCTCCTATATCAACCCTTATCTGTTCCCTCCTGCACCCAGGGAGGTGGTAAGCTGATATGTGTAGGATAATACAAGGGAAGACGGATAGGGATAAATTAAAATAACAATCATACAAAATGAACACACCAAACAACAAAGTGGAACACAAGGGACTAAAAGGAAGGAGAAACCAAATAAGTGAGAATGAGGAAGTACACACAAATAAAAAAAAACTGAAAGCAACAATCTCCTGAACAATTCTGCAAATGCCAACTCCAACCATGAATTACACTTTCGACTCCAAACCAGGCAGTAAAAACTAACAAAGACAATTCTGAAGTGCCAGAGGCAAGTATATATAGCAGAGGGGAGTGGCAAACACTGAATAGCTGAGACAATCCAGGTAGGAAAGCTCCAGGAGCTTTAACTGAACAGATTAACCCTTGCACTGCTAGCAAGGAAAAAACCTGGACTGTATAATAAGATGGTGTGTGGTGCCAGCGTTCCTGCACACCTCTCTCCTCCTCCGGCAAGGACATCGATTCACTCACTGCCGCGGCCCTCTTTCTGCACTTCCTCCTTTACCTGCTCCAGCTGCTGCCTGGGATCTGCGCATGGTAATCAGATCCACGGGGACTGTGCTGAGGGCATGCGTGCATGCTCCATTCTTCTTAAAGGGACCATCTCAGAGTGTCTCCAGCCAATTGCTGGGAGACACTTGCTATTTAAGACACCTCCACCTGAATGTAGGTGCTGGAGCAATGTGTAAAGTTAACCCCTTGCACACTTGCTTGTTGTCAGGTCCCCAGTATCCGTCAGTCAGTCTACCTGTCCAGTTTCTGTCTGCCTGTACTTGCCTTGTCTATCTGTATTTCAGCTGTACCAGCTTGCACCCACCAGTGCTTATCTGTATACCAGCCGAACATGTCTGCACCTGCCACTGCTTATTGGTTTACCAGCCAAACCAGCCTGCACCTGCCAATGCCTCTGTATATTAGCCAGACCAGCCTGCACCTGCCAGTGCTTATCTGTATACCATCCAAAGCAGCATGCATCTGCCAGTGTCTATCTGTATGCAAGCCGAACCAGCCTGCATCTGTCATTGCTTATATATATACTAGCCTTACCAGCCCGCACCTGCCAGTACCTATCTGTATAACAGCTGTACCCGTCAGAATCTCTGGTTCCAGTGTTCCTGCCATGCTTGCCTGTATCAGCTGTACTCTCCTACCAGGATGTTCCAGCCACCTGTCCCTTGGGGGTCAGCTGCCATGTGTCCGAGGTCTGTCCTGGATTAGCACATGGTGTTCAAGCCAAGCCTAACCCCACCATTAGGGGCTTTAGTGAAGAGTCAGCTGCTCACCTAGTCACACCCCTCTAGCTCTCCTCGGACCACATTGGTTCCACCATTCCTGTGACATGGTGAAGTACTTCTAAACAGTGCAGGAGTTTGTAAAACCAGACTCTGTCACTTTCTGGCCCCTCTGTCGCAGTATCCCTGTGACAGTACACTCCCTTCTAAGAGGGACCTCCGGAACCTCAGGGCCAGGTTTATCTGGGTGTGAGGCCTGAAAAGACCAGACCAACATGCTTGCATGAATGTCAGATATTGGTACCCACATTCTCACTGATCATAACCCTTCCAGTGTACCAGATGCTGAAGAGACCGTAAAACCAAGCGATAATTGATAAACTTAGCTATTTGAAAGTCCAGATTCCCATTAACAGTAGCTGGGGAAGGTTGTGGTAGGGATGGTTCAGGGGAAGCAATGTATTTTTTGGGTAGAGATTGGGCGAAATGCTACTGGATTGATGACGGCCACAACGTTATATAGACCGATGAACCTGAGTCTCAATTTCCAACGAGGAAACTTCAACTTAATGTTCTTTGAGGGCAACCACACCAAATTACCAACAAATGTCTTCGATCAGCCACACTCATATTTGGACCTCATCTTCTTCGAATTTTCAAGAACTTGCTACACTGATGCAATAAATGAAAAACAATCCTCCTCAGGAACTCCTGTAGAACGATTCCTATTTAAGGAGCAGAATTGAGGATGAAATGCCCTGAAGAACCGGGATTTGCCAGTAGATTTATGACAACAGTTACGCACAGCAAATTCAACTAGAAGTAAGAAACCCAATCCTCCTGAAAATGAAAGATGGATCCCAAAACGAGCGCAAAATGCTTTCCGAAATCTGGAAACAAATTTCACCCCTCGGTCGAAAACAATATAAGAAGAAATCCCATGTAGCTTCCAATTTCTTTGATAAAAGTTTGTGCCAAAGTTTTGCCATTAGGTAAAGTGGGTAGCGCAATGAAATGAGACATCTTGCTGAGTTTGTTCAACACCAGTAATACAACAGTACTACCTGCTGACAAGGATAGGTCAATGATGAAATCTACCAGCAAATGAGTCCAAAGTCTACAGGAAATCGAAAAAAGGTTCAAGAGCCCAAGACAGACAGTTATGTGGGTCTTTGAATGTGCAAAAATACTGCAGACAGCAACATACTCCCAAACATCCTGGTGCACCCCAGACCATCAAAAATGACGAGTAAGAAGATCTGTGGTGGTTTTACTACCAGGATGTCTGGCCTCTGAATCATGATGTTCACTTAAAATTTTAAGATGGAGATTCACAGGAACAAACAGTATACCTGAAGGACAGACAGCAGGGGCATCCCCTGAAACCCTACAAACTCACTCTCTAGAACAGAACATGCAAAAATTGGTGGAGGATCAGTAGTAACCCAGAAAAGGGCTCTCCTGAACTGAGAACATACATTTCTTTGGTTTGACAAATAATTTATTGTCTCTGAGTATCTGTAAGACCTGCCTGACATGTACCGGATGTGACTTGAGGTCAGGCGAATTAATCAATATGTCATCAAGATAGGCCACCACAAATCTACCTGCCAGGTGACAAAAAATGTACTTTACAAAGTGCTGAAAGACAGCTTGTTCATTAGTCAACCCAAATGGCTTCAAAAGGTTTTCATAGTGTCCCTCAGGCATATTGAAGGCTGTCCACTAATCCCCCTCCTTAATTCAAGGGCGATTATATGCCCCCCTCAGGTCCAGTTTAGAAAACCATTTTGCTCTGACCATCTGGTTAAAGAGGTTCAGAATGTAGAGGGAGAGGATATGGATTCCGATCCGTGATCTGATTTAGTTTGCGGAAATCTAGGCAGAGTTGTAACCTCCCATCTTTTTTCTTAACAAAGAAAACACCTGCTGCAATGAGAGATGAAGAAGGTCTGATATGACACTTTGCCAGACTTTCAGCAATATAGTCCTTCATGGCCTGCCTCTCAGGACAGGAGATATTATATAACCTGCTCTTAGGCAGCTTGGTCCCAGCAATAAGATTAACGGAGCAATCATAAGGACGATGAAGAGGGAGTTCTTGACACCCCTGTTCCAAAAACAAATCCCCAAAGTCCAACAGGTATTCTGGCAGAGACCGGGTGTCCACCCTGGCTAACCAGATGCCCAAGCAGTGTCCTTGACAGTACTCAATCCACCTTACCACCTACTGTGTCTGGCAGTCCGCTACGGGATTGCGCGGTGTGAGCCAAAGTAGTCCACGTACTACAAGCGAGGGCTAGCCCTCTAGCACTTAATTGATTAATTCTGAGCGCATGACCCTCTACCTGCAGATGTATCACTCGAATAACCTGAGTAAAATATCCCTGGCTCAAGGGTGCAGTCAATGGCGATTATGGGTATAGATCTAGGCAGTTTATGTGGCTTGAGACCCTGGTCTTGGACGAACCTGACATCAATCAGATTGAACCCTGCTCCCCCATTGTCTAGAAAAACTGAAATAACCACCTTACTTTTGCCAAAATGGAACTAGGCCGGTAAAAAAATTGTGATCTACCCACAAAGGAAATATGTACACCCGAGTTGCGAAACTCCCTGCGACCCGGGCTCCTTAGTTTTCTGGTGGCTGTTTGTGGTTATTTATGGAAGGACAACTACCCACAAAATGACCTTTCCCAAAACAATATACACACTCTCGCTTTATGTCGAACTGCATGGGGACCAATAAAACAAGTCCCCCCCAACAGCATGGGCTCCAAGCGCTGGGTCTCTCTGACCTTTCCAGCGCCTGCGAACTGCAGTACTTTACTCTGCCCACAACAGGGCAGAGAAGTACGCCTGCACAGGAGCGTGATGCCGGGGAGGAATGAAGCAACCAGGAGGGCTGCATCCTAAGAGGATGGGAGGTGCCGGACCCGGACCTGTGACACCCATCGGACCGGACTGCACTGGAGCGCCCCCCAGGGGAATATAATAAAACATATTTTTCTTATCTTGCAGGTCGGATCGGAGGGCATATCTACAGCATTACAGAATGCTGTAGATAAGCCCTGAAAGGCAGTGGCCACATCTTATAGCGGCCAAAACAGCTGACAGGTTCACTTTAAAAGAGTATTCTAAAGTTGTCTCTTGAGCTGCTCATAGTTCTGAAGTCTCCTTACTTCCTAGCTTCTGGAGATGTGGGTACTCCTCCTTAAGTGACAGTTCTGGACAGTTTCCTTCAGCTACTGTCATTGTTCAGATTTCTACACTGTTATCACTATATTTACAAATACCAATAACAGAGTCTTTACGCATGCACATGGCTCAAGAAAGTACAAGCTGATAGGGAGTATAGGGGGGCAGCTAACTGCTTTATTGAAATCAATGCCCTGAGAGCTGACTGGTATCTTAGAAATTAACTCCTCTCCAGGAAAGTAACTACTGCACATACTTTACCCTAGCTCTGATGGTTGATCCTTTTGAAAACACGCTGTACGTTATGTAAGATAAAAATTCTCACAGAAGGAAAGTAGATAGAAAAAGCAAGTCAGTTCCAAACTTGCTTTTTTCATGCTTTCTAACTAAAGCAATTGAATAAAGTGAGAATTCCGCTTTAAGTTGCACATTTTACACATACTTCACTCTCCTACAAAGCTGTCACATCCTGGCAATGAAGGGGGAGATATGGTAAACTGTGCAGAGCCTTTCAGCAAAATTCTTCATCCTTTTTTTTTCTGTCTTTTGTGACAGAGTTAATGCCTAGATAAAGTTATAATAGCCAAGATATCAATCTACTATTTGAAAAAAAACAAAACAGGCAGATGAGCAAGAGGAAGGCTTGGACGTCCAAACATCATGATCCTGTGCCCCCTTTATATGTCTACCTGTGTGCACCTGCCTCTCTTGCCTTACCAGTTATACCCGTCGTAGTAGAAGTTCTGTGGTCTGAAAATCTAGCAACTTCTAAATTGAAGGTTGCACATCACTAGCAACTTGAGGTCAAATTTAATAAATGTGATATTTTCAGTAAACCAAGTTACTACATTAGGACATTCAGAAATGCAATCCAGAATTGGTTCATGAAAAATCTTTATTACGTCTTATCATATATTATTGAAGCACATATTAAATAGCGACAGTTCATTTGCCTCCCTGTCATTCATACCAAGATTTTGTGTCATTTTTTTAGGCAAGGCGGTAGACCCATCCAGCACATTACCTGTTTCCTGGGAAACCAGGTAAACCCAAGCGTTGGCAGTGTTTCAGCTGACATTCACAAGATGCATCAGAACGTAGGGAGAAAAATCCAATATTCTCTCTTGCCACACCAAACAGCGAATGACTGCAAAGAAGCTGTAGAGCGGATCTGAGAAATAGTTTCATAGTAAAGTCAATATTTTCCAAACAAACAGATAGTTGGTGGCAAATACGCTTAGTTCTGTGCCCGATTGCAAATTATTCGACTCAGACATAGCAGAACCCATAGTCCTTGTTCTTAGTAGACATTTGAAGTCAACCTCCACTTTATGGGGCTTTTTTTCAACATGTGAAAGAATGTAAGAAAACAAAATTTGCAATATAAATGTAATATATAGATATTGACAAAAACCTGTGCTTTTTGTTGTCAGTCCTATTCACTCCTGTTAGACCAGTGGCCTGATTGAAGAAAAATTATGGTACACAGGTTTGTAACCTTGTTATGCGCAATGATGTAATCTTAGCTCTAAATATGTAATATCACTCCTATAGATGTTTATTGATGCTGCACAGTGACACTTTAGGCATGCAATTCCTGTATAAATTCATGTTTCAAGGTTCTTTAAAAATCAGAGCAGAAGTTCCAGGACATATTTTTTACACCCCAAGCAAATGTAAATATATTTACCAACATCTCTGTTTGGGACACCCACTTATGGGAAGGGTTCACCTACATCTCATCATTTTTCAGGACTTGCCCACGTTTGCCGGAATATAAACAAAAATTCAGGACAAAGACACTGTCGGGAACTATGCATCTAGACCAGACCTGGGCAAAGTGCGGACCGAGATAGCAATGGAGCTGGCAAGCAGAGGGCCACGGGCCGCACCGTGCCCGCCTGCTCACTGACTTCATAGGCGCTGATTGCATTGGTGGTAGAGGGGCCTCCATTTACTACCTCTACCAATCAGCGTGTGAAACAGCTGACACGATGATGTCATTTCATCGCGTCAGCCGTGTATTGTGGAGAGTCAGCGCACCGGAGACAGGAACAGAAGCAGAGCGCCAGGGAACGCGACTGAGGTATGTGGTGTTCTTGTTTCTTTCTTCATATGTATGGGATGTTTGGGTGGACATGGGGTGACATGCTGCACATAGAGATGCTATGGGGGTGTCATGTTGCACATGGGGAGGCTATGGGGGTATGATGCTGCACATGGGGAGGCTATGGGGGTGTAATGCTGCACATGGGGAGGCTATTTGGGGTCATGTTGTGCATGGGGTGACTATTGGGGGGTCATGCTGTGCATGGGGAGGCTATTGGGGTGTCATGCGGTGCATTGGGTTGGCTATTGGGGTGTCATGCTGTGCATGGGGAGGCTTTTGGGGTGACCTACTGCACATAGGGATGTTAAGTGGGCATCATGCTGCACGTAGGGATGGTATGGGGGTGTCATGCTGCACATCGGGATGCTATTGAGGTGTCATGCTGCACATGGGGAGCCTGCTGGTGTGTCATGCTGTGCATGAGGAGGCTATTGGGATGTCATGCTGCACATAGGGATGCGAAAGGGGCGTCATGCTACACATAGGGATGCTATGGGGGTGACATGCTGTACATGGGGATGCTATGGGGGTGACATGCTGCACATAGGGATGCTATGGGGGTGACATACTGCACATGGGGATGCTATAGGGGCATCATGCTACACATAGGGATGCTATGGGGTGACATGCTGCACATAGGGATGCTATGGGGGTGACATGCTGCACATAGGGATGCTATGGGGTGACATGCTGCACATAGGGAAGCTATGGTGGTGACATACTGCAAATGGGGATGCAATGGGGGTGACATGCTGCACAAGTGGAGGCTATGGGGGCATAATGCTGCACATAAGGATGCTATGGGGTGTCATGCTGCACATGGGGAGGCTATGGGGTGTCATGCTGGACATGGGTAGGCTATTGGGGTGTCATGCTGGACATGGGCAAACTATTGGGCTGTCATACTACGCCTGGGGAGACTTTTGGGGTGTCATGCCATGAATGGGGAGGCTATGGGGCTGACAAACTGCACATGAGGAGGCTATGGGGACCTTACGCTGCACATAGGGATGCTATTGGGGTGTCATGCTGCAGATAGGGATGTTAAGTGGGCGTTATGCTGCACAGAGGGATGCTTTGGGCGTGACATGCTTCACATGGGAATGTTATGGAGGTGACATGCTGCACATAGGGATGTTATGGGGTGACATGCTGCACATGAGGAGGCTATCAGGGCCTTTTGCAGTATATGGGGAGGCTGTGGGAGCCTCATGCAGTATATAGGGAGACTATGTGGGGCTCATGCAGTATATAGGGAGACTATGTGGGGCTCATGCAGTATATAGGGAGACTATGTGGGGCTCATGCAGAATATGGAGAGGCCGTGTGGGGCTCATGTAGTATATATAGGGAGGCTGTGTGGGGCCTTATTCAGTATATGGGGAGGCTGTGTGGGGCTTATGCAGCATATGGGGGAGGCTGTTTGGGGCTCTTGCAGCATATGGGGGATGCTATGTGGGGCTCATGCCACCTATAGGACAGGCTGTGTGGGACTCGTGCTGCCTATGGGGGAGGGTATGTGGGGCTCATGCTACCTATGAGGGAGGCTGTGTATGGCTCATGCCGCTTCTGGGGGAAGCTGTGTGGGGCTCATGCAACCTATGGGGTAGGCTGTGGAGCAGCTCATCCCACCTATGGAGGAGGTTGTGTGGGGGCTCATACCTCCAATATGAAAGGCTGTGTGGAGTCTCATGCCACCTATGGGGGTTATGGGGGTGCTCATATGATATACAAGGGGCAGTGGGGGGCTCATATGATATACAAGGAGCTGTCGGGGGCTCATGCGATATACAAGGAGCTGTGGGGGGCTCATACAATATATAGGGGATGTCAGCATACTTAATTCTGCTCAATATTAAGTGATACAATTAATATTGTTTTAATGATCAATAATATAATAATTATAATATATCAATGTTAATATTGAGTAGAGTTAATTTCAGCCTAATGGTTCGGCCCTCTACAACAGTCACGGTCTCTCGGGAAAATTAATTGCCCTCTCCTGAACTAGACACAACATAAAGCATTAGATATTAATTTATGATTGAATTTAGAATTGCGGGGATTAGGACTTAGGGGTAGATTTTTAGCTTGTGCAATTTTTGTATCCCAGAGAGGAGAAGGAACCCGCACAACTAGAAATGGGCCCTAGGCATTGAACTTTGAACTACATAATGTATATAGCCCTAGAAAGTAAACTAAAAAGTGCACTTCTGGTTGAATGTAGAGGGACTTAGAGATGCTAGTGGGGCTTTAGCGTCATTAGAGGGTCAGAGCTTTCGAAATTGAACATGTTATTAAAGTGCCCTGGAAGTCATATACATTTCTAACAGTGTGAATTACTTGATTATGATGTGGGTTGTGCATTGAAAATTATGTCCATGATTATGCTTGTCTGATGTATATGTGTGTCCTGTACTTCTGTGACGTGTGCTGTGATTGTGTGGCAAATGAGTATGAATGAACTCATGGAGATCAACATCCAACACTGCGGAGACACCATCACATGTTTCTGAATGCAGTGATTCTAGAGCAATGCCCCCATCCCTTATGGGAAATATGTAGAAACATGCAAAACACAAGCCGCGGAGACACCATCACATGTTTCTCAACGCAAGCAATGACTAGCCAGGTCTTTCCCCGGGAAGGAACAACCACGGGAAGGGCAGTCTCCAATGAAGGAAACCACCTATGCCAAAACATGGTATCCATCCACAGACAGCTGTTTCGGGGTATTGCCCCTCATCAGTGTGGTATGCGTGATGAGTGCTCTGGACTTGTGTGACTTGTCTGATGTGTGTGCTGTTCTTGTGTGATATGTTTGATTTGTGCCTTATGCTGTGTGCTGTGAAGTGTTTGATGTATGTGCTGGGTTTGTGTGACTTGTTTGATGTGGGCGATGTGCATGTGTAACATGTCTGATGAGTGCCCTTTGCTTGTGCGAAGCATATAGTGTACTTGTGTTATGCGTGTCCTGTGCTTATGTGATAAAGTGCAGGAGCTGAGTATGTCACCACGAACAGATGGACCAACAGTTAAGGGGAGATTTATTTACAGAGGATAACACTGACATAACAACAGTGCAAATATGAATATTATGAGAACGAGTTATAGAAGCAGACAAAAAGGCATCAACAGTATTAAACAGTATTAGAAGTTTTCAGTCTGAAGGGGTCTTGACTGAAGGGTCACTCTTCTCCCACGTTGGCCCCGAATCACCAGCAGTGCTTGTCGTCTGTAGTTCTCTGTATCCTGTGTCTTTAACAATGTTCAACCGAGATATGAGGGGTTACTGCGGGAGCCAGAGGGGTATGAGGTAAACGAGATCCCCTCTGCTCCGAGTCCTTCTCTCCAACTCTGGAGCGATGCTCTCTCACTGGAGTCAGGGGCTCTGCACTTGCACCAAGGTTACCGAAACTTCGTATGTGGGACAGTCTCTCTAAACAGGTCATAGTTCAGTCGATGGGTGCAGTCTCTTTGCAGGGGACAGTCTTATCACAGGGCGCAGTCTCTTAGCAGGGGACAGTCTTATCAAAGAGCAGAGCGCAGTCTATTGGCAGGGCACAGTTTTATCACAGGGGTGAGAGCGCAACTTTGCTGACACTGCAGTACCCGGCTTCACGTACTCACGGTCTGCAGTCTTTGTGTTCGGTGCCTCGGTCTCTGACTATTGAAGGGAGATCTATCTCTCTCCCTGTCTGTGTCAGCGTCCTCCCCTGTCTGCTGCCTAGGCTGCTCTGAGGAAATTGAGTGCACTAGTCCCACTCTCTGCTCTCTTCCTGTTCCCAGCTCCTTTACTGTCCCCCGGCGAACCTGCTGTCTTGCTCAATGGTTCCGGGCATGGAGCAGAGGAGGGAACCTTCCCCCAGCTCTTCCTGCGCTTCACCCCCTTACATTACACCTCTCTTTTAGCTTGCCATTCCACGGGCGAGAGTTCCTTGAGCTCCTGTTGGCAATCTTCCAGCCCTTGCACAATTTATTGCCAGAATTCATCCTGGTTGTAGCGTATGGGGGGTACACCAGCCGCTGAACATTCAGAGTATCTCAGATCAGTAGAGGCTGTGGAGTCAGTCACTGGAGGAGCGGGTGTGGGAGGAACAGCCCCTGTCGAGTGTCCAGGCCCGAACCAGGGGAGCCATCATCTAGGGGGGACAGAGTTCGGGGACGGACCGTTGTGACAGACTGATGAGCTGGGGGAGGGACCAGTATAAAGGAGGCGGGGAATTCCTGGGACGATGAGTCAGCAGACTGGGACAGAAGCAGCAGGAGACCATGGGAGCGACTGAGAGCGAGAGCGACTTACCAGTGCCAGGGGAGAAGCTCACTGAGGACATCAGAGGGACAGTGCCGGGACGACCATCCAAGACCCGTTGCTGCCTTACCTCAGCCCACGGCCGTTGCCGCCTCAGCTCAGCCCGCGGCCGCGGCCTGCCCGCGGTCGCTCGTGGCCGCTGCCGCCTCGCCCCAGCTCACGGCTGCAGCCTGTCTCCTGCTACCCGCAGCCGCCCTGCTCTCACCCGTGGCCGCAGCAAGTCCAATGCCATTGGCGGCCACCACTGTCCCGCTCCGGTCCACGGCAAGGGGCGGGCCTTTGCTCACCGTGGAGTCCCCGTCGCAGCTGCTAGTTGCACAGGTGGCTTATCACCCCCCACCCCGCATCGCCGCCGCTTTCCCCAGTCCAGGGGCTGTGGCCCATCCGTCCAAGGACTCCGCCAGGGCCTGTGGGGCTCCAGTGTCATCAGCACACCGGAGCGCGCGAAGACTTCGTCAACGCCTCAGCAACTGGGCCCAGCGACTACTACGCCGAAAGACCACCATCCCGAATGGCGAGGGACGTCTGGATGGCTAAGTTGATGATATAATTAAGGACCCATAGTCGGCCATACCGTGGCCCTATAGTGACCGGCTACTGCCGGAAGTAGTCATGTTCTAAGTGTTTGTGTTTGCTTGTATAGAGCCCCTGCGAGGGCAATCCGTGTTACCCCTTTTGTTGATCAGGCCATGACTGAGGAAAGTTCCCTCTAGTCTTATAAACGTTACTATAGAAAGCACCAAATTGTCTCGCGACTCGTCACTGCATCCTGCGTACCTGCAAACACCACACGGGAGTCGAGGCCCCCTCTGATACTTCAGTAGTTTCAGGCACCAGCCCTGTTTCCAGGTTCCCCGAGAGGGACTGGGAGTCTCCCTCGTCTTCAGCATTGATCATTGGTTCAGTTGCCGGGGCACTGGGGCCGATGGTACCACTTGAGGGTCCCGAGACAAGCATGGACGCAACATATTCCGATGCAGTGTACGGGTAGGAAACTCTTCACCCATTTCAGGCTGAATCTCATAGATGGGACCCTTGCCACCGAGCTGTCGCTTCACCCTATATGGCCTCTTCTCCCACCGGTACACCAACATGTTGTGGGGGCGCTTCTCCCTTACCAATACTCGATCCCCAGGTCGTAGGGCTGTCCCTTCTTGGAGAGTGACCTGAGAGTGTTCCAATTCACGGAGTCGGTTTTGCACCAGTCATTGAATGGTCCGCAGCCGACGATGATGTTCTCGAACCCAGGAGTACACCCCCATCCGCGGGTAGTCCTCCTCAGGCTCCAGCGTAAATACTGTCAGTCCCTTCCCAGGCCGGCCGAAGAACAGTGAATAGGGCGTGAATCCTGTGGTACTGTGGTTACAGTTGTTGTACGCCTACACCAACTCGGGAACAGACTCAGTCCAGCGCGCTTTCTCGCCCTCTTCCAGTGTCCTCAGCATCTGAATCAGGGTGTGGTTAAATCTCTCACAAGCCCCGTTCCCCTGTTGATGGTAAGGGGTGGTCCGGGACTTATCGATTTTGTACAACTGATGCAACTCTTCCATCAGCTTCCCAAGGAAGCAGGCTCCTTGATCAGAATGGATGCGCTTGGGACACCCGTACACCTGGATGTAGTGTTTGCAGATTGCATACGCCGCAGACTCGGCAGTCTGGTCTCGAGTGGGCGTCACTACAAATTTAGAAAAGTGGTCGATCATCACTAGTCAATGCTCGTAGCCCTGATGCGCTATTCCAATCATCAAGTAATCTATGACCAGTAGTTCCATGGGGTCAGAGGATCTCACCATCTCTATGGGAGCTTGTTGCTCCGGTGGCTTGACTAGTTCACAATTCCGGCACTGTTGACATACTCTCTACATGGTGTTCCTCAAGTGGGGATGGTAAAATAAACCTTGCAGCCACTGGAACGTTTTTCTGGCCTGAAGTGTGCTCTTTTCTCATGCACTTCCTTAGTCACCTGTTCTACCAAGGATGAGAGGAGGATCATCTGCCAAATGAGATTAAGTTCAGATTGTAAGTACACCTTCCGGTACAGGATACCATCCCGCAACTGCAACCTTTCCCACTGGCGCAGCATCCGTAACATCTCAGGAGACGTAGATATCCTCTCGCTCTGGCTAGGCACCTGTCCGGATATGAACCACCGTCTCAGCTGGGCTATCTCCCGGTCCTCCTACTGCATTCGGACCCACTTTTCACGGAGTTGGTCCAACAAACTCTCCTGTGTCTTTTCCTGAACTGTTTCCCACATTGCTGCCATCGTCCTGGCAGTCCCTCCAAACTCTGGGACCTTTACAGCCTCCAACTCTTCGATCCTGACTGGGCGCTGGTCTACGATAGTTCACTCGATACAGGGCATCAGCATGAGTATTCTCCACTCCTCTCTGATAGGAGATCTTGTACTGGAATTTTGCCATTCGTGCTACCCAACATTGCTCAAGGGTCCCTAGCTTTGCTGTCTTGAGGTGAGCTAATGGATTGTTGTGACGGGGGTATTCTCCAGAGCAAGGAGGGACAACAGGCCTGGGAATGATCCAACAGATTTATTGACCAGAAAACAGGAACAACACGAAGGTAATTTGCAGAGTCCCAAAATAAGTCCACAGGAAACTGATTCAGGGGCACCTCCTGACAATCCTTGTGCCAGATCACAAAACCATAGTCCTTTAAGAGTCCCAGAAATCCACCATGATCACACAGAGGCCGAGGCTTCCTCAAACAGCCTCGTCCTTCTCTTTCAGCATCCAACTCACATCTGCTGGGTCACACATAAGTCCATTGTCTTGGGCTCCTGGGATCAGCCCAAGTGTAGGGGAGTAGAAGTTCCCACCTCCTAGTCAATGGTTTGGTCCATCGCACGGCTCCGAGGTGTCTACGAGGATGTGTATTGTGAGTCCTCCCCCTGCTGAGGAGAACAATGGTGATTCCCCTAGCTGTGTTGACCCAAGCCTGAATTCAATTATGGTCTAGATACACAAGTCTTGTGGAAAGGAGACAGGTTACTTACATAATTACATTATAGTTCCAGAGACACAGGCAATGGGGAAAGGAAACATATTGATACAGGTATACACAAGACATTGCAAAGTATTGGGGAAAAATACATATCATGACAATCCCTTCCCCTCCTAATTTGTGTACGTACTAGGGACCTCTACAGGTCACTGGTTAAGTACACACAGGCATGGCGTAACTTACATGTGGCTTCATGCAGCCACGAATTGGCATCGTAGCTTTCCCACATCATTGCCCAGGAGAACAGCTGCAGGCAGACCACCCATCACCCCAACCAAACATCGCCTGACCCCAAAACCAAAGTTCAGATCCACAGTGGCTGTGGGAATAGTCCTCCATTGTCCACCAGCCAGTTCAATGACAATCCCAGGTCCTCTATGGATTGCCTCAGGCCGAACCACTCGGGGATCAGCCAGCGTGAGGAAAGCCCCTGAGTCACAAAATCCAACAAGTCTTTGTCCATCCAACACGACCTCCTGCAAGTGCTTACCTCGATGAGCAGAAGTCGTCATAGCTGCGGGTCGCACACCATAAACTCCTAGTGGTGCAACATGGGTGGGTGAGGCACTTGGCCAGTCCTCACGTAGTGGTGACACGTCTTCCTCCATGGCACTTGGCTGTACATAATTAATAATATGATTGGGTACAGGATCAATCCTCATTTGAACAGCTGGGCAGGAGGCTTGCAGATGCCCCGGCTGCCCACATCGATAGCATCTGTGCTGTGTCTCACTCCATCCAATGCGTCCACTTGGGCGAGGAGTAAGGGAACCTGCAGGTTGGCTCTCACCTGAAGGTGCTGTAGGGGTTTGAGGAGGACTCCTCCATGGGCTGGCTGGACATGAGGCCTGCAGATGCCCCGGATACCCACAACCATAACACCTGCGCTCTGCTACTTCCTCTCCTCGTCGTATTCCAGAAGACGCAGTAGAAGCAACAGGAGGCACATTAACACAGGTATCAACACGAGGTGGTGGCTCAGAGAAATGGGGAACAATGGGGACAGAAGAACTGGGGGCCACCGGTGTGGTGGAGCTGGTAGGCCTCTCTCCATCCTCCAACAGAACTCTCCACTGAGGCTTGATGGTCAGAGCCTCATCAGCGAGAGATGCAGCTTCTTCCACTGTAGCAGGTTTCCTCTCACGCACCCATTCCCTGATCTCAGCGGGGCACTGGGCAAAAAATTGTTCTCTTAGGATAACCTGGAGACAGGTGTTCCAGGTTAAGGCCTCCTCTGCCTCCAGCCAGCGATTACATATTTGTTTGAGTTTGTGGGCATACATCTTGAAAGACACTTCCTCATTACAGGCTAAAGTACGAAACTGGGTCCTGTAAGTGTCTGGGGTCACAGCATAATGTTCTAGAACAGTCCGTTTAATCTCTGCATACTCACAGTTCCACCGAGGGTCCATAGCTCTATAGGCTGCGGCAGCTCCATCCTCTAAGAGCCCCACCAGATGTCGAACGCGCTCCCTTTCCGGGACTTCCATTAATCGACACTGATGCTCAAAGTCCTGGAAGAAGCCCTCAATGTCACCGGAAGCCTCATTAAACGGCTTGAAGTCTTTGCGGGACACTCTGGGGAGTTCCCTCATGGGGGATGCTGTGGGTACAGTCTGTCTGGAGCTTCTCGCTGCCTCCAAAGCGATCTCCCTCTCCAGCATTGCCCTCTGCCCCTCCAGCAATGCCCTCTCCTCCATCCTGCGCTGCCTCTCCTCGGCTCTGCGCATGACCTCCATCTTATATTCTAGGGAGACCTCTTCTCCCAGCAAGGCCATCTCCTCCTCGTACCACACAACCCACTGACTTTTTTGGGTATTTACCTCCGGCTGCTGTCTTTCCTCTCTTTGCTGTGAGGATCCTTCCTCAGCATCGTCTTGCAGGCGAACTGCTTCCAAAGCTTCAATCAGCTGCTCCTTGGAGAGTCCCTTGCAGCTGACTCCCAGTTCACGGGCCTTTGTTTGTAGGTTCTTCGCAGTCCAGTTCTTGTACTCTGAGGCTCTGGTTCCAGAAGTTGATGGGCCGTTGTCCTCCATTTCTTCTGCTCTGATCCCACTGCTGCCACCAGTTTGTGACGGGGGTATTCTCCAGAGCAAGGAGGGACAACAGGCCTGGGAATGATCCAACAGATTTATTGACCAGAAAACAGGAACAACACGAAGGTAATTTGCAGAGTCCCAAAATAAGTCCACAGGAAACTGATTCGGGGGCACCTCCCGACAATCCTTGTGCCAGATCACAAAACCATAGTCCTTTAAGAGTCCCAGAAATCCACCACGATCACACAGAGGCCGAGGCTTCCTCAGACAGCCTCGTCCTTCTCTTTCAGCATCCAACTCACATCTGCTGGGTCACACATAAGTCCATTGTCTTGGGCTCCTGGGATCAGCCCAAGTGTAGGGGAGTAGAAGTTCCCACCTCATAGTCAATGGTTTGGTCCATCGCACGGCTCCGAGGTGTCTACGAGGATGTGTATTGTGAGTCCTCCCCCTGCTGAGGAGAACAATGGTGATTCCCCTAGCTGTGTTGACCCAAGCCTGAATTCAATTATGGTCTAGATACACAAGTCTTGTGGAAAGGAGACAGGTTACTTACATAATTACATTATAGTCCCAGAGACACAGGCAATGGGGAAAGGAAACATATTGTTACAGGTATACACAAGACATTGCAAAGTATTGGGGAAAAATACATATCATGACAATCGTTATCCGTACGCACGTGAACTTCCGAGCCGGCCAGATACTTTGCAAACTTCTCAGTCATCGCCCACACCAGCGCCAACAGCTCCAGCTTGAATGAGCTGTAATTATCCGGATTTCTTTCCGACTCATGTAAGGAGCGACTGGCGAATGCGATGACATGCTCCTTTCCATCCTGCATCTGCAAAAGCACTGCCCCAAGTCTCAGTAGACTTCCATTGGTATGTAAGATAAGCGGCTGTATTAAGTCAGCATATGCCAACACAGGGGCCTCCATCAGGGCTTTCTTCAAGGCTTGAAATACTTTCTCCTAGTGCTCTCCCCATTGTATTTTCCTGTTCTTCGCACAAGAGGGTACTCCTTTCAACAATTCCATGAGGGGATTTGCGATGCGGGTAAAGTCTTTTACAAAGTGCCGGAAGTACCCTGTGAGTACCAGGAATGCTCGCACATCCTTCACGGTTTTGGAGTCGGCCACCCCTGCACCGCAGTGAATTTCTCTTGGGAGGGTCTTACTCCTTCAGCCAGGACAACATGCCCCAGATAGTCCATCTGGGTCTGGAAGAGGTGGCACTTCTGGGGTTTCACTTTCAGCCCTTACTTTTGTAGCCGACTCAGGACTTGCTCCAGTCTTTGTAGATGTTCATCAATGGTGGGAGCGAAGATAATGATATCGTCCAGATAAATCAGATTGGGTTCAAATTTCAAGTTTCCCAGACATTTCTCCATGAGGCATTGAAATGTTCCCGGGGCGTTGGCTAGTCCGAGGGGCATTTAGTCAAACTCATATAATCCCATCGGAAGGATGAAAGCTGTCTTGGCCCGATCTTGTTCAGATATTGGTACTTGCCAGAAACCGCTGGCCAGGTCTTGCGTGGAGAAGTGCCGGGCATTCCCTAGTGCCGACAGGGACTCTTCTATCCTTGGCAGTGGATACGAATCTTGCACTTTACAGGCGTTAAGCTGGCGGTCATCCACACAGAAGCGTAAGGATCCATCCTTCTTTCACAATAAGATGATGGGGCAGCCCACGGGGTCTGGCTCTCACGGATCACTCCCTTTTTCAACATCTGCGACAGCATTCCCTTTACCTCCTGATACATCTGTGGGGGTATCTGGCGATACCGTTCCTGTATTGGTGCCGCATCCCCAGTGGGTATCTCCTGGATGATGGCCGTTGTGCACCCAAAGTCATCTTTGTCTTTTGCGAACACCTCCTGGTATTTTTCTAGCAAGGCCTCCACCCGAGGAACTTGCTGAGAGGGCAGTTCTGAGAGCTCTGCCCGCATGTGCTCTAGTATCCGTCAACCTTCTTGCAGCAACCTGGGATCTGGGGTGGCCTCTGCCTTTACAGTCACCAGCCACGGGTCTTCTGACTTTGCAGTCAGCTGTACTGTTTCAGATGGAACCAGCTCGTCCGGCATGCCCAGGATATGGGCAACTTCACCCCTGGTGGGCAGAGTTACGTCAGTCTCTCCTAAATTCACACAGCGCACGAGGGCGGAGTCATTCCACACAGTGGCCAAGGTCCATGCGAACAATATCCCTGACGGTAATTGATCAGCTCTGCTGGGTTAGACTTGTACCTCCACTTCCTCCAGGGGAATACCCGTTCGGACAGTCAGGGGGAGCATGGTCTGTCCAGGGGGCAACACTCGATTCAAAGAAGCGGGGGTGATGATCTTGCCTAGTTCCTTCCCACTGCTGCATATTTCCCGGACCTGAGCTGTCCGTATCAGCTGCTGAAAGACCTTCTTCTGTGGAGTCTGGTCGCTCCATTGTCGCAGGAATTGGTCTGGGGACTCATTGAAAAGAATACTCCCGAGGTCTTTAAGCACGTTCATACCCAGGGTAATGGTATGATCCCTAGCGGCTTCTCCATCTACTAGCACTACCCCTTTTCTCCCCACATCTTTTCCACAGACTTCTATGTTCAGCCATACCACCCCTGCGACCGGGATGGGTAAATGGTTGGCCGCCGTCAGCTTGAAGATTGGGCCCCATTCAGGCCGCAGCGCCTTTGTGAAGTGTCTGCGAAAAAAATTTTCGGGCATGGTGGTCACTTGCGAGCTGGTGTCCATCAGGCACCGCACGGCTCTCCCATTGATTTCAGCCCAGACTAGGGATCACGTGGAAACAATGCTGGTGGGACTCTTATTACTCCTCCTCTGCTCTTCACACTCCGGGCGGTGTCCCTCATGCTCAGAGCCACCTAGTTTAATTGTGGCCACGGGGATGGTCGGTTCCACTGGGGACACCACCGGGAAATGTGACCAGACTCTCCACAGGTATAGCATGTGAGGGGACATCTCCTCTGGGTAGCTGCAACTTCCCTTCGGGGAACAGCTCCTCTATCTCGCACCAATGGACCAGGCCTCTCTGCCTGGGTCTTCCTTGAAGCCACCATTTCTTCACAGAAATGGCTGATCTCCATTCTCAGGTCTTCTACCCATCGGGGGACTTTGTCTGCGGTGGTGGTTGCCTCCCCGCTCCGCAACTTTCCCACCGGCCCTGTCACGTCCTGTTCCTGCTCGTGCTTGCGCTCCTTACTACCAACTTCAGAGAAGGTCATGTCTGGCTTTACCTGCAAGCGCTCTCGCATAGCCTGCTTCATCATCCCGTCATGCAGACCCGTCACCATCTGATCCCTGAGCACCATGTCTACTGACCCTACGCCTACCCCATCCTTCTGTTTAATAGCAGTATGGAGCTCTTGTAGAGCATTCATGAACTGAGTCACGGTCTCCCCCTCTCTTTGCACCCGGTGGAACAGTCGCATACAGAGTTCCCCAATGTCAGTGGGGTCCCTGTTATGATTGGGTCACCGAGGAGGAAAGCAAGACCAAGCTAAGCCACAGAAAACCAGAGAAGTTGGCAACTAAGCGGATTGCAGACCCCTGATTCTATCCACACAACTAGCAGTAGCCGTGGAGCGTACCTATGATGATTCTAGATGCCTCGACAGCCAGAGAACTAAATAAGCCTAAAGCAAGAAAGGGGAAATTTAAACTGCCCCAGAGCAGACCCCAAAGGAATAGATAGCCCCCAAACATATATTGTCGGTGAGACAAGATGAAAACACAAACGTAGGTAGGAAAATGGGCTGAGCAAACTATGGGGCCCACACTAACTAGACATGACAGGAAAGGAAAGACACTGTCTGCAATCACGCAAAAAACCCTGTAAAAAATGTCCAACATGTCTGATAGAAAAATACGGAAGTCACTCGACTTCGCCCACTATATCAACACTCTGGCATATTCTGAAAGCAGAGCAAAAAGAGGTCAATCTAATAAGGAACAAAAACTGTCACAAGCAGCAACATAAGGATGGAAATTCAGCACAGCCCCAGCCGGAGCTGGCTGACCACACAAAACTGAATAGACAAAACCAAATCAAATATGAAGAATAGCAAAAGAACACTTAGCTTGAGCATGCAGGGACTGAGCTGGAAACTAAGACCTCAGGAGGCAGGAAAAAATCACCAGCAGGGACAGAGGGAGTTGGCTGTCTTAAATCCAGTCAAAAACTCCAGATGTCCAGTCGTCCTCCTCATTATCAGGTGGCAGGCCTCTGTTAATTAGATCAGCTCCATTACCTCCTGTAACCACCAGAGGGAGCCCGGAAAGAGAACTCGCGACCCCTCTGTCAATATAACCAGCTCCACTACCTTCCCTAGTAACCAGAGGTAGGCCAGAAAGTGAATTCACAACAGTACACCCCCTTGAGGAGGGGTCACCGAACCCTCATCCACGCCACCAGGCCGATCAGGATGGGCCCGGTGAAAGGCACGAACCAATCTATCGGCATGAATGTCAGAAGCAGAGACCCAAGAATTATCCTCCTGGCCATAACCCTTCCATTTGACCAAGTACTGGAGTCTCCGTCTAGCCAAACGAGAATCCAATATTTTCTCTACCTCATATTCCACATTGCCTTTAACCAATACAGGGTCAGGAGGTGCCGCCATAGGAACTACTGGCTCCACAAACCTATTCAACAGAGATTTATGAAACACGTTATGAATCTTAAATGTAACTGGAAGAGCCAATCGTAAAGAAACAGGTTTAAGAATCTCCAAAATCTTATAAGGTCCAATGAATCTTGGCTTGAACTTTGGAGATGCAACCTTCATAGGAATATTCTTTGACAACAACCAAACCATATCACCCACTTTAAAACGGGGACCAATGGTCCTATGCCGGTTGGAAAGCAATTGGGCTTTTTCCTGAGAGAGTGACAACTTATCCACCACTTGGTCCCAAATCTGCTGCATTCTCTCTATCACAGTGTCCACAATTGGGCAGGTCAAAGATTCCACTTGCCCTGAAGAAAATCGAGGATGAAACCCAAAGTTACAGAAAAAGGGCGACATCAAAGTGTCAGAACTAGCTCTATTGTTTAGCACGAATTCAGCCAAGGGCAAAAATGAGACCCAGTCATCCTGATCAGCAGATATAAAACATCTCAAATAGGACTCCAAAGTCTGGTTTGTTCTCTCAGTCTGCCCATTGGTCTGAGGATGAAACTCAGAGGAGAAAGATAACTGAATTCCCAGATTGGAACAAAAAGTTCTCCAAAATTTGGAAACAAACTGGACTCCTCTGTCCGACACAATGTTCTCAGGAATCCCATGCAACCGAACCACCTGTTGTAAAAACAAGGGCACCAACTCTGAAGAAGATGGCAACTTTGGGAGTGGTACAAGATGGATCATCTTAGAAAATCTATCACAAATCACCCAGATAACAGTCGTTCTCTGAGAGACAGGAAGATCAGAAATAAAATCCATTGAGGTATGGGTCCATGGCCTCTTGGGCACCGGCAGAGGCATCAACAACCCACTAGAACGAGAACAGGGTTTAGACCGAGAACAAGTCCCACAGGACTGCACAAAATTCCTGACATCACAAGATAAGGCAGGCCACCAAAAAGACAGACTCACCAAATCTCTGGTACCAAAAATACCTGGATGACCAGCCAACACGGAGCAATGAATTTCAGGCATCACTCTCTTTATCAACTGGTCAGGAACATACAATTTTCCCATAGGGCAATGCTCAGGTTTGTCCTCCTGAAATTCCTCCAGGGCACATCTTAAATCGGGCGAGATGGCGGAAAGAACTACCCCCTCACCTGGAATGGCAGTAGGCTCAGTCACAATAAGAGAATCCGCAAAGAAACTCCTAGAAAGGGCGTCCGCCTTAACATTCTTAGTGCCCAGAAGAAAAGAGACCACAAAATTAAAACGCGTGAAAAACAAGGCCCACCTAGCCTGTCTAGGATTCAAGCGTTTGGCTGATTCAAGATAAATCAAATTCTTGTGGTCGGTGAGGACCACAACTTGATGTCTAGCTCCCTCCAACCAATGTCTCCACTCTTCAAATGCCCATTTCATGGCCAACAATTCCCGATTCCCCACGTTATAGTTACGTTCAGATGGGGAGAAATTTTGAGAAAAGAAGGCACAGGGATTCATTTTAGAAGTCACCGGATCTTTTTGGGACAAAATAGCTCCTGCATTAATCTAAGAAGCATCTACCTCCAGCTGAAATGGAAGTGAGACATCAGGTTGCCATAGAACCGGAGCAGAAGTGAATCTCCGTTTAAGCTCCTGAAATGCCGAGACTGCCTCTGGAGACCAATTCACCACATCACCGCCCTTTTTGGTCAGATCAGTCAGTGGTTTGACAATACCAGAAAAATTACCTATAAATTTACGATAGAAATTAGCAAAACCCAAAAACTTCTGGAGAGCCTTCAAAAAAGTGGGCTGAACCCAATCATAATTGGCCTGTACCTTGGCCTGGTCCATTTCAATAGCCGACGGAGACAAAATAAATCCCAAAAATGAAATCCTCTGTACACCAAAGAGGCATTTCGATCCATTAACATATATGGAATTTTCCCTCAAAATCCAGAACACAGTCCAGACATGTTCCACATGAGAATCCCAATCACTGGAAAAGATCAAAATATCATCCAGATAAATGATCAAAAACTTATCCACAAAGTCCCGGAAAATGTCGTTCATAAAGGATTTCTCTTATGGAATAAAATTCTTGGACTTATGTGCGCTGTTAGACAGCATATCAAATTCAGATCATGTAGATAAATTAACCTTTTAGGGCTAGAACTCCTAAACCCATGTCCACTTAGAGGTATAGACAGCAAGGAAGTGCAGTGAAGAGCAAACATATAAAACCAACCCAGAATGTGATAAGGCAGACTAAAACCGGAAAATGTACACATGGAGAGGAGCAAACCAAGAACAGAGAACAAAGACAATTGGAATCATCAGCATATATATGTCATCCCCTGAGGAAGAAGTGTTATGGACTTCGAAACGCGTTGGGAAATAAAAGGTTAATTTATCTACATGACCTGGATTTGATATTCTGTCTAGCAGCGCACATAAGTCCAAGAATTTTATTCCATAAGAGATTTACTGTACGTGGCGGTCACTGTGTGAACCGTTGGACGTGCAGCAGGCTGACAAATTGATTCTATATGCTCGGCTCTCTCCTGGAAAGGGTGAGTATATCTCTTTATTGTCTTTTAGAAATCACCCGGATAAGATACTATTGCGCTCTTTTCTACCTATAGTTTGAATAGTTCATAAAGGATTAGAAGACAGAAGGGGCATTAGTGAGCCCAAAAGGCATCACCAGGTATTCAAAATGTCCCTCCGGAGTATTAAACGCCGTCTTCCATTCATCCCCATGCTTGATGCGAAGTTAGTGATAGGTTGAAGAGGTGGGTTAGGGATCGGATAAGAGTGGTGGTGATGTTGGGGAGGAGGTGGGATGGGATAGGGTCAAGTGCACAAGTGGTGAGGTGTGATTTGGAGAGAAGATGAGCAAGCTCCCCTGCCACATCACGGCAAACCTCTCAGTGAGTCCTAACTTTTATTGCCTTATTGCTGCAAAACTGAATCTCCATGACTCCAGACCACGCCGCCGACAAGCACAAAACCACAGCAACAATGGCCGCCACACAGCACCAACACCAAATGAAAGGAGGCATGTAACTCGCCTTCATGTAGGGTAGAGAGGGAAAGCTAAGGAGAGACAAAGATAAACAGAAAAAGAAAAACCTCCAAGAAGCCTAAACAGGTGAAAGGAAGAGGAACAGGAAAGAAAAACAAACAGACTCACTGCAGAAATTCAACTGAAGGGCTAGAACTCCTAAACCCAAGTCCACTTAGAGGTATAGACAGCAAGGAAGTGCAGTGAAGAGCAAACATATAAAACCCAACGCAGAATGTGATAAGGCAGACTAAAACCGGAAAATGTAAAACACATGGAGAGGAGCAAACCAAGAACGGAGAACAAAGACAATTGGAATCATCAGCATTTGGACAGGGAAGAAAAGGCAGTAGCTCAGCAGACAGTGGAACTAACAAAAGATCAGCAGATCGAATCCCGAGCCATGACACATAGTCATTTTCTGATCTGTGTTCAGCATGTTTTTGTTGTATAAAATAACATTACCTAAAAGGATTTTACATGCTAATTTTTTTATGCCAACAGGCTTGCGCTAGGGAGAAATAATAACGTCAGAGGTTTATTACTTATGCTCCTCGGGTTTAGAGATGCACTATGGCTCCTGTCTTGTTTATAAGCTGCAGTGGCTAGAACTCCTAAACCCAAGTCCACTTAGAGGTATAGACAGCAAGGAAGTGCAGTGAAGAGCGAACATATAAAACCCAACCCAGAATGTGATAAGGCAGACTAAAACCGGAAAATGTAAAACACATGGAGAGGAGCAAACCAAGAACGGAGAACAAAGACAATTGGAATCATCAGCATTTGGACAGGGAAGAAAAGTCAGTAGCTCAGCAGACAGTGGAACTAACAAAAGATCAGCAGATCGAATCCCGAGCCATGATACATAGTCATTTTCTGATCTGTGTTCAGCATGTTTTTGTTGTATAAAATAATGTTACCTAAAAGGATTTTCCATGCTAATTTTTTTATGCCAACAGGCTTGCGCTAGGGAGAAAAAATAAAGTCAGAGGTTTATTACTTATGCTCCTCGGGTTTAGAGATGCACTATGGCTCCTGTCTTGTTTATAAGCTGCAGTGGTTAAGTTAATATCCAGTGACGGACACAGTCCATCATGGCTGGGTGTCAGTTCCTGCACCAGGACGGACTGTGTCCATCATGTATTTAAACTGTCACATAGTGACAGTTCAGTGCCAACAGTGAAATATTTTATCTCACAAAATGAATCTTCTGTGATCCCCTGCTGTAATGTCAGTATTGTCTTTTGCTTCCTCCCCTGCCCAGGAGATGTGGTAATTAACTTTCGTTAGTGGGAAAACCCCTTTAATGTGATCAGATACCTCCGCCTGTAGCCACATCGCGCATCTGCTGCTGGGATCAGCCGAATGATTCATTGCGCCTGCGCAGAATTCGCGCAGGCGCAGTAAATGGCGTGTACAGTGTGTGTGTGTGTGGTGCGTACGGCATATACAGAGTGTGTTTGTGTGTGTGTGGTGCGTACGACGTATACAGTGTGTGTTTGTGTGTGGTGTGTATTGTGTATACAGTGTGTGTGTGTGGTGTGACGGTGTTCCGATTTCTACATTTCGCAGAAAATGCAAATTGCCCCCCTCTCAGTGACCTCAGCTATGACCGACTTTACAAATTCAGACCCCTAATAAATTATTTTAACAATAAATTTTCCCAGACATATACCCCCCCACCTGAAAAAATATCTTTGTGGACGAGTCCCTGGTCTTTTTCAAGGGCTAGGCTGCATTTCAAGCAGTACTTGTAGATTGTGAGCAATCGCGGGCAGGGTCCTCTCTCATCCTGTACCAGTCGTGACTTGTATTGTTTAAGATTATTGTACTTGTATTTATTATGTATACCCCTCCTCACATGTAAAGCGCCATGGAATAAATGGCACTATAATAATAAATAATAATAATACTTGCCAAATATAAGGTCCTTATTCAGACTGAAAATGTATAGGTTGTGTGAAAGCGACTCTGGCTACACACACAAATTCTGGGTGTATGAGGGGAAAGACTCCCAGATTGTTCCTCCCGAATGTCCCCCCTCCCTAAATATAGCTGGGAAAATTGTGTGAGACCTGGTCCATCCTCTTTTAGATAAGGGGTACAACTTGTACGTAGATAATTGTTATACAAGTGTACCCCTGTTCAGGTGCCTGTCTGCCAAAAAAAGTGGCCTGTGGAACCATACACCGGAACCAAAGAGCGTTGCCCAAGACTCTTGTCACCCAAAAATTAAAGACAGGCGAAATTAAGTCGCTCTGTAATGAGGACATGCGCTTATCAAATTTTGAGAGAAAAAAGATATGCTCATGTTGTCATCAATCCATACTGACAGAAACAGCCAAGTCCCTGTACCCGGCACAAGTTCTACTGTCCGGAAGCCTGTCTGTATACAGGACTATAATAAGTTTATGGGTGGGGTGGACCTTGAGGACCAGATGCTGCAGCCCTACAGCGCTGTTCACAAGTCTCACATGGTATAAAAACTTGCTATACACCTAATCCAAGTGGCCCTATACAATTCGTTTGTACTGTACCGAAAAACTGGGATCCAAAGATTTTACCTTGAGTTCCAGGAAAAAGTAATAAAACATTTGATATTTGGAGACAAAGGGAGGGTAGGGGGAGAATTATCTAGCAAAAAGGCCAACCCCAAAAGAGATGCAGGGTGTGTTGTAAAAATGGAGTTAGAAGGGAAACCATTTACCAGTGTGACTCATGTCCTGGAAAGCCTGGCCTCTGCAATAGGTTATGTAGCTACCATACATCCCTAGAATAACTGGAGTTTTTAGTTTTTACCCTTGCCACCTTCTGCCAATTCACTTATTATTTCTTCATCACCCATTAATAACTTGGAATAAAAAAAAAAAAACAAAATTAAAAAGTTAATGCTCTCTATACCCTTAGATGAATACCATGAGGGGAATTTCCTGAAATAGTTTACTTTTTTTCACCAGTTTAACTATGTCATGCCATCTAAAGTAGTCATTCTGAAATTTGTACTGTTTCGTGTTACAGACATGGTGGTTTTTCATGGAGGATACCTAGTACATGAGCTGTTCCTGATCTATAAAGATGGGCTTTCTTATTGTTTTATTGTTAGAAATCCGTTATCCCTGCTAAAACTATCCACAGGTAGTGTGGCATACTGCCACTATACATATATTCTGTTCTGCGCACATGGCGGTTCCTACCTTGCCGGGCAGGCACCTACTATAGTGTGCCAGTGGGTCGCCCTCCCAGGGCTGTGGGGTACTTGGTACCGGGCTGGTGTCAGCGGGATGTGTCACAGCGTCGGTGACCCAGTCTGTGGCCCTAGGCGCCCAAGTAATGGGGGAATTGAAATGGTGGAATGTAATTGATTGAATGAATAGTTCGTGACGCCACCTGTGGTGTTCGGCAAGTGAGATGTTAAGCCGACGCTGCATGAAGATCCTCTGGGACTGGTGGTGTGTTGCAGCCAAGATGGTGAAGCTCCCCACAGGTGGAACTGTAGTCCCAGGGCAGTGTAGATGTAGGGGTAGAGGAGAGGTGCAGGCAGTGTAGAAGCTGGTACCCAGATGTAGCGGTACAGGGTGTGTTGGCACAGGAATAAATGGAGGACACCAGGGCTTGTAGTTCCAAAGCTTTACTCACAGTCTGTAGTACACACTGGTTCCTGCCTCCGTGCTGTGTCCTCCGGGTCAGGGACTCAGTCTACCTCCAGGTCAGATGTAATACTCCTTTCCAACACTCCGCCAACATGTGCCTTTCTGAATGTCTCCTCTTATAGCGCCTTTGGTGTGAAGTACTCCTAGTACTGAGATACACTGGAGTTCCTCCTGACAGATGTTCCCATGAACCTTCCTTGTATGGCAGACAGCTGTAGCCTGCTTCGGGGACTCCTTGCTCCTGAGTCCCGGCTCACTATCAATATTGCTGTTGTGCCCCCAAGTCTTAGATGGGAGTAGTGCATTTACAGCCCACTACTCCACAGGTGTCTGCTGTAGGTCCCTTAGTATCCATACAACCTCGGGGACCGGGCTCCGTCTTGCACTTAGAACTTCTAGGCAGGGTTCTCTTCTAACCCACGTCCTCTGTTCCCTTTTACTCCTAGGTTCCATACTAGTCTTTCCTTCCCATGGAAGATCAGGTTTCTGTTCAATGTCTTTCTCTTTCTTTCCTTTCCTGTGCCAGCAGACCCAGGTCACTGAGATCTGCTGCAGCACCTCCTTCCTCCATCCCTCTCTCAGGGATCCTCACTCTTCACTCGTCTCTGACTGACTGACCTGAAATCCTCAACCTTCCCACTCTTATGTATTCTAACTCCACCCGCCTCCCAGCACATTTCATGTTCCAAGCAGGGAGCCACCAAAGGTGATCTGCTACACTCCAAGCAGGGAGCAGCAATGTGGCTTTGCTGAACTACCGTGTTGTGTGGGATGCAAGTGTTGGAGCGTGGTCAGGAGCCTCCAGCTTACCTGGATGGTGGGGCACCACACCTCAGGAGGAGGTGCAGTACCTCTGTGGCAACTGAACCCTCAGGGGTGCAACACTCCCCCCTGTTAAACACAGCATGTCCGCGGGCTGCAAGGTAAACAACGTTGACAATACAGGAACATACAAAATCTTTGTAATGCTGAATAAACATTTCTTATACTAAACTTCCCAATGTGGGAGGTACGGTTTCTTGAACGTTGCAAACAGTTTTAACTAGCTATCTAAATTCAAAATTATGCTACTTAATTTAAAGTGGTATGGAAACAACTCAATATCAATTCACATTTTCTAGCAACACATCTCTTTTCTGTTACTTTAAACATTCTCTTACTCTCTTATACGACAACCGCTGGTGTCTGGTTCATCACCTGTAACTTCAATTCTTTATTCGCATTCAAGGCATTTGTACTTCAAAATTGCTTTAGTATACCATTGACTATACTTCTACATTTGTAAAACATTCACTGTATTCATTTCTCAGTTATACCCTATTAAACCTGTCATTAAACATTATCACTTTCTAGCTTTCTGTTCCAAAAATATGTTAACCATTATCAATAAGTGCAATTGTAGACACTGGTCCGGCCAACATGTCTCTAAATGTCCCTGTGATGAGGTAATTCTTCCTTCAGGAAGAGAGTCCTATGTAAAACCAAGAGAGAGAGAGCACCTAAAGAGGTGCAAACTGTGTACAAGTTGCAGTTCTGGATCATTCAGTGTTCATGATCTCCACAGTTCAAATGTGAAGGCTGCCAATGAAACTGGGCAACAACTGGAAAAACAAAACTAAACCATGATGGTCAAAAATAGGAAACAAAAGGCACAACGGTGCAAATACCATCCTGGGTAACGAGAGTTATTTTTGCTTGAGATGGCTAGTGGTGGTCTCCTACTGGGATTTCTGGAAACTGGTCACTGGAACTGCTTCCAGGGGAGAAAAATGCGTTGGTAGCCCACAGGTGATCCTCTTCCATCGGGGTCAAATTTGTAGCTTTCTGTACTCTTGGCTGCAGGACTGGTGTTGAGCTAGCTTGTCTTGTGGGGACAGGTACAAACACGGTTTCTTTTATGACTGTGGTTGGAGGGGCAGTAGGCGGTTTCTGCCTATAGGTCTTGATGAGATCCTCCGGGATCTGTCTGATATTCATGGCGTACCAGCCTCTCAGTACCTCATGTCTAGTAAAAGTTACATGATCTCCCGGATGTAGATTTCTGGCAGGGTGCCCCTTCCTCAAGTGGGGTTCAACGTCCCGCCGATTAAAGAAGAGATCGGAGATCCGGCTGGGGTCATGGATAAAGCCAAACTCCCTCTTGTGGTTCACATTTAGAACGTATCCCCAACCTGCTGAGTCCCAGGGACCGTAATGACCGGCACGGGCCTCTCTTTCCGGTCCAAATCAGGGCCCAGCACAGCCAGCTTGCGCTGCTCTCTCGCCCGTTGCTCAGCTGCCAGCTGGCGTATGGTCGCTTGGCAGCTAGCCCAATTTTCATCTTCCTCCCGTTCTTCCCGAGACCAATCCCGGCTCGTTGTGTACCGCGGCACCACCATTAGGGGTTCCGGTGTCCTCCTGGGGGACTGGTATCCCGGTCCCAGACCAGATCTAACACGACCTGGACAGCCGCTGCGACCGTGGTACACCCCAGGGCCTTCCCAGGTGTAGGGGCATCAGACATACCTGGAGCCTCCTGGCGGTGTGGTCTCTGCTCCGATGCAGGCATGGTGGCAGGGGATGCTGTTTGGTGGGATACCGGGGACAGCGGTAGAGCCAATTGCTGCTCCGGTCCCGCAGGGGTCTCTGGAGGGACCTGCGCGGCCGCATGAGGTCCGGACGGGAGATCTTCTTCATCCGCTTCGGCTCCCAAGGCCTCATACAACCCCTCCGGTGGTAACGGCAGAGAGGGGACAATGGATGCTGCTGGGGGCATGGCAGCGGTCACAGGCTCCACAGAGTCTGCCTGGAAAAGATCCAGTGCAGCAGTGGTGGGTACCGGTGTTGCGGGTAACGCTGGTGTAGGCCACTCCTGGGCGCGCTGCAGATTTAAGGTCCATAGCGCTTCCTGCCTCAGTTGCAGGCGGTGCGTCAGCTGGGCTATCTCGTCCTCCAGCTGCTGGTGGTTCATCTCGGACACTGGGTTGGAGCCTTCAGCCATGGTGCCGGGGAGATCCAGCATAACCTCCTTGCGCTCTGCAGGCCTCCTCCCGTCTCCTTCCAAGATGGCGTTCTCGCGTTCTTCTTCCTGTCTTGGCTCTTTTCCCGCCACTGGCTTCCGCTCCTCCTTCTGGGGGTGGCGTCTTCTTCCAGCTCCTCCATACCAAGCCAGTATACGAACCCCTCGGGGGGTGGGCCATGTCGCCGTTGCATAGTAATTCAGGCAGGGGAGGCCCAGGACAGTTCGTGGTCTTTTCTTAGGATCTCCCATATTATCACGCCCTTCTTCACCGCTCCAGCGGCCATTTTTAATGTTCATTTTACAGTCTATCAAATTGGGTCTTCTGCACAATATCAAAAACTTTAAGTCTTAGGCACACAGAACCCGATGGCATTGGGTCTCGTCATACTGTTCGTGACGCCAAGTTGGGTCGCCCTCCCAGGGCTGTGGGGTATTCGGTACCGGGCCGGTGTCAGCGGGATGTGTCACAGTGGCGGTGACCCAGTCTGTAGCCCTGGGCACCCAAGTAATGGGGGAATTGAAATGGTTGAATGTAATTGATTGAATGAATAGTTCGTGACGCCACCTGTGGTGTTCGGCAAGTGAGATGTTAAGCCGACGCTGCATGCAGATCCTCTGGGACTGGTAGTGTGGTGCAGCCAAGACGGTGAAGCTCCCCACAGGTGGCAGGCAGTGTAGAAGCTGGTACCCAGATGTAGCGGTACAGGGTGTGTTGGAGCAGGAATAAACGGAGGACACCAGGGCTTGTAGTTCCAAAGCTTTACTCACAGTCTGTAGTACACACAGGTGCCTGCCTCTGTGCTGTGTCCTCTGGGTCAGGGACTCAGTCAACCTCCAGGACAGATGGAATGCTCCCTTCCAACACTCCGCCAACATGTGCCTTTCTGAACGTCTCCTCTTATAGCGCCTTTGGTGTGAAGTACTCCTAGTACTGAGTTACACTGGAGTTCCTCCTGACATATGTTCCCATGAACCTTCCTTGTACGGCAGACAGCTGTAGCCTTCTTCGGGGACTCCTTGCTCCTGAGTCCCGGCTCACTATCAATGTTGCTGTTGTGCCCCCAAGTCTTAGATGGGAGTAGTGCAATTGGGTCGCCCTCCCAGGGCTGTGGGGTACTCGGTACCGGGCCGGTGTCATTGGAATGTGTCACAGCAGCGGTGACCCGGTCCGTGGCCCTGGGCGCCCAAGCAATGGGGAGATGTAGTTAATGGTAGGATAGTTCGTGACACTACCCGTGGTGTTTGGCAAATATGGTGTTAGGCCAACACTGCATACAGATCCGCTGGGACTGATGGTATGTGCAGCTTAGATGGTAAAGCTCCCCACAGGTGGAGCTGTAGTCCCAGGGCAGTGTAGATGTAGCTGGCACGGGGATGTAGCAGTGCCAAAAGCGTAGGGAACAGACAAGACACAGCGGTTGTAGTTTCTGTACCTTTACTGAGTATATGCAGTCCAGAGTCCTGATTACAGATGGTATTGGAGCAGGTTAGCCTGGAAGCAGATCAGGATTCTCTCTCAGCAGAAGGGCTGTGCAGTCTCCTTCCTAGCGCTTTGTAGTGTGAAGCACTCCAGTACTTAGTTACTCTGAAATGCCTCTCTTCAGATGTTCTTAGAACTATACTTGTATGACAGACAGCTGTAGCCTCTCTCGGGGACTCCTCTCTTCAGTCCTGGCTCTCTATTCAATTGCTGTTGTGTTCCAAGTCTTTGCTGGGAGCAGGACATTTACAGGCTCCTACTCCTCTGGTAGCTGTGGTAGGACCGTCAGTATCTGTACCACCGTGGAGACCAGGCTCCAGTTCTGTGCGCTCTCAAGCTGAGGGAGCTTGCCTTCTGCAGCTCAACCTCTCATGTTCGCACCTCCCCGTCTGCACACTTCACCCTCCACAGACTATCTGATCCTACTTCCTCCTGGACTCCTCTCCAGAATCCTGGTTCAGAATTCCTCCTGCTGGCCTGAAGTGGAACTGTGTTACATGCATTAGATTAACTGCTGGAGAGACCCATCACTGCTTCCAAGCCTGGCATTACCCTCCCCTGGAGGAAGGCAAAGCCAGTGTGGCGACCATACCCCTGGGGGCGCCACACATTTACAGCCCACTACTTCACCGGTGTCTGCTGTAGGACCCTTAGTATCCATACAACCTCGGGGACCGGGCCCCGGCCTTGCGCTTAGAACTTCTAGGCAGGGTTCTCTTCTAACCCACGTCCTTTGTTCCCTTTTACTCCTACATTCCATACTAGTCTTTCCTTCCCATGGAAGATTAGGTTTCTGTTCAATGTCTTTCTCTTTCTTTCCTTTCCCATGCCAGCAGACCCAGGTCACTGAGATCTGCTGCAGCACCTCCTTCCTCCATCCCTCTCTCAGGGATCCTCACTCTTCACTCTTCTCTGACTGACTGACCTGAAATCCTCAACCTTCCCACTCTTTTATGTATTCTAACGCCACCCGCCTCCCAGCACGTTTCGTGTTCCAAGCAGGGAGCCACCAAAGGTGATCTGCTACACTCTAAGCAGGGAGCCGCAATGTGGCTTTGCTGAACTACCGTATTGTGTGGGATGCAAGTGTTGGAGCATGGTCAGGAGCCTCCAACTTACCTGGATGGTGGGGCACCACGCCTCAGGAGGAGGTGCAGTACCTCTGTGGCAACTGAACCCTCAGGGACGCCACACTAGCGTCACATGGCACATCCGCTCCTCATATAGAGATTGATTGTGCTATAGAGACGTTGTACATCTAGTCCCTTTTTTTTTTTTTAAAGAAAGGGTGTCAGTAGCCCTGGATGTTCTTTTATCATTTGAGGGTATGTTTCCACGTTCAGGAAACGGCAGCGCTTTGGATGCAGCACATGCCCGCTCCGTCCAAAGCGCTGTCAGCTTTGTACGCGTGGTGATTCTGCATGTGTTCTTTGAACACAAGTGGAATCACCGTGTCCTATACATTAGACTGTGTTATTTATCTTGCAAAGACTGAGCGTCTCCGCAAATTAAACAGACATGCTGAGATCTTTAAAGACGCGCCGCATGTGCGTATACGCAGGTCTGCCACCTGGTTCTTTGTACCCATAGTGGAGAGGGATTTCATAAAATCCCCTCCACTATGCTGTAACATCTGGCCGCTGCGGATTGGATGCTGCAGCTGTATGCAGCGTCCAATCCGCAGCAAATACTGAACATGGAAACATACCCTGAACGTGCTCAGCTTTGCAACATTGTTACTCTTCCATTTTGAAGCCTGTTGCCTTTCATTTCAATGCAGTTTCTCCAGCTCTAATGAAATAATATATGGCATCCTTTGTGATCACAGTAAAATCGTATATACTGGCAAATGTGATGCTGGGGACATTGTACTAAATATATATATATATATATATATATATATATATATATAATTTAGTGATTTAAAAATACAGAGGGTGCTTTATCCCTTTTGGGACCGACCATTCGGTCAGCCTACTAAAGGGTTACATCCGAGCACAGTGTGGTTATAGCAGGTACGTAGGATGCAGTGACGAGACGCGAAACAGAAATGACTTTAAACGTTAACTTTTATAGATAAATGCCGTTAGGGATTAACGGTAGCTGTCCTCGTAGGGATTCAATACACAGAAACAAGGATTGGGAGAACACGACTAATCAAAAGACCGGTCACTATATGGCCGCGGAATGGCCGACTACGGGTCCTTAGTCACTATGTATCACTTATCTGTCCTGACATCCCTCGGCATTCTGTTCCATGTTGTGTCTGCGTCGCCCTGAAGATCTGACGTAGTCTTCGGGTGTTCCGATGCCCAGGAGGAGTAGGGGCACAACAGGCCCGCGGAGAGTTCTTTGGCGGGATGTCCCCCAGCGGAGGCAGCGGGATGCCGCCTGGGAGAGGTAGAGTGGAGGCCGCAACTCCCTGACAGGGACTGGCAGCGGCCGTGATAAGTGGCAGTTGATAGGCCACAGGCGCAGTCTGAGGCCGCACTGGAGGATCCGCAGCGAGCACAGGCCCAGTCTCTACCACGGACTGGAGCGGGGTGGTAGCAGCTGCAGGCGGCAAAGGAGGAGTCACCGCCGTGGTCAGGAGTGAAGTGGCAGTGGCTGCGGGCAGCAGCGAGGAGGCCACAGCTGCGAGCTGGAGTGAGGCGGCGCCGGCTGCGGACAGCTTCGAGTAGGCCGCAGCCGAGAGCTGGAGTGAGGCAGCAGTCTTCTTTTATCGGTAAGCTCGGCGCCGTCTCCCTGTGGTCCACCAAGAGTCTCCCTCCTGTCGCTGTCCTCTCTGGAAGCTGCTCATGGCTCTCCCTATCTGGCCCTCCCCAAGTCTTCACCTCCTTCTCCCTCGTTCTGCTGACTCACACAGTCTAGCCTTCTCCACCCCTCTTCTCTGAACTCCTCCCCCAACTGCCCTGTCAGTGTCAGCAGTCCATCCCCTAGCTCTGCTCCCTGGAAACAGATACCCCAGGAACCTGGAAGATGGTCCCCTCGGTTCAAGCCCAGATACTCGGCGGAGGCCTCTCCTCCTACAACAGAAGGAATAGACCTATATATTTTGGGGTCCATTTCCTCACCTCTCACTACTACATATTATAAATTTGTCCTAAAAAATTACGCATTTGTGGAAAAAAATATTTTGTTTTTCGCACTCATTTTGAACTAAATCTTTTAACAAAACGTGAGCTAAAAAGACTCATTACACCCATAAATTAATTCTTTAGGGTGTGCAATTTAGAAAATGGGTCAATTGTGGAGTTTCTGTTGTTTCGGCATGTCAAGAACTCTTCCAGCCAAATTTGAGTTCCAAAATTCAAATAGTGTTCCTTCCCTTCCGAGCCCTGCCGTTCGCCTAAATAGTAGTTTTCTACCACATATGGGGTATTGATGTATTCATGAGAAATTGCACAACAAATTATATGGTTCATTTTCTCTTTTTATCCTTATGAAAATGCAAAATTTTTGTGGTAAAAATATGATTTTTTATTTTTTTGGCGCTAAGGCCTGTTTCACACTTCAGTTTTTCCTGTCAGTCCGAATCCTCCAAAATAGCGGAAAACGGATCCGCAGGCAGACTGACAGGAACGGTTAAAAATACAGGCGATGTAGCGCTGTCCGTGAGCGGGCATGGTGACGCAGGAGCTGTGGGCACGGCGGGATCAGCAGCGGGAGCAGCAGCGGTGGTCGCGGCATCAGTAGGTGAGCTGTCGTGGAGAAGTTGCCGTAAAGGAGCGGCGATGTGGAGGAGTATGTCGTGGAGGAGAGAGATCTCGCGGGACAGCAGCGGCGTTGTGGAGGGGTATGGAGAGAGAGAGAAAGAGAATATTTTATCCAGCAGCCAGACAGAAATGTGGGTTAATTTAGTAAATAGCGGATCCGGAGCGGACGCCAAAATCGTGGTGGATCAGTACAAAAGCGGATCGAACGGACGACCATCCGTCAAGATCCGCCGATAATGCAAGTCTATGAGGAAAAAAATGGATCCGCCAAGAAAAATGGCGGATCAGTTTTTTTTTCAAATCGGTGGATCTTGACTGATGGTCACAAATGAAAGTGTGAAACAGACCTAAGTCATAAACGTCTGTGAAGCATCTGAAGGTTCACAGTGCTCACCACATATCTAGATAAATTCCTTGAGGTGTTTAGTTTTCAAAATGGGGTCACTTATGGGGGGGTTCCACTGTTTAGGCACATCAGGGGCTCTTCAAATGCAATATGGTGTCCACTACTAATTTCAGCCAATTTTGCGTTGCAAAAGTCGAATGGTGCTCCTTCCCTTTCAAGCCATGTCATGCACCCAAATAGTAGTTTTCTACCACATATGGGGTATCACCTTATTCAGGAGAAATTTCACAACAAATATTGTTGTTCATTTTCTCTTGATACCCACTACTGGTTTTGGCTTACAAATACTGATCAAATACAGAACGTGTGAACATGGCCTTATGGACACACTGAGAGTAATACCAACATGCTGTTAGTGAAAAAAACATGCAGTATAACTCCATACAGTGATTGAATAATGGCTACATTCAGGGACCCTTTAGGGTGTGTTCACACAAGCAGAAATCTGTGGCTAAAACTCTGCTGTGGATGTACAATATAATGTGCCTGGATCTGCCTGGATCTGCATAAGTCTCATTTAATGAGTCTAATCCACATAACGCTAATCTGCCGGTTTTTCTGTGTGAGATCCGCAAGATTAAGTCCAATGCTATTTCCAATGCTTTTTTACAGTTTTTTTTATTCCAACAAGGGTTGAAATCTCCGATGATTTTATTCCAGTGCATGTGAACTGGGTTGCAAAAAACCTCTTTTGAGTTGAGTGAATACGTACTGTTACATGTCCCGGAAGAAAAGAAAACCATTACAGTGGATTTTGTCTGTGCTTCTGAAAAACAAAAGCTAATTATTCTTGTGGATTCCACACAGAAAAACTGGCAGACTAGTCCGCATAGATTAGCACCTAGTGACACGATTGTAACATCAAACTGCTGTCAGTTCTGGATTTCTGCCACATATTTTGCAATTAAAGGCACCTTTCACATGTAGAAATGCTATTTACCTGCATATGTAAGGTTAATCTGAAAGTAAACAGCATTTCAATTTAATGTAGCAGGCTTACTGGAGCAACAGCTGCAGGGAGAAAATAAAGTTATATTCTCCCTGCAGCTGCTAGCTTCCTGCCATGGGGTAAAGCAGGGAGTGGTTACTTTCACCATTCAGCATACAGTGAGGGCAGTTGTAATCACTTCCCAGCAATTTGATTGACAGCCTGCTCTTCACATACAGTATACACTGTCCAGCAGGCTGTCAAAGTGCTGTGGAGTGATTACAGCTGTGCTCACTGTATGTTGACCGTTGACTGTAACTACTCTTTGCGCCTCCCGAATAGCTGAAAGCAAGCGGCATAGGGAGAATATATCATTATTTAAACACTATTTACCTCTAGAATAACCATTTATCTGCAGCCTAGTAGCATTTCTGGGCATAACAGGTTCCATTTAAAGAGCTTGTACAGGCTTTGGATTCAAATCTGCAGTCATTCTATGTGACTGCAGTCTTGTAAATTCGTCTGCACCGTCAGGAAGGATTTTCCGATGCCGGAGGCAAGATTGAACTGTCATGTGTGCGGTTTGCAAACTATTAGGACATATCTGGTACAAATGAATTTTGTGAGGCATCACACATCTAGTCGGCATTCGACTGCATATATGCAAATTTCACACGTGACCGCTCTCTTCCAGCGTTGGCACTGGAGCATCCTCACAGCACTCACATTTCGTGCTGTGAGGTTTCGCAAGTCTGGAGTGACTGTAGACTTGAGCTCCAAGCTTGGACACATGCAGAATTTTTCCACAGCTCTTTTAATGCAAATTAACAGCTTCTTTTTATATTATCAGCAAAAGCTATGAGATTTCAGCTGTCTCATGCATACACTTGTTTTTTTCCTGACTGAATTTGAGATCTGCAGCTTTTTTTAAATCTGCAACATGTCAATTCATTTTAGTGTTTTTTTCATGTATAGCAATAAGAAAGCAAAAAAAAGCAACCAAAACAATGCATAGTTACAGCATTTTTACCTTATTTCTGGTGAACAAAACTAACTTTATTAAATGTGCACTTCAGACGAAGTACACATGCAGTTTAAAAATGCAGCAAAAAAGCTTCAAAACGCAGCGAAAACCACTGCAAAACTGGCGGAACACAGCATTTTTACTGCAAAGAGAACAGGTATTGGCTGCAGAAAAAAATTTAGCAAAAACACTACCTGTGAACATAGCCTTATTCCCATTCATTTGACTGGGCAAAAAAGCTGCAGAAACACTGAAGGAATGTACATGCTGCAGATTTGAAAAAAATCCTTTCATAGTTCAAATCTGCAAGAAAAAAATAAGCACTATCTGCATGAGATTTCAGAAATCTCTTTCACTTTGCTGCTATTGCAAAATGCTGTGTTTTTTTATTTTCAAGACAAAATCGCAGCATTTGAACAAGCCCTAATACTTAGGCCAAATTTGACCATTTTTCTGCCTGGCTGACGCAATTCATGTCCTCAGAAATACTGTAATATACCTTGAGAGACTTCAACATCCCCATAAACAGCCCCACCTTCCCATCTTTATCCCAGCCTCTATCTCTAGCCTCTTCTCTCAGCCTCTCACAGCTTTTAATTTCTGAGACACACAGAGACAGTAACATCCTTGATCTGGTTTCCTCCCTTCAACCTCCTACTTAGATAACTCACCTCTTCCACTCTAAAAACCACAATATCCTGTCCTTCACGCTCACAATTTCTTGCCCATCGCAGCACACTCTTACCTACCACATATTCAGAAATCTACAAGCCATTAACCCTCATACACTTTCAGAACCATTGCACTCATCACTGTCACCAATCTCCTCTTTTTCCTATCCTGTACACCACTACAATGACATGCTCTGAAGCACCCTTGACCAAGTAGCTCCCATCATGCTCAGAACCTCCAAACACAGCCCAGGTTTACATTGCAAACGAGATTTCTGAAGTGATGCTCTAGGAGTGCTGAACGCCTATGGAGGAAAATGCTCACAGCAGAAAACTTCATCCACTACAAATTTATGTTAGGATCCTATAACGCTGCCCTTCACCTTGCCAAACAGACCTACTTCACCACCCTGATCTCCTCACTATCTAACGATTCAAAATAACTCTTAGACACCTATCACTCCTTCCTCGGTCTGAAAACACAGGCCACTATCACAGACATCTGTGCTGATGATCTGGCCTCACACTTCACAGAGAAAATAGAGAATATCCATCAGGAAATCAGCTCTCAGCCACCAAGTGCTGTGACTCCCATCCCTCCCCACATGTCCTCTGGCTCACTCTCCATGTTTGATCCCGTCACAGAAGAAGTCTCCAGGTTCCTTTCTTCTGCTCGTCCTACAACATTCACTACTGACCCTATTCCCTCACATCTACTCCAGGCTGTCTCTCCAGTCGTCACTACTCATCTAACTAAAATCTTCAATCTCTCTCCTCTGGTATTTTCCCCTCCTCCTTCAAACACGCTATCATTACTCCATTATTAAAAACACCCTATTTTGATCCATCCTGTGTAAGGGGGTGGCATAGCTATGGACAGTAGAGACAAGCTGCCCCTTTAAGAGACAGCACCTCCTTGTTTGATCAGTGGGACAGTCTGCACTTCCCTGCTGTAAAGGCTGTTTTGGTTTCATTTGCCTGACTACAGAGGGGAGGGGCTGCGTTTCTGTGTGGAGAAGAGAAGATTTCTGAAGGAAGCGGACTGGCCTGCCTGAGCTGTGAGGAAAAGAACATTTAGTCTGAGACTGTGACTTTGTAAACTATTCTGGGGATTAAAAGGTGGCTTTACTGCCTTGCTGCCAGAAGCCACGAAGAAAAGACAAGAAAGAAACAGACTTGGAATCTTCACACAATGACAAGACCACGTTGCACAGAGCTTCCAGGGAGGACGTTGCATCATCTTGCAGAGAACTGCAGGGGGCCCCCAGGAAGGAACTTAGATACCAACTTTAGTGTGAGTGTTAACCCTGTGTGCGCACATGTTTAGGGCTAAGGATAGGCTGCAATAGACAGGGCAAGGTAGCCGTGCGGCTGGAGTAGCCAGTCAGGCTAGAGTTAGAGCAGCAGCATACTGTGCTTTATTGTATTGTTTTGCCTTTTGCAAAATACACTGATCTGTAATAGATGGTGCTCCGTGTCATTTGTACGGCCCAGCTAGAGAATATCACTTTTGTAAATTGTTTTATGTCATTGCATACCCCTGCTTACACTTTCCTAACTCTGCATTCCTTGCCTGTAAATAAATTAACCCTTTGTTGTTTGCACCTCATCTTGTGTACAGTAGTCTCCCTGCATTGTGGTAGTCCCCCGACCATCCCTTCAAGTGCCACTGCGAGCAGGCTAGCCTCAAAGTTTAAGTCTCCCACTTTTCCATCAGCCGTTGAAACATGCCTGGAGCATTGGAAAGGCAGAAGGGCATCCGGTTAAACTCAAACAATCCCATAGGGAGGATGAAGGCAGTTTTTTCCTTGTCTTTCTCGGCCACGGCCACTTGCCAGTATCCGCTCACTAGGTCCAAGGTGTACTTCTGTAATGCTGTCAAGGATTCCTCGATGCGGGGTAATGGATATGAGTCTCGCACAGTGCAGGCATTGAGTTTCCTGTAATCTACACAGAACCGGATGGTCCCATCCTTCTTCTTGACGAGCACCACCGATGCTGCCCAAGGGCTCTGACTACTCTGCACTACTCCTGAATCCAGCATCTGCCTCACTAATGTCTTCACCTCTTGGTACATCTTTGGTGGGATTTGCTGGCAATGTCGGGTATGCGACCTCATTAAGAGTACTGAACAAAGGGCATCCTTCCAGACCATACATACTAAGGAACCGCTAGAAGTCTTGATGATCGACTATCTCCTCGTGGGACACTCAGCCCGGGGTCCACAGTACTGTTTGGTGATGACCGACCATTTCTCCAAGTTCACGGTAGTCACCCCGACTAGAGATCAGACTGCCGAGTCGGTGGCACGGGCCATCTGTCAAGACTTCATCCGAGTGTATGGGTGCCCAAAGCGCATCCACTCTGACCAAGGTGCATGTTTCCAAGGCAAGGTGATGTAAGAACTGTACCATTTGTATGGCATCGAGCGGTCCCGGACCACCCCTTACCATCCTCAAGGCAATGGAGCATGTGAATGCTTCAACCGGACATTACTTCAAATGCTGAGGACATTGGAAGAGGACAGAGAAAGCATTCTGGCCAGATTTCCTGCCAGAATTGGTCTGGACCTACAACAATTGGGTCCATTCCACCACGGGTTACACCCCCTATCTGCTGCTGTTTGGAAGAGCTGAATCATAGAATCATAGAATCGTAGAGTTGGAAGGGACCTCCTGGGTAATCTGGTCCAACCCCATGCTCAAAGCAGGATTTGCTAAATCATCCCAGACAGATATCTGTCCATCCTCTGTTTGAAGACTTCTGTTGAAGGAGAACTCACTACCTCTCATGGTAGCCTGTTCCACTCATTGATCACTCTAACTGTCAAAAAGTTTTTTCTGATATCTAATCTGTGTCTCCTCCCATTCAGTTTCATCCCATTGCTTCTAGTCTTTCCTTGTGCAAATGAGAATAAAGATGATCCTTCTGCCATGTGACAGCCCTTGAGATATTTGTAGACAGTTATTAAGTCTCTTCTCTTTTGCAGGCTAAACATTCCCAAATCCTGCAACCTTTCCTCATAAGACACGGTTTGCAGACCGGTCACCATTCTGGTCGCTCTTTTCTGAACTTGCTCCAGTTTGTTGATGTCTTTTTCAAAATGTGGCGCCCAAAACTGGACACAGTATTCCAGATGAGGTCTGACCAAAGAGGAGTAGAGGGCAATAATGACTTCACGTGATCTAGACTGAATGCTTCTGTTAATACATCCTAGAATTGCATTTGCCTTTTTTGCTGCTGCATCACACTGTTGACATATTCAGTCTGTGATCTATTAGTATACCCAAGTCTTTTTCACATGTGCTGTTTCTTAGCCCTATTCCTCCCATTCTGTATATGTTTTTTCATTTTTATTGCCCAGATGTAGTACTTTGCATTTTTCCCTGTTAAAAACCATTCTGTTAGTTGCTGCCCACTGCTCCAGTTTATTTATATCTTTTTGAGTCTTCTCTCTCTCTTCTCTAGTATTAGCTATCCCTCCTAGCTTTGTGTCATTAGCAAATTTAATCAGTTTACCCTCAATTCCTTCATCTAAATCATTGATAAAGATGTTGAACAATACAGGGCCAAGGACAGAGCCCTGTGGTACCCCACTTGAGACATTCTTCCAACTGGATGTTCAGCCATTTACGATCACTCTTTGGGTCCGATCACTAAGCCAGTTATGAATCCACCTAACAGTTGCCTTGTCTATTCCATATCTACAGTAGTCATTTTTTCAATAAGGATTGTGTGAGATACTTTGTCAAATGCTTTGCTGAAGTCAAGATATACTATATCTACAGCATTTCCCTGATCCACCCAATCAGTGATTCCGTCATAGAAGGAAATTAAGTTAGTCTGACATGACTTATTAGTTACAAACCCATGCTGACTCTGTTTAATCACTTCATTCTTATCCAGGTACTGACATGCATGTTGTTTAATAATTTGTTCAAAGATCTTTCCTGGTATAGAAGTCAGACTCACCGGCCTATAGTTGCCTGGGTCCACCTTCTTCCCCTTTTTGAAGATAGGAGCAACATTTGCTCTTCTCCAGTCTTCTTGGACATCTCCTGTTCTCCAAGAATTTTCAAATATTATGGAGAGGGGTTCAAAAATTTCTTCCGCTATCTCCTTCAGTACTTTGGGGTGTAATTCATCTGAACCTGGAGACTTGAATTCATTTAGGTTAGCTAAGTGTTTCCTCACTATCTTTCTGTTTATAGATATCCTGGATTCTTCTATTCCCTTAATAGGACAGGGAAGAACAGTTGATGTTACATTTCCTTTCTGAGAGAAAGCAGATGCAAAATAGGAATTTAAAAGTTCAGCCTTCTCAACATCCTGTCTTACCAGTTCATCATTTTCATCCTGTAAAAATCCTATAGCATCTTTGAATTTTCTTTTACTTTTGACATATCCCCAAAATCCTTTATTATTGCTTTTGATGTCTCTTGCAAGCCTCAATTCATTGTCAGCTTTAGATAATCTGATTTGTGCCCTGCAGGTTCTGCACACAGCATTATATTCTTCTTTAGATATGCCTTCCTCTTTTCATTTTATAAACATTTCTTTCCTCCTTTATAGCATGTGCTTAAGTTCTGTGTTCATCCATCCTGGTTTCCTTAAATGCTTCCTATTCTTCCCTCTTTTCAGAATTATTAACGATTGTGCTTTGAGAATTTCATTTTTCAAGATTTCCCATCCTTCCTTGACATTTTTGTCCTTAAGGATATCTAGCCATTGGATCCCTCCAATTCTCTTTCTGAATCCCTTAAAATTTGCCTTTCTGAAATCTAACCTTGATGTCTGAGTCTTCATAGGTCTTCCTCCTCTAGTTATCCAAAATTCTAAAATAGCATAGTCGCTACCTCCTAGGGTCCCAGCCACTTTTACCTCCTCAACCATTTCTTCCCTGTTTATAAGGATTAGATCCAAGGTAGCAGTTCCCCTTGTTTTCTCCCCTACCTTTTGTAAGATAAAGTTGTCAGCAAGAGAGGATAAGAATTTTCTTGACCTGTTAGTTTTGCCTGAGAGAGATTCCCAACAAATGTCTGGATAGTTGAAATCTCCCATGACACCTATGTCATATTTTTTGGAGAACTCGGCCATTTGATGTATAAATGCAGAGTTCATCCATATCTTCAGCTTCAACAGGCAGCCTGTAGTAAATGCCTACAATGGTGTCCTTTCCATTGTTCTGTCCTTGTATTCTTACCCAGTTTCCACAAAACTCCCAGTCTCTGAAGCTTCCATCTCTGTGCAGATATACGTGTTTCTAACATACAATGCGACACCTCCTCCTCGTTTATCAAGTCTGTTTCTTGCAAATAAGTTGTATCCTTCTAGCCTTGTATTCCAATCATTTGTATTGTCCCACCAAGTTTCAGTGATTCCAATGACGTCATATTTCTTTTCCTGCGTTATTAGTTCCAATTCTCCTTGTTTGTTGCCCATGCTTTGTGCATTAGTATAGAAACATTTTAGTTTGTGATAGGTTTTTCTTTCTCCAATATTTTTATTATTTAGATTCTTTTGTCTTTGTTCTTCCTTTCCACTTCTAATAGCAGAGTTCTCAATAGCATTTGTCAGGTGTATGGCTTTTTCTGGCCTTTTACTTCCCTTCCCGCATTGTTCTAGTTTAAAGCTCTCCTGATGAGTGTAGCAAGGCGACTTCCAAATACATGTTTTCCAGTCTTTGTAAGGTGCACCCCATCTCTAGCAAGTAGTCTATCGTATAGGTAATTCACTCCGTGATCCAGAAATCCAAATCCTTGCTGACGGCACCATCGACGTAGCCAGTTGTTCACCTGCAGAATCTTATTCCACTTCCTTGTTCCATGGCCATCCACTGGGAGGATGGAAGAGAAGACCACCTGCGCTCCCAGTTCTTTCACTTTCTCACCTAAGTTTTCAAAGTCTCTGCAGATGGTTTCCAGGTCATTTCTTGCTGTGTCATTTGTCCCCACATGTATTAGCAGGAATGGGTAGTCATCTGTAGGTCTGAAGAGCCCTGATATCCTGTCAGATACATCTTTAATTTTTGCACCTGGAAGAAAGCACATTTCTCTTGAGGTTATATCCGGTCTGCAGATAGCGGCCTCTGTTCCTCTCAACAGGGAATCCCCCATGACCACCACTCTCCGTTTCTTCTTCACATTTTTCTTTCTCCATCCAGGACAACTCTGAGGGTGGACAAGGATGCTGTTTGTGGGCTAAGTCTGATCCTGATGTATTTCTTCATCGTTCTCCTGTGTAAGAGCGGGGTACTGGTTCATTAGCAGTATGGGCGCTGACTGCCTCCCGATCCTCTTGCTTCTCTTGGTCACATGTTTCCATTCCTCTGTTTCTTCTGGTGCACTTCGAATTTCTTCTCTTTCTGTAACATGAAGAGATAATTCTGCTCTGTCTAAGAACTCTTCACCTTCCTTAATGTTTTTTATGTAGCTATCCTCTCTTCGAGATTTTGCAACTTTTCCTCCAACAGAGACACAAGCTTGCATTTGTGGCATGTGAAGTTTGGCATTACCACTGGTAAGTCTGTGAACATGTCGCAAGAAATGCAGCTCACCAAATGGCTCCTGGCCTCTTCCATATTGTTATTATAAAAGAGATTTCAAAGCAATGAAAAATGAGTCAAAATTCTTTACCAATTTCCTCTTTTCAGCTGCAGCTGCCAAAATCCAGTGATCGGTGAGCTTGCAGAGACTCTTCACTTATCCCAAAAGGCACTGGGAATATGCAAATTATCTCCTCAGGACTCTTCCCCTGGTTTACCAATTTCCTCTTTTCAGCTGCAACGGCCAAAATCCAGTGATCGTTGAGCTCGCGGAGACTCTTCACCTATCCCAGAAGGCACTGGGAATATGCAAATTATCTCCTCAGGACTCTTCCAGATCAGTGAATTGAAGTTGGAACAGCCAGAGGAGCTGATGGAGCGAAATATCACTTCATGGGTGAAAGAGCATCGAAAACGACTGCAAACAATACGGCGATTGGTGGGTCAACAGCTACAGGACAAAGAACATATGGGCCGTAAACCGATTCAAGAGATACCGCTCTGGCCCAGGGGCCAAGTATTAGTCAGAGAGAAACGCCCCAAGGGTAAACTAAGTGAGAGATGGGAAGTACAGCCTTACAAAGTCATCGAGCGAGTGTATGCTGATGGTCTGGTCTACAAGGTGCAGGTTGAGAATGGGGCGTCCGCCTCTAGAGTGCTCCACAGGAATATGCTATGGCCATGCCAGTCTGAGGCCCATCCTGTACCAGTGCCACTTGAGGGTGATGCTGAACCTGGCTTGTCTGCTGGTGAAATCATTGATGAATGGTGGATCGGCCCTGACACCGTGGGGGGGCCCTCAGCCGGACAGAGATGGTAATCTTCTGGAGGAACCACTGCTGCCACGAGATGATAAGTCCAGACAAGAGCTTATTACAACTCCTGCAGCAAGTATTCCTCTGGAGGATAGTCAAGACATCCGGATATCCCAGAGGTCTACTGCAGGGGTTCCACCAGCCTGATACATAGAACAGTGTTCTCTGTCTGTTTCTCTGCTTGTGTTTTCTCCCCAATAGGTGCTGTTCCGCATTGCAAGTGTCTCTATTCCACTGCCACCTTGATGCTGTGATGGTCGAGGATGACCATCTTTAAGTAGGGAGGCATGTAAGGGGGTGGCATAGCTATGGACAGTAGAGACAAGCTGCCCCTTTAAGAGACAGCACCCCCTTGGTTAGATAAGTGGGACAGTCTGCACTTCCCTGCTGTAAAGGCTGTTTTGGTTTCATCTGCCTGACTACAGAGGGGAGGGGCTGCGTTTCTGTATGGAGAAGAGAAGATTTGTGAAGGAAGCGGACTGGCCTGCCTGAGCTGTGAGGAAAAAGAACGTTTAGCCCAAGACTGTGACATTGTAAACTATTCTGGGGATTAAAAGGTGGCTTTCATGCCTTGCTGCCAGAAGCCATGAAGAAAAGACAAGAAAAGAACAGGCTTGCAATCTTCACACAATGACAAGACCACGTTGCACAGAGCTTCCAGGGAGGACGTCACATCATTTTGCAGAGAACTGCAGAGGGCCCCCAGGAAGGAACTTAGATACCAACTTTAGTGTGAGTGTTAACCCTGTGTGCGCACATGTTTAGGGCTATGGATAGGCTGCAATAGACAGAGCATGGTAGCCGTGCAGCTGGAGTAGCCAGTCAGGCTAGAGTTAGAGCAGCAGCATACTGTGCTTTATTGTATTGTTTTGCCTTTCGCAAAATACACTGATCTGTAATAGTTGGTGCTCCGTGCCATTTGTACGGCCCAGCTAGAGAATATCACTTTTGTTAATTGTTTTATGTCATTGCATACCCCTGTTTACACTTTCCTAATTCTGCATTCCTTGCCTGTAAATAAATTAACCCTTTGTTGTTTGCACCTCATCTTGTGTACCGTAGTTTCTCTGCATTGTTGTGGTCCCGGCCATCGCTTCACCTGCACAAATAACTACAGACCAGTCTCCAGTCTCCCCTTCATCTCTAAACTCTTGGAGTGACTGGTCTACTCCCATCTTACTCATTACCTCTCCACTCACTCTCTCCTGGATCCATTACAGTCTGGTTTCCACCCCCCTACATTCTACAGAAACTGCACTCATCAAAGTGATCAATGACCTTCTGACAGCAAAACATAACAGTGACCACTCTATGCTCATTCTTCTTGACCTCTCTGCAGCTTTCAACACTGTTTACCACCACCTCCTATTTCTATGCTCAAATCAATACGCATAAAGGACACTGCTCTCTCCTGGTTCTCTTCCTTTATTTCTGTTTATCGACCTAACCACTTATTACGATCCACAAGAGACTTTTGACTAACATCCACACTAATCCATACCTCCCATTCCCGGCTCCAAAACTTCTCACGAGATGCACCAATCCTCTGGAATGCTCTACACTAAGAAATCAAGACTAACCAGAACGTTACAGTTTTGAGATGTCCCTCAACTTCTGGGGTGTGCCACCACCCTTGGGATTCCACAGGATCGTTGTTTTTCTTTAATTAAACTCCAGGAACAAGCCCTTTGAAGCTCTGTGACTAGCAATTAGCACAAGGGTATGAGCTCTAGTTCAGCTACAGCCAAACTGGATTCCTTTATCTAACTCAAGCACCACAGGTCACAGCAAGTCTCTGAGGTACTGAATCTGGAAAATTACCTATAATAACAGAATGCAATATCGCTGAGCCTAGCACATTCTCTGAACCGGCATTCCTTTCTCCACATGCCTGTGACTGGCAGCCACCTGTAGACTCCTGTGTTGAGGAGATATGAAGAATAGCTACCAGGAATTATATATGGTAGGCATATTTGGTCTAGCTGTGCAGATAAAATCCAGCACAATCCAGTGGCACCACTGCCGTTCCATTCAGAGCTTTAGGCGGAAAGATATGAGCCTCCACGGTTCTGGACAGAAAATCATACTCTGAGATATGGGAGGAGAGAGGCTGTACAAGCCCAGGGGTGGGCACAGATTGTGGGAGTGAGCAGCCTAGGAGCTAAGAGGCAGTTCCTCATTTTGAGTTTAGTTTTCTACTGGCAGGAGGATCCATTAGCTGACGTGGCCAATAAAGCCCCTGACTAAGATTTGGATGTTTGACCCATCAGTGCCTCCCTGTGGTCACATGCTGCTTAACACAGTATTTGCAACCTATCTATACCCTATCCTTGTACTACACTCCTGACTGCATACCTGTATATTGCTCTGCAAATATATGCCTGTATATTTCTAGTGCGTCTTTCGACAATTAAATATAAAATTACTCTTGGGCTGCTCTTTTATCTCAATACACTAATCCCCACTTCCGCACGCTCTGTTGGTTATTATACGCTACCCGGGTTGGTTTCTGACCTGATATAGGCCTGCTGACAGACGAGGCTTATTTCGAATGAGGAACTAGTGGCAGCAGACCGTACTGTTTTAGTGAGGAACTCGGGTAGTGATGGCCGGGAGGTTTATAGATATATCCCAAGCCTGGACTGGTGATATATATCCCCCCTCACTGGGAGTGCCTCAATAACTCGTACCTATAAGGAAAGCCTTTCCGGCAACTATTTGCCCTCGGTGCAGTTCCCTGACTGACCAGGGCAAGTGGTGGCACCCGAGAGCCGATCCCTGCAGGGTCCTTCTCTCCCCTTCCCCGAGGTGAGCGAAGCCGACATCCCCTTCCCTTGTGCGATTCGTCACATAGGCGCTCCCTAAAAACACATTTGTTTAGAGCGGCTTATCACATTCCATCAAACTCCACTGCACTTAAAAGCACCACACACATTGTATTGGCTGGTGACAACCTCATGCAGCCTTTATCTGTCCCCATTCCTTTAAGACGGCTGGACCAGCATTGTAAATAAGCACCTGTATTTTTGGTCCACCCCCCACCTCATTGCAGATTGTAAGTTCTTATGGGCAGGGTTATCATTATCTTGCTTTAATTATTGTATTATCTTTAACATTGTTACTTATGACTTGCATATGAACTGTTGAATTGTTAAATTGTAAAGCGCTGCGGAATATGTTGGCGCTATATAAATAAAGATTTATTATTGTTATGTATGAGAAGAGTACTATCAGTGGTAGGGTTCACTCCCACTTGCGATTAAATCTGACAAATGCAATCTGTCGGATAGCGATCGGACAGGAAAAAAACGCAGCATGCCAAATTTGAATCACAAGCACCCACATAATTCTATGTATGCATGTTAAACATGACACTGTACTCGAATGTCACCTAAGTGCAGGGCGATCCTCGCTGACACCGGCAGCTGAGAAGACGGAGAAATTACTTTCTCCGTCTCCTTCGCAGCTGTGCTCTGATTCTCTCATGCAAGAGAATCCAAACACAGAGTACCGACACTATTAGTGGCAGCAGGTGTCGGATGATGGGGGTAACAGTCCCAAAAGCCACCACCTGCTGTCATTCGGACTTTAATATAACGCTCATCATTCTCCTCTGCTCACCGGCAGAGCAGGGGAGAATGATGACAGCCAGCTTCAGCACCTGCCACCGGGAAACAGCTCTTACTGTAGCGCTTCTCCCCCGGTTTCCATCCATGTCACATGGAGGACATCAAAGTGTGTTGTCCGTGTGCATGTGTGTGGGACGTTTTGCCGTCCATGATGACGGGAAAAAACGAACATGTCAGCTTGTTTTGCCCATGGACACACGGTCCGTGGAAACACACTGACATGTGCATAGACCCATTCATTTGAATGGGTCTATGTGTGTACGTGTCTCTGGTACGTGTGAAAACTGTCACCACATGTAACGGAGACACTGACGTGTGAAAGGGGCCTAATGACGTTTTTTACATCTAGGTCTGCAACAATGGCAAGAAGCGGCAGCTAATTGGGCCAAGGATAGTAATAATCTGGTGATAACTCATTGACTTCTTTTCTTGGCATGTTCTGTGATTTTTGCAGAGTTTATTGGGCACAGAGGGGGAGGAGGTAAGCTCTAACCACAACCTCTTTTTTCACAGGCCAAATGCAGCTGAGAAAAAAATATGCAGATCTTCATTGCCTCATGTAATAACATTAATCTTAGTGCAATCCAGTTTTTTAGCAGATTACACTTGTCTGTTTTATACGCTTGTGTGAGCGAACCATAATACACAGAATAATATGCCATTTACTAGACATCTCTGTAATATATAGACTGGTTATGTCCTCTAAACTGGGAGCCACATACTTAGGGGCTCTCCCTCCTGGTTTGTACATGGAAATACTAAGTTTTTGGAATATGGGAAGCAGTCATCGCAGCCAGAACTTACAAACTCCAGGCTAATATTGGTTAGGTTTGAACCCAGGACCTCAGTATTGAAGGTCAGCAAAGCTAGCCATTCTGCCCTTTGTTTACCCATGTGCCATTTACAATCTTCAGTCTTCGGGAAATAATGCATGGCATGTCTTCTGATTCCTTAAGGCTTCTCAGCATTGTTACATGGAATGGGTTTGCTGTCTTCCCTCACCAGCCTCATATGTAGCGCAGCTGACCAGCTGGAGCCAGCGCTGTCAAGAACTGGATAACAAACCAGCCTTCTCCTTTCTTCATTCATGTATCAGCCTCACTATTTGGAAGCTCTTATGTCTTCAGGCCATACATAACTTGCATTAGCATGCACAGTCCAATGTCAGGCACTAGAGCACAAAAAAATAAAAAAAAAACCTTGAAAAATAAAAGCGTCACATCATCTCTGTATAGAACATAAATCTGCTACTAATTGCCACAGGGCAAGAGATAAACAAGAGTAGTGGTGATGTGCATGCTCGTAAACCAACAGATACACTGTGTTCTGCTGATCATTCTAAGGGACGGCGAAGGGAAGAGAAAATGTATTGTTTATTTAAGGGGAAACACAGGAATTGCGACTTTCAGTTTGGTGGATGTCGATTAACCGTTACACATCACTCGTGCAGATGAATGGATTAAACGTCCATGTGCAAAATGGGTAGCGTACAGTCAGAGTACTGACCTATACAAGCCTATTGCTGGTTTAGTGGCTCACATGAACGTTTTTACACATGGACTGATGATCTGCGTGTAAGGCCGGGGTCACACTAACTGATGCAAAATACGGTCCGCAGTTTACAGGCTTAATACGGATAAATGGCCCCTAAATAGTGCTCCGTATGTCATCCGTATACAAGGTGTGGTCGCGTATTTTGCGCATGTCTGCATCCGTATGACATCCGTATGGTGAGATTTTCTCGCCGGCTTGCAAAATGGACATATAATGGAGCCCTATGACAGGTTTTATAACACAAACGAAAGAATAGATATAGACACATAGAATACATATATATATATATATATATATATATATATATATATATACACATGTCATTGAGACACATATATATATATTTATATGTCACAGAGTTCTTCATAGCAGAATAGCCGCTAATTCAATTGCCGGCTTTTGTCAAATCATTCCCCAACCCGACATGAAATGACACATGGTTTACATACAGTAAACCATTTCATTTCATGTTTTTTTTTTTGTATGTCTTTCATTAGTAATTAGATGAGAGTTGATGTGTAAAATTTGGGAGGTGTAGGTGTTAATTTAAGGGGTTAATTCGTTGTAAAAAAATGTGTGGGCTCCCGCGGCAATTTGTCAATGCGGGAGCCCACACATTTTTTTACAATGAATTAACCCCTTAAATTAACACATATTAACAATAATAAAGTCGAGGAGGAAAGGAGAATACAGCCAGCCAAAATAAACCATATATCAAATATCAAATGCAGTATATAATATATTTAATATATTTAACTTGGGGCACAAAGGCATAGTAAAGCCCGTAGTTAGATCAAGTGTTTGCACATAGTAATAGTGCCCCAAACTATAGGCGGCGGTAGCAAGGGTTAATGTCCAAACATAACTTATTACCTCCAGTCAGGCAGGGAGACACAGGAGTACAGGCCAGGCACCCACCTCAACGCACGTTTTGGATCCTTAGGCCGGGGTTACACTAACCGACGCAAAATACGGTCAGTATTTTACATGCGTAATACGGATGAATGGCCCCTAAACAGTGCTCCGTATGTCATCCGTAATCAAGGTGTGGTCGCGTATTTTGCACATGTAGCATCCGTATGTAATCCGTATGCCATCCGTATGTTGAGATTTTCTCGCAGGCTTGCAAAATGGACATATAATGGAGCCCTATGACAGGGTTTCTAACAGAAACCAAAGAATAGATATAGACACACAGAATGCATGTATATATATATGTATTCTATGTGTATATATCTATTCTTTCGTTTCTTTATTAAACCTGTCAGTGTGAGTTTACTGTATAGCGCACTGAATTGCCGGCTTTGCTAAAATACACCTGGTGCGTATTTCTCGCAAGTCACATGTGTGGTCCGTGTGTAATCCGTATTTTTTGCGCACCCATAGACTTGCATTGGCGTACTACGGGCGTAGTACGCTGACAATCGCAGCATGCTGCGAATGGCACGGACCGTAGAATACGCCCGAGAAACATACGGCTGGTGCGAGTGACCCCATAGAGAATCATTGGTCCGTGTGTAATGCGTGCTTTTAGCGCCTCTCACTCAGCCGTATTCCTCGCCAGTGTAACCCCGGCCTTAGATCCTTCCTCAGGGGGCTGTACGCAGCGTCAAACCAGCAGCGTTTACTGACCATGGAAACATATTCTTAGAATGCAGATTTCTAGAAAAAAAAGCAGTGGACAAAAAGCGGCGCTTTTTTTTGGGAACATAGCCTATATCTGGTCATATATAACACAGCAGTATACTAGCAAAGGAAAACGAGGAGCAGCTGTCCATATCAGTGAGATGGCATTTTTTTATCAGCTAAAATAAACAATAAAATCCCCGATTCATCATTGCCTTTGCACCTGGTTTTGTTTAATTTTATACATTTTGCTCCTTTCTTTATTTGCACCGAATTCATCATTTTATTTGAGTCTATTTTATATGATATGTGCTCTCCTGTTTTTTTGCTTACACTTTGTATGCAGAGTCTACTGATTCCCAATGTTTTTGTGTGATTAATCGATCTTTTTAAAAAGTTCCATTCACCCGGGGTGTATTTTTGACTACATCAGCATTTTGTCTCAATTTCTGCAACTTTTACCACTAAAAAAACCCCTCAAATGAATCGGGGCCAAAATCTGCTATACCTTTTCAGAATCTGCTTAACCTTTGAGGAATAAAAGCTGCGTTCAAACGAGTGTGGAAAAATAAGCGACCATTTCAGTCTTTATTATCAGCCATATGACAAGAGTATGTCCGTTCTTTTACATCTGTATGGCACCTAGTTTATACATGAACAATGTAAAATATAATAATAGCCCAAATGCGGTTTTCTATGTCAATAATTACAGTGAATCATTAACAAAAAGGATGGATATTGTCTACTTGGCATCTGTTTTTGCAAAGCATACATTCAGTTTAATGAGTGAGTCTGATCTGAAAAATAGATCAGACTAGTACATTGGGGATTTTCTTAAAGGGAATCTGTCACCAGGTTTTTACTACCCCATCTGATGTAAGGGCGGAGACCCTGATTCCAGCGATGTATCACAGTTTAGGTTGCTTTTCCGCATTTTTGATAAAATCCCTGTTTTGTCTGCTGCAGATCTACTAGTTCTCTGAATGCTGAGCCCTGTATAACTCTGCCCCCAACACTGATTGGCAGTTTCTGTGTACACTGTGCATAGGCAGTAAGCTGCCAATCAGTGTTGGGGGTGGGGTTATACATAGCTAAGGAATATGGAAGACTACATGGCAGCAGGTTTACTAGTCCTCTAGTGATAATAATCTGCCTGCTGGAATCAAGGTCTCTGTCTCTACATTATTCTTCTGTCAGATTTGGTGTCAAAAACTTGGTGATAGATTTCCATTGACTCAACAGTCATGCGAAGTACATCTACAACTGGCAGTGATCAGTGTCCTATCTGCATAGAATTTATTTTGCATACGCTCATGTGAACAAGCCCTTAGGCTACATTCACAGATTAAGTACTAGCCGTGCATTTGCCCAATGTGTTTTCCAACTGCAAATCTGCACTGTAACACATTATGAATCTGTAGCATATCAATTTGTTTGCAGAATTCAACAGGGACTGCATCATATTTGCTGCAAAGAAATGTGCTGAGTGTGCAAGTAGCCTGTGGGCTCGTTCGGCAAAAGGTGAAATTCTGCATATAAATTTTCTTGACAGCGTACAAACTGTAGATTTCTATGTATCAGAGGTATAGAGTGGATGATAGGATGTATGTGAGGCCATCTGACCGGCTGCAGAGGCACGTCTAGTCCTGACTGTGATCATTACGATCGTACCATGTTGTGATTGATCGTTACAACGGGAGACCCATTGTGAGCAATGAGATGACTGTATTTGTTACACTGGAAAATGCTTCCAGTTTTAGCTACATATCTTATACTGGAAATGTCCAGCCAGTGTCTGATTGGGAAAAAGTCTCAATGTGTATACCCAGTTGTATATCTTATAGATAGCGTGCACTACTCTATGACACTTGGAATGGGTTAACACTGAAATTCAGCACTTCCCGCACACAGACACTGATAAAGACAAAAGACAAGGCTGGCAACTGGAAGCAAAAGCTTTTCAGACATACCGTAAAGATACAGAGTGATAACGCTCTACCAGCGATGTAATATGGAGCTGTAACCCATTCGGTGCAACGTCTTTGATGTTGCCGACGGTTATTTTTAGCTGTTCTCTACCTCTACCATGCTGATCTTCATTTTTCTGTAAAACATCCTAATCCATATCCTCTGGATCCCCACAGTCTCTGGAAGCAAGTTACCATCTATAAAATGCACCTTACGCTAGCCATGCATTATTCCAATGGTGTCATTGAAAGCGTAGAATAGAAAATCTATATTTTGTAAGAGATGATCAATGTGTGTATATCCTGTGGACATCAGGAGCCTGTTTTGTCACAAATTACCCGCAGACGTGACATTTATAGTTTGTGGACAGGGATCTTCATGACTGTTGGCTGCTTGTCAAGCACTTAATATCTGGGAAATGGAAGGGATGGGTTAAACAAATTGCCCTATTTCTTGGCTGAAGAACCCTTCTGACAGATTGCTATATGACCAAGCAATTCTATTATCTGTTTACTTGATGGGGTCACGTTAGCTTTCCAACCTACTAATCCTAAATTGGACCACCCAGTTATTGATTAGTGATCATGAAAAAGAATTTACAAGTGGATATATTTATGTCAGTAAATATAGATTACTATACGGCTTAATGCAATGCTAATATAAAGTAGAGAAATGTAATGTGGAAAATTACATTTGCATTATTATGGGGATGTGTCATCAAACTTGCTTTTACTACAGCTATCACACTTTTGGTAGTAGGCCCAAAATGATAAATTATGAGATAGAGCAATCGCTACTTAATGCCCATAAAAAGCTAAATTAATTGGTTTTTCAGTATGTAGGTAACAGAAACAGAATCTTGGAGGATGTGTACTGTGCTTGGCATTCAGCTGGACATGCCGAGGAGAGACAGCCAATCAGCAATGCCGAGAACTCTTCAGTGAGTCTGATTGGTTAAATGCATCTGAATGACAAATCAGCTTCTTGTCGCAATGCTCCTCCCAAGTGTTTGTTTCAGCTGAATGCCAGACACAGTATTCAGAACACCAAATTCTTGTTCTGAAAAAGTACAGTTTGAGCTTTTAGCACCCATTAGCTTTAAAACAATGGGGAAATATTTATCAAAGCTGTCTAATTTATAGAAAAAGTCAAAGAGGCTGTCCACTACTTTTGCACTGATGACCTTAGGATAGGTTATCAATGTCTGATCGGTCAGGATCCGACTCCCCCCGTCCCCGTTGATCAGCTGTTATGGGTAAAAAGATTAATTTGGCACTGCAAATTGGTGCAAAAAATGATGATTTTTATTTCACAGATTATCAACTTGTTTGTGATAATTAACGTTTCGGATTATTATGGCTTTCTTCAGAACTACGGATGCAAAAACAAACAGGAAAAGTAAGTTACACAAAGAAAAAGGAAAATGTCCAAGTTCATTTTGCAAAGTAAATGGATCAAATACAAACAAATAAGCAATTATGGTGACTGAAAAATTACACAAATAAATAAATATAGTTATCAGAGGATTCAGAAAAATAAACACGAAATACAGCTTCTTTAGCCTGGTATGGATTAATAAATATGACTCCGACCAGACAAACATAATAAACATCAAGTAAGTCGAATACACTATAAGGGGCTGGAGCAGTGAGATGATCATGAGGTTGTACAAATGAAGAAAAAAGGAAAGAAGCTCGTTTACCATTTTATTGCTCAGTAGAGAGAATATGGCTGTGGGGGCTGTAAAAAAGAAAAATATTATGTATTATGGAGCTCCTATTGGAGGGCATGATACATCATGAATTGGACTAAATGAAATGGACCAGAAGCTTACCGAGGATACCATGAATCAGAGTATTATGGTCCAAACAACTAGTGATAGTGGAGTGGGGCTAAGCATCTGGAATGATGAGTGTCTGATATAGTGGACCACCATTGAATTGAATGTTTGGCGTTCCCTGGTACGTACTTCAAACCACTACATGTCACATGATGTCGGCATGTATGCTTCACCGGAAGTGACGTGTTAGAGAGAAAGTGTCGCCTCTGGGCATCATGTTGGTGGGTAACAGAATGGAAAGGGGTAAACACCCTGTAACTTGTGTGCATTCATTAGAAGGAGGGAAAATCTAGGATACCATGGTACTAATGTTGCAGATAGCTCATAGAGCCGCATATGCAAAAAATAAAAGAGAACAGGGAATGATAGAAAAGCACTATGATGTGTGCTAGGAAGAAGGGAATGAATGGAGTTACTAGATGGGGTGTCAAAACTAAAAAAAAAAGGAATAAAAGAGAAAAAAGGAAAAATAGTGTAAAAAAAATAAAAAACTGAAATAAAGGGAAAAATAAAAAGCTAATATAAATACAAATGACAGCAAAACTAAAAATAAAATAATATCAATTAAAAAATAAATGAGAAATAACAGAAACAATAAAAATAAAAAATAAAGCTAAGGGAAAAGTGTCTATAACACATAATTGAGATTAATAAACTAAAAGAAACACCCAGTAATAAATGAAAAAGATATAATAATGTGCCACCATACCCGTTCACGTGGTGAAGAGAGGAAATCAGCCTATGTGTGCCTTTAGATGAACAAAAGGAAAAGCATAATAATGTGATCAAATGAAACTAATAACCTTGTAATCTCTATTCAATCCCTTTTGTTCAAGGGTGTCCAACCTATGGATTCAGAAGGACTCACGTCATTTCAATTATTTTATCCAGTTGCCACCTCTTCTTGGTGCAGGAACATGCGCCAATACTTAAAATTTCAATTGCAAAATATTATGTTTCTTCAGGTTAAAATGGTCAGATAATGGTTGGTATGTCTTGCCACACCGAGTACTGAACTTATGTTGTGAGATGTGGTCTCATATATGTTGCAAACTATCTCTTCACAGAGTTAGAGGACGGTCTTCTCCCCAATATATATGAGACCACACGTACAAACTTGATAGTGTATATTACACAAGATGAGTCACTAGTGAAGACCCCTGAATATTAATACCCTCCCTATAAATAAAGATTTATAATTCCTGCATTAATTTGGAGTGACAAATTCATCTTCCTACTTATTATGGAGTGGAATCCTATTTGTGCAAACATAATAGAAGTGCCGCGCATAATATCGGTGTTAGCGGCGGCAGCCGGCCCGATGTACTCCCTTGCTCAGTTGCCCTGTCTACCTGTAGTGGCCGAGGCTTGGTACTGAACATCCACCTCCTATTCAAATCAACAGTAGGTGGATGTGTAGTACCATGCAGCGGCCACTGCAAGTAAACAGAGCAGCCTCGCAATTGAGTACTTCGGTCTGGCGGCCGCCGCTGCTGTCACCGATAACAGCTGATCGTCGGGGATGCCTGGTGTCAGACAATCTCTTTAATCTCTTTAAAATGCACCAAAGTTATCACAGTGGCTCTTTCGACTGACTAGTTTAAGTTTATACTACCCTTATGCTTAATTTTGCAGGGATGTTTTCATTTCCCTTATGCCAGTCTTGTGGCTTTCAATAAATGCAAAATTTGACTCACTCACTTATTTGCACAAAAATGTTGCCACTCACTTCTGTAGCCTTTTGAGCTGTGAATTATGATTAAATTACATGAAAGTTCTGTTTATTATGTGTTAATGTTGTATCTTTCAAGTTGATCTGGAACAAAGTTAAAAGTGGACAGCTTTTCATCACATTTTATTCCAACTGCTCCCCCTAGTATTCTGCTTTTTTCTTTTTTTTTTTAATTTGACAAATGCTGCCAGAGTTATGTTTCTTTTATTTAATGCAAATTCTTATGTTTTTTTCAAAGCAGGTGTGGCTCACAGGGTAATAATGACATGTAAGCAGGTGGTCAGGATGCAACAGTGGAGACACCAGGCTGCAAACAACTATTTTATTCGCTTAACAGAATTATAAGAAGAAAAAGGTGGTTGTTAAAGGCATATTACACAGATACAATATTCACAGAGTTACTGGAAAAAACAAGAACTGAAATATGTTGAACAGTATACAATAAAGAGTTTTAGGAATAGAACAGGGTCTGCAGTCCAATCTAGCTCTAGTTGAGAATGGGGGACAAACACCGTACTTGAAGGGAACAGTCTCTAAGAACTTCCGTGACGTGAGGGAGGGCCGCTGCTCCGTCTTATCAGCCGCACGTCTTCCTAACAAAGTCTATCTCTGGGCCACCTTATTGTCAGCTGTATCCCATCCAACCTGCTGCCTTCCCACTGCCCATACCCGGTTCCGTGAGTCTGTGCTGAAAGTGACGGCCCGTCTCTCATGTCTCCCTCGATCACTTTACCAGGCTCAAGTCTCCAGCTGATTATCCTCAGGGCCTCTTTGGTTCTTGACCATCGACGAGTGTCTCCTTGATCCATATCAATGAGGGCCGGTCCTTGACTGTTGCCTGGTGTCATCTGTGTCGGGAACCTTGACCGACATCATTCGGGTTTTTGGTGCTTGATCGTCGATTGTAGAATTTTTATTGTAGACTGGACAACCCCTTGAACTCTTGATACTACATACTTGAGATATAAAGAATTGCAAGCATCCTATAAGGTATGAATAGAGTTGAGCAAATTTGTTCAGAGTCGGTTCCAGATACGATCGGCAGCGAATATTGTTTTTGCAGTATTCGTCGAACACAGCTGAACGTCATTTGAGTCAATGGGAGTAGAAATTACCGAATATGTTTGGAACCGATCATCAAACATACATTCGTCAAGAATAGGGTACCAATATGGCACTAATATGGCAAATTCAGATTCGGCAACCGAATCCGAACAAATTCGTTCAACTCTAGTTATGAACAGCAACCAATGTGTATATGATCATGAGATTCAGAAATGACGTCAACATTTCTTTGTAATTCCCTTTCACAATCAGCATTTGAATTATAATGCTCGCCATGTATATCCAATAAAGTGTGTTGCAGAGAACGGAATTCTAAATATATCATTAGCAAGCATACACTTTTTCTAGAGCTGAAAGACCGTGAAAGCACCTGCAACTTTCTTCTTTTCTGGCATTATTAATGCTGAGTTTGCAAGGACATTTTAATGGCTTTTAAGGGCTCACCCACACCACTGTATAAATCGTATGAGTGATATCAGATTTTTTAACGGATTGCACTCGAACCAATGATTTTCTATGGAGCAGTAATAATGGCCGAATTTTTTCACTGACAGATTTTGTCTGTTAAAAAAAATCTCAACATGATGCTATTTCACTCCAAAATCAAAAATTTGATGCCATATGGAGCAATGATAGGAATGGTCCTGTAATTGATTAATAGCTGTTGTAAAAAATGGATTGAATACGGACAGCATACAGATCTCAAATGGGAAAAAGTCATTCTACTTTTCTGGATGAAAATCAGACTGATGTTTAATACACTCGTGTGACCCTGTCCTAAATATGTTGGGGCTGGAGCAACGTCAACATAATCACAAGGACAGAGGTACACCTTCCACAACAAACACTCTATATGGGACAGGAGGACAACTGATGCCAAAAGTACAAAGCACAAAGGCAGATAACAATAATTCTGAAAACACAGGCATAAATACAAATGACTATATCAGCTCATGTTTAGCATTTTATATAAAAGGTGCACACTTAGTAATAAAATGTTGTGCATTTTGACATTAAACAAGCAAAAAATGTCTTTGGCTATTGCACTTGCACTTTATTAAATAGGGGCTGATATTTTGCCTTGATGTTTTTTTTTAATTTAACATTTCATTTTTGAGCCATCATTGCTTTCATGTCTCACTACGTCCCTTAAAGGGTTATTAATACAAAATAAGTTATCCCCTATGTGTTAGGAGATATGTTGCAGATCGCTTGGGGTCTTACCGCTGGGAAAACTTGTTTGGCATACCTAATTTTTTGTGATTAACTAATTAAAGGGGTTATCCCAAAATAGACTTTGAAAACATGTGGTCTGGATAAGTCATGAATAGCATTTAAGTGGACTTGGACTACTCCATTAACTTCCTTCCTGCTGGATGTTATTAAATCTAAGGCTTTGCTCACATCACCGACATGAATTCTGTTCACAACGGAACCGTGACGAGTATGACAGATCTCTTTTCAAAGGATCTTAACTTATAACGATGTCAGTCAGGTTTCTGCATATGTCCTGGTATTTCGAAGGCCAATACGAGCGCTGATTGCTAAGCTGTTCTTCATGTAAGAAAACGCCAGAACACATACAGATTGGAGCCTTATATTGTGCAAGTAATTCTATGCTATAAATAAACCAAATAATTTAGCTTTAGACACCAAAATACATTCATTCTATAGAAATATGTAATTAGATGGATCCTGCATTCTGGATCAGGTCAACTAATTATTAATTATTTTTTTTCTACAGTTTATGAATGCCTTTCATTAAGCGAACTGGCTTTTATGTCGTAACGGAATTAATCGGCCAGCACTGAAACGGTTAAAGTAGAGAACTACACTGGAAGAAAAATCCTTCTGGCAATTTGTAATTTTGCATGATCAGCTCAACCATGGGATTAAAGAGATGAGAAGGCGGAGGGGTGGTGTTTGGGAGAGACAAGGCTCATTTATAAGGATCTTGCACATGAAAGAGAGCCAGCACAGACCTGTGAAAGTTTGCCTCATGTGAGATGCGATCTACACGCGCAGGAAGAGCTGTCAGGGGCTATTTATCTCTTGGCAGCCAGCGCAGGCTCCGGTTCCCACATCGGCTCTGAGTCACAATGGCAGCGATCAGCAGCTTTTCACTCGCTCCACTGAATGAACGGATTGAAGAACATGCCCAGGCTGTGCACGCTTATCTGCCTCTCTGATTCATCTCTCCCTAGGGTGGACCACCTGGATCTCCATCACTGAAGAGCAGGCCATGTGGTCCTCCTCCACAGGATATATACATTAGTGGTAGCGGTCGTATTATATTGTGGCTTTACTTTGCTCATTTCTACTATCTACACAATTTAGTAGATGGTGTCAGTGTGCATTTTTTCTTGCTTTAGTCAATTCATAGCATTTATGTTTATGATGGCTTACAAATCAGAACACTTTGTAAAGATCACTTATTGCTGTCATATACTTAGGATTATATTGCTCGTAAGGCATAGCGCAAAAAGAAAAACAGGTAACTTTCATTTGTTGTAAGAATGGACAGCCCCTCACTTCTTAAAGAAGCACATCCACTAAATTTTTTACTCATTAAAGAAGCACTCCTCCCATCAAAATTTATATCCTCTTAATATATTGCAGTCACCATATTATCTAACCTTGTGTACTTACAAGTGCTCATTTTGCCTTTCTACTCAGCTAATTCTTCTTTTTTCCATTAGTTCTATGGAGTCATCACGTGTTTGAAAACTGACCTGCAGAATCCTACTAAGTTCTAAGTAAAAACAGGAGGTCAATTTTCCCTGCATGAGTCATGAGTCACTGCCAAAGCCCCTGGCAGGGGGAGGAGTTTAGCAGCTGCATCAGAAGTTGAAGAGGGGGATGATAAATGCAGGGACAACTAACTTCCTGTTTCTCCTTAGAGCAGAGAAAAGAGAAGAATTTACTGGGTAGAAAAGCAAAATGAGCAATTGTAAGTACACAGTGCTGTATAATATGATGATTAAGAGGATCAAAATTTTTATGAGATTATTTGATAATCTCACCTACCACAGCTATCTCCCATATCCAGCGCCGTGCTCTGCTTCTCAGTGAAATCACCGCTCTGCAGACTCTCCAGGTCATGCTGTGCTCTGCATGACCCTGAAGTGACTTTTTACCATGTAAGTTTATGGAGCGTAAGAACGAGTAAGAAGCCATAGGCTTTTACTGTAAAAGATACTTACGTCTCATGCATAGCACGTAGGGTGAACCGGCTAGTTGCAATTATGGTGACGTCACTGAGCAGCAGAGCAGAATGGCGCTGGACACCAGAAAGAGCAGAGGTAGATGAGTGTTTTATACACTCACACTACATTATATACATGTACACACATGTATTGAATAAAAAAATAGTGGGAGTGCTTATTTAAGGCAGTCCCCTTTCAGAAAATCTTACTCTCCCGCTGCAGTTAGTTATCTATATAAAAAAAAACTATAAAATATTTATTCACCATCCCCTGGTCCAGCGATGAGTCTCACAGCCACTGAGTTCACTAATTGGCTGCCACAATGCCAATATGATGTCTGCCGCAGCCAATACCAGATACTGGGAACAGCGAAGGAGACTCATAGCTGGACCTGGGGTGGTAAGTAAAGCCTAAGTTTTTAAAAATAAATAAATAAACTGCATCTGGGGACTGGAATTTTCTAAAAACGAAGCAGAACGGACTTCAATACAACTCTGATGTGCAAAGTCTTCCAAGATTAAAGAGGATGTATCTTTCTATGCATGAAATGTGTTCTTAGTGGGAAGTAAAGAGGGAACCACCCGCACAACTAAAATAAAGACTTTTAGAATATGTATTGCTAGCTACAGGTTTCATGTTCTATCTAGAGCGACATGGGCAAAGCAGATTGTAATAAAGTTCTGTTAAAAAATATTTAGTTTAACTTCATTTAACATCTTCACTGCATAAAGCGATAGCTCTGCTGAGCTCCTCTTGTTGCGCTCAAATAAGGGCTCACACCTGTGACTGTATTGCTGCTCTTCCCAACTTCTGAGTACTTTTTGGGCCCTATTGTTCGCCTGTATGCCTGCAATTATCACATGGAGGCACAAAGAGGTATTTCTCTTGGTGCCATGTTTGGGTCGGGAAAGGCTGAGAATATTTGTTAACCACAGGGGCACAAGCCACAGACAGACTCCGCTAGCAGAACTTATTTCCCAAAGGAACAATGAAAAAGGTACGGGGGACATACAGCACTCTCAATGTTTTGCTTAAAAAGGAAATGTACTTCCCACAAACTTTGCATAAATCAATAGTACAGGCGATTATAAGAAACTCTGCAATGTATCTTGTCAGAGAAATCAGCTTCCTTCCAAACTTATCAGACACTTCTTCCCCTCCACCCCCTCCTGAAATTATCAACCGCTGTGAAAAAGCAGCTCAAGTCCATCTTGCTCAGAGGTGTTGGACTACAAGTTTCATGTGACATGGCCCATTATCCTTCTTGGAGAAATGTGGGGGAAGATAGTGAGGAGCAGGAAAGAGAACGAACAGAGGCAGGCAAAACGTGTGCAGAGCTCTACAACAAGTGTTTTAACTTGCATCAAAGCTTGATCCAGATCAAGACAGCTCAACTCTGCTATATTGTGTCTTCTGTGTTGCTGCAGCTTGTCTCTGTGAACTAAAAAGTCAATGAAGTACAGGAATCCCTATTGTTTTGCTTATCTATGTATAGGAAAGATTAGTGCAGCTAGTTTTCTTCCCCCAGCTTTGTACCTTTGGAGAACAGCATAGCACGATAAAAGTTCCCAGTAAAATTGGATATGGCTACCCCCCTATATAATCAGTTTGGAAGTCTAATTTAAGTTCTCAGTTGCAACAATGAAATGAAGCATTACACAGTGATCTTTTATGTTATTGGGGTACTCCAGAGAAAGGCTTTTTAAGCATTCTTGGCATGTCTTACAGAAGGTCCACAGACTTCTAGAAAAGGGAACATCTTCCAGACACCTGGAAGAGACAACAAACCTACAATATTAAATTTTTAAATTATACTTACCTCTCCTCTCTTCCCATTGGCAGACTTCTCTTCAGGTTTAACTACAAAGTCCTGCCACTGGCCATGTTGTCAGTGTGCCATATGTGGTGGTGCCCATGAGTGCTGAAGAGTGCAGGAGTGGATAAAGATAGGTAACGTATCAGGCCTGGACTTGCCATCTGCCTGGCTGGCATCGGCGTAAAAGTGAGTTATCTCATGTGAGGTCTGTGTATATGAAGGTTCTGGCATGGGGTAGCGGTTCTGGCATTCTGTGTAGATGGGAATTCTGGTCTGTATTGATGGGGGGTCTGGTCAAGGATCTGTAATAAGAGCTATTCTGCTGTTTGGAAAGACAGTGGATCTTCACTGAGGTCTGTAAGTAGCCTGGTTTAGGGTTAGCATGAAGGACTGATCTGGTTTAGGATCTGTATATGGAGAGGTCTGATATGTGGTTTACAAATTTGACAGTTACAGTAAGTCTTGAAAAGGGACATGTATTTTCAACGAACTTTGCCTAAATCAAAACTGCGGCAGAATATGCAAAACTTTATAATATTTCTTATCAGAGAATTCTGCTTCTTTATTCACTTATCAGTCTCTTCTTGCCCATTCCTATGTCCTAAACTAAACATCTGCTCTAAAAACAGCTCAAACCTGTTTTGCTCAAGACAAGAAAGACTGCCAGCTGACATTAGTGTCAGTGACCTGTCAATCCATACTATACTCTATGGAAATGGGATTTGGTGGAATGAGGAGCAGAGTGGTTAAACAGACAGAGGGAGACAAAGAAAGATGTTTTTTACAAGTGTATTACTAAACCCCAGACTTGGATTTCCTCTACACTGCTCAGGACTGCTTTGTAATGTGTTCTATGCTGTTACTGCTTCTGTCAAGGTGCTATGCTGTGTGGATAGGTTATGGGAGAGATCGTAGCAGCTAGTCTCTTACCACCAGCTCAGAGTCAATTGCAAATTAAGAGATAAAGACTGCAGAGGAAAAAACTAATGAAAATGTAGGATAAAGGTTATATAATGGCCACAGATAGTGTTGTAAGAGGGGGCCAGGACAGTAGTCACAGCCGAGGACACCAAGACTCTGGTGTCCTGACCTCCTCCCACAGAAAAACCATCAGCTTCTACCGGCGTACCTGTTCGGGGTGCTAGTCCACAGTCAGGGATTTCACTGCAGTGTGACCCAGCTCCTGCACACTTGGTTCCAGTGCTCAGAGATGAACTAACGGACACAGATACCAGTTCTGATGCCAAATCAACGATTTTACTTTCTTCTTCAATGGTCCTGGACACATCAGTTACATTACAGTCCACTCAGCATTCCTCCTGCACTTTCCCTTGCTTAATTTCTAGATCCTCACGCACATTCCGGGGTAGTAGCGCCCTTGGCGATACCGCTGCATCACTTCTATAGGACCTCAAGATATAGGGAATCCCATTCATCCGCTTCGCCTCAGACTTACAGGTTTCAGCCCTATTTAAGATCTGCCACATGGTGAACACTCTGCGCCCTGCATGACTTTTGCACCACGTTTTCTTTTCCTTTCCTGTTGCTGCCATAAACTGTAACTTTCCAGGTGCTCCGGTCTTATCCAGCACCCATCTGACTGTGCCCGTGCTTCTCTTCTTTAAACAATGTTGCGTAGCTGCTATGGTGTCCTGGGCTTGGAGCCCTTGTGAACACTTCGGGCCTGCTTTCCCTTCTGACTAATTCCTATAACCTACACTTGCTTAACCCATAGCAGCTCCTCCTACAATTAACCCTTATGTGAACTACCTATCAACTATACCTAACATGGCCCACTAGTGTACCCCCATCTAGTGGCCCTTTACAAAACTACACTTACCCAGTCTATGAATACTATATACTACAAGTGCCCTCCTCTAATGTTTCCAAAGGATGAACTAACTTACCCTAATCACCCTAATCTATACAGGAACAATATGGCATACAATACAATATAATACATCATGGTAACACATAATGTGGCAGTACCAATGATCAAAAGGTAATACACTGTAGTGTAGCAGTACCGAAACATCATAAGATCTGTACATTATTTACAGCATATATATTACTATTAGAGCTCCTTAAAGGGGAGGAGACATTAAAGGGATATTCTGCTCAATCCCTTACATTGTAACGCAAAAGAAGTTTTCTTACCTTCCGTGAATTCCAACATCTCATTCAGCCAACATGTATCCTACTTTGCACTTACGAAGAATAGGAACTCTGAATCAGCGATATTTAGAGATGGGTGTCCCTGGTTTAGCTGATTTCCGTAGTGATGCTTCAAGTCTCTTCAATAGATTGGACATTGACATACCAGATAGCTTCCAATAGGTGGCACCAGAGAAACAGTTTTCTTCCTTCTAGATGAGAGGTAATCTGCATAAAAAATAAAGAAAGTATACAGCATTTATGGTAACCCATGTGTATTTGAAAGAATAGGGTTAATCAGCATTTCAATGAGGTCTAAAGCCCCATAGAAGTTTTACCACCCTGCATTGGAAATGTTAAGTCTATCACATCCTGAGCTCACAGCACACCATACAACATTAGTCAATAAAATGAGTCACATAAATGTTTTTAAAGTTGCATAATAATGTATAGGAAAAAATATCTTATTTAATATGGAGATACACAGTCCTTATCTGAACTAAGAAAAAAAGAGAATTTATCTTCAAGAAACCTTCTACCTCTCTCTTTTCTTGCTTAGGAGGAAATCTGCAATTTCATAAAATAAACATTTTATTTCTGGGTCACATGCAGCAAAATCTGTAGTTTCCGTTCATATTACATCTGGGAGAGCGCAAGAAGAATTTTTCTTGATGAATAGCTGGCAATGCTCTTGCACTTGTGTAACGCCCCATAGGTATTCCAAGTCATTGCGGGTGATTTATTGGGATTTTTCAGAAGTGCCGGCAATCTTGAAAGCAGGATTTCCCTTCTGTGTTGAAAAAAGAAGCTGATAGAGTTAAGCCAATAAAAAAGGTATGGAGTTTTGGAGATAAGAGAGAAAAGCAGCAAATAGGTTTGTGAGTGAGTGACAGATATTTAAAAGGATCTACTGCAAAGGAAAAGAGAAGTGGTCCTCATATTAATTTCTCAGCTCGTTGTTTTGCCTGAGCAGACTTGTATCAGGACTCAGCCTTTTTGGGATTTTACAGAATTCAGCGGATAGAATGGGTTATAAAACAGAACTTTGCACAGACAGTGAGAGTGTCATAGTATTAGTACGAGTGCAGCTACTTTCACACTACATTTGTGCTTCTTTTAGCGTCTTCCATCGGAATCCCAGAAAATAGGGTTCAGATAGAAATGAACCATTGAGTATAATGAGGCAAACAGTGTACAAAGTCTACAAATTTGTACTCCATTTGTTATTTTTTCCAGCAGTGTCTTTTATGTTGGGCACAATAGCACAGCAGAGTATGCTATTGTATCTGACATAAAGGCTGGACAACACCAGAAAAAGCTCAGAGTCCAAAGTTGCTGTCTTTGGACTTTGTTTCACTCTTTATACTCAATAGTTCTGTTAGGATTCTGTTGGAATACCATTTTTCTCTTCTTCAGACAGAAACCACAGATAAAGACAACAAAATAGGCACAAATGTAGTGTAAAACTTGCCTAAGAACATTTCACACTGATCCACTGGAAAAACAGATATTCTGGTGCAGGAAAACATCCCTATCTCTGTGAATGAGTAGGTAATAAATGTCTGATAGCTGATTATTCCACCTCTGTGACCCCATCAGTCACTAGATCAGTGGTCCTGAGCCCCCATTTCTTCTCACTGCACCACAGAAATCAGGAAAACGGTTAGTGGATCAGCGGTCATGCATACACAATGCCACTCGAATTGGTTTGCAGAGACAGTCAAATATAGCTCTCAGCTGTCACTGATTATAGTGGCAGGCCACATTTTCTACCCTAGGCCTTATTTATAAGTGTTGCATGCACATGTTGTATCCGTCTTTTTTTGTTACAGATACAAGAGGTACCCATAATAATCTGCGGTGCTATTCCCAGGTCTGTGTTTTTTCATGTATCGTGTGTCTGTGCAAGACTTTCGGAGACATGTCCTCGTTTTTCTGTTATCATAGATGAAAAGGCCCAATACAAATCTATGGGTCTGTGAAAAATACATGCAACACACGGATGGGATCTGCATGTCATCTATGTGCTCGCTGTATTTAATATTGCAAAGGATAGGAGAAGTTTTGTAATGTATTTTATTTATTTATCCAACTAAGCACTGATGACCAATGGTAAAAACAGACACACGGACCATACACTGATGACACACTGACACACCGATCCAAAACACTGATGACACTGGTGCTATTTGTTCATGTAAATTTTTAAACACTGATGTCTGAAAGAAGCCCAATATAATATTCGTATCCATAAAGTATGCCATAAATGTATAAATAAGAGGAGATGTTTTTCCTAACAATGAATGGGATGCAGTCTTTGGGCCCAATTCATTAAAGCCTCATTTAAATGTCAGTTTTCCTCGTACAAGTGCTAGTCTTCCATAGTGTTTGTGTAGAGACTGTGCAACCCTCTTACATAGATGATTGAGCTGCTGCTTCTGATGTAGAAACACCAACTATTTGCTTCTGGCTGAAGCTATCTCTGCTCTACTCTTCCATGTTCTCAGAGTATCTTTGGCTAAGTGCACACTGCATATGTGTGCTTAGCCTACAGTATATGTTGAGAGCTTTTCCTGATGTATGCTGTAACTTGGCAATCGAACATTCACCAGATAAAGGCCAAAAGTGTGTTCTTTAAGCTTTCATCTGGCAGTTATATGCCAGTGTAGGGAGGAGGGCCCCTGCAGAGTGTCTGGGCCGGAACCAATGGGACCGCCATCTTGGTTCCAAAGGGAACTGTACCCGGGGAACAGAGGAGGAGAGTGGACTGCTGGGAGGGACAGGACAGCAAGGGGAGGGGTGAGTATAAAAGGGACAGGGAGCGCGCAGGGGAGTCAGTTGGCGGAATGGCAGACACAAAGCAAGAGACTGTGGGAGTTTGAGAGGGCCAGAGTGACAGACGGTGACCAGAGAGGAGACCAGCGGTAGAGGGGAGATTTACAGTGGCCTGCGGAGAGGAAGCGCCAAACTTACTGACAAGACACTGCCGCTTCACTCCAATCCGGGGTCACGACCTGCCCGTGGTCGTCCACAGCTGTTGCCGCTGTGCTCCAGTCCATTGCGGCCTGTCTGCCGCCTCTCGCGGCCGCTGCCGCTTCACTCCAGCCTGCGGCTGTGGCCTGCCCGCTGCAGCCCCGCTTCAGCCCACGGCTGCGGCCTGTTCATCATTGCCCGCAGCTGACATCACCCCGCTGCAGTCGGCAGTTGGGGCCTACTCCTTGCCTATGGAGAAACTCTTTGCTCAGGCCCAGGCTGTGCACATGGCCTGCCAACCGCCACTCCTGGTAACTGCGACACAACCCTGCTTGGGGACTGGAGTCTGATTGAACTCGCTAACTAGCGGAACCCCGCTGTTTCTACAGGTGGTTACCACATCAAAGGACTCCCTCAGGGCTTGTTGTGCCCCAACTCCTCCTGGGCGCTGGGGCGCCCGAAGACTATGACAGATCTTCAGCAGCTGGGCCCTGCGGCTGCGATGCCAAAGCAGCTTCCTGCATCCTGCATACCTGCTATTACCTACATTTGGTGTAGTTGGCAGGATGCAGTCTCCGAGCGCAGACAACGACGACCCAGGGCAGGGCAGTGAACTCGACAGATAACGAGGGCCCCCGTTCCAGCATTTCGTTAGGGGCTATGCTGAGCAACCTGCCTAGGTTTTCCGGCTCTAATACCATGCTATGGAGCTGGACAGAACGGATGCGGGGGCTCTTTCGGTTGCACCCAATGACTCCTGACCTGGAAGCCGAAGTAGCTCTCATGGTGTTAGATGGGGAGGCTCAGAATTCAGTAATGTTGAGGCCCCTGGGACACCACAACACCTTTGATAAAGTTTTACAGATTTTAGAACAGGCCTATGGGGACCCAACCAATGTGGGAGAGTTAAGGACCCGGTTGTTCAGTCGAATGAAGGGGGAGGGGGAGACCATCACCCAGTATATGAATGTCCTCCAAGAGATGCACACGGCCATCGAAAGGAAGGACGGCATAGGGGTAGGACCTATTGACATTACACTACGTGACCTGTTGGTGACTGAACTGCGGGACCCGTTAATAAAGCAGGCATTACGGGAGCAGGTCAGAATGAATTCACGTATGGACTTTTCAGAGGTGGAAGTCCCGAAGATTTGGTCGCAAAATTTCCGGTGGTATGGGCAGAAGTAGAGGGCCGTGCCGTCCGATGCCTAGTGGACACGGGGTCACAAGTGACAACTATGCCTGCAACTTATTTCCGTCAGAATTTCCCCGAGGCAGCGAGACCCCAGTGGGGACCCGTGATCAGACTGGTAGCCGCCAATCAACTACCGGTCCCTGTTGCCGGGGTGGTATGGGTACAGGTGACGCTGTGCGGTAAATCCCTCGGCCGCAGAGGAATGTTTCTGACGCAAGGGAAAACCGATGAGCAGCATCCAATCATTCTGGGTATGAACATACTACGGGAGTTCGGCAATCTGCTCCTCAATGATCCCACGTACGAGATCCTGAAGCAGTGGGGTTCCCTCACGGCCCAAGGACAGGTATTCCAGCAGTTGGTGCGGGAAGCGCGAGTACATCAGGACTGCTGGGAGGGCGAGGCCCTGGGCAAAGTCATCACGCCAGCGGCTCCCCTGCTTGTACTGCCCCCTGGGCAGACAGTGATGGCCCTGCCAATTTGAGCCTCGATACCATTGGAGGGCGTAGAAATGCAGGTGGAGCCATGCAACTTGGAGCGCTTGCCTCCTGGCATACTGGTGGCCCACTCCCTGACCACAGTGCAAAAGGGGACTGTCCTGGTGCGCTGCGTCAACCTTGAAGACCAAGACATCGTCCTGAAGCCCCGGACCGAACTGGCCAAGCTAGTAAGGCCTTTGGAAGAAGTGCTGCCGGCCTCTGCGGTTCAATTGAGAGTGCAATCCAAGGACCCTTTGGCAGTAACTATCTGGACTCTACAGGCTGCCGAGATCTCAACTCAGGAGAAGGGTCGAGACATCCTGGAACAAATGCAGGCCAAGCTCTCCGGACTAACTTCAGCTCAGCTTTCCCAGATAAAATCACTGCTCGGACAGTACCACAAGGTATTTCCTAGTCATGAGGAAGATTTTGGATGTATCACCGCCATTACCCATGGAATTCCCATGGCAGGAGTGGCCCCTATCCGCGAACGATATGGACAGATTCCTCCACAGCTCTAACAAGCGGTGAAAACTTTGCTGGCACAAATGCTACGGAAGGAAGTTATCTGAGAAAGCCAAAGCCCCTGGGCGGCTCCCATTGTGTTGGTCCGCAAAAAGGATGGCACCCTACAGTTCTGCGTGGACTATCGAAAGCTGAATGCTTGTACCATCAAAGACTCGTATCCACTACCCCGTATAGAAGAATCCTTGTCCGCCTTGGGGAAGGCGACGTATTTTTCGACTTTGGACCTGGCCAGTGGGTACTGGCAGGTGCCCATGTCAGAAGGAGACAGGGCTAAGACGGCATTCATACTTCCCATAGGACTATTTGAGTTCAATCGGATGCCGTTCAGACTGGCCAACGCCCCGGGGACCTTTCAGCGGTTGATGGAGCGGTGTCTGGGAGATCTCAACTTCGAGGCCACGTTAATATACCTAGATGATATCATCATCTATGCTGCCATGTTTGAGGACCACCTGAGGCGGTTGGGGCAGGTACTCGGACGGCTGCAAAAGTACGGGTTGAAGGTAAAACCCCAAAAATGCCACCTATTCCGCACCCAGATCGAATATCTGGGCCTTATCATCTCGGCGGAGGGCATAAGGCCGTCCCAGGTAAAGGTTGCTGCCATTCAGGGATGGCCTACCCCCGAGACGATAAAAGACGTGCGGGCCTTCCTGGGGTTGGACGGATACTACCGTCTTTTCGTAAAGAATTTTGCATGTCGAGCTCGAGCCCTGCATGACCTGCTGAAAGGGGCTCCCGCTGGGGCAAATGGATGGAAAATCCAGTGGCTACAACCCCAAGAAGAGGCCTTCCAAGACCTTAAGGCTGCACTCTCAGGTGCCCCGGTGTTAGCTTATGTGGATTTCTCGCAACCGTTCATCCTACACACTGATGGGCTGTGTTGTCACAAGTTCAAGATGGCTGGGAGAGAGTGATCGCGTATGGAAGACGCTCACTTCATGATTTCGAGCGCAACACTGACAATTACAGCTCCTTTAAGCTCGAGCTCCTTGCAGTAGTGTGGGTCATGGTGGAGCGGTTCGCAGAGTACCTGTCTGGCTCCGAAGTAGTGGTGCGGACCAACAATAACCCGCTGGCTCATTTGGAGAATGTGATCATGGGTGCGAAATCACCGGCTGCAAACTCTCCATCGAATTGTACATACCAAACTCCAAGACTTAGAACACCCAGGAAAGAATCTATCCCCACCTCCAAACCTCCAAATTGGAGACCGAGTACTCGTTCTAGACCAACGCCCCCAAAACAAATTAGAGCCCCACTGGGAAGAGAGTCCCTATCGAGTCCTACGCCATATAAGCCCTAAACGACCTGTGTACGAAATACGACCAGAGAAAGATGGAACGCTGCCCACTCACATTGTGCACCGTAATATGTTACGCCCATGTACTTCCATCAACCCGGTACAACCTGAACCTACTCCCCAGGTCTCTGAACCCTTGCCAGTGTTCTGGGACCCGGATGACGAAGAAGACTTCCCCACAATATCCAGGTGCTCTCCACTCAATGACAACCCAACTGACACAATTAGCCTGCTCGGACCAGCTAACCCACCACCGTCCACCACCCCAGAAGACTCCACCCTAGTGTAACTAAGACGCTCCGAGCGGTCAACAGCCGACAAACCCCCCGAACGATACGAACAGGACCTGTTCATATGGCAACAAAATCTGACATCTCCGCAGACCAACCCAAGTATACTGAGGGCCTCGCCCGAGGACTGGCGAGCATACAGGATGGGGAAGTGTAGGGAGGAGGGCCCCCGCAGAATGTCCGGACCGGAACCAAAGGGACCGCTATCTAGGTTACTAAGGGAACCGTACATGGGGAAAGGATGAGCAGAGTGGACTGCTGGGAGTGACAGGACAGCAAGGGGAGGGGCGAGTATAAAAGGGACAGGGAGCTCGCAGGGGAGTTAGTTGGCCGAACGGCAGACACAAAGCAAGAGACTGTGGGAGTTTGAGAGGGCCAGAGTGACAGACGGTGACTAGACAGGAGACCAGCGGCAGAGGGGAGATTTACAGTGGCCTGCGAAGAGGAAGCGCCGAACTTACTGACAAAAGACTGTCGCTTCACTCCAATCCGGGGTCACGACCTGCCCACGGTCGTCCGCAGCTGTTGCCGCTGTGCTCCAGTCCGTTGCGGCCTGTCCGCTGCATCTCGCGGCCGCTGCCGCTTCACTCCAGCCCGCGGCTGCGCCGTGCCCGCTGGTGCCCCGCTTCAGCCCGCGGCTGCGGCCTGTTCATCATCGCCCGCAACTGACATCACCCCGCTGCAGTCGGCAGTTGGGGCCTACTCCTTGCCTATGGAGAAACTCTTTGCTCAGGCCCAGGCTGTGCACATGGCCTGCCAACCGCCACTCCTGGTAACTGCGACACAACCCTGCTTGGGGACTGGAGTCTGATTGAACTCGCTAACTAGCGGAACCCCGCTGTTTCTACAGGGGGTTACCACATCAAAGGACTCCCTCAGGGCTTGTTGTGCCCCAACTCCTCCTGGGCGCTGGGGCGCCCGAAGACTATGACAGATCTTCAGCAGCTGGGCCCTGCGATGCCAAAGCAGCTTCCTGCATCCTGCATACCTGCTATTACCTACATTTGATGTAGTTGGCAGGATGCAGTCTCCGAGCGCAGACAACGACGACCCAGGGCAGGGCAGTGAACTCGACAGATAACGAGGGCCCCCGTTCCAGCATTTCGTTAGGGGCTATGCTGAGCAACCTGCCTAGGTTTTCCGGCTCTAATACCATGCTATGGAGCTGGACAGAACGGATGCGGGGGCTCTTTCGGTTGCACCCGATGACTCCTGACCTGGAAGCCGAAGTAGCTCTCATGGTGTTAGATGGGGAGGCTCAGAATTCAGTAATGTTGAGGCCCCTGGGACACCACAACACCTTTGATAAAGTTTTACAGATTTTAGAACAGGCCTATGGGGACCCAACCAATGTGGGAGAGTTAAGGACCCGGTTGTTCAGTCGAATGAAGGGGGAGGGGGAGACCATCACCCAGTATATGAATGTCCTCCAAGAGATGCACACGGCCATCGAAAGGAAGGACGGCATAGGGGTAGGACCTATTGACATTACACTATGTGACCTGTTGGTGACTGAACTGCGGGACCCGTTAATAATGCAGGCATTACGGGAGCAGGTCAGAATGAATTCACGTATGGACTTTTCAGAGGTGGAAGTCCCGAAGATTTGGTCGCAAAATTTCTGGTGGTATGGGCAGAAGTAGAGGGCCGTGCCGTCCGATGCCTAGTGGACACGGGGTCACAAGTGACAACTATGCCTGCAACTTATTTCCGTCAGAATTTTCCCGAGGCAGCGAGACCCCAGTGGGGACCCGTGATCAGACTGGTAGCCGCCAATCAACTACCGGTCCCTGTTGCCGGGGTGGTATGGGTACAGGTGACGCTGCCTGCCAACTGCCACTCCTGGTAACTGCGACACAACCCTGCTTGGGGACTGGAGTCTGATTGAACTAGCGGAACCCCGCTGTTACTACAGGGGGTTACCTCATCAAAGGACTCCCTCAGGGCTTATTGTGCCCCAACTCCTCCTGGGCGCTGGGGCGCCTGAAGACTACAACAGATCTTCAGCAGCTGGGCCCTGCGGCTGCGATGCCAATGCAGCTTCATCAGAGATGCCGAGGGACGTCAGGACGGATAAGTGACACTATAGGAAATAAGGACCCATAGTCGGCCATATCGTGGCCCTATAGTAATCGGCCTTTGCCGGGTTAGTCGTGTTCTCTTTAAAAGTGTTTGCTTGTGCTGAGTCCATGCGAGGACAATAGCTGTTACTTTGTTTTGGTTGCTTAGTATAGCCCTAGCAGCTTAAATTTATAAAAGTTTCTCCCCAAAGTACAACTCAGTCTCGCGTCTCGTCACTGCATCCTGCGTACCTGCTATTACCTACACCTGCATACTGTTTGTTTTACCATATAGGAAAGCCAAGCAGACAGCTTTTGTTTTCAGAGGGACACCAACAAAACATATACATTTTTGTCACTGTATGTATCTATCATGAATGGATGCTTAGTAATTGTAACGTCAGTCAGAGCTCCTGCAACGTCAGTCAGCACCTCCGCAATGTCATTCAGCATCCTCCGCATGGATCCCCTCCTCCCATCATGCGGGGATGCCAGTTTACTCACCTCCGGCCATAGCAGCATCCTCATGACTTCTCCCTCCTCTGTGCAACCTGCGCTGTCTCCCGACAGCAAGGATAATGCGCTCGCTCCCCTGCTTTTACACATGACACATGGCCAATGACCCAACTAACAGTTGGGAGGCATTTATTTAAAGTAATTACCTGCATCACATGTTTCTCAACGCAGTGATGCTAGAGCATGTTTTTGCATATTTCCCATAAGGGATGGGGGCATTGCTCTAGCATCACTGCGTTGAGAAACATGTGATGGTGTCTCCGCAGTGTTGGATGTTGATCTCCATGAGTTCATTCATCCTCATTTTTCACAGTCTTTACTAGGCATTGCTCCTACTAGCCAGTTTCCGTCTTGTTAAAGGAGGCCTCTTTACCCAATACTGCACAGGTCACCTGTGGGTATTTTTTTATCTTTGTCTATGTTTTTTGTGGTTTGTGGTTGATTCTGTCACAAGGGTAATGTTTGTTTGTTGACTTTTTTAGTCTTTCGAATATAAGTTATATTTTATCCATTTGCTTTATTGGATCTATATTGGTGGAAATAAAGTCCTGCTATCTATATTCTGTTAATACATCCCAGAACTGCATTTGCCTTTTTTGCTGCTGCATCACACTGTTGACTCATGTTCATGTGTTGTTGCTTAGTCCTAATACTCCCATTCTGTATATGCTTTTTTTATTTGTATTTCCCAGATGTAGTACTTTGAATTTTTCCTTGTTAAAAACCATTCTGTTAGTTGCTGCCAACTGCTCCAATTTATTTATATCTTTTTGAATCCTCTCTCTCTTCTTTAGTATTAGCTATCCCTCCTAGCTTTGTGTCATCAGCAAATGTAATTAGTTTACCCTCAATTCCTTCATCTAAATCATTTATAAAGATATTAAACTACACAGGGTCTAAGACAAAGCCCTGTGGTACCCCACTTGAGACATTCTTCCAACTGGATGTGCAGCCATTTACGACCACTCTTTGGGTCCGATCAATAAGCCAGTTATGCATCCACCTAAAAGTTGCCTTGTCCATTCTATACTTAGTCATATTTTCAATAAGGATGAAATACTTTGTCAAATACTTTGCTGAAGTCAAGATATACTATATCTACAGCATTTCCTTTTTCTACCCAGTCAGTGATTCTATCATAGAAGAAAATTAAGTAAGTCTGACATGACTTATTAGTTACAAACCCTTTTTGACTCTGGTTAATCACTTCATTCTTATGTAGGTACTTACATGCATGTTGTTTAATAATTTGTTCAAAGATCTTTCCTGGCATAGAAGTCAGACTCACCGGCCTATAGTTCCCTGGGTTCACCTTCTTCCCCTTTTTGAAGATAGGAACATCATTTTCTCTTCTCCAGTCTTCTGGGACTTCTCCTGTTCTCCAAGAATTTTCAAAGATTATGGAGAGTGGTTCAAAAAATGTTTCTGCTATCTCCTTCAGTAATCTTGGGTATAATTCATCCGGACCTGGAGACTTGAATTCATTTATGTTAGCTAAGTGTTCCCTGACTATCTCTCTGTTTATGGATAGTGTGGATTCTCTAATTCCTTCTATGGCCCCATGAAGATCAGTTGATGTTACATTTCCTTTCTGAGAGAAATCAAATGCAAAAAAGGAATTTAAAAGTTCGGCCTTCTCAACATGCTATCTTACCATTTCATCATCTTCATTCTGTAAGATAATCTGATTTGTACCCTGCAGATTCTGCAGACTGCATTGTAATCTTCTTTAGATATGCCTCCCTCTTTCCATTTGATAAACATTTCTTTCTTCCTTTTTACATGTGCTTAAGCTCTGTGTTCATCCACCCTGGTTTCTTTAAAGGCATTCTATTCTTCCCTCTTTTCGGAATTGTTAGCGAGTGTGCTTCGAGAATCTCTGTTTTTAAATTTCCCATCCTTCCTGGACATTTTTCTCCTTAAGGATATGCAGCCATTGGATCCCTCTGATTCTCTTTCTGAGTCCCTTAAAATCTGCCTTTCTGAAATCTAACCTTGAAGTCTGAGTCATCACAGGTCTTCTGCTTCTAGTTTTCCAAAATTCTAAAGGCCCCGTCTCACATAGCGAGATCGCTAGCGAGATCGCTGATGCGTCACCGATTTTGTGATGCAACAGCGATCTCGCCAGTGATCTTGCTACATGTGACACATAGCGGCGACTGGCCCCCGCTGGATATTGCTGATTGTGCTTGAATGTCCTGGGCCATTTTTTCATCGTCGGCATCCGGCTGGCCAGCATGCAGTACCGTGTTTGACGAGCGACCTTGTTGGTGATGCAGAACTCAGGGACTCAGGCTGGAATCGTTCAGAATAGCTGCTGTGTGACAACGCACTAGCGATCCTTACCAGGTCGTATCATTGTCGGGATCGCTGGTGCATCATTGAAGAGATCTGCCTGTTTGGCAGCTTACTAGCGACCATGTAGCGACGCACCAGCGATCCCTACCAGGTCGTATCATTGTCGGAATCACTGGTGCATCGCTATGTGAAACAGGACCCTTAAATAGCATGGTCGCGACCTCCTAGGGTCCCAGGCAGTATTACCTCCTCAATCATTTCCTCCCTGTTTATAAGGATCCAAGATAGCAGATTGTTATGATGAGTCACCGAAGGAGGAAAAAACAAAATACCAGCTAAGTCCAGAAAAACCAGAGAGGTTGGCAGCTATCGGATTGCAGACCCCTGGACCTATCCACAACAACTAGCAGTAGCCGTGGGGGGTTCCTACGGTGCCCTAGACCCCTCGATCACAGCCGGAGAACTAGATAGCCTAAAGACAGAAAGGGGAAAAACTAAACTGCCCCAGAGCAGACCCCAAAGCAATAGGCAGCCCCCAACATATAATGACGGTGAAGCAAGGTGAAAACACTAACACAGATAGAAAGATAGGTTGAGCAAATGATGGGGCCCAAGCTAACTACATAGGACAGGATAGGAAAGCTGCTGTCTGCCATCCACAAAAATCCTATCAAAATGAGCCAACCGACTGATAGGAAAAACAGGCCCTGAAGTCGCTAGGCTTCAAAAGACTATATCAGCACTCAGGTATATTCTGAAGACAGAGCAAAAGATCAACAGATCAGAGACAAAAATGGAATTCAGCTCACCCCCGGCCGGGGATGGCAGAACTCCCAAAAAACAAGGCAAAACAAAAACAAAACTGAAGAGTACAAAGCAGAGCAGAAAAACTTAGCTTTGAGAAGCAGGAATCAGACTGGCCTCCAAGAATCCAACAGGAAAATCACCAGCCAGGAAGAAGGGCGTCGGCAGCCTTATATCCAGTCCTCAATTCCAGCCATCCAGTCATCATCTAGCTGCCCAGGTGTTTGATAATCAGCCTCACTACCTTCCTTCACCAGAGGAGGGAGTTCATTAGACCTCAATGGTGAAGGGAAAAATGAACTCACAACAGTACCTCCCCCTTGAGGAGGGGTCACCGAACCCTCATCCATGCCACCAGGGCGATCCGGGTGAGCCCGATGAAAGGCATGCACCAATCTTTCGGCATGAATATCAGAGGCAGAGACCCAGGAATTATCCTCCTGACCATAACCCTTCCACTTAACCAAATACTGGAGTCTCCGTCTAGCCAGACGGGAATCCAGTATCTTCTCTACCTCATATTCCATGTTACCTTCAACCAATATAGGGTCAGGAGGTGCCACCACAGGAACTACTGGTTCAACAAACCTCTTCAACAAGGACTTATGAAACACATTATGAATTTTAAATGTGACAGGAAGAGCCAACCGAAAAGAGACCGGATTAATAATCACCAAAATCTTGTAAGGTCCATTAAATTTAGGCTTAAACTTAGGAGAAGCCACCTTCATAGTGATATTTTTTGATGACAACCAAACCATATCGCCCACCTTAAACTGGGGACCAACGGTCCTATGATGGTTGGAAAACCGCTGGGCCTTTTCCTGGGAGAGAGACAACTTACCCACTACTTGGTCCCAGATCTGGTGCATTCTCTCCACCACAGTGTCAAAACCTGGGCAGGCAGAAGGCTCCACCTGCCCTGAAGAAAATCGAGGGTGAAAACCAAAGTTACAAAAAAAGGTGACATCAAAGTGGCCGAACTAGCTCTTTTATTTAAAGCAAATTCGTCCAAGGGCAAAAATGAAACCCAATCATCCTGATCAGCAGAAATAAAACATCTCAAATACGACTCCAAGGTCTGGTTTGTTCTCTCCATCTGCCCATTGGTCTGAGGGTGAAACGCAGAGGAGAAGGACAACTGAATTCCCAGCTTGGAACAGAAAGTCCTCCAAAATCTAGACACAAACTGAACTCCTCTGTCAGATACAATGTTCTCAGGAATCCCGTGCAAGCGAACCACCTGTTGCAAAAAAAAGGGCACCAACTCAGAAGAAGATGGCAACTTAGGGAGTGGTACAAGATGGACCATCTTAGAGAATCTATCACAAATCACCCAAATAACAGTCATTCTCTGAGAGACAGGCATATCAGAGATAAAATCCATTGAAATATGGGCCCATGGCCTCCTGGGCACCAGCAAAGGCATCAACAAGCCACTAGAGCGAGAACAAGGTTTAGACTGGGAGCAAGTCCCACAGGACTGCACAAAATTCCTGACATCATGAGACAAGGCGGGCCACCAAAAAGACCGACTCACCAGATCTCTAGTACCAAAAATACCTGGATGACCAGCCAATGCAGAGCAATGAACTTCAGACATCACTCTCTTCCTCCACTAGTCAGGAACATACAACTTTCCACTGGGACAACGCTCAGGTTTGTCCTCCTGAAACTCTTCCAGAGCACGTCTCAAATCGGGCGAGATGGCAGAAAGAACTACCCCCTCGCCTAAGATGGTAGCAGGCTTAGTCACAACAGGAGAATCAGCAAGGAAACTCCTAGAGAGGGCGTCTGCCTTGACATTCTTAGTGCCCGGAAGAAAAGAGACCACAAAATCAAAACGTGTGAAAAACAAGGCCCACCTAGCCTGTCTAGGATTCAAGCGCTTGGCCGATTCCAGGTAAATCAAATTCTTGTGGTCAGTAAGGACCACGACTTGGTGTTTGGCTCCCTCCAACCAATGTCTCCACTCCTCAAATGCCCATTTCATAGCCAACAGTTCCTGATTCCCCACATCATAGATACGTTCGGATGGGGAGAACTTTCGGGAAAAGAAAGCACAAGGATTCATTTTAGATGTCACAGGATCTTTTTGGGACAACACCGCTCCTGCACCAATCTCAGAAGCACCCACCTCCACCTGAAACGGGAGTGAGACATCAGGTTGCCGCAAAACCAGAGCAGAAGTGAATCTTCGCTTCAGCTCCTGAAAGGAAGAAACAGCCTCCGGAGACCAATTCAGCACATCAGCACCGTTCCTAGTCAAATCCGTCAATGGCTTGGCAATACCAGAAAAATTAGCTATAAATTTCCGATAAAAATTAGCAAAGCCCAAAAACTTCTGGAGGGCCTTCAAAGAAGTGGGCTGAACCCAATCATAAATGGCCTGTACCTTGGCCGGGTCCTTTTCAATAGTTGACGGAGACAAAATAAATCCCAAAAATGAAATCCTCTGTACCCCAAAAAGGCATTTAGATCCCTTGACATACAGGGAATTCTCCCTCAAAATCCGGAACACAGTCCGAACATGTTTCACATGAGAGTCCCAATTCTTGGAGAAGACCAAAATATCATCCAGATAGATAATCAAAAATTTATCCACAAAGTCTTGGAATATATCGTTCATGAAGCATTGGAAGACAGAAGGGGCATTAGTGAGCCCAAAAGGCATCACCAGGTACTCAAAATGTCCCTCCGGAGTATTAAACGCCGTCTTCCATTCATCCCCATGCTTAATGCGAATAAGATTATACGCCCCCCTGAGGTCAAGCTTGGTAAACCAGCAAGCACCTTTAACTCTGGAGAATAGATCAGAAATCAGGGGTAACGGATACTGATATTTAACAGTAATTTTGTTGAGGGCACGATAGTCAATACAAGGCCTTAATGAACCATCCTTTTTAGCCACGAAAAAAAACCCAGCACCTAAGGGTGAAGAGGATGGACTAATCTGACCCTTCTCCAATGCCTCCTTAATATAGGATCGCATAGCCTCGTGCTCGGGTACAGATAAATTGAAAAGCCGACCCTTGGTGAATTTACACCCCGGGTTCAGCTCAATTGCACAGTCATAACTCCTATGAGGAGGCAAAGACGCAGACTCTCACTAAATACATCATAAAAGTCAGCAAAATAGTCAGGAACATCATGCGACTGGGGAGAGGTGGAGAAAACAGAAGCATCACTAAGGGCACACCGACAACCCCAACTCACCACAGACAAAGATTTCCAATCCAGAACTGGATTATGGATTTGCAACCAGGGAAACCCCAGAACAATGGTATCATGCAAATTATGCAACACCAAAAATCTGCAATTTTCTTGATGGTCTGGGGCGACCCGCATTACCACCTGGGTCCAAAACTGAGGTTTATTCTTCGCCAAAGGAGTAGCATCAATACCCCTCAAAGGGATAGGCGTCCGCAGGGGTGTCATAGGAAATCCACAACGTTTAGCAAAATCCAAGTCCATTAGGTTCATGGCTGCTCCCGAATCCACAAAAGCCTTGGCGGAAAATGTGGACAAGGAGCAGATCAGAGTAATTGCCAGAAGAAACTTAGGTTGAACACCACCCACAGAAAACGTGTGTGCACAACGTTTCTCTCGTTTACGGCAGACAGAAATAATATGCGAGGCATCTCCACAAAAAAAACACAGCTTATTACGCCTTCTGAACTCCTGACGTTGCGCCCTAGACAAAGCTCTATCACATTGCTTAGGTTGAGACATTTGTTCAACAGGTGGCAACATCTCTCGTGTAGTTTTGCGTTCACGTAAACACCGATCCACCTGAATGGCTAATGACATAGAATTGTCAAGACCAGAGGGAACAGGAAATCCCACCATAGTATCTTTTACAGTTTCTGACAAACCCTTCCGAAAGAGGGTTGCCAAGGCACCATCATTCCAGGTAGTAAGGACCGCCCACTTTCGGAATTTTTGACAGTACAACTCTGCCGAATCCCGACCCTGGCTTAATGCCAACAGGGTCGTTTCAGCCTGATCAATAGCATTAGGTTCATCATACAACAACCCCAAGGCTTGAAAAAATGCTTTCACATTATTCAGAATAGGATCATCAGGTTTCAAAGAAAACGCCCAATCCTGGGGATCGCCGCGCAGCAAAGAGATGACAATTTTAACCTGCTGCGCGGAGTTCCCCGACGAGTTAGGCTTCAAGGCAAAAAATAATTTACAATTATTCTTGAAATTCAAGAATTTAGACCGATCCCCAAAAAACACATCAGGAGTGGGAATCTTTGGTTCAGCCGCATGTGAATGAGCAAGATAGGCGGAAATTCCCCACACTTCAGCAGCGAGCTGCTCCACACGATCAGACAATTGCTTCATCTCCATTGAGAGAAAAATTCCCCCTACGGCCTCAGAGATATAGAGGAAAAAATATGCACACAAAAAAAAAAAAATTCTGACACTTTTTTTTTTCTTTTACAATTCTCTCCTGCTATTGAGTACCCTAGGATCTGCGGTATGGGCTGGTGATTCTGTTATGATGAGTCACCGAAGGAGGAAAAAACAAAATACCAGCTTAGTCCAGAAAAACCAGAGAGGTTGGCAGCTATCGGATTGCAGACCCCTGGACCTATCCACAACAACTAGCAGTAGCCGTGGGGGGTTCCTACGGTGCCCTAGACCCCTCGATCACAGCCGGAGAACTAGATAGCCTAAAGACAGAAAGGGGAAAACTAAACTGCCCCAGAGCAGACCCCAAAGCAATAGGCAGCCCCCAACATATAATGACGGTGAAACAAGATGAAAACACTAACACAGATAGAAAGATAGGTTGAGCAAATGATGGGGCCCAAGCTAACTACATAGGACAGGATAGGAAAGCTGCTGTCTGCCATCCGCAAAAACCCTATCAAAATGAGCCAACCGACTGATAGGAAAAACAGGCCCTGAAGTCGCTAGGCTTCAAAAGACTATATCAGCATTCAGGTATATTCTGAAGACAGAGCAAAAGATCAACAGATCAGAGACAAAAATGGAATTCAGCTCACCCCCGGCAAAACAAGGCAAAACAAAAACAAAACTGAAGATTACAAAGCAGAGCAGAAAAACTTAGCTTTGAGAAGCAGGAATCAGACTGGTCTCCAAGAATCCAGCAGCAAAATCACCAGCCAGGAAGAAGGGCGTCGGCAACCTTATATCCAGTCCTCAATTCCAGCCACCCAGTCATCATCTAGCTGCCCAGGTGTTTGATAATCAGCCTCACTACCTTCCTTCACCAGAGGAGGGAGTTCATCAGACCTCAATGGTGAAGGGAAAAATGAACTCACAACAGCAGATCCCCTTGCTTCCTCTCATACCTTTTGGGAGATAAAGTTGTCAGCAAGAGAGGATAAGAATTTGCTTGACATTTTGGTTTTGCCTGAGAGTGATTCCCACCAAATGTACGGATAGTTGAAATCTCTCATGACCACTATGTCATATATAGGAGAACACTAAGGGGCTTCAATAGGGGCATAATTATTGTGCATACATCACAATACATGTCCCTTTCATGGTTTTAAAAGTTGGGAAATATGAACTGATATGAAATATGTAGAGTTGAGCGACTTTTGCTTTTTTAGGGTCGCGTTTCGTTTCGTGAAACCCGACTTTTCCAAAAGTCGGGTCGAGCAAGATCGTCCGATTATAGGGAAAAGTCGGGGTCGTCCCGAAACACGAAACCCAATGTAAGTCAATGGGGAATAAAAGTCGGCAGTGAGAGGAGGACAGGAAACACACCTACAGTGCCCATTTGAATGCCAAAAGCATCAATTCTTCTTACTTAAGCTTGTCAACCTTAATTAACTTCATAATACAAGTAACGCACTGAAAAATGGCTAAATTTGGCTAAATTTGTGGGGGGGGGAGGGCTGGCTGCAGGTTTTCATGTGCCCTGGGCGAAAGAGCGCCCCTTTAACACATACCACAACTCATCATGCTCCGATACGGCAGAGATATAGCGGTATAGTACAATGAAAAATACCTCACTTTTTACATCTCATGACAAGGCCCATCTATTTCTCCATACAAAATCATTGGTCCCATATAATGTTTGAAACAGTATATGATGAGCTCCACATAATGCTACAGTATATGTTGGTCCCCATGGATGAAGCTCCACTGTCTTATGGGCCCAAATAATGCTCCAAACATAATGGGCCCCATTTCTAATGCTCTAGTGTATAATGGGCCCTGTAAATGCTGCTCCAGTGTCTGATGTCCACCTTTGGAATGTTCCAGTGTATGGTGGGCCCCATCTATCATTCTCCAGAGTATAGTGCTCCCCAAAAATTGCTGTCCCAACATAGAAAACAATCATATAAGTCTCCTCGCTAGGGAATCCCTGTACTTGTCTGGACAGGTGCTGTAGCTTGCTTAACAGCTCGCCAGCCGTTCTCACGCCCAGTATGGATTGCACGTGATTGCACAAAGGTTAGAAAGGGTACCGTATCCCTGGATAACATGTATGGATAGCGTACACATTCAAAATATATGTCTATACAGCATGAGGCAGGCTCAGACGGTGTTAGGCCCAGTATGGATTGCACGTCATTGCACAAAGGTTAGAAAGGGTACCGTATCCCTGGATAACATGTATTGATAGCGTACACATTCAAAATATATGTCTATACAGCATGAGGCAGGCTCAGACGGTGTTAGGCCCAGTATGGATTGCACGTCATTGCACAAAGGTTAGAAGGGGTACCGTATCCCCGGATAACATGTATGGATAGCGTACACATTCAAAATATATGTCTATACAGCATGAGGCAGGCTCAGACGGTGTTAGGCCCAGTATGGATTGCACGTCATTGCACAAAGGTTAGAAGGGGTACCGTATCCCCGGATAACATGTATGGATAGCGTACACATTCAAAATATATGTCTATACAGCATGAGGCAGGCTCAGACGGTGTTAGGCCCAGTATGGATTGCACGTCATTGCACAAAGGTTAGAAGGGGTACCGTATCCCCGGATAACATGTATGGATAGTAGAGTTGAGCGATACCGTCCGATACTTCAAAGTATCGTATCGGATGGTATCGGCCGATCTTTAAAAAAAGTATCGGTATCGCCGATTCCGATACCGGAAGTCCCATTCAAGTCTATGGGACTTCCGGTATCGGAATAAGAAAAACCCTTTCCTGCCCTTGTACAGCCTCTCTGGGGTCTGTACGGGCCTTTCGGGGGGCTGTGCCGGCCTGCCAGGGGGTCTGTGCAGGCTCCGGTGGTCTGTGCCGGCCTGCCGGTGGTCTGTGCAGGCTCCGGGGGGCTGTGCCGGCCTGCCGGGGGGCTGTGCCGGCCTGCCGGGGGGCTGTGCAGGCTCCGGGGGGCTGTGCCGGCCTGCCGGGGGGCTGTGCCGGCCTGCCGGTGGTCTGTGCAGGCTCCGGGGGTCTGTGCAGGCATCGTCCGATGGGACTACAAGTCCCATCGGGCGATGCCTGCTACCATGACAGTGATTGACACATTAGCCAATGATGGGACAGTAGTAGTCCCATCATCCGGCTAATGTGTTAAATGTAAAAAAAAAAAAAAAAAAAATTACATGCTACATACATACAACATGCATACTACATACATGCTACATTCATACTACATACATGCTACATTCATACTACATGCAACATACATACTACATATATACTACATGCATGCTACATACATACTGCATGCTACATACATACCACATATATACTACATACATACTACATGCATGCTACATGAATGCTACATGCTACATACATAACACATATATACTACATGCATGCTACATACATACTACATGCTACATACTACATATATACTACATGCATGCTACATACTACATGCTACATACATACTACATATATACTGCATGCTACATACATACTGCATGCTACATGCATGCTACATACATACTACATACATACTACATGCTACATACATACTACATATATACTACATACATACTACATGCATGCTACATGCATGCTACATACATACCACATACATAAAACATATATACTACATGCATGCTACATACATACTACATGCTACATACATACCATATACATACTACATGCATGCTACATACATACTACATGCATGCTACATACATACTACATGCTACATACATACTACATATATACTACATGCATGCTACATACATACTACATACATACTACATATATACTACATGCATGCTACATACATACTACATATATACTACATGCATGCTACATACATACTGCATGCTACATGCATGCTACATACATACTACATACATACTACATGCTACATACATACCACATATATACTACATACATACAATACATTCATACAATACATACATAGACATACAGTACATATAACATAGAGTAACATACTTACCAATACTTGTCACATTGTTCCTCGAAGCCATTGTCTTTCCGGAATAAATATTAACATAACAAACCACAAAAATATTCACCCACGATCCGAAGCAGTCCACGAGTGTGTCCCACGACGATCTTGGGTAGAGAACGGCAGCATCAGATGATGCTGCCGTTCTCTACGGGCTGCAGGAATCCAATGACGGAAGGTAGGTATCCTTCCGCACTGTATTCCTCCGCCACTTAAAAAAAAAAAAAGTCCCTAGTCTCACTTTATGCCATTGCTGTGTGGGAAATTCCCACGCAGCAATGGCATAAAGTGAGACTAGGGACTTTTTTTTTTTTAAGTGGCGGAGGAATACAGTGCGGAAGGATACCTACCTTCCGTCATTGGATTCCTGCAGCCCGTAAAGAACGGCAGCATCATCTGATGCTGCCGTTCTCTACCCAAGATCGTCGTGGGACACACTCGTGGACTGCTTCGGATCGTGGGTGAGTATTTTTGTGGTTTGTTATGTTAATATTTATTCCGGAAAGACAATGGCTTCGGGGAACAATGTGACAAGTATTGGTAAGTATGTTACTCTATGTTATATGTACTGTATGTCTATGTATGTATTGTATGAATGTATTGTATGTATGTAGTATATATGTGGTATGTATGTAGCATGTAGTATGTATGTAGTATGTATGTAGCATGCATGTAGCATGCAGTATGTATGTAGCATGCATGTAGTATATATGTAGTATGTATGTAGCATGTAGTATGTATGTAGCATGCATGTAGTATATATGTAGTATGTATGTAGCATGCATGTAGTATGTATGTAGCATGCATGTAGTATGTATGTAGCATGCATGTAGTATGTATGTAGTATGTATGTAGTATGTATGTAGCATGCAGTATGTATGTAGCATGTATGTAGTATGTATGTAGTATATATGTAGTATGTATGTAGCATGTAGTATGTATGTAGCATGCATGTAGTATATATGTAGTACGTATGTAGCATGCATGTAGTATGTATGTAGTATGTATGTAGTATGTATGTAGCATGCAGTATGTATGTAGCATGTATGTAGTATGTATGTAGTATATATGTAGTATGTATGTAGCATGCATGTAGTATGTATGTAGCATGTAGTATGTATGTAGCATGCATGTAGTATGTATGTAGCATGCATGTAGTATGTATGTAGCATGTATGTAGTATGTATGTAGCATGTAGTATGTATGTAGCATGCATGTAGTATGTATGTAGTATTTTTTTTTTTTTTTTTTTTTTTTTTAACATTTAACACATTAGCCGGATGATGGGACTACTACTGTCCCATCATTGGCTAATGTGTCAATAACTGTCATGGTAGCAGGCATCGCCCGATGGGACTTGTAGTCCCATCGGACGATGCTTGCACAGACCCCCGGACATCAGCACAGCCCCCCGGCAGGCCGGCACAGCCCCCCGGCAGGCCGGTACAGACCCCCACAGGGTGCACAGACCACCGGCAGGCCGGCACAGCCCCCCGGCAGGCCGGCAGAGACCCCGGGCAGTCCACACAGCCCCCCGGCAGGCCGGCACAGCCCCCCGGCAGGCCGGCAGAGACCCCCGGAAGGCCCGAAATGACGGCGCATCATGATGCGCACACACCGCGCATCATGATGACGTCAGGCCGTCAATCAACTGAACTTCCGATTCCGATGCCGAATTCCGATATTGAAAAAATATCGGAAGTCGGTATCGGAATTCCGATACAGCAAGTATCGGCCGATACCCGATACTTGCGGTATCGGAATGCTCAACACTAATGGATAGCGTACACATTCAAAATATATGTCTATACAGCATGAGGCAGGCTCAGACGGTGTTAGGCCCAGTATGGATTGCACGTCATTGCACAAAGGTTAGAAGGGGTACCGTATCCCCGGATAACATGTATGGATAGCGTACACATTCAAAATATATGTCTATACAGCATGAGGCAGGCTCAGACGGTGTTAGGCCCAGTATGGATTGCACGTCATTGCACAAAGGTTAGAAGGGGTACCGTATCCCCGGATAACATGTATGGATAGCGTACACATTCAAAATATATGTCTATACAGCATGAGGCAGGCTCAGACGGTGTTAGGCCCAGTATGGATTGCACGTCATTGCACCAAGGTTAGAAAAGGTACCGTATCCCTGGATAACATGTATGGATAGCGTACACATTCAAAATATATGTCTATACAGCATGAGGCAGGCTCAGACGGTGTTAGGCCCAGTATGGATTGCACGTCATTGCACAAAGGTTAGAAAGGGTACCGTATCCCTGGATAACATTTATGGATAGCGTACACATTCAAAATATATGTCTATACAGCATGAGGCAGGCTCAGACGGTGTTAGGCCCAGTATGGATTGCACGTCATTGCACAAAGGTTAGAAGGGGTACCGTATCCCCGGATAACATGTATGGATAGCGTACACATTCAAAATATATGTCTATACAGCATGAGGCAGGCTCAGACGGTGTTAGGCCCAGTATGGATTGCACGTCATTGCACAAAGGTTAGAAGGGGTACCGTATCCCCGGATAACATGTATGGATAGCGTACACATTCAAAATATATGTCTATACAGCATGAGGCAGGCTCAGACGGTGTTAGGCCCAGTATGGATTGCACGTCATTGCACAAAGGTTAGAAAGGGTACCGTATCCCTGGATAACATGTATGGATAGCGTACACATTCAAAATATATGTCTATACAGCATGAGGCAGGCTCAGACGGTGTTAGGCCCAGTATGGATTGCACGTCATTGCACAAAGGTCAGAAAGGGTACCGTATCCCTGGATAACATGTATGGATAGCGTACACATTCAAAATATATGTCTATACAGCATGAGGCAGGCTCAGACGGTGTTAGGCCCAGTATGGATTGCACGTCATTGCACAAAAGTTAGAAGGGGTACCGTATCCCCGGATAACATATATGGATAGCGTACACATTCAAAATATATGTCTATACAGCATGAGGCAGGCTCAGACGGTGTTAGGCCCAGTATGGATTGCACGTCATTGCACAAAGGTTAGAAAGGGTACCGTATCCCTGGATAACATGTATGGATAGCGTACACATTCAAAATATATGTCTATACAGCATGAGGCAGGCTCAGACGGTGTTAGGCCCAGTATGGATTGCACGTCATTGCACAAAGGTTAGAAAGGGTACCGTATCCCTGGATAACATGTATGGATAGCGTACACATTCAAAATATATGTCTATACAGCATGAGGCAGGCTCAGATGGTGTTAGGCCCAGTATGGATTGCACGTCATTGCACAAAGGTTAGAAGGGGTACCGTATCCCCGGATAACATGTATGGATAGCGTACACATTCAAAATATATGTCTATACAGCATGAGGCAGGCTCAGACGGTGTTAGGCTCAGTATGGATTGCACGTCATTGCACAAAGGTTAGAAGGGGTACCGTATCCCCGGATAACATGTATGGATAGCGTACACATTCAAAATATATGTCTATACAGCATGAGGCAGGCTCAGACGGTGTTAGGCCCAGTATGGATTGCACATCATTGCACAAAGGTTAGAAGGGGTACCGTATCCCCGGATAACATGTATGGATAGTGTACACATTCAAAATATATGTCTATACAGCATGAGGCAGGCTCAGACGGTGTTAGGCCCAGTATGGATTGCACGTCATTGCACAAAGGTTAGAAAGGGTACCGTATCCCTGGATAACATGTATGGATAGCGTACACATTCAAAACATATGTCTATACAGCATGAGGCAGGCTCAGACGGTGTTAGGCCCAGTATGGATTGCACGTCATTGCACAAAGGTTAGAAGGGGTACCGTATCCCCGGATAACATGTATGGATAGCGTACACATTCAAAATATATGTCTATACAGCATGAGGCAGGCTCAGACGGTGTTAGGCCCAGAATGGATTGCACGTCATTGCACAAAGTTTAGAAGGGGTAACGTATCCCCGGATAACATGTATGGATAGCGTACACAGTCAAAATATATGTCTATACATCAGGAGGCAGGCTCAGACGGTGTCAGGCACAGTATGGATTTGACGGCCCAGATTACACAGCGGAGGAGCAGGGAGAGGTAAAGATTGCAAATGCTGGGGCCCTGGCCAAGCAAGGGGGGCCCACTCGTGGGCGTCGGTACTGGCACTGGGCCCCTCATAGTACAGCGGTGTGTCTGACGGCGGGTGTGCACCACCACCGTCAGAGACACTTGATTGCACTATGAGGGACCCTGTGACAGTGCCCGCGCCCAAGAGTCGGCCTACCCACCTGTCCAGGGCAACGGCACTCGCACGGTGTCTTGCGCTAGGTGGTGACCCCGGCCATGGGGGGGGAGGCAGCACAGTTAGGGAGTTTTAGAAAGTGGCATATGTTGATGTTGGACATTCAACTGATGCAAAAGGCGAAATAGGTGAAGTACCAGGAAGAGGTGGACCAAAGCAAGCCATTTTTCTGTCACCCTATGTGTCATCAGGGGAAGGTGGGACAAAATCCTTGGAAACCCATGCGTGGTTCATTTTAATGAAGGTTAGATCATCCACATTTTGGGTTGACAGACGGGTCCTTTTTTCTGTCAGGATTGATCCAGCTGCACTGAAGACTCTTTCCGATAGCACACTTGCAGCTGGGCAAGCGAGCTCCTGTAAGGCATATTGTGCCAATTCAGGCCAGGTGTCCAGTTTAGCGGCCCAATAGTCAAAGGGGAATGACCTGTGTGGGAGAACATCGATATGGGAGGAAAAGTAGTTTGTAACCATAGTTGACAACTGCTGTCTCCTGTCACTTTCCATCGATGCAGTATTACCAGTTGTGTGAGCGGTATTTGAAAAATCAGTCCACAACATTGTCATGAAACCCCTGTCTCCAACGCCACTTCTGCTGTGTGCACCATGAACACCTCTGCCAAGCTGCCCCCGGCCCGTACGGCTCGTGTGAGAACCATCACCGCTAGTGTTGAGCATTCCGATACCGCAAGTATCGGGTATCGGCCGATACTTGCTGTATCGGAATTCCGATACCGACTTCCGATATTTTTTCAATATCGGAATTCGGCATCGGAATCGGAAGTTCAAAGTTGATTGACAGACTGAGGTCATCATGATGCGCGGTGTGTGCGCATCATGATGCGCCGTCATTTCGGGCCTTCCGGGGGTCTCTGCCGGCCTGCCGGGGGGCTGTGCCGGCCTGCCGGGGGGCTGTGTGGACTGCCCGGGGTCTGTACCGGCCTGCCGGGGGGCTGTGCCGGCCTGCCGGTGGTCTGTGCACCCTGTGGGGGTCTGTACCGGCCTGCCGGGGGGCTGTGCCGGCCTGCCGGTGGTCTGTGCACCCTGTGGGGGTCTGTACCGGCCTGCCGGGGGGCTGTGCCGGCCTGCCGGGGGGCTGTGCACCCTGTGGGGGTCTGTACCGGCCTGCCGGGGGGCTGTGCCGGCCTGCCGGGGGGCTGTGCTGATGTCCGGGGGTCTGTGCAAGCATCGTCCGATGGGACTACAAGTCCCATCGGGCGATGCCTGCTACCATGACAGTGATTGACACATTAGCCAATGATGGGACAGTAGTAGTCCCATCATCCGGCTAATGTGTTAAATGTAAAAAAAAAAAAAAAAAAAAAAAAATACTACATACATACTACATGCTACATACATACTACATATATACTACATACATACTACATACATGCTACATACATACTACATGCATGCTACATACATACTACATGCTACATACATACTACATGCATGCTACATACATACTACATGCTACATACATACTACATATATACTACATACATACTACATACATGCTACATACATACTGCATGCTACATACATACTACATACATACTACATACATACTACATGCATGCTACATACATACTACATGCATGCTACATACATACTACATGCATGCTACATGCATGCTACATACATACCACATACATACTACATACATACTACATACTACATATATACTACATGCATGCTACATACATACTACATGCTACATACATACCACATACATACTACATACATGCTACATACTACATACATACTACATACATACTACATGCATGCTACATACATACTACATGCATGCTACATACATACTACATGGCACATACATACCACATACATACTACATACATACTACATGCTACATACATACTACATATATACTACATGCATGCTACATACATACTACATGCTACATACATACCACATACATACTACATACATGCTACATACATACTACATGCTACATACATACTACATATATACTACATGCATGCTACATACATACTGCATGCTACATGCATGCTACATACATACTACATACATACTACATGCTACATACATACCACATATATACTACATACATACAATACATTCATACAATACATACATAGACATACAGTACATATAACATAGGGTAACATACTTACCAATACTTGTCACATTGTTCCCCGAAGCCATTGTCTTTTCCGGAATAAATATTAACATAACAAACCACAAAAATACTCACCCACGATCCGAAGCAGTCCACGAGTGTGTCCCACGATGATCTTGGGTAGAGAACTGCAGCATCAGATGATGCTGCCGTTCTCTACGGGCTGCAGGAATCCAATGACGGAAGGTAGGTATCCTTCCGCACTGTATTCCTCCGCCACTTAAAGAAAAAAAAGTCCCTAGTCTCACTTTATGCCATTGCTGCGTGGGAAATTCCCACACAGCAATGGCATAAAGTGAGACTAGGGACTTTTTTTTTTTTTTAAGTGGCGGAGGAATACAGTGCGGAAGGATACCTACCTTCCGTCATTGGATTCCTGCAGCTCGTAGAGAACGGCAGCAACAGCTGATGCTGCAGTTCTCTACCCAAGATCGTCGTGGGACACACTCGTGGACTGCTTCGGATCGTGGGTGAGTATTTTTGTGGTTTGTTATGTTAATATTTATTCCGTAGACGACAATGGCTTCGGGGAACAATGTGACAAGTATTGGTAAGTATGTTACTCTATGTTATATGTACTGTATGTCTATGTATGTATTGTATGAATGTATTGTATGTAGTATGTATGTAGTATATATGTGGTATGTATGTAGCATGTAGTATGTATGTAGTATGTATGTAGCATGCATGTAGCATGCAGTATGTATGTAGCATGCAGTTAGTATATATGTAGTATGTATGTGGTATGTATGTAGCATGTAGTATGTATGTAGCATGCATGTAGTATATATGTAGTATGTATGTAGCATGTAGTATGTAGCATGCATGTAGTATGTATGTAGCATGCATGTAGTATGTATGTAGTATGTATGTAGCATGTAGTATGTATGTAGCATGCATGTAGTATGTATGTAGCATGCATGTAGTATGTATATGGTATGTATGTAGCATGTAGTATGTATGTAGCATGCATGTAGTATATATGTGTTATGTATGTGGTATGTATGTAGCATGCATGTAGCATGCATGTAGTATGTATGTAGTATGTATGTAGTATATATGTAGTATGTATGTAGCATGTAGTATGTATGTAGCATGCATGTAGTATATATGTAGTATGTATGTTGCATGTAGTATTTATGTAGTATGAATGTAGCATGTATGTAGTATGTAGTATGAATGTAGCATGTATGTAGTATGCATGTTGTATGTATGTAGCATGCATGTAGTATGTATGTAGTATATATGTGGTATGTATGTAGCATGCAGTATGTATGTAGCATGCATGTAGTATACATGTAGTATGTATGTTGCATGTAGTATTTATGTAGTATGAATGTAGCATGTATGTAGTATGTAGTATGAATGTAGCATGTATGTAGTATGCATGTTGTATGTATGTAGCATGTAATTTTTTTTTTTTTTTTTTAACATTTAACACATTAGCCGGATGATGGGACTACTACTGTCCCATCATTGGCTAATGTGTCAATCACTGTCATGGTAGCAGGCATCGCCCGATGGGACTTGTAGTCCCATCGGACGATGCCTGCACAGACCCCCGGAGCCTGCACAGCCCCCCGGCAGGCCGGCACAGCCCCCCGGCAGGCCGGCACAGGCCCCCGGCAGGCCGGCACAGGCCCCCGGCAGGCCGGCACAGCCCCCCGGAGCCTGCACAGCCCCCCGGCAGGCCGGCACAGCCCCCCGGAGCCTGCACAGACCACCGGCAGGCCGGCACAGACCACCGGAGCCTACACAGACCCCCTGGCAGGCCGGCACAGCCCCCCGAAAGGCCCGTACAGACCCCAGAGAGGCTGTACAAGGGCAGGAAAGGGTTTTTCTTATTCCGATACCGGAAGTCCCATAGACTTGAATGGGACTTCCGGTATCGGAATCGGCGATACCGATACTTTTTTTGAAGATCGTCCGATACCATCCGATACGATACTTTGAAGTATCGGACGGTATCGCTCAACTCTAATCACCGCTGCTGTGTGCTGGGAATGCCTCAAGCAACCGATTTACCAGAGTTGCTTGTTTATTAGCCAATATTAGGTCAAGGTTCTCCTGTGGCATGATGTTTTGTAATTTGCCTTTATAGCGTGGATCCAGGATGCTGGCCAACCAGTAGTCGTCATCGTTCATCATTTTGGCAATGCGGGGGTCCCTTTTTAGGATCCGCAAGGCATAATCTGACATGTGGGCCAATGTTCCCGGTGTCAATGATGCACTGCGAGTGCTGGGTGGAGGAGCACTTTCTGGCAAATCCACATCCCTCCAGTCACGCACAAACCCTGTACCAGACCTTGCCACGCCAACATTTTCACTTGCCCCACGAGATGCATCCTCCTCCCCTAAGTAATCATCCCCATCATCCTCCTCCTCCTCCTCCTCTTCTTCCTCCACCTCGTCCAGGAGAGGTCCCTGAGCAGACAATGGCTGAATGTCATCAAGGATTCCCTCCTCCTCTTCCTCCTCATCAACATTGGCTGCAGACGCCTGCTCCTTAAGGTGCGTCAAAGTTTGCATGAGCAGACGCATAAGTGGGATGCTCATGCTTAGGATGGCGTCGTCTGCGCTTACCAGCCGTGTGCATTCCTCAAAACACTGAAGGACTTTACAAAGGTCTTTCAGCTTCGACCGCTGCACGCCTGTCAACTCCATGTCTGCTCTCAAAGTGCCTGGCCGTGTATCCTCCCACAAATGCATTATGGCCTGCCTCTGCTCGCACAGCCGCTCCACCATGTGCAGGGTGGAGTTCCACCTTGTTGCAATGTCGATAATGAGGCGGTGGTTGGGAAGGTGGAGCAATCGCTGCAGCTTCTGCATACGAACGGAGTGTACAGGCGACCGGCGGATATGCGCGCACAGTCTTCGCACCTTCTGGAGCAGGGTTGTTAACTCCGGATAATTTTTGAGGAAGCACTGCACCACCAGGTTCAAGGTGTGAGCCAAGCAAGGTATGTGGCTGAGTTTTGAAAGGGCTATGGCTGCCACAAAATTACGGCCGTTATCACTAACTACCTTGCCTGCCTCAAGATGTACACTGCCCAGCCATGACTCAGTTTGTCGCTTCAAGTACTCGGCCAGCACCTCGGCGGTGTGTCTGTCGCCCAAACACATCATCTGCAACACAGCCTGCTGACGCTTTCCACTAGCTGCTCGATAGGGGGACACATCGTGTGCAACAGTGGCAGCTGCAGATGGAGTGCTCGTACGAGGGTCGAACGCCTACAGCCAACTGTTTCCTAGACCGTGGGCTAGGCAGCACTGTCCCACCACCGCTGTCCCCTGTGGACCCTGCATCCACCACATTAACCCAGTGCGCAGTGATGGACACGTAACGGCCCTGGCCATGCCGACTGGACCATGCATCAGTTGTGAGGTGCACCTTTCCACTCACTGACTGCTTGAGTGCATGGACAATGCGGTCTTTCACATGATGGTGGAGGGCTGGGATGGCTTTGCGAGAGAAGAAGTGGCGACTGGGTAGGTCATAGCATGGTACTGCATAGGCCATGAGTTCGCGGAAAGCTGTGCTTTCCACCAACCGAAAGGGCATCATCTCAAACGAGATTAGTTTGGCAATGTGGGCGTTCAAACCCAGTGTACGCGGATGAGAGACTGAGTACTTTCTTGACCTACTCATAGTGTCTGGGAGGGTGAGCTGGACTTGAGAGCATATGGTGGAAGTAGCGGTGGACAGGGCGGACTGAGAGAGGGTTGATGATGGTGATGGAGTTGGTGTTCTTTCTGATGGCCTAGAATCAGTCTTTCGTTGATATAACAGTGGGATTCCCTGACTGCTGTGGCCTTGCAACGACACCTCAACATTTGCTGCTGTGCTAACCGGTGTGCTTACAGTGGGGGAAACAATGTAGCGTTGCTGACTACCTTCGTTGTGATCAGTTGCACATGTGGCACTTGAGGTTTGGTGTTGTGTCCACGCTTGCAAGTGCATGCTGGTTAAATGTCTAAGCATGCAACTGGTATTCAAATTTTTCAGATTTTTCCCTCGGCTAAAGGTCTTTGCGCACTTCTTACAGATAACCTTGGCCTGATCATGAGGATTTTGTTCAAAAAACTGCCACACTGCACTCTTCCTACTTTGGCAGACATTTTGCGGCCTAGCACGCTGTGATCTTTTGACCCTCTGGACAAGCTGTCCAGCAACTCTTTTGATGTTTGGAACCTGTCTTTGGAGTGCTCCGGGCCTGCCAGATAACAGCTGTTGCGATGTCGATGTCTGCTGTGGATGCTCCTCATCTGAGCTATTGGAAGCAGCACCCTCTTCCCCCAATGGATGCCAATCTGGGTCAACAACTGGGTCATCCATCACCTCCTCTTCTATGTCATGTGCACCTTTCTCTGTGTCACCGTGTATGGTGGTATAGTGTGCGGGAAGGGGCACCTGAGTCTCATCAGGGTCAAAATCTGGCTCTGTACACTGCGAGGACAATGTAGTGCTCTGAGTGAATGTACCAGCAGAATCATCCATCAGCGGCTGTGCATCAGTGCACTCCATGTCAGATTCATCTTGGCCTGGGTAATTCACCATTTGACTTGATAATCCAGGCATGGTATGTGAAAACAGCTCCATGGAGTAATCAGTAGTATGGCCTGCGTCATCCTTCAATCTTGGTTGGGGTGAAGGACACAAGGAAAGGTGTGGTTCATGAACATGAGCCTCCAATGACGACTCAGTGCTTTTACTTTTTACAACTGAAGAAGAGGAGGTGATAGAGCTGGAGGCTGAGTCAGCAATGTAAGATAAAACTTTTTCCTGATGCTCTGCCTTTAAAAGCGGTTTGCCAACTCCTAGAAAACTAAGCGTTCGAGGCCTTATGTAGACAGACGATGACGCAGGGTCAGCACCTCCTGCATTTGGTCCTATTTTGCTCTTGCCACTACCATCAGATCCACCACCAACACCATCATTACCAGCTGCCAACCCCCGCCCAATTCCACGGCCTCTTCCACCAACCTTCCTCATTTATGGTAGAAATGTAGACAAAATCCAACAAACTATATAGTAATGTAAAACAAGGTACAAGGTGTCTATAGGACAGGGGAGTTTTAGAATTTCTGCACACACTTGTGGACAGTGGACACTTGTGGATTGTGTGCGGCCCACTGATATCTGATTGCTATGTGACACGCTCGATGGCACAGCTGCCTGTGACCAAAGTGACGAGAGGATAATGGAGATTTTGAATCTCTGCGTACACTTGTGGACAGTGGACACTTGTGGATTGTGTGCGGCCCACTGATATCTGAGCGCTATGTGACACGCTCGATGGCACAGCTACCTGTGACCAAAGTGACGAGAGGATAATGGAGATTTTGAATCTCTGCGTACACTTGTGGACAGTGGACACTTGTGGATTGTGTGCGGCCCACTGATATCTGAGCGCTATGTGACACGCTCGATGGCACAGCTGCCTGTGACCAAAGTGACGAGAGGATAATGGAGATTTTGAATCTCTGCGTACACTTGTGGACAGTGGACACTTGTGGATTGTGTGCGGCCCACTGATATCTGAGCGCTATGTGACACGCTCGATGGCACAGCTGCCTGTGACCAAAGTGACGAGAGGATAATGGAGATTTTGAATCTCTGCGTACACTTTTGGACACTGGACACTTGTGGATTGTGTGTGGCCCACTGATATCTGAGCGCTATGTGACACGCTCGATGGCACAGCTGCCTGTGACCAAAGTGACGAGAGGATAATGGAGATTTTGAATCTCTGCGTACACTTGTGGACAGTGGACACTTGTGGATTGTGTGCGGCCCACTGATATCTGAGCGCTATGTGACACGCTCGATGGCACAGCTGCCTGTGACCAAAGTGACGAGAGGATAATGGAGATTTTGAATCTCTGCGTACACTTGTGGACAGTGGACACTTGTGGATTGTGTGCGGCCCACTGATATCTGAGCGCTATGTGACACGCTCGATGGCACAGCTGCCTGTGACCAAAGTGACGAGAGGATAATGGAGATTTTGAATCTCTGCGTACACTTGTGGACAGTGGACACTTGTGGATTGTGTGCGGCCCACTGATATCTGAGCGCTATGTGACACGCTCGATGGCACAGCTGCCTGTGACCAAAGTGACGAGAGGATAATGGAGATTTTGAATCTCTGCGTACACTTTTGGACACTGGACACTTGTGGATTGTGTGCGGCCCACTGATATCTGAGCGCTATGTGACACGCTCGATGGCACAGCTGCCTGTGACCAAAGTGACGAGAGGATAATGGAGATTTTGAATCTCTGCGTACACTTTTGGACACTGGACACTTGTGGATTGTGTGCGGCCCACTGATATCTGAGCGCTATGTGACACGCTCGATGGCACAGCTGCCTGTGACCAAAGTGACGAGAGGATAATGGAGATTTTGAATCTCTGCGTACACTTGTGGACAGTGGACACTTGTGGATTGTGTGCGGCCCACTGATATCTGAGCGCTATGTGACACGCTCGATGGCACAGCTGCCTGTGACCAAAGTGACGAGAGGATAATGGAGATTTTGAATCTCTGCGTACACTTTTGGACACTGGACACTTGTGGATTGTCTGCGGCCCACTGATATCTGAGCGCTATGTGACACGCTCGATGGCACAGCTGCCTGTGACCAAAGTGACGAGAGGATAATGGAGATTTTGAATCTCTGCGTACACTTGTGGACAGTGGACACTTGTGGATTGTGTGCGGCCCACTGATATCTGAGCGCTATGTGACACGCTCGATGGCACAGCTGCCTGTGACCAAAGTGACGAGAGGATAATGGAGATTTTGAATCTCTGCGTACACTTGTGGACAGTGGACACTTGTGGATTGTGTGCGGCCCACTGATATCTGAGCGCTATGTGACACGCTCGATGGCACAGCTGCCTGTGACCAAAGTGACGAGAGGATAATGGAGATTTTGAATCTCTGCGTACACTTGTGGACAGTGGACACTTGTGGATTGTGTGCGGCCCACTGATATCTGAGCGCTATGTGACACGCTCGATGGCACAGCTGCCTGTGACCAAAGTGACGAGAGGATAATGGAGATTTTGAATCTCTGCGTACACTTTTGGACACTGGACACTTGTGGATTGTGTGCGGCCCACTGATATCTGAGCGCTATGTGACACGCTCGATGGCACAGCTGCCTGTGACCAAAGTGACGAGAGGATAATGGAGATTTTGAATCTCTGCGTACACTTTTGGACACTGGACACTTGTGGATTGTGTGCGGCCCACTGATATCTGAGCGCTATGTGACACGCTCGATGGCACAGCTGCCTGTGACCAAAGTGACGAGAGGATAATGGAGATTTTGAATCTCTGCGTACACTTGTGGACAGTGGACACTTGTGGATTGTGTGCGGCCCACTGATATCTGAGCGCTATGTGACACGCTCGATGGCACAGCTGCCTGTGACCAAAGTGACGAGAGGATAATGGAGATTTTGAATCTCTGCGTACACTTGTGGACAGTGGACACTTGTGGATTGTGTGCGGCCCACTGATATCTGAGCGCTATGTGACACGCTCGATGGCACAGCTGCCTGTGACCAAAGTGACGAGAGGATAATGGAGATTTTGAATCTCTGCGTACACTTGTGGACAGTGGACACTTGTGGATTGTGTGCGGCCCACTGATATCTGAGCGCTATGTGACACGCTCGATGGCACAGCTGCCTGTGACCAAAGTGACGAGAGGATAATGGAGATTTTGAATCTCTGCGTACACTTGTGGACAGTGGACACTTGTGGATTGTGTGCGGCCCACTGATATCTGAGCGCTATGTGACACGCTCGATGGCACAGCTGCCTGTGACCAAAGTGACGAGAGGATAATGGAGATTTTGAATCTCTGCGTACACTTGTGGACAGTGGACACTTGTGGATTGTGTGCGGCCCACTGATATCTGAGCGCTATGTGACACGCTCGATGGCACAGCTGCCTGTGACCAAAGTGACGAGAGGATAATGGAGATTTTGAATCTCTGCGTACACTTGTGGACAGTGGACACTTGTGGATTGTGTGCGGCCCACTGATATCTGAGCGCTATGTGACACGCTCGATGGCACAGCTGCCTGTGACCAAAGTGACGAGAGGATAATGGAGATTTTGAATCTCTGCGTACACTTTTGGACACTGGACACTTGTGGATTGTGTGCGGCCCACTGATATCTGAGCGCTATGTGACACGCTCGATGGCACAGCTGCCTGTGACCAAAGTGACGAGAGGATAATGGAGATTTTGAATCTCTGCGTACACTTTTGGACACTGGACACTTGTGGATTGTGTGCGGCCCACTGATATCTGAGCGCTATGTGACACGCTCGATGGCACAGCTGCCTGTGACCAAAGTGACGAGAGGATAATGGAGATTTTGAATCTCTGCGTACACTTTTGGACACTGGACACTTGTGGATTGTGTGCGGCCCACTGATATCTGAGCGCTATGTGACACGCTCGATGGCACAGCTGCCTGTGACCAAAGTGACGAGAGGATAATGGAGATTTTGAATCTCTGCGTACACTTTTGGACACTGGACACTTGTGGATTGTGTGCGGCCCACTGATATCTGAGCGCTATGTGACACGCTCGATGGCACAGCTGCCTGTGACCAAAGTGACGAGAGGATAATGGAGATTTTGAATCTCTGCGTACACTTGTGGACAGTGGACACTTGTGGATTGTGTGCGGCCCACTGATATCTGAGCGCTATGTGACACGCTCGATGGCACAGCTGCCTGTGACCAAAGTGATGAGAGGATAATGGAGATTTTGAATCTCTGCGTACACTTGTGGACAGTGGACACTTGTGGATTGTGTGCGGCCCACTGATATCTGAGCGCTATGTGACACGCTCGATGGCACAGGTGCCTGTGACCAAAGTGACGAGAGGATAATGGAGATTTTGAATCTCTGCGTACACTTTTGGACACTGGACACTTGTGGATTGTGTGCGGCCCACTGATATCTGAGCGCTATGTGACACGCTCGATGGCACAGCTGCCTGTGACCAAAGTGACGAGAGGATAAGGGAGATTGGATTGCTTTTAAAAAAGCAGTTTGCGGAGCAGTGGGTAAACAGCAATGCCAGCGTGTCAGGAAGCCTTAGAAGGCAGCCCAACAACCAACACCACTGATACACCACAATATAGCCTCCCCTTGCACTGCACACACAGTGACTTGTGTGTTGTGCAGGCCAAATCGCTAGCAGCAGAAGCAGTTTTTTTGTCTTCTTCCCTGCCTAACGCTCTCCCTACAGAATCAGCAGCAACCTCTCCCTATACTAAGATCGGCAGAAGTAAGATGGCGGTCGGCGTGCACGCCCTTTTATACCCCCTGTGACGACCACCAAAGCAAGCCAATCACTTGCATGCCCTTCTGAAAGATGGTGGTGACCCGTGCCTATGTCATCACGTTGCCCACAGTGTCCGTGGATCCTGATTGGCTGAAAAAGAGCGCAAAACAAACTTTTGAAACGCGATTTTGGCGCGTAAGTCGCCGACCTCGTGGCCGACCTCATCCTAGGGTCGGGTTTCGTTTCATGAAACCCGACTTTGCCAAAAGTCGGCGACTTTTGAATTTTTTCGACCCGTTTCGCTCAACTCTAGAAATATGTTCTGAATATTTTTTTTAAGAAAAGGAAAAACATTGGAAAAAGACAAAGCACAAATAGGGTCGTGTTTGGGTAACAAATTAAATGGAATGGCAAAAAATGTGCTCACCTGATTTGGTTTTGTGCACAAATCCACATATAGCACTTAAGGCTGCTGCATATCTGCTTATGTTGCTGAATATTTTTGAGGGTGAGAAGGGGGCCCCTATTAGATGTTTTGCCATGGTTGCTCTGTGATTTTTATGCAAACCCCTGAGACACAGGACAGAGACTTACAATGATGTGGGAGAGAAGACACAGAACAGGGCTTTGTAATGAATTTCAGGGGAGAGTTTCAGTGGCCAATTAATGTATATTTATTCGACATGGTTAATTATAGTTAATGGGTGGTACAAAGCTGTCTTAAGAGTTTGTATTTTGAATGATGCATTGCTGATTGTACATTAATGAGGTCCATATTTATATTCAGGGGTGCAATGTGAGGGATTTGTTTTAAAGTAATGAGGAAAATGTATAAATAAAATATATGTGGCCTTCTTATTTTCAGAGCCGTGGTGATCTGTGTGCTAACATGAGTTGTTGCTGGACGATGTGGACATGAAACAATAGTAAACCACTAATCAGATGAGACGTCAGCTGTAAGTATTTATTGTTACGATTAGGGCACAGAGGAAGATAGCTGGGGAATAAGCTAGGCAACCAGAAAACCAGAAAGGTTGGTAACTAAGTGGATTGCAGACCCCTAAACTAAGGACACAACTAGAATTAGCTGTGGGACGTACCTACGATGCCCTAGACGCCTCTGCACAGCCAAAGCCTTAACTAAGCCTAAAGCAAGAAAGGGGAAAGCTAAACTGCCCTGGAGTAGAACCCCAAAGGAATAGTTAGCCACCAAACATATATTGCCGGTGAGACAAGATGAGGCACAAACACAGGCAGAAAATAGAGTAAGCAAATGATGGGGCCCAAACTGTCTAGATAGAACAGGAAAGGAAAGATACTGTCTGCAAGCACGCAAAAAAATCCAACACCCCTTGACAACACACCGAACCATCATCCAAGCCACCAGGCCGATCAGGATGGGGTAGGTGGAAGGCGCGAACCAATCTCTCGGCATGAATGTCAGAAGCAAACACCCAAGAATTATCCTCCTGACCATAACCTTTCCACTTGACCAAGTACTGGAGTCCCCATCTAGCCGGATGAGAATCCAATACCTTCTCTACCTCATACTCCAGATTACCCTTAATCAATACAGGATCAGGGGGCGCAGCCATGGGAACTACTGGCTCCACAAACCTTTTCAACAAAGATTTATGACAAACGTTGTGAATATTAAACGTTCTTGGAAAAGTCAAATGGAAAGAAACGGGATTAAGGATTTCCAAAATCTTATAAGGTCCAATGAACCTTGGCTTGAATTTTGGAGACGCAACTTTCATAGGAATATTTTTTGAGGACAACCAAACCATGTCACCCACTTTAAACCGGGGACCAGTAGTCCTATGCCGGTGGGTAAACCTTTGGGCCTTCTCCTGAGAGTGAGACAACTTATTCACTACTTGATCCCAAATCTTCTGCTTTCTCTCTACCACAGAATCCACACCCGGGCTGGCCGAAGCCTCCACCTGCCCTGAAGAAAATTGAGGAAGAAACCCAAAGTTGCAGAAAAAAGGAGACATCAAAGTGGCCGAACTCGCCCTATTATTTAGAGCAAATGCAGCCAAGGGCAAAAATGAGACCCAGTCATCTTGATTAGCAGATATAAAACATCTCAAATAGATTTCCAAAGTCTGGTTTGTTTTCTCAGTCTGCCCATTGGTCTGAGGGTGAAATGCAGAGGAGAAAGAGAACTGAATTTCCAGTTTAGAACAAAAAGCTCTCCAAAATCTGGAAACAAACTGGACTCCTCTGTCAGATACAATGCTCATAGGAATACTGTGCAAACGAACCACCTGTTGTAAAAACAAGGGCACCACTGTAGGGTCGGTGGCCCGAGCTGGGGAGGTTGTCCCTCTTCTTACCGTGCAGAGAGGAAACAGAGACAAGATGGAGGCAAGTTCAGGGTGCAACAGGTCCAAGTTTATTCACGCTCGCCCTCCGCCTGACGGCCTCAAAAGCACACTGTACTTTCTTCAACTCACGGCCCTCCGTTTCCAGAGCCGCTTCTCACACCATACTTTACACTAGGGACGTGTCTGCACACACCGTCCCCTCCTCACTCGTCGACGCTCCTGACAGGTCCATCACTGTGGCCGCCTTAGGCCCGTAAACCAACAGCGCTTCCACTGATCAGTCGTCGTGTCAAATACGGTGTCTCACACCCAGTGCCTCATCCCTTCTGCAGTTCTTCCTGTCAGGACCACCCCCCTGACGTTCTCTCTCCTCAGTCCCCCTGGTTTAGATTCTCCTCACAGCGCACAGACTGTCCCAGTCCTCCTGTCACTGGAGCTCCCCCTGGGGACTGGAACCTTCTGGAACCCTCCCTCAGTATTTATAGCTCTCCCGGTCCCCTGTCACTGTAACCCTGCCCCCCATGACTAATGGTTTCTAAAGCTCTAAGCTGTTGTCAAGTCATTTGCTCACACTCCTCCCTGCCATCTAATGGTCAACCCAAGGTACTGCACGTCCACTACACTTTCCTAGCTGTTTCCCCACTGTAATAACTGACACCTACCTACACTGTGCAAACCTTTCCTTCTTCACTCTGACTAGTCCGTCTGTCCGTCAGGTCACCTTCCCTACACTCCCCCTTCCTTTGTCCATTGTCGTCCTCGACAATCGTCATCCCTGCCTTCGTCGTTCTGAAGCTACACCTACACTCTGTTGTCAGACCAGCTGTTGGGCCAAACCCACTATCTGTGGGGGGCCAAACCATACTGGGAGCACTATGCTCTGAGCAGCCTACTGCTACTCACCAGCACGCACGCCACATGACAACGTCTTTCAAATTGGGCTAAGTACACCCATATTCTCTCTATGGCGTGTACCTTCCCCTACTCTCCCCTACTGTCACCTTCCTCTATTCGGTACGCCATGATCGAGGTTTCTTACCTTTCAGATCATTACCAGCATCTGCCTTCCTCCTTCAGGGGTGTCCATGGTGACCCTACACCACCACAGAAGAAGATGTCAACTTCGGGAGTGGTACAAGATGGACCATCTTAGAAAATCTATCACAGATCACCCAGATAACCGTCATTCTCTGAGAGACAGGGAGGTCCGAAATATAATCTATTGAGATATGGGTCCATGGCCTCCTGGGCGCCGGCAGGGGCATTAACAAACCACTAGAATGAGAACAGGGTTTGGACCGAGAACAAGTCCCACAGGACTGCACAAAATTCCTGCATCACGAGATAAAGCAGGCCACCAAAAGGACCATCAAGAGAATCCGCAAAGAAACTCCTAGAGAGGGCATCCGTCTTAACATTCTTAGTGCCCACAAAATTAAAATGCGTCAAAAACAAGGCCCACCTAGCCTGTCTAGGATTCAAACGCTTGGCTGATTCGAGATGGATCAAGTTCTTGTGGTCGGTGAGGACCACAACTTGATGTCTGGCTCCTTCCAACCAATGTTTCTAACTCTTCAAATGTCCACTTCATAGCCAACAATTCCCAATTCCCCACATCATAGTTACATTCAGATGGGGAAATTTTTCGAGAAAAGAAGGCACAGGGATCCATCTTAGAGGTTACCGAATCTCTTTGAGACAAAATGGCTCCTGCACCAATCTCAGAAGCATCTATCTCCACCTGAAATGGGAGTAAAACATCAGGTTGCCGTAAGACAGGAGCAGCAGTGAATCTCCGCTTAAGCTCCTGAAATGCCGAGACTGCCTCTGGAGACCAATTCACCACATCAGCGCCATTTTTGGTTAAATCCGTCAGTGGTTTAACAATACCAGAAAAATTACTTATGAATTTACGGTAGAAATTAGCAAAACCCAAAAACTTCCGGAGAGCCTTCAAGGAATTGGGATGAACCCAATCATAAATGGCCTGGACCTTGGCCGGGTCCATTTCAATAGCAGACGGAGAAAAAATGAATCCCAAAAACGAAATCTTTTGTACGCCAAAGAGACATTTCGATCCCTTAACCCTCCGTCAGGTGCAATAGATCTGACAGGCACACAGTAATTAGTTTCACTTCTCTCTCCTTGCCCACTTATCAGAAAACCCCACCCCTCCTAGTTATCTCCTGACTCTACAGGCTCTGTGAAACCTGATATCACAGTGACTCAGCAGACCTTCTAGTGAGCAGATATCAACACTTTGGCTTCTCAGGCACATTGCGCCTGATTTCAACACAAATTGAAAGGTTAGTATTTTCTTTTTTTATTCATCACGATTGTGTATTTAGCTTGTTTTATGAAGGATTAATGCTAAGTTAGTGTACATAAGTACTGTTTTCTTAGACAAAAGGAGGGTGGCTTCTAAGGCACATTGCGCCCTAACACATACTCTTTCTCTCTTGCTTCAGATTTTCTGCTGCAATGGCCAGAAAACAGTATGATTCATCTAAACCCCTTCATTTAGAAGAAATGAAGATTTTTTTGTTAGAAGATGATGAGGAAGAACCAGCAGTAACTGAGGATTTAGAGGAATCTAGTGACATTTCATCTGAAGATGAGGTAGCAGAATGTAACACTGATTCTGGAACAGAGCAGGATGGTGATGACACTGATACAGAGGAAACAGACACAGATCTAGCTTATTATTTGGGCAAAGATAAAAATACAAAGGACGTCCCAAGGACGTTCCAGAACAAACACCGACTCTACCACCTTCTAAAAGACGCAGTTGTACTACCTGCTCATTTGTATCTGGTTTCAGAAGGCTTTCTAAATATGACTGCAAAATATGTAAAGAATCAATCTGCCTTTCCCATGCAACTTTCGTCTGCCAGCCTTGCTTTTCTAAGTGTACCTGTGCTGCTTCTGCTGCAATTGAAACCACTGAAGATGAGTAGAAAATAATTAAGTAACATCTAAGTGCAATATCCTTTAAGTTTTTTTCCATAATTTTATATTTAACCCCTTCCTGCCATCCGACGTACTATCCCGTCCACGGTACCCGGGCCCGTATGACCGGGGACGGGATAGTACGTCGGCGCGATCAGCGGCGCCCACGTGGTGAGCGCCGCTGATCGCTGCCGGGCGTCAGCTGATTATCACAGCTGACACCCGGCACAATGTGTCAGGGGCGGTCACGGACCGCCCCCGACACGTTAACCCCTTGCACACCGCGATCAAACACGATCGCGGTGTACCGGGGGTTAAAGGGAAGCATCGGCAGGGAGGGGGCTCCCTCCGTGCTTCCCTGAGCCCCCCACGGCAGCGCAATGTGCAGCGCTGCTGCGGGGGACTCCCTTCCTCCAGGCCCCCGAATCCAAGATGGCGACGGGGGCCTTCGGGGGCCTGCGGAAGCTGACTTCCTCAGTGCCTGCAAAGCGCAGGCATGAGGAAGCCTTCTGCAGTGCCTGTGTCAGATCGCTGATCTGTCACAGTGATCTGTGATGTGACAGATCAGCGATCTGTCACAGGACAGTGATGTCCCACCTGGGACTATTTAATAAAGTAAAAAAAAAATAAAAAAAAGTGTAAAAATAATTAAAAAAAAATCGCCAAATAAATTAGAAAAAAAAAAAAATATTCCCCCAATAAATCCATTTTTTGGAAATAATAAAAAAAAAAACAATAAAAGTACACATATTAGGTATCGCCGCGTCCGTAACGACCCACCCTATAAAACTGTCCCATTAGTTAACCCCTTTAGCGAACCCCTTAAAAAATAAAAATAAAAAACGAAGCAAAAAATAATGATTTATTATCATACCGCCAAACAAAAAGTGTAATAACGCGCGATCAAAAAGACGCATATAAATAGCCATGGTACCGCTGAAAACGTCATCTTGTCCTGCAAAAAACGAGCTGCCACACAGCATCATCAGTGAAAAAATAAAAAAGTTATAGCTCGCTGAATAAAGCGATGCAAAAATAATTGTTTTTTATATAAAATAGTTTTCATTGCATAAAACCGACAAAAATATAAAAAACGACCTAAATGAGGTATCGCTGTAACCGTACTGACCCGAAGAATAAAACTGCTTTATCAATTTTACCGCACGCGGAACGGTGTAAACGCACCCCCCCAAAAGAAATTCATGAAACGCTGGTTTTTGTTCATTCTGCGTCCCAAAAATCGGAATAAAAAGCAATCAAAAAATTTCACGTGCCCGAAAATGGTACCAATAAAAACGTCAACTTGTCCCGCAAAAAATAAGACCTCACATGACTCGGTGGGTCAAAATACGGAAAAATTATAGCTCTCAATATGTGGTGATGCAAAAACTATTTTTACAATAAAAAGCGTCTTTTAGCGTGCGACAGCCGCCAAACATAAAAACCGCCATAAATAGTAAATCAAACCCCCCGTTATCACCCCCTTAGTTAGGGAAAAATAATAAAATTAAAAAAATGTATTTATTTCCATTTTTCCATTAGGGTTAGGGCTAGGGTTAGGGCTAGGGGTGTGTTGGGGTAGGGTTAGGGTTAGGGTAGGGTTAGGGTTAGGGCTAGGGCTAGGGTTAGGGTTAGGGCTAGGGTTAGGGTTAGGGGCGTGTTGGGGTTCGGGTTGGAGTTAGAATTGGGGGTTTCCACTGTTTGGGCACATCAGGGGCTCTCCAAATGCAACATGGCGTCTGATCTCAATTCCAGCCAATTCTGAGTTGAAAAAGTCAAATGGTGCTCCTTCCCTTCCAAGCTCTGCTATGCGCCCAAACAGTGTTTTACCCCCACATGTAGGGTATCAGCCTACTCAGGACAAATTGCAAAACAATTTTTGGGGTCCAATTTCTCCTGTTACCCTTAGGAAAATAAAAAATTGGGGGCAAAAATATCATTTTTGTGGAAAAAAATGATTGTTTTATTTTCACGTCCGAGTGTTATAAACTTCTGTGAAGCACTTGGGGGTTCAAAGTGCTCACCACACATCTAGATAAGTTCCGTGGGGGGTCTAGTGTCCAAAATGGGGTCACTTGTGGGGAGTTTCAATAGTTTAGGTACATCAGGGGCTCTCCAAACGCACATGACACCCGCAGACCATTCCATCAAAGTCTGCATTCCAAAACGTCACTGCTTCCCTTCCGAGCCCCGACGTGTGTCCATACAGTAGTTTTCTCCCACATATGGGGTGTCAGCGTACTCAGGACAAATTGGACAACAACTTTTGGGGTCCAATTTCTCCTGTTACCCTTGGGAAAATAAAAAAATTGGGGACTAATTGATCATGTTTGTGGAAAAAATACGATTTTTTTATTTTCATGCCCTGGCATTATAAACTTCTGTGAAGCCCTTGGGGGTTCAAAGTGCTCACCTCACATCTAGATACGTTCCTTAGTGGGTCTAGTTTTCAAAATGGGGTCATTTGTGGGGGGTTTCCACTGTTTAGGTACATTAGGGGCTCTCCAAAGGCAACATGACACCCGCAGACCATTCCATCAAAGTCTGCATTCCAAAACGTCACTACTTCCCTTCCGAGCCCCGACGTGTGCCCATACAGTAGTTTTCTCCCACATATGGGGTATCAGCATACTCAGGACAAATTGGACAACAACTTTTGGGGTCCAATTTCTCCTGGTACCCTTGGGAAAATAAAAAAATGGTGACTAAAAGATCATGTTTGTGGAAAAAATACGAATTTTTTATTTTCACGCCCGGGCGTTGTAAACTTCTGTGAAGCACTGGGGGGTTCAAAGTGCTCACCACACATCTAGATAAGTTCCTTGGGGGGTCTAGTATACAAAATGGTGTCATTTGTGGGGGGGGGTTTCCTCTGTTTAGGTACATTAGGGGCTCTCCAAAGGCAACATGACACCCGCAGACCATTCCATCAAAGTCTGCATTCCAAAACGTCACTACTTCCCTTCCGAGCCCCGACGTGTGCCCATACAGTAGTTTTCCCCAACATATGGAGTATCAGCATACTCAGGACAAATTGGACAACAACTTTTGGGGTCCAATTTCTCCTGGTACCCTTGGGAAAATAAAAAAATGGTGACTAAAAGATCATGTTTGTGGAAAAAATACGAATTTTTTATTTTCACGCCCGGGTGTTATAAACTTCTGTGAAGCACTGGGGGGGTCAAAGTGCTCACCACACATCTAGATAAGTTCCTTAGGGGGTCTAGTTTCCAAAATGGTGTCATTTGTGGGGGGTTCCACTGTTTTGGTACATCAGGAGTTTTCCAAACGCGACATGGTGTCCGATCTCAATTCCAGCCCAAAACGTCAAATGGCGCTGCTTCCCTTCCGAGCTCTGCCATGCGCCCAATTAGTGGTTTACCCCCACATGTGGGGTATCAGCGTACTCAGGACAAATTGCACAATAACTTTTAGGGTCCTGTTACCCTTGGAAAAATAAAAATTGAGGGTGAAAAGATCATTTTTGTGGAAAAAATATGATTTTTTAATTGTATGGTTTTATGTTATAAACTTCTGTGAAGCCCATGGGGGTTCAAAGTTCTCACCACACATCTAGATAAGTTCCTTAGGGGGTCTAGTTTCCAAAATGGTGTCATTTGTGGGGGGTTTCCACTGTTTTGGTACATCAGGGGTTTTCCAAACGCGACATCGTGTCCGATCTCAATTCCAGCCAAAAACGTCAAATGGCGCTGCTTCCCTTCCGAGCTCTGTCATGCGCCCAAATAGTGGTTTACCCCCACATGTGGGGTATCAGCGTACTCAGGACAAATTGCACAATAACTTTTAGGGTCCTGTTACCCTTGGGAAAATAAAAATTGGGGTGAAAAGATCATTTTTGTGGAAAAAATATGATTTTTTAATTGTACCGCTGTACGTTATAAACTTCTGTAAAGCCCTTGTGGGTTCAAAGTTCTCACCACATATCTAGATAAGTTCCTTGGGGGGTCTAGTTTCCAAAATGGGGTCACTTGTAGGGGGTTTCCACTGTTTAGGTACATCAGGGACTCTCCAAACGTGACATGGCGTCCAATCTGAATTCCAGCCAATTTTGCATTGAAAAAGTCAAACGGCGCTCCTTCCATTCTGAGCTCTGCCATGCGCCGAAACAGTCATTCCCCCCCACATATCAGGTATCTGCGTACTCAGGACAAATTGCACAATAACTTTTGCAGTTCAATTTCTCCTGTTACCCTTGGTAAAATAAAAAAAATTGAACCTGAAGTATTTTTTTTATGAAAAAAAGTTAGATGTTCATTTTTTTTTAAATATTAAAAAAAATTCCTGTGATGCACCTAAAGGGTTAATAAACTTCTTGAATGTGGTTTTGAGCACCTTAAGGGGTGCAGTTTTTAGAATGGTGTCACTTTTGGGTATTTTCTATCCTATAGACCCCTCAAAGTGGCTTCAAATGTGATGTGGTCCTAAAAATAAAATGGTGTTGTAAAAATGAGAAATCGCTGGTCAACTTTTAACCCTTATAACTTCCTAACAAAAAAAATTTTGGTTCCAAAATTGTGCTGATGTAAATTAAACATGTGGGAAATGTTAGTTATCAAGTTTTTTGTGTGCTGTATCTCTGTGATTTAAGGGCATAAAAATTCAAAGTTGGAAAATCGCGAAATTTTCAAAATTTTCGCCAAATTTCCGTTTTTCTCACAAATAAACGCAAGTTATTTGAATGAAATTTTACCACTATCATGAAGTACAATATGTCACGAGAAAACAATGTCAGAATCACCGGGATCCATGGAAGCGTTCCAGAGTTATGACCTCATAAAGGTACAGTGGTCAGAATTGTAAAAATTGGCCCGGTCATGAACGTGCAAACCACCCTTGGGGGTGAAGGGGTTAAGCAATAGTTAAGTAAAGATAACTGGAGCCTATTTGGCGGTACTACCGAAAAGTGGTACTTTTAGTTTTAATAAGTTTATGGTTAATAAATGTTTTTTTTTGCATCTGATTTGGTGTAATCTCTTTTAATACATTCCTATGAAGGTCACTGACTACTTCTATAGTCCTGAAATTGAAATATGTAGCTACTATAGGTAGTTTTCTGACCTGTGCTTGTCAGGCACATTGCGCATGAACTGAGGAGAATCTATATTGCGCCTGACGGAGGGTTAACATACAGAGCATTTTCTCTCAAAATCCGGATCACAGTCCGAACATGTTCCACATGAGAATCCCAATCACTGGAAAAAATCAAAATATCGTCCAAATAATCAAAAACTTATCCACAAAGTCCCGGAAAATATCGTTCATGAAAGATTGGAAGATGGAAGGGGCATTAGTGAGCCCAAAAGGCATCACTAGGTACTCAAAATGTCCCTCAGGAGTATTAAACGCCGTCTTTCATTCATTACCGTGCTTAATGCGAATAAGATTATACGCCCCCCCAAGGTCAAGCTTGGTAAACCAATTAGCACCTTTCACTCTGGAAAATAAATCAGAAATCAGGGGTAACGGATACTGATATTTAACAGTGATTTTATTAAGGAGACAATAGTCAATACATGGCCTTAATGAACCATCTTTCTTGGCCACAAAAATAAACCCAGCACACAAAGGTAAAGAGGACGGTCTGATATGACCCTTCTCCAATGACTCCTTGATATAAGATCGCATAGCATGATGTTCAGGTACAGATAAGTTGAAAAGCCGACCCTTGGGAAATTTAGAACCGGGCGCTAACTCGATCGTTCAATCATAACTCCTATGAGGAGGCAAAGACATGGACTTACTCTCACTAAATACATCAGAAAAATCAGCCAAATAGTCAGGAACATCATGAGACTGGGGAGAGGTGGAGAAAACAAGAGTGTCACTAAGAACACATTGACAACCCCAACTAACCACAGACACAGATTTCCAATCCAGAACAGGATTATGGGTCTGCAACCAAGGAAAACCCAGTACAATAATGTCATGTAAATTATGCAATACCAAAAATTTGCAGTTCTCATGGTGGTCTGGGGCTACCCGCATTATCACCTGGGTCCAAAACTGGGGTTTATTCTCTGCCAAAGGGGTAGCATAAAAACCCCTTAAAGGAATAGGAGTCCGCAGGGGTACCATGGGAAAACCACAACGCTTGGCAAAGTCAAAATCCATCAGGTTCAGGGTTGCTCCTGAATCAGCAAAAGCCTTAGCAGAAAATGAAGATAAGGATCAATTTGAATGGCCAATGACATAGAGTCGTTAAGATGAGAAGGGACAGGTAATTCCTCCATAACATCTTTTACGGTTTCTGCCAGACCTTTCCGAAAAAGAGCTGCTAGGGCGTCATCGTTCTATTTAGTAAGGACTGCCCACTTTCTGAATTTTTGACAATATAACTCTGCCGCTTCCTGACCCTGGTTCAATGCCAATAAAGTCTTCTCAGCTTGATCAATAACATTAAGTTCATCATACAACAACCCAAGAGCTTGAAAAATTGCATCCACATTAGCCAGAATAGGATCCCCAGGTGTCAGAGAAAAGGCCCAGTCTTGAGGGTCGCCGCGCAACAGGGAGATTACAATTTTAACCTGCTGTTTCCCTAGAATCTACTGTTTAGGCTGGTGATCCTGTTATGATTAGGTCACCGAGGAGAATAGCCAGGGAATAAGCTAGGCAACCAGAAAACCAGTAAGGTTGGTTACTAAGCGGATTGCAGACCCCTAAACTAACAACACAACTAGAATTAGTTGTGGGACGTACCTACGATGCTCTAGACGCCTCGGCACAGCCAAAGCATTAACTAAGCCTAAAGCAAGAAAGGGGAAAGCTAAACTGCCCTGAAGTAGAACCCCAAAGGAATAGATAGCCACCAAACATATATTGCTGGTGAGACAAGATGAGGCACAAGCACAGGCAGAAAATAGAGTAAGCAAATGATGGGGCCCAAGCTCTCTAGATAGATCAGTACAGGAAAGATTCTGTCTGCAATCACGCAAAAATACTGAGGCCACATGACCTCTCCCCCACTAGATCAGCATTCTGGTGTGAACTGGATGCAAAACAAAAGATACTGATATAACAGGGGACAAGCAATACTGAACAGACTGACATAAGCTGTGACATATGGAACAGGGTTCAGCACTGGTCCCAGCAGGGAACAAATGCTGAACCCACACAGCAAAGCAGAAAGCAGAGAAAGACAAAAACTGGATCAAATGCAAAAAGATTCCAGCAAACAAATAACTTATCTGAACGATGCAGGACCAAGCAGTGGGCAAGCGGACTTCAAAATGCACAAGAAGAAAACCAAATCACCAGCAGCATCTGATGGAAGCTTGCTGACTTAAATCTTCCCAGTGTGTAACCCCTGACCTCCAGTCATCCTCTTTATGTGATTGACTTCTGTCAACCCGACCAGCTCCATTAACCACAGCAACCACCAGAGGGAGCCCAAACTCAGAAGTCAGGTCACAAGTGTTCACAACAAATTATTCTTTATCTATACTGTATGACTTTCATAAAGATGGTAGGAGTGATACTCTTGTTTATAAAGCAACCTCACTTATTAAGCATAGCACCATCCTTTATAATACAGTGTACTCTTGTTAAACAGGATGGGCCATTTATATGGATACACCTGGTTGGGCCATTTATATGTATTCACCTGGGTGGGCCAACTTCAAAATGGCCACCATGGTCCCCACCCATCTACTAATGTGCCACAAACAGGAAGTTGATATCACCAACCATTCCCATTTAATTTAGGTGTATCCATATAAATGGCCCACCCAGGTCTAACCTTATAAATAACTCACCCTGTACAGTCATGACCGAAAGTCTTGACACCCTTAAAATTGTTCCTGAAAGTGAAGTATTTCTTCCAGAAAATTATTGCAATTACACATGTTTTGTTATACACATGTTTATTTCTTTGTGTGCATTACAACAACAGAAGAAAACAGGGAAAAAAGTCAACTTAGGCTATGTGCACAAACTGCAGATTCACCTGTGGGTTTTTTCCTGCGGTTTTGCTGCGGTTTGGCCTGTGGTTTTGCCCTGCGGTTTCACACCTCTACTATGTTAAAGGTGTGAAACCGCAGCGGAATCCGCAGAAACAATTAACATGCTGTGGAAAAAAAACCGCGCGGAAAAAAACGCAGCGTGAGCACTGCGGTTTTGAAAACCCATAGGGTTACATGGTACTGTACCATGTCTGCAGAACTGCTGCGGTTCCGGAGGGCCAAAACCGCAGCGGAACCGCAGCGTGTGCACATAGCCTTACAATGTTACAGGAAATAATTGATTGCAGTTATTTCTCTAAAGAGTGTGCAGCAAAATATTAAGTTGAGGGTGCCAACAATTTTTGGAGTTTGAGTGGAATGTTGTCCAATTTACCTTTTTTTCTTTGCTTTTTTGGTGCTGTTCTCATACACACAAAGGAAATAAATATGCATATAACAAAACATGTGTAATTGCAATAATACTTCATTTTGTGGAACAATTTCAAGGATTTCAACACCTTTGGCCATGACTGTAAATATTCAAATTTAATTTTTCTGTAATGCAATGTGCTTTACAATTAGTCATATATTTCATGACCTGCATTATCAGGGCTAGGTGTTCCAAAAAGAGAACTTTTGGATCGTGGCATAAGGTTGGGAAACTTTTCCTCAGGAGATAGTAGGGAATGTTTTCTCCTCTCCCTTATGCTGTGATCCGATTCTTCCAGATTTGCTGTAGACTCCAATAACAGCTATTACTAGACGGGCTATATAATCTTGATCTGAAATTCAGCTCCATCTGTACTAATAGTGAACGCTATAGCAGTGACAGAAAGTTGAACTTTTCTCAGTTTCATTTATTGGATTTACGGATAAACCTGAGAAAAGCTTAGCTACTAGTCCGCTGGGTGATCATTTTCTTGCTAATACACCAGGACTCTGTAGATATCTAAGGATGTGAGGCCCTTTATAGAACATGCAGTAGTACTCAGGGGTATTTTAAATTTGATGTATATTGTACCTTGGAGAGCTTTGCCCGCTGTTTCATCAGTCATAAAATGTCTGCTAGTGGCTGTGAGCTAGACAATGGGGAAGAAATGACGAAATTCAAATTAAAAAACACGTGCAAAGATCAACCATCTCTCTCTGAGTCCATAAATTTCTTGGATTGATGTTATAACCGCATACCGTGATGTATTTGGAAGCAATTTCTGGGCTTCCCTCCTAGTAAAATAAGTATTAAGGTAAAAAATAGCTGCTGCCTGTACTATAAAGTAGATAGAATTCTCCATCTTATTCAGCTGGAGTGAAAGCAACATGCACCTTGCATATTTAGAATGCTAAGCTCCACTAGGAAAGCTTTAAATGGGTTGTTCATTTTCAATATATTTACATTAAACACAGAACTACGCAAAAGTTTAAGTCAGGTGTAGAACAAATTCTGTAAAGTAAGAATGCTGTCAAAAATAGAAGGGTTAGCAATTTATTTCTATCAACAAAATGCAAAGTGAATAAACAAAATAAAAGAAAAATAAAAGAAAAAATTTGTGTGATCCTTTGCCTTCAAAACAGCATAAAAAAAATTGTCCTTCTTGGTACATTTGCACACAGGTTTTGAAGGAACTTGGAAGGAAGCATATTCCAAACATCTTGGAGAACTAACCACAGATCTTCTATATATGTAGAATTGCGCAAATCCCCTTCAGATAAATCCAGACAGACTGAATGCTGTTGAGTTCAGGACTCTGTGGGGGTCATATCATCACTTTCAGGACCCATTATTATTCTTACACTGAAAATATTTCTTAAAGATGCCCTTCCGTTAATTTTTTAAATTTAAATCTGTATATATGAGCATGTAATGTAGTGTGTATGTGAAAATATACTCCACTACCATCTCCTTCTCTGGAATCCAGCACCATTCTACTCCTCTTCTCAGTCACATCACCACTCTTCAGACTATCTGGCTCACTTTATGCTTAAATGTTGGAATATGTTTGGTGCAACAACTCCATTCCTGTCTGAGTGTTCAGTTGCTAGATTTGCATGCTGTTTATAAAGTAAAAAAAAACTCCCAGAGGCTCACACAGGGAAAGCATGTGTATTTCCTGTTTTCCTACGGCTGTGTATGAGAGAAGCAGCCTGCTGTAGATGATGCACAGATAGAGACACACAAATGATTTATTCCTGGTCTATTAACCCCTTTACCCCCAAGGGTGGTTTGCATGTTATTGACCAGGCCAATTTTTTACAATTGTGACCCCTGTCCCTTTATGAGGTAATAACTCTGGAATGCTTCCATGGATCCTGAAAATTCTGACATAGTTTTATCATGACATATTGTACTTTATGATAGTGGTAACATTTCTTTGATATGACTTGCATTTATTTGTGAATAAAACAGAAATTTGGTGAAAATTTTGAAAAGTTTGAATTTTCATGCCCTTAAATCACAGAGATATGTCACATAAAATACTTAATAAGTAACATTTCCCACATGTTTACTTTACATCAGCACAATTTTGGAATCAAAATTTTTTTGTTAGGAAGTTATAAGGGTTAAAAGTTAAGCAAAAAAGAAGAAAAAAGGATCGCCAGCTGGATAAGAAATTCATGTCATTAAAAGTACGTCCAGACAGGTGGAGAGGTATGGATATTGTTGGTTTTTTATTTTATTTTTTTTTTTTACAGACAAGCTCCAAAAAACTCCAAAATCTAGTGTCTGTAGGAAAAGTTACACTGGGTGAGAGTAATTCATCTCCACTGTTCATTCTGAATGTATCTGTACCATGTGAAGGTTCCCGGTTAGTCAAAAAGACATACCTAGACTCCAGTTCAAAAATTTCTTGCCACAAGCTGTGGTAGATCAGTATGAGATTCCTGTCTATCACCTCTAGAGTCCTTTGTTGATATCCAACGTTGAGGGAAAGGCCCTAACCAAAGTTGTTAATGTTGTTACAGAGGAAGTAGAACTCGGGATAAGAATGCTGTAAACGGAGAAGATAACCTTCTATGCAGGGGTGGGATTCAAATTTTTAACAACAGGTTCTGTGTTTATGTGTAAGAAAACCACACCCATTTTAAGCCACACCCATTTACACACACCTTTTCCTCAAACATATACAAGTAGGGGCGCAGTCAAACAGTTGAAAAAAAAATAAATTGGAATGAGATCAGAACAGTGCAGATTCTAGTCAGCGGCTCTCCTGACCCGAGTGTGACAGCTGCATATATTTCTATGCAGCTGTCTCACTTGACTGACCGGCTGGACAGGCTGTGCACTACATTCTGATATTAACAGTTACCATCAAACACCAGATCACTCATATAACCAGCAGCTTTTGTTCTGGCCAAAATAATTTTTAAGCTGATGCCACAACACGGGAGACTCTTTCGGCCGGGCCCTACTCTACTCTAAACTATTAAAAATAAATATATATTTATGTATTTTTCTTTAAGTGAATGAGTCACATATATTTACATTTTTTTTAAACAACCATTAATACCACATACAAGGGACAAATATCGTCACACCATGACCAGACCACATATTACCACCACATTGTCACCGAATAATACCACATACAAGGCACAAATAACGCCGCACCATGACCAGACCACATATTACCACCACATAGTCACCAAATAATACCACATACAAGGCACAAATAACGCCGCACCATGACCAGACCACATATTACCACCACATAGTCACTGAATAATGCCACATACAAGGAACAAATACCGCTACACCATGGCCAGACCACATATTACCACCACATAGTCACCGAATAATACCACATACAAGGCACAAATAACGCAGCACCATGACCAGACCACATATTACCACCCCATAGTCACCGAATAATATCACATACAAGGAACAAATACCGCCACACCATGGCCAGACCACATATTACCACCACATAGTCACCGAATAAAACCCCATACATGGAACAAATACCGCCGCACCATGGCCAGACCACATGTTACCATCACATATTGACTGAATAATAGCACATACAAGGAACAAATAGCGCCACACCATGACCAGACCACCAGATAGTGACTGAATACTACAATACTGATCATTAATTAAAAACACAATACTAAGTGCAATTGTATACAGAAACTCTGTATTTACTGTCAGTGTAAAGGTAACACACTAACTCACCAGTGACGTCTCTAGCTGAAGTCCTTCATCTTTGCTTTTCTTTTTCATCCAGCACAGACCGCCATCACTTCTTCCAGTCAGGACTAGTCTCTGCATGAAATAGCACAGTTACCTAGAGCATGGCCTCCAGAGCACATTCCCCACTTTTTCCCTTTCTTCTACACTACACATCTGAATACAGATGTGCACCCACCATTAATACATAATTGGTTATTATGCAACCCACCATTCCAAATATAAATTATAATCCACCACTGTGCACCCACTAACTATAAATGCCACTTTCCCCATTTAATATATAAATTGCACCTGTACTCTTTGCCCCAATTCATTACCAGGCACTTCAACCTCAACGCCCCCCACTATGTACTTTCCGCCTTAACACTAGCCTCGATTCATTATATTAACATGCCCCTCCCGCCTCAATTCATTGTCTTGTCTTTCGCACCCTCCCTCTATTCATTATCAACTGCTCTACCCCACATTCAATACATCACTTACTCCCCCACACTCAAAATTCATTATTTGTTCTCCAGATAGATCATTTGCTCTCCTCACCCCCCACCTTCAATTCATCATTTGCTCTCCTCACTCCCTCACCTTGAATTAAATTGATGTGCCCCGTCACTCACACTGAATTCATCATTTGCAGTCCCCGTCCTCTCCCCCACATCATCATTTGCAGTTCCCCCACTTTAATTTGAAGTTCCCTTACTTCATCCGTCACAGTCCCCTATCATCCCTCACTTGATCTGCTGTGCCCCTTCATCATTTGCAACCCCCTAACCCACTTCCATTTCATCATGTGCAGTCCCCCTTACCCCCCACTTCATCATGTGCAGTCTCCCTTACCCCCTACTTCATCATGTGCAGCCCCACTCCCCCATCATCATGTGCATCACTCTTACCCCCACATCATGTGCAATCCCCTTTACCCAATTCATGTGCAGTCCCCCTTACCCCCAATTCATCCTGTGCAGTCCCCCTTACCCCCACTTCATCCTGTGTAGTCCCCCTTACCCCTCACTTCATCATGTGCAGTCCCCCTTCATCAGGTGCAATCCCCCTTACCCCCATCATCAAGTGCAGCCACACTCCATCATGTACAGCCCCACTCCCCCTTCATCATGCTCCACTAACCCAACTCCACCATGTACAGCCCCACTCCCCCCACTGCATCATGTACAGCCCCACCCCATCATGTACAGCCCTACTCCTCCCACTCCATCATGTGCAGCCCCCACTGCCCCTTCATCATGTGCAGCCCCCACTGCCCCTTCATCATGTGCAGCCCCACTCCCCCCACTCCATCATGTACAGCCCCACTACATGTACAGCCCCACTACATGTACAGCCCCACTCCATTATGTGCAGCCCCACTCACCCCCCTCCATCATGTACAGCCCCCCGCATCCCCCCTCCATCATGTGCAGCCCCATTCACTCCCCTCCATCATGTGCAGCCCCATTCACCCCCCTCCATCATGTATAGCCCCATTCACCCCCCTCCATCATGTACAGCCCCATTCACCCCCTCCATCATGTGCAGCCATATTCACCCCCCTCCATCATGTACAGCCATATTCACCCCCCTCCATCATGTACAGCCCCATTCACCCCCCTCCATCATATACAGCCCCATTTACCCCCCTCCATCATGTGCAGCCCCATTCACCCCCCTCCATCATGTGCAGCCCCATTCACCCCCCTCCATCATGTACAGCCCCATTCTCCCCCCTCTATCATGTACAGCCCCATTCACACCCCTCCATCATGTGCAGCCCCATTCACCCCCCTCCATCATGTACAGCCCCATTCACCCCCTCCATCATGTACAGCTCCATTCACCCCCCTCCATCATGTGCAGCCCCATTCACCCCCCTCCATCATGTACAGCCCCTGCACCCCCCTCCAGCATATGCAGCCCCATTCACCCCCCTCCATCATGTGCAGCTGCCCCCTCACCCACTATACTCATTTTAAAAAAAAACAGTTTCCCATACTTACCTCACAACCGCTCCCCAGCAGCTCCTCTCTGCAGCCAGCGTCCAGGTACATGTTGGCGTCTGCGCGATGCCGTCATCGCGCAGGCCCGACACTGACCCGGAAGTAGAGGGAGCGGGAGCTGTGCAGCTGTCCGCACACAGTTCCGGATCATGGCTGTGAATCTCCCCGGTTCAGAGAACCGGCTGCTTTTTTAACAACCGGTTCCACCGAACCGGGGAGAACCGGCTGAATCCCACCCCTGCTTCTATGTGATGTGCAGTCTCTTACATCCACTTCTCCTGGGCCTTCCATGGTTGCGAACTCATGAGCTCGTTCTAGACTGGAGATCCGGAGAGTGGCTTCTTTGGGGACGGTCATGTCACGAGAGGTGCTTTGTCCCTGTACGTCCAGTTTGACCGCGGGTGACGTCATCTTCTCCACCATGTCTGCTGTCCACCGACTGGACTCCTCACTGACTACCGCTGACGTCAGTGAGGCTGCGCGGAGTCCCTGGCTGACCTGAAGTGAACTCGATAGCGTGGGAAAGTTTCTGCACTTTTTCCCACTCTGTCAGATCACCTCAGGTCAGTCGGGGACCCCGTACAGCCTCAGTGACGTTAGCGGTAGTCGGTGAGGCTGCACAGAGTTACCGGCTGACCTGAGGTGAACTGACAGTGAGGTAATAAGTGGGGGTACAGATTTTTAGCCTGGGGGGAAAAAAAATGGTCCCTCTCTAGGCTATTAATATCTGCCCTCACTCACTGGCTTTTCATCTCTGGCGGAGAAAATTGCGTGGGAGCCCACAGAATTTTTTCCCGCGATTATAGCCTTAAATTTAACCCCTAGAGTTCCAAATTTTTCCTAACACAAACTACTAAATTGATTAAACACTGACATATATAAATTGTTTTGATATGACATGGTTTACTATACGCAAACCATCTGTCATATCATGTCAGGTTCGGGAATGATTTTACAGAAGCTGGCAATTGATTTAGCGGCTATTATGCTATGTAGAACTATATGAACTATAAATATATATATGTATCTCAATGACTTGTATATACAGTATATATATATTCTATGTAAATATATATATTCTTTCTTTTGTGTTTTAACCTGTCGAGAGCATGTGTAGTTAAAAAAACGGATCCATCGCCGGCATCCATCATTTGACGGATGACGATAGATCCTGCGCCCATAGGCTTTAATTCTAGCAAACGTTGGACAGCGATGGATCTGTTGCTGTCTGATTTTTCGACGGACACAAAAAATGTTGCTTCATGTGTCGTGTCCGGCACAAATTTTGATGGATCTTGCGAACAATGGACGAAATGTGAGGCCATCCATCACAATCCATTGCTAATACAAGTCTAAAGAAAAAACGGATCCAGCGGCGTCAGTCGCCCGATCCATTTTCTTCAAAAAACGACAGATTGTGACTGATGGCAAAAAACTGATGTGTGAAAGGGGCCTAACTGGACAGGACAAAAACTGGTTCTGATTCATGTAATTCTGGATCGGTTTCAGGTTGAGCTACTGCTGGAGTGGTTTGAGGATCAGACAACACTGGTAACAGGAACAAGTTCTGGTTTAGACAACAGAGTTAATTAGAATGGAGACAGGGACCTAGCAACAGACTAACTGCATCAAAGCTAACTAACAAAAGGGAAAGCATTGTTCAGGCACCTCCCTACAGGGGAGCATGCCTTAAATACCTGATGCCTCCCAGCTATTGGCTGTAGGCTTTTACTAGAGTGTGCGGGCTGCCACTTTAAGCAGTGGGGAATGCACGTGCGTGTGTTTTAAGCCAGGACATGCATAGGCCCAGGGAGCAGGAAAGTAGGGCAGTAGAAGAAAACACCACAGAGCAGTCGGGGCATTGAGTATATTGGCTAGAGAAGGTAGAGGGACCATGCAAAGAGGCCAGCATTGGCATAACACCATCAGGGAAGCATCTGTTTGACCTAATTTATTGTGCGGTGGGACATTGACACATATTATACAGCCAATGTCATGAAGCCAAGAAGGAGCATGGTGTGGTGTTTGATTTTAACTAGAGTTGAGCGAAACGGGTCGAAAAATTTCAAAAGTCGCCGACTTTTGGCAAAGTCGGGTTTCATGAAACGAAACCCGACCCTAGGATGAGGTCGGCCATGAGGTCGGCGACTTACGCGCCAAAGTCGCATTTCAAAAGTTTGTTTTGCGCTCTTTTTCAGCCAATCAGGATCCACGGACACTGTGGGCAACGTGATGACATAGACAGGGGTCACCACCATCTTTCAGAAGGGCATGCAAGTGATTGGCTTGCTTTGGTGGGCGTCACAGGGGTTATAAAAGGGCGTGCACGCCGACCGCCATCTTGCTTCTGCCGATCTTAGCATAGGGAGAGGTTGCTGATTCTGTAGGGAGAGCGTTAGGCAGGGAAGAAGAAAAAAAAACCGCTTCTGCTGCTATCGATTTTGCCTGTACAACACACCAGTCACTGTGTGTGCAGTGCAAGGGGAGGCTATATTGTGGTGGATCAGCGGTGTTGGTTGTTAGGCTGCCTTCTAAGGCTTCCTGACAGCTGCATTGCTGTTTACCCACTGCTCTGCAAACTGCTTTTTTAAAAGCAATCCCAATTTTTTTTTGTCCTGCTGAGGTACTGAGCGTGCATTTTTTCACACCATACAGCGTCAGTGGGCCTCACACAATCCAAAAGTGTCCAGTGTCCACTAGTGTCTGCAGAAATTCAAAATCTCCCTTATCCTGTAGTCACTTTTTTCACACCTGTGCCATCGAGCCTGTGACATAGCGCTCTGATATTCAGTGGGCCTCACACAATCCAAAAGTATCCAGTGTCCACTAGTGTCTGCAGAAATTCAAAATCTCCCTTATCCTGTAGTCCCTTTTTTCACACCTGTGCCATCGAGCCTGTGACATAGCGCTCTGATATTCAGTGGGCCTCACACAATCCAAAAGTGTCCAGTGTCCACTAGTGTCTGCAGAAATTCAAAATCTCCCTTATCCTGTAGTCACTTTTTTCACACCTGTGCCATCGAGCCTGTGACATAGCGCTCTGATATTCAGTGGGCCTCACAAAATCCAAAAGTGTCCAGTGTCCACTAGTGTCTGCAGAAATTCAAAATCTCCCTTATCCTGTAGTCACTTTTTTCACACCTGTGCCATCGAGCCTGTGACATAGCACTCTGATATTCAGTGGGCTTCACACAATCCAAAAGTGTCCAGTGTCCACTAGTGTCTGCAGAAATTCAAAATCTCCCTTATCCTGTAGTCACTTTTTTCACACCTGTGCCATCGAGCCTGTGACATAGCGCTCTGATATTCAGTGGGCCTCACACAATCCAAAAGTGTCCAGTGTCCACTAGTGTCTGCAGAAATTCAAAATCTCCCTTACCCTGTAGTCACTTTTTTCACACCTGTGCCATCGAGCCTGTGACATAGCGCTCTGATATTCAGTGGGCCTCACAAAATCCAAAAGTGTCCAGTGTCCACTAGTGTCTGCAGAAATTCAAAATCTCCCTTATCCTGTAGTCACTTTTTTCACACCTGTGCCATCGAGCCTGTGACATAGCACTCTGATATTCAGTGGGCTTCACACAATCCAAAAGTGTCCAGTGTCCACTAGTGTCTGCAGAAATTCAAAATCTCCCTTATCCTGTAGTCACTTTTTTCACACCTGTGCCATCGAGCCTGTGACATAGCGCTCTGATATTCAGTGGGCCTCACACAATCCAAAAGTGTCCAGTGTCCACTAGTGTCTGCAGAAATTCAAAATCTCCCTTATCCTGTAGTCACTTTTTTCACACCTGTGCCATTGAGCCTGTGACATAGCGCTCTGATATTCAGTGGGCCTCACACAATCCAAAAATGTCCAGTGTCCACAAGTGTCTGCAGAAATTCAAAATCTCCCCTGTCCTATAGACACCTTGTACCTTGTTTTACATTACTATATAGTTTGTTGGATTTTGTCTACATTTCTACCAAAAATGAGGAAGGCTGGTGGAAGAGGCCGTGGAATTTGGCGGGGGTTGGCAGCTGGTAATGATGGTGTTGGTGGTGGATCTGATGGTAGTGGCAAAAGCAAAATAGGACTGAATGCAGGAGGTGTTGAGCCTGCGTCATCGTCTGGCTCCACAAGGCCTCGAAGGCTTAGTTTTTAGGAGCTGGCAAACCGCTTTTAAAGCCAGAGCTTCAGGAAAAAGTTTTGTCTTACATTGCTGACTCAGCCTCCAGCTCTATCGCCTCCTCTTCTGAAGTTGTAAAAAATAAAAGCACTGAGTTGTCATTGGAGGCTCATGTTCATGAACCACACCTTTCCTTGTGTCCTTCACCCCAACCAAGATTGAAGGATGACGCAGGCCATACTACTGATTACTCCATGGAGCTGTTTTCACATACCATGCCTGGATTATCAAGTGAAATGGTGAATTACCCAGGCCAAGATGAATCTGACATGGAGTGCACTGATGCACAGCCGCTGATAGATGATTCTGCTGGTACATTCACTCAGAGCACTACATTGTCCTCGCAGTGTACAGAGCCAGATTCTGACCCTGATGAGACTCAGGTGCCCCTTCCCGCACACTATACCACCATACACGGTGACACAGAGGAAGGTGCACATGACATTGAAGAGGAGGTGATGGATGACCCAGTTGTTGACCCAGATTGGCATCCATTGGGGGAAGAGGGTGCTGCTTCCAATAGCTCAGATGAGGAGGAGCATCCACAGCAGACATCGACATCGCAACAGCTGTTATCTGGCTGGCCCGGAGCACTCCAAAGACAGGTTCCAAAAATCAAAAGAGTTGCTGGACAGCTTGTCCAGATGGTCAAAAGATCACAGCGTGCTAGGCCGCAAAATGTCTGCCAAAGTAGGAAGAGTGCAGTGTGGCACTTTTTTGAACAAAATCCTCATGATCAGGCCAAGGTTATCTGTAAGAAGTGCGCAAAGACCTTTAGCCGAGGGAAAAATCTGAAAAATTTGAATACCAGTTGCATGCTTAGACATTTAACCAGCATGCACTTGCAAGCGTGGACACAACACCAACCCTCAAGTGCCACATGTGCAACTGATCACAAAGAAGGTAGTCAACAACGCTACATTGTTTCCCCCACTGTAAGCCCACCGGTTAGCACAGCAGCAAATGTTGAGGTGTCGCTGCAAGGCCACAGCAGTCAGGGAATCCCACTGTTATATCAACGAAATACTGAATCTAGGCCATCAGAAAGAACACCAACTCCATCACCATCATCAACCCTCTCTCAGTCCACCCTGTCCACCGCTACTTCCACCATATGCAGCTCTCAAGTCCAGCTCACCCTCCCAGACACTATGAGTAGGTCAAGAAAGTACTCAGTCTCTCATCCGCGTACACTGGGTTTGAACGCCCACATTGCCAAACTAATCTCGTTTGAGATGATGCCCTATCGGTTGGTGGAAAGCGCAGCCTATACAGTACCACGCTATGACCTACCCAGTCGCCACTTCTTCTCTCGCAAAGCCATCCCAGCCCTCCACCATCATGTAAAAGACCGCATTGTCCATGCACTCAAGCAGTCAGTGAGTGGAAAGGTGCACCTCACAACTGATGCATGGTCCAGTCGGCATGGCCAGGGCCGTTACGTGTCCATCACTGCGCACTGGGTTAATGTGGTGGATGCAGGGTCCACAGGGGACAGCGGTGGTGGGACAGTGCTGCCTAGCCCACGGTATAGGAAACAGTTGGCTGTAGGCGTTCGACCCTCCTCCTCCTCCTCCAGAAGCGAAAGCTCGTCCACAGAGCGCAGTCGTACGAGCACTCCATCTGCAGCTGCCACTGTTGCACACGAGGTGTCCCCCTATCGAGCAGCTAGTGGAAAGCGTCAGCAGGCTGTGTTGCAGATGATGTGTTTGGGCGACAGACACACCGCCAAGGTGCTGGCCAAGTACTTGAAGCGACAAACTGAGTCATGGCTGGGCAGTGTACATCTTGAGGCAGGCAAGGTAGTTAGTGATAACGGCCGTAATTTTGTGGCAGCCATAGCCCTTTCAAAACTCAGCCACATACCTTGCTTGGCTCACACATTGAACCTGGTGGTGCAGTGCTTCCTCAATAATTATCCGGAGTTAACAGCCCTGCTCCAGAAGGTGCGAAGACTGTGCGCGCACATCCGCCGGTCGCCTGTACACTCCGTTCGTATGCAGAAGCTCCACCTTCCCAACCACCGCCTCATTATCGACATTGCAACAAGGTGGAACTCCACCCTGCACATGGTGGAGCGGCTGTGCGAGGAGAGGCAGGCCATAATGCATTTGTGGGAGGATACACGGCCAGGCACTTTGAGAGCAGACATGGAGTTGACAGGTGTGCAGTGGTCAAAGCTGAAAGACCTCTGTAAAGTCCTTCAGTGTTTTGAGGAATGCACACGGCTGGTAAGCGCAGACAACGCCATCCTAAGCATGAGCATCCCACTTATGCGTCTGCTCATGCAAACTTTGACGCACCTTAAGGAGCAGGCGTCTGCAGCCAATGTTGATGAGGAGGAAGAGGAGGAGGGAATCCTTGATGACATTCAGCCATTGTCTGCTCAGGGACCTCTCCTGGACGAGGTGGAGGAAGAAGAGGAGGAGGAGGATGATGATGGGGATGATTACTTAGGGGAGGAGGATGCATCTCGTGGGGCAAGTGAAAATGTTGGCGTGGCAAGGTCTGGTACAGGGTTTGTGCGTGACTGGAGGGATGTGGATTTGCCAGAAAGTGCTCCTCCACCCAGCACTCGCAGTGCATCATTGACACCGGGAACATTGGCCCACATGTCAGATTATGCCTTGCAGATCCTAAAAAGGGACCCCCGCATTGCCAAAATGATGAACGATGACGACTACTGGTTGGCCAGCATCCTGGATCCACGCTATAAAGGCAAATTACAAAACATCATGCCACAGGAGAACCTTGACCTAATATTGGCTAATAAACAAGCAACTCTGGTAAATCGGTTGCTTGAGGCATTCCCAGCACACAGCAGCGGTGATGGTTCTCACACGAGCCGTTCGGGCCGGGGGCAGCTTGGCAGAGGTGTTCATGGTGCACACAGCAGAAGTGGCGTTGGAGACAGGGGTTTCATGACAATGTTGTGGACTGATTTTTCACGGACCGCTCACACAACTGGTAATACTGCATCGATGGAAAGTGACAGGAGACAGCAGTTGTCAACTATGGTTACAAACTACTTTTCCTCCCATATCGATGTTCTCCCACACAGGTCATTCCCCTTTGACTATTGGGCCGCTAAACTGGACACCTGGCCTGAATTGGCACAATATGCCTTACAGGAGCTCGCTTGCCCAGCTGCAAGTGTGCTATCGGAAAGAGTCTTCAGTGCAGCTGGATCAATCCTGACAGAAAAAAGGACCTGTCTGTCAACCCAAAATGTGGATGATCTAACCTTCATTAAAATGAACCATGCATGGGTTTCCAAGGATTTTGTCCCATCTTCCCCTGATGACACATAGGGTGACAGAAAAATGGCTTGCTTTGGTCCACCTCTTCCTGGGACTTGACCTATTTCGCCTTTTGCATCAGCTGAATGTCCAACATCAGCATATGCCACTTTCTAAAACTCCCTAACTGTGCTGCCTCCCCCCCATGGCCGGGGTCACCACCTAGCGCACGACACCATGCGAGTGCCGTTGCCCTGGACAGGTGGGTAGGCCGACTCTTGGGCGCGGGCACTGGCACAGGGTCCCTCATAGTGCAATCAAGTGTCTCTGATGGTGGTGGTGCACACCCGCCGTTAGACACACCGCCGTACTATGAGGGGCCCAGTGCCAGTACCGGCGCCCACGAGTGGGCCCCCCTTGCTTGGGCAGGGCCCCAGCATTTGCAATCTTTACCTCTCCCTGCTCCTCCGCTGTGTAGTCTGGGCCGTCAAATCCATACTGTGCCTGACACCGTCTGAGCCTGCCTCCTGATGTAAGCCTCCTGATGTATAGACATATATTTTGAATGTGTACGCTATCCATACATGTTATCCGGGGATACGGTACCCTTTCTCACCTTTGTGCAATCATGTGCAAGCCATACTGGGCCTAACACCGTCTGAGCCTGCCTCCTGATGTATAGACATATATTTTGAATGTGTACGCTATCCATACATGTTATCCTGGGATACGGTACCCTTTCTCACCTTTGTGCAATCACGTGCAAGCCATACTGGGCCTAACACCGTCTGAGCCTGCCTCCTGATGTATAGACATATATTTTGAATGTGTACGCTATCCATACATGTTATCCTGGGATACGGTACCCTTTCTCACCTTTGTGCAATCACGTGTAATCCATACTGGGCGTGAGAACGGCTGGCGAGCTGTTAAGCAAGCTACAGCACCTGTGGTTTGCACACTTAAGTTTTTCATTTTTTCAGGAATGACGGTTAGGCCTAATTCCGGAACTGCGGTTGACCTGCACTTACTGGGAAATCATCGTTCGCGGGTAATAATTGTAATCAGTGATCCCCATCACTAACGTTGTTCAGCGGGTTATCTGCACCTGTAAGCGACAAACGCTGGCCTTTTCAGTGTAGCGCACATGCAGCCACGGACATGTAAGGGCATGACACACCAGTTATTGGCCAATCTCATGTGCCAGAGCCTCACGTGTCCCTATAGTAAGCCGGACTCGGACCGCGGGGCATGACAGAGTCTCGTTCGTTAACGGAATTAAGCTTGCAATGTGTGCATCTGTTCTGTAGCTGGCATGGTTGAGGTTTCCCAGGTGGAGTCGAATTTAACCGTAGGCTCCACTCCTGGTGGTGCCCTTCTGGACATTCCTTTAAGGTTCAGCTTTGCAACCATACTGCCCACGTAAAACAAACACTTTGCCTTCATGAACGCTGTTTGGAGGGTCATGACTCGTGGGAATAACGCCGCCCAATCAGTTAACCTGCTAGAGAGATCCTTCGTTGCTCCCAAGCATGACATCACACTCCCTAGGAGGAAGGTAATGTCACTGTGGCGACCGGACTCCTGGGGGCGACACAAGTGCACTGATGCCCAGCCACTGCTCGATGAATCTGCTGGTACATTGACCCAGACCACTACATTCCCCTCGCACGCTACACGGCCTGAATCTGACCCTGATGAAACTCAGGTTACCCTTCCCATATACAGTTCCATCTTACACGGTGACAAAGAGGAAGCTGCAGATGAAAGTGCAGGTTCGGCCCACCCGCCATCAGACACACCACCGTACTATCAGGGGCCCTGTGCCAGTGCCGTCACCAACGAGTGGGCCCCCCCTGCTTGCTCAGGATCACAGCACTTGCAAGGTTGAAATACTGTGCAGTGAGATGGAAGATGGGGACAATGAGGAGTCCAGACTAGTACAGGGATTCCCTAGCAAGAGACTTATTTGATTGTTTTCAATGTTGGGACAGCAATTTTTGGGGAGCACTATACTCTGGAGAATGATAGATGGGGCCCACCATACACTGGAACATTCCAAAGGTGGACATCAGACACTGGAGCAGCATTTACAGGGCCCATTATACACTAGAGCATTAGAAATGGGGCCCAGTATGTTTGGAGCATTATTTGGGCCCATAAGACAGTGGAGCTTCATCCATGGGGACCAACATACACTGTAGCATTATGTGGAGCTCATCATATACTGTTTCAAACATTATATGGGACCAATGATTCTGTATGGAGAAATAGATGGGCCTCGTCATGAGATGTAAAAAGTGAAGTATTTTTCATTGTACTATACCGCTATTTCTCTGCCGTATTGGAGCATGATGAGTTGTGGTATGTGTTAAAGGGGCGCTCTTTCGCCCAGGGCACATGAAAACCTGGAGCCAGCCCTACCCCCCCACAACTTTAGCCAAATAACCCCCATTTTTCAGTGCGTAACTTGTATTATGAAGTTAATTAAGGTTGACAAGCTTAAGTAAGAAGAATTGATGCTTTTGGCATTCAAATGGGCACTGTAGGTGTGTTTCCTGTCCTCCTCTTCCTGACGACTTTTATTCCCCATTGACTTACATTGGGTTTCGTGTTTCGGGACGACCCCGACTTTTCCCTATAATCGGCCGATCTTGCTCGACCCGACTTTTGGAAAAGTCGGGTTTCACGAAACGAAACTCGACCCTAAAAACCAAAAGTCGCTCAACTCTAATTTTAACCACTTAACAAGCTCCTTCCATGCACAGCACAAATGATCACTTACACAGGCAACAAATTCCTGTGTTGAGTACTGGGTCAGAAGTGGAGCTAAAGGGACCTTGGAACACTAAATGCTGAAGATCGGGGCAACTTTGGGAATAAAACTTTATTGCAAAGTTCAATACATTATATTTACCATATATTACAAACACATTTACAGATATAATGATGCATACAGACTGATTAAATGAGTTGCAACTATTTACATAGGAGATTGGAAGTCATAGAGCAGTACACAGATCTAGTAAGGACATGTAAAAAATAGTCAGCAGCTTAACTGGGTCAATAATGAAGGGCGAGTCATATGAAATGGCGAGCAGAAATGAGAGGTTCCCGAAAGAAGACAAACATTTTCGGCAAAACGACTTGGCATTTAGCAGGTGTAAATGTGACCTAATTGCATGTGTCATAGTTGTAACTGGAACCATCTCTTTTGGGATTTAACTCTGAGAGAATCCCTTCTAGCACAAGTTGATCATTTATTCCCTGAAAACAGACAGGAATGAAACTATTTACATGATACAAAGATGCTACAGTAACAACGCAGTTGCTGAATGGGATGGAACTCATTATTTTTTCGTTAAAGCCTGTCCAAATTTGTCATGATACCTGTATTTTTGTTTTCTCTGCACCATGATTCATCTACTCAGGATATGCCAAGAGTATTATCAGCTTCAGGGTTTTCGCCCACCCCTCGTAACACTCAAGTATACACGCTACGTGGACATGCATTAGCAAGAAACATAGCCAATAGTCATGCCTATTTCTTACTAATTGGCAATGAATGTTGCTGCTGTTGCATTCTGTCAAAATGTTTCATGCTGCACCTTTGCTATGTATGGTCAATCTTTTATAGACCATATATATATAGACCAATTATAATGAGTTTGGAAACATGCACTTTGTGTTAGTCTGCATTACCATGAAAATACTAAAAAACTTTTTGTGTAGACATGATATTATAATGCAAATAAAATAAGTGAAATGATCATTGTTTTACTATATCAATGAAAAATTATTATCTATTTAAAACATTATTATGCTCATTGGACCCTATTGTGACCTAGATGGCAGTCTATTAATTTCTATAAACTATGTTTATTCCCTTTAGGTGTCCGTTGTCCTCCATTATTTTTTCCGCATAATGAAATTTCATTGGTTTGCAAATAGACAGGATGGTACTTGCATGACTTAAGAGCACAATGATGTTTTTTACATGCTCTAATACTGAAGGTCAGTCTTTTTATTAAGCCAGCCAGTCTATGCAACATGAACAGAAAAGCCATTACACAGTACTCTGTTATTAGACAGGTTCAGTTTGTGTCTGTTTCTTTATCAAAAAAGTAACTTTTTTGCAAACCCATTCTCTTGCCAGAACATGAGGACACTTATATGTGCTGTGAATCTGCTGCTTTGTGTTGCCTCCAATTTTCTTCCCTCGTCACAAACAGAGAAGATACATCTCTGCAGAATGAAAGGGAACCCTAGTAACTAGAGTTGAGCGAAACGGGTCGGTCATATTCAAAAGTCGATGACTTTCGCTGAAGTCGGGTTTCATGAAATGAAACCCGACCATAGCGTGAGGTCGGCCATGAGTTCGGCGACTAGAGTGCCAAAGTCGCGTTTCAAAAGATGCTTCCAGCACCCTTTTTCAGCCAATGATGGAGGACGCACACTGTGGGCAACGCAATGACATGGGCATCGGCCACCACCATCTTTGAGAAGGGCATGCAAGTGATTGGCTTGGTTTGTATGGCGTCACAGGGGCTATAAAAGGGCGTGTATACCGACCGCCATCTTACTTCTGCCGATCTTAGCATAGGGAGAGCTGCTGCTGGTGATTCTGTAGGGAGAGCGTTAGGCAGGGAAGAAGAACCAAAAAAACTGCTTCTGCTGTTAGCGATTTCCACTTACAACACAACACTTTGTGTGCAGTGACAGGGGAGGCTCTATTTTTGTGCATCAGCTTTGTTGGTTATTAGGCTGCCTTATAAGGCTCCCTGATAGCTGCATTGCTGTTTGCACGCTGCAGTGCAAACTGCTTTTTTAAAAGCAAAAAATCTTTTCTTCCTCTTTTCTGCACAGTTACCAAGTGTTCATTTTTCCACCCTTTTGTGTGTGCAGCAGTCCTGCTTATTAGGCTGCCTACGTCCATACTTAGACTGAGAGCATCATTGTCAGCGTCCTCAAATCTCTAGTGAGACCCAAATTCTCACCAATCCTATAGACACCCTCCACCTTGTCATACACCATCCAATTTCAGCCTGTTGCATTGAGGTGTAATCTCTCCTGTGCCTGAGACAATAGTTCAGCGTCCTCAAATCTCTAGTGAGATCCAAATTCTCACCAGTCCTATAGGCACCCTCCACCTTGTCATATACCATCCAATTTCAGCCTGTTACATTGAGGTGTAATCTCTCCGGTGCCTGAGACAATAGTTCAGCATCCTCAAATCTCTAGTGAGATCAAAATTCTCACCAATCCTATAGACACCCTACACCTTGTCATACACCATCCAATTTCAGCCTGTTACATTGAGGTGTAATCTCTCCTGTGCCTGAGACAATAGTTCAGTGTCCTCAAATCTCTAGTGAGATCCAAATTCTCACCAATCCTATAGACACCCTCCACCTTGTCATACACCATCCAATTTCAGCCTGTTACATTGAGGTGTAATCTCTACTGGGCCTTAGACAATAGTTCAGCGTCCTCAAATCTCTAGTGAGATCCAAATTCTCACCAATCCTATAGACACCCTCTACCTTGTCATACACCATCCAATTTCAGTCTGTTACATTAAGGTGTAATCTCTCCTGTGCCTGAGACAATAGTTCAGCATCCTCAAATCTCTAGTGAGATCCAAATTCTCACCAATCCTATAGACACCCTTCACCTTGTCATACGCCATCCAATTTCAGCCTGTTACATTGAGGTGTAATCCCTCCTGGGCCTGAGACAATAGTTCTGCGTCCTCAAATCTATAGTGAGATTCAAATTCTCACCAGTCCTATAGACACCTGTTATGAATGAGTCACCGTAGGAGGCAAAAGCAGAAATACAAGCTAAGTCCAGAAAACCAGAGAAGTTGGCAACTATCAGATTGCAGACCCCTGAACCTATCAACAGCCGTGGGGGGTTCCTACGAAGCCCTAGACCCCTCGATCACAGCCGGAGAATTACATAGGCCTAAAGAAAGAAAGGGGAAATCTAAACTGCCCCAGAGCAGACCCCAAAGCAATAGGCAGCCCCCAACATATAATGACGGTGAAGCAAGATGAAAATAGTAACACAGACAGAAAGATACACTCACTGGCCACTTTATTAGGTACACCTGTCCAACTGTGTGTTAAGACTTAATTTCTAATCAGCCAATCACATGGCGGCAACTCAGTGCATTTAGGCATGTAGACATGGTCAAGACAATCTCCTGCAGTTCAAACCGAGCATCAGTATGGGGAAGAAAGGTGATTTGAGTGCCTTTGAACGTGGCATGATTGTTGGTGCCAGAAGGGCTGGTCTGAGAATTTCAGAAACTGCTGATCTACTGGGATTTTCACGCACAACCATCTCTAGGGTTTACAGAGAATGGTCCGAAAAAGAAAAAAAATCCAGTGAGCGGCAGTTCTGTGGCCGGAAATGCCATGTTGATGCCAGAGGTCAGAGGAGAATGGGCAGACTGGTTCGAGCTGATAGAAAGGCAACAGTGACTCAAATTGCCACCCGTTACAACCAAGGTAGGCAGAAGAGCATCTCTGAACGCACAGTGCGTCGAACTTTGAGGCAGATGGGCTACAGCAGCAGAAGACCACACTGGGTACCACTCCTCTCAGCTAAGAACAGGAAACTGAGGCTACAATTTGCACAAGCTCATCGAAATTGGACAGTAGAAGATTGGAAAAACGTTGCCTGGTCTGATGAGTCTCGATTTCTGCTGCGACATTCGGATGGTAGGGTCAGAATTTGGCGTAAACAACATGAAAGCATGGATCCATCCTGCCTTGTATCAACGGTTCAGGCTGGTGGTGGTGGTGTCATGGTGTGGGGAATTTTTTCTGGGCACTCTTTGGGCCCCTTGGTGCCAATTGAGCATCGTTGCAACGCCACAGCCTACCTGAGTATTGTTGCTGACCATGTCCATCCCTTTATGACCACAATGTACCCAACATCTGATGGCTACTTTCAGCAGGATAATGCGCCATGTCATAAAGCTCGAATCATCTCAGATTGGTTTCTTGAACATGACAATGAGTTTACTGTACTCAAATGGCCTCCTCAGTCACCAGATCTCAATCCAATAGAGCATCTTTGGGATGTGGTGGAATGGGAGATTCGCATCAGGGATGTGCAGCCGACAAATCTGCGCCAACTGTGTGATGCCATCATGTCAATATGGTCCAAAATCTCTGAGGAATGCTTCCAGCACCTTGTTGAATCTCTGCCACGAAGAATTGAGGCAGTTCTGAAGGCAAAAGGGGGTCCAACCCCTTACTAGCATGGTGTACCTAATAAAGTGGCCAGTGAGTGTAGACTGAGCAAAGACGGGGCCCGCAACTATCTAGATAGGAAAGGACAGGAAGGCTGCTGTCTGCAATCTGCCAAAACCCTATCAAAGACATAAGCCAACAAGCTGATATGAAAAAGGCCCTGAAGCAGCTAGGCTTCAAAAACTAAATCAGCACTCAGGTATTTTCAGAAGACAGAGCTAAATGAATTCAGCACACCCCAGCAGGGAATGGCAGAAATCCAGAAAAAGAAAGCAAAACAAAGTCAAAGCACAAAAGCAAAAGGCCGAGCAGCAAACTTAGCTTTAGAGGAGCAGGAATTCAGACTGGTCTCCAAGGATCCCACAGAGAAATCACCCGCAGGGCAGAAGGGCGTCAGCAGCCTTATATCCAGTCCGTAACTCCACTCAGCCAGTCATTATCATCAGCCTCAGGTGTTTGATAATCAGGCTCACTACCTTTCTTTACCAGAAGAGGGAGTTCCTCGGGCCTCAGTAATGAAGGGGAAAATGAACTCACAACAGTACCTCCCCCTTGAGGAGGGGTCACCGAACCCTCAACTATGCCACCAGGGCGATCAGGGTGAGCCCAATGAAAGGCACGCACCAATCTTTTGGCATGAATATCAGAGGCAGAGACCCAGGAATTATCCTCCTGACCATAACCCTTCCACTTAACCAAATACTGGAGTCTCCGTCTAGCCAGACGGGAATCCAGTACTTTCTCTACCTCATATTCCATGTTACCTTCAACCAATATAGGGTCTGGAGGTGCCACCCCCGGAACAACAGGTTCAACAAACCTCTTCAACAAAGATTTATGGAACACATTATGGATTTTAAATGTGACAGGAAGAGCCAAACGAAAAGAGACCGGATTAATAATCTCCACAATCTTGTAAGGTCCAATAAATCTAGGCTTAAACTTAGGAGAAGCCACCTTCATAGCAATATTTTTTGATGATAACCACACCATATCACCAACCTTAAACTGGGGACCAATGGTCCTATGTCAGTTGGAAAACCGCTGGGCCTTTTCCTGGGAGAGAGATAACTTATCCACCACTTGGTCCCAGATCTGGTGCATTCTCTCCACCACAGTGTCAACACCTGGGCAGGCAGAGGGCTCCACCTGCCCTGAAGAAAATCGAGGATGAAACCCAAAGTTACAAAAAAAGGTGACATCAAAGTGGCAGAACTAGCTCTATTATTTAAAGCAAATTCGGCCAAGGGCAAAAATGAAACCCAATCATCCTGATCAGCAGAAATAAAACATCTCAAATACGACTCCAAGGTCTGGTTTGTTCTCTCTGTCTGCCCATTGGTCTGAGGGTGAAAAGCAGAAGAGAAGGACAACTGAATTCCCAGCCTGGAACAGAAAATTCTCCAAAATCTAGACACAAACTGGATTCCTCTGTCAGATACAATGTTCTCAGGAATCCCGTGCAAACGAACCACCTGTTGTAAAAACAGGGGCACCAACTCAGAAAAAGACGGCAACTTAGGGAGTGGTACAAGATGAACCATCTTAGAGAACCTATCACAAATCACCCAAATAACAGTCATCCTCTGAGAGACAGGCATATCAGAGATGAAATCCATTGAAATATGGGTCCATGGCTTCTTGGGGACAGGCAAAGGCATCAACAACCCACTAGAGCGAGAACACGATTTAGATCGGGAGCACGTCCCGCAGGACTGCACAAAATTCCAGACATCACGAGACAGGGAGGGCCACCAAAAAAACCGACTCACCAGATCTCTAGTACCAAAAATACCTGGATGACCAGCCAAAGCAGAGCAATGAACTTCAGACATCACTCTCTTCTTCCACTGGTCAGGAACATACAACTTTCCACTGGGACAACGCTCAGGTTTGTCCTCCTGGAACTCTTCCAGAGCACGTCTCAAATCGGGCGAGATGGCAGAAAGAACTACCCCTTCGCCTAAGATGGTAGCAGGCTTGGTCACCACAGGAGAATCAGCAAAGAAGCTCCTAGAGAGGGCGTCTGCCTTGACATTCTTTGTTCCAGGAAGAAAAGAAACCACAAAATCAAAACGTGCAAAAAACAAGGCCCACCTAGCCTGTCTAGGGTTCAAGCGCTTAGCCGACTCTAGGTAAATCAAATTCTTGTGGTCAGTGAGGACCACGACTTGATGCTTAGCTCCCTCCAACCAATGTCTCCACTCCTCAAATGCCCATTTCATGGCCAACAGTTCCCTATTCCCCACATCATAGTTACGTTCAGATGGAGAGAACTTTCGGGAAAAGAAAGCACAGGGATTCATTTTAGATGTTACAGGATCCTTTTGGGACAAAACAGCTCCTGCACCAATCTCAGAAGCATCCACCTCTACCTGGAATGGAAGTGAGACATCAGGTTGCCGCAAAACAGGGGCGGAGGTGAATCTTCGCTTCTGCTCCTGAAAGGAAGAAACAGCCTCCGGAGACCAATTTAACACATCAGCACCCTTTTTAGTCAAATCAGTCAATGGCTTGGCAATACTAGAAAATTTTGCTATAAATTTCCGATAAAAATTAGGAAAACCCAAAAACTTCTGGAGGGCCTTCAAAGAAGGGGGCTGAACCCAATTGTGAATGACCTGTACCTTGGCCGGGTCCATTTCAATAGTTGACGGGGACAAAATAAATCCCAAAAAAGAAATCCTCTGTACTCCAAAAAGGCATTTAGATCCTTTGACATACAGGGAATTCTCCCTCAAGATCCGGAACACAGTCCGAATATGTTCCACATGAGAATCCCAATCCTTGGAGAAGATCAAAATATCATCCAGATAGATAATCAAAAATTTATCGACAAAATCTCGGAAAATATCGTTCATGAAGCACTGGAAGACAGAAGGGGCATTAGTGAGCCCAAAAGGCATCACCAGGTACTCAAAATGTCCCTCCGGAGTATTAAACGCCGTCTTCCATTCATCCCCATGCTTAATGCGAATAAGATTATACGCCCCCCTGAGGTCAAGCTTGGTAAACCAGCAAGTACCTTTAACTCTGGAGAATAGATCAGAAATCAGGGGTAACGGATACTGATATTTAACATTAATTTTGTTGAGGGCACGATAATCAATACAAGGTCTTAATGATCCATCCTTTTTGGCTGCAAAAAAAACCCGGCACCTAAGGGTGACGAGGATGGTCTAATATGACCCTTCTCCAATGCCTCCTTAATATAGGATCGCATAGCCTCGTGCTCGGGTACAGATAAATTGAAGAGCCGACCCTTGGGAAATTTACACCCCGGGCTCAGTTCAATTGCACAGTCATAACTCCTATGAGGAGGCAAAGACGCAGACTCATTCTCACTAAATACATAATAAAAGTCCGCCAAATAGTCAGGAACATCATGCGACTGAGGAGAGGTGGAAAACACCGGAGCCTCACTAAAGGCACACCGACAACCCCAACTCACCACAGACACAGATTTCCAATCCAAAACTGGATTATGAATCTGTAACCAGGGAAACCCCAGAACAATAGTATCATGCAGATTATGCAACACCAAAAATCTGCAATTTTCTTGATGGTCTGGGGCGACCCGCATTACCACCTGGGTCCAAAACTGGGGTTTATTTTTAGCCAAAGGTGTAGCATCAATCCCACTCAAAGGGATAGGCGTCTGCAGAGGTGTCATCGGAAATCCACAACTTTTAGCAAAATCCAAGTCCATTAGGTTTAGGGCTGCTCCCGAATCCACAAAAGCCTTGGCAGAAAATGTGGACAGGGAGCAGATCAGAGTAATAGCCAGAAGAAACTTAGGTTGAACACCCCCAACAGAAAACGTGTGTGCAAAGCGTTTCTCTCGTTTAGGACAGACAGAAATAATATGCTAGGCATCTCCACAGAAAAAACACAACTTATTACGCCTTCTGAACTCCTGACGCTGCTCTCTGGAAAAAACTCTATCACATTGCATAGGTTTAGACATTTGTTCAACAGGTGGCAACACCTTTCGTGCAGCTTTGCGTTCGCGCAAACGCCGATCAACCTAAATGGCTAGTGACATAGAATCGTCAAGACCAGAGGGAACAGGAAATCCCACCATAGTATCTTTTATGGCTTCTGACAACCCCTTCCGAAAGAGAGCAGCCAAGGCATTATCATTCCAGGTAATAAGTACTGCCCACTTTCGGAATTTTTGACAGTACAATTCTGCAGAATCACGACCCTGGCTCAATGCCAGCAGGGTCTTTTCAGCCTGATCAATGGCATTAGGTTCGTCATACAACAACCCCAAAGCTTGAAAGAATGCGTTCACATTAGTCAGAATAGGATCATCTGGTTTCAAAGAAAACGCCCAATCCTGGGGATCGCCACGCAGCAAGGAGATGACAATTTTAACCTGCTGCGCGGAGCTCCCTGACGAGTTAGGCTTCAAGGCAAAAAATAATTTACAATTATTTTTGAAATTCAAAAATTTAGACCGATCCCCAAAAAATACATCAGGTGTAGGAATCTTTGGTTCAGCAGCATGTGAATGAGCAAGGTAGGCGGAAATTCCCCGCACTTCCGCAGCGAGCTGCTCCACACGATCAGACAATTGCTTTATCTCCATTGAGAGAAAAAAAATTCCACCTACGGCCTCAGAGATATAGAGGAAAAAATATACACACTTTTTTTTTTTAACAATTCTTTCCTGCTATTGAGTACCCTAGAATCTGCGGTATGGCGGGTGATTCTGTTATGAATGAGTCACCGTAGGAGGCAAAAGCAGAAATACAAGCTAAGTCCAGAAAACCAGAGAAGTTAGCAACTATCAGATTGCAGACCCCTGAACCTATCAACACAACTAGCAGTAGCCGTGGGGGGTTCCTACGAAGCTCTAGACCCCTCGATCACAGCCAGAGAATTACATAGGCCTAAAGAAAGAAAGGGGAAATCTAAACTGCCCCAGAGCAGACCCCAAAGCAATAGGCAGCCCCCAACATATAATGACGGTGAAGCAAGATGAAAATACTAACACAGACAGAAAGATAGACTGAGCAAAGACGGGGCCCGCAACTATCTAGATAGGAAAGGACAGGAAGGCTGCTGTCTGCAATCTGCCAAAACCCTATCAAAGACATAAGCCAACAAGCTGATATGAAAAAGGCCCTGAAGCAGCTAGGCTTCAAAAACTAAATCAGCACTCAGGTATTTTCAGAAGACAGAGCTAAATGAATTCAGCACACCCCAGCAGGGAATGGCAGAAATCCAGAAAAAGAAAGCAAAACAAAGTCAAAGCACAAAAGCAAAAGGCCGAGCAGCAAACTTAGCTTTAGAGGAGCAGGAATTCAGACTGGTCTCCAAGGATCCCACAGAGAAATCACCCGCAGGGCAGAAGGGCGTCAGCAGCCTTATATCCAGTCCGTAACTCCACTCAGCCAGTCATCATCATCAGCCTCAGGTGTTTGATAATCAGGCTCACTACCTTTCTTTACCAGAAGAGGGAGTTCCTCGGGCCTCAGTAATGAAGGGGAAAATGAACTCACAACAGACACCCTCCACCTTGTCATACACCATCCAATTTCAGCCTGTTACATTGAGGTGTAATCTCTCCTGTGCCTGAGACAATAGTTCAGCGTCCTCAAATCTCTAGTGAGATCCAAATTCTCACCAATCCTATAGACACCCTCCATCTTGTCATACACCATCCAATTTCAGCCTGTTACATTGAGGTGTAATCTCTCCGGTGCCTGAGACAATAGTTCTGCGTCCTCAAATCTATAGTGAGATTCAAATTCTCACCAATCCTATAGACTCCCTCTACCTTGTCATACACCATCCAATTTCAGCCTGTTACATTGAGGTGTAATCTCTCCTGGGCCTGAGACAATAGTTCTGCATCCTCAAATCTATAGTGAGACTCAAGTTCTCACTAATCCTATAGACACCCTCTACCTTGTCATACACCATCCAATTTCAGCCTGTTACATTGAGGTGTAATCTCTACTGGGCCTTAGACAATAGTTCAGCGTCCTCAAATCTCTAGTGAGATCCAAATTCTCACCAATCCTATAGACACCCTCCACCTTGTCATACACCATCCAATTTCAGTCTGTTACATTAAGGTGTAATCTCTCCTGTGCCTGAGACAATAGTTCAGCATCCTCAAATCTCTAGTGAGATCCAAATTCTCACCAATCCTATAGACACCCTCCACCTTGTCATACGCCATCCAATTTCAGCCTGTTACATTGAGGTGTAATCCCTCCTGGGCCTGAGACAATAGTTCTGCGTCCTCAAATCTATAGTGAGATTCAAATTCTCACCAGTCCTATAGACTCCCTCCACCTTGTCATACACCATCCAATTTCAGCCTGTTACATTGAGGTGTAATCTCTCCTGTGCCTGAGACAATAGTTCAGCATCCTCAAATCTCTAGTGAGATCCAAATTCTCACCAATCCTATAGACACGCTCCACCTTGTCATACACCATCCAATTTCAGCCTGTTACATTGAGGTGTAATCTCTCCTGGGCCTGAGACAATAGTTCTGCATCCTCAAATCTATAGTGAGATTCAAATTCTCACCAATTCTATAGACACCCTCTACCTTGTCATACACCATCCAATTTCAGCCTGTTACATTGAGTTGTAATCTCTCCTGGGCCTGAGACAATAGTTCTGCATCCTCAAATCTATAGTGAGACTCAAATTCTCACTAATCCTATAGACACCCTCTACCTTGTCATACACCATCCAATTTCAGCCTGTTACATTGAGGTGTAATCTCTACTGGGCCTTAGACAATAGTTCAGCATCCTCAAATCTATGGTGAGATTCAAATTCTCACCAATAGTAGATACACCTTCTACCTTGTTTTACAGTACCATATAGCTGGTGGTATTTTGGGTACATTTTCACAAAAATGAGGAAGTATGGTGGAAGACGCCATGGAAGTGGGCTGGGGTTGCCAGCTGGTCCCGATGGTGGTGGTGGTGGTGTTGCATCTGTTGGTAGTGGCAAAAGCACAATAGCACCTAAGGCAGGAGGTGTTGAGCCTGCATCATCGTCTGGCTCCACAAGGCTTCGAAGGCTCTCTTTTCTGGGAGTAGGTAAACCACTTTTTAAGCCGGAGCTTCATGAACAAGTTTTGGCTTACATTGTTGACACAGCCTCCAGCTCTCTCGCCTCCTCTTCTGAAGTTTCAAAAACTAAAAGCACTGAGTCATCAGTGGAGGCTCCTAGTCAGGAACACCACCTTTCCTTGTGTCCTTCACCCCTACTAAAAGTGAAGAATGTGGCCACACTACAGATTACTCCATGGAGCTCTTTTCACATACCATGCCTGGGTTAGCAAGTTAAATCGTGAATTCCCCAGTTCAAGATGAATCTGATATGGAGTGCACTGATGCACAGCCACTGCTAGATTTTTCTGCTGGTACATTCACTCAGAGCACTACATTGTCCTCGCAGTGTACTGAGGCAGAATCGGACCCTGATGAAATTCAGGTGCCCCTTCCCGCATACCATACCACCTTACACTGTGACACAGAGGAAGGTGCACATGAAATTGAAGAGGAGGTGATGGATGACCCAGTTGTTGACACAGATTGGCATCCATTGGGGGAAGAGGGTGCCGCTGCCAATAGCTCAGAAGAGGAGGAGGAGGATCTGCAGCAGGCAACGACATCGCATCAGCTGTTATCTGGCAGGACCGTAGCAGTCTAAAAACGTGTTACAAAAACCAAAAGAGTTGTAGGACAGCTTGGCCAGACGGTCAAATTAGCACAACGTGCAAGGTCTCAAAATGTCTTCCATAGTAGGAAGAGTGCAGTGAGGCACTTTTTTGAACAAAATCCTAAAGATCAGGCAAAAGTTATCTGTAAGAAGTGCCCAAAGACCTTTAGCCGAGGGAAAAATCTGAGAAATTTGAATACCAGTTGCATGCTTAGACATTTAACCACCATGCACTTGCAAGCGTGGACGGACTACCAAACCTCACGTACCACATGTGCACCTGCTCCAAATGAAGGTAGTCAGCAATGCTACATCACTTCCCCCACTGTAAGCCCACCGGTTAGCACACCACCAGCAGCAAATGTCGAGGTGTCGTCGCAAGGGCAAAGCAATCATGGAATGACAATGTTATTGCTACGAAAGACTGAATCTAGGCCATCAGCAACACCACCAACACCATCACCAACCCTCTCTCAGTTCACCATGTCCACTGCTAGTTCCACCATATGCAGCTTTCAAGTCCAGCTCACCCTACCAGAGACTTTGAGTTGGACAAGAAAGTACTCATCCTCTCAGCTGCGTACACTGGCTTTGAACGCCCACATTGCCAAACTAATCTCGTTAGAGATGATGCCCTACCGGTTGGTTGAAAGCAAAGCTTTCCACGAGCTCATGGCCTACGCAGTACCACGCTATGACCTACCCAGTCAGCACTTCTTTTCACGAAAAGTCATCCCAGTCCTCCACGTGCATGTGAAAGACCGCATTGTCCATGCACTCAAGCAATCAGTGAGTGGAAAGGTGCACCTCACAACGGGTGCATGGTCCAGTAGGCATGGCCTGGGCTGTTACATGTCCATCACTGCGCACTGGGTTAATGTGGTGGATGCAGGGTCCACAGGGGACAGCGGCGGTGGGACAGTGCTGCCTAGCCCACGGTATAGGAAACAGTTGGCTGTAGGCGTTTGACCCTCCTCCAGAAGCGAAAGCTCGTCCACAGAGCGCAGTCACACGAGCACTCCATCCGCAGCTGCCAGTGTTGCACACGAGGTGTCCCACTATCGAACAGCTAGTGATAAGCGTCAGCAGGCTGTGTTGAAGATGATGTGTTTGGGCGACAACAGACACACCGCGGAGGTACTGGCTGACTACTTGCAGCGACAAACTGAATCATGGCTGGGCAGTCTACATCTTGAGGCAGGCAAGGTAGTTAGTGATAACGGACGGAATTTTGTGTCAGCCATAGCCCTTTCAAAACTCAGACACATACCTTGCCTGGCTCACACCTTGAACCTGGTGATGCAGTGCTTCCTCAATAATTATCCAGAGTTAACACCCCTGCTCCATAAGGTGCGAAGACTGTCCGGTCACCCGTACACTCCAGTCGTATGCAGAAGCTGCAGCGATTGCTCCACCTTCCCAAGCACCGCCTAATTATCGACGTTGCAACAAGGTGGAACTCCACCCTGCACATGGTTCAGAGGCTGTGTGAACAGAGGCAGGCTGTAATTCATTTGTGGGAGGATACACGGGCAGGCAGTTTGCAAGCAGACATGGAGTTGTCTGGTGTGCAGTGGTCGAAGCTGAAAGACCTCTGTAAAGTCCTTCAGTGTTTTGAGGAATGCACACGGCTGGTAAGCGCAGATGATGCCATCATAAGCATGAGCATCCCACTTATGCGTCTGCTCATGCAAACTTTGAAGCACATTAAGGAGCAGGCGTCTGCAGCCGAGGAGGAAGAGGAGGAGGGAAGCCTTGATGACAGTCAGCCATTGTCTGCTCAGGGAAGTCTCGTGGACGAGGTGGAGGAAGAAGAGGAAGAGGAGGAGGAGGATGATGGGGATAATTATTTTGGGGAGAAGGATGCTTCTCAGGGGGCAAGAAAAAATGTTGGCATGGCAAGGTCAGGTGCAGGGTTTGTGCGTGACTGGAGGGATGTTGATTTGTCAGAAAGTGCTCCTCCACCCAGCACTCGCAGTGCATCATTGACACCTGGAACATTGGCCCACATGTCTGATTATGCCTTGCAGATCCTAAAAAGGAACCCCCGCATTGCCAAAATGATGAACGATGACGACTACTGGTTGGCCAGCATCCTGGATCCACGCTATAGAGGCAAATTCCAAAACATCATGCCACAGGAGAACCTAGAGCTAATATTGGCTAACAAACAAGCAACTCTGGTAAACCGTTTGCTTGAGGCATTCCCAGCACACAGCGGCGGTGATGTTTTTTCAACGAGCCGTAGGGGGCAACATGGAAGAGGTGTTCATGGTGCACACAGCCGAAGTGGCGTTGGACACAGGGGTTTTATGACCATGTCGTGGACTGATTTTTCAAGTACAGCTCACTCACACGACTGGTAATACTGCATCAATCGAAAGTGACAGGAGACAGCAGTTGTCAACTATGGTAACAAACTACTTCTCCTCCCATATCGATGTTCTCCCTCACCGGTCATTCCCCCTTTAACTAGGGCCAGTAAACTTGACACCTGGCCTGAATTGGCACAATATGCCTTACAGGAGCTCGCTTGCCCTGCTGCTAGTGTGTTATCTGAACGAGTCTTCAGTGCTGCTGGATCGATCCTGACAGAACAAAGGACCCATCTGTCGAACCAAAATTGTTGATGATCTAACCTTCATTAAAATGAACCATGCATGGGTTTCAAAGGATTTTGTCCCATCCTCCCCTGCTGACACGTAGGTTGCCAGAAAATGGCTTGCTTTTGTCCTCCTCTTCCGTGGACTTCTCCAATTACTCCATTGGCAGCTGCTAAACATCCAACATCAACATATGCCATTTTTTCCACCTCCCTAACTGGGCTGCCTCCCGACACAGGGCTGGGGTCACCACCTGGCGCACGCACCCGTGCGAGTGCCGTTGCCCTGGACAGGTGGGTGGGCACACTCTTTGGCAACGGCTCTGGCGCAAGGTCCCTCATAGTAGAATCAAGTGTCTCTGACGGTGGGGGTGCACACTCGCCGTCAGACACACCGGCGTACTATGAGGGGCCCTGTGCCAGTACCGCCGCCCACGAGTGGGTCCCCCTGCTTGCTCAGGGCACCAGCACTTGTAATACTTACCTCTCCCTGCTCCACCACTGTGTAGTCTGGCCTGTTAAATACTTCACTGGGACTGCCCATACAAATTTGGTGAAATGATAGATTGTTGTGAGTTCATTTTCCCCTTCACCGTTGATGTCTGGTGAAGTCCCTCTGCTGGTGAAGAGAGGTAGTGAAATTGATTGAGATGAGAAGAACCTGTCATCTGAACAGGTGGAGCCTGATTGGACACCCGGAATCACTGAGTGGATATAAGGCAGCCGACGCCCTACAGGGGTGCTGGTGATCCTTTCTGCTCTGAGCTCTTGCAACCAGTTAGTCCTGTCTACTGAAAGCTAAGTTTTTGCTCTCTTATTTTTCCATGAGATTTTGTCTGTTTGCTTCGTGTTTTGTGTTCAGCCTGCCTTTGTTGGGACGGGCTGAGCTCCGTTTTTGTCTCTGATCAGTTTATCTCTTTGCTCTGTTTTCAGAATATACCTGAGTGCTGATATAGTGATTTTGAAGTCTAGCGACTTCAGGGCCTTTTTCCCTATCAGACGGTTGGGACATTTTTGGTAGGGTTTTTGCGGATTGCAGCCAGCATCTTTTCTGTCCTTTCCTATTTAGTTAGTTGGGCCCCATCGTTTGCTCAACCTGTCTTTCTGTCTGTGTTTGTGTTTTCATCTGCTTTTCACCGACAATACATGTTGGGGGCTGTCTATTGCTTTGGGGTCTGCTCTGGGGCAGTTTAGACTTTCCCTTTCTTTCTTTAGGCTTATTTAGTTCTCCGGCTGTGAACGAGGGGTCTAGGGCACCGTAGGAACCCCCACGGCTACTGTTAGTTGTGGTGAATAGGATCAGGGGTCTGCAATCCGATAGCTACCAACCTCTCCGGTTTTCTGGACTTAGCTTGTATTTTTGTTTTTTCCTCCTTCGGTGACTCATTCATAACAATAGATGATGGTTAAGACGTAGCTATGCCCTGTCCTGCTGGGCTCTATCTTCAGATGATCAATGGCTGCCATTTGTTATGGACGTCGACTCCCAATGAGATGCAGTGGTGGTTTATCATCAGCTTTCACGGTTTTCCTACTCACAGACGTGTGACATTCCTGCCCACATTTTTAAATGTGTCCTCTCATGCCAATCCAATAGAATCGCCTACGGCCTGTGGCTTGTGTCTTTTGCACTGCAAAGTTACCTGACAGATCATGATAGGCAGTGAGGACAATGTCTACATCTGTCCCTGTGATCACAATTTGATGGAGGTGAGTAACGGTGATTGGTTCCACGGTACTGCGATACAGCAAACCTTTCTTCACAAGAACTGTTTTCGCTGTCTCCACAGACAAAGTAATTGAGGGTCAGCATCGCCTCTGAGAATTCTCCCGGGAGTTTTTACCGTGATTAGTAATTCCAAAAGTTCTGCAATCAGTTGACTTTCCGTCTGTACTTGTATCCATCTCGTTTCTTCTTGCGGAGAGTCTGGACTGTCTTACTGAGACTGAAATTTATAAGAAGATTGAAAAATACCCCAACAGTGTATACTGGTGTACGCTTTGAATACATAACCCTTTTTCTACTTTTTAGATTCTGGCCTAATCCATACTGAGGCTGTGAGTGTCTTTGTCAGACTCCGGAAATATGCACGCAGAATTTTAATGTTTAAACTATGCTATATACCTGCTATCCAGTGATACTGTACCCTTTCTCGACTTTCTACAATCACGTTGAATCCATACTGGGCCTGAGACCCTCAGAGTCTGCCTCCGGATATATAGACATAGGTTTTTCATGTGTACACTATGCTACATATATACCTGTTATCCGGTGATACTGTACCCTTTCTCAACTTTATACAATCACGTCAAATCCATACTGGGCCTGAGACCCTCTGAGTCTGCCTCCTGATATATAGACATAGGTTTTTAATGTTTAAACTATGCTATATATACCTGTTATCCGGTGATACTGTACCCTTTCTCAACTTTGTACAATCACGTCAAATCCATACTGGGCCTGAGAACGTCTGAGTCTGCCTCCTGATTAGAGATGAGTGGTGTTCGAGTCGACCTGTTCGCCAAGTTAAAATTCCAGCTGTTTTGGGTGGTGTTCGAGCCGTTCGTCGAACTCGAACACTTTGCTTAAAATTCGGCTGTTCGAGGTTCCGTTTGAGAACGGTTCGTTCACCAAAAGCGTAACTTCATTGTCACATTAACAATAGTGTTGAGCATTCCGATACCGCAAGTATCGGGTATCGGCCGATATTAGCTGTATCGGAATTCCGATACTTAGTTCCGATACTATTTTCATATCGAATACCGGAATCGGAAGTTCCCATAATGCTAGGAGCCCGCTCGATTTGATTCAGCCAATGGGGATCCTCAGAAGTGTGGGCATATCCTGTTAGGCATGTAGGCATGTTAACTACTGGCATGGCTGTGATTGGCTGCTGAAATGATGTCATGATGCACTATAAAAACCGCTGCAGCCGCCATTTCTGGTCACTCTGCTGTGAATTCAGTTAGGGACAGGCTGCTGTTGAAGACTGTGAGGGACAGTTAGAAATAGCGATCATCCAAAATATCTATTGCTCTACCCAGGCTACATAATCCACCACTGTAGCATTTTTGTAGCCCAGCAGCACTGTTTTAATAGCTGTCTGCAAGGGTTGTGTGAGTGCAGACCCACGCTGTGTAGTGTGTCCTGCAGGCACGTCTGCTTGTAGGCCGGCCAGCGTGTGTCTCTGCCTCATACACATTTTTCTTTTATTGCTGCTTTTTTTTTCTCCTCTTTTGTGTGCTTCCATACGTATCCATATACGTTGGTTGCAAACACTAAAGGAGTGGACAGCGGAGCCTTTCAGCAGCCTTTCAGTGCTATGGCCCATTTCTCTGCACTGTTTTTGGCTGTCTGATAGGTCTCTGTGTGTGAGTGCAGCTCACGTTGCAGTGTGTTCTACAGCCACCGCTAGCTGTAGTCCGCTCAGCGTGCGTCACTGCCTCATACATAGTCCTTTTTTTGCAGCTAATTTAGAAAGATTTTTGCTCCTATATTAGTGTGCTTCCAACCGCATCCATTGTCATTGGTTGGTTGCAAACACTATATAGGATTAGATAGAGGAGCCTTTTTGCTGGCTTGTGCCCTTCAGGGCCAGCCAGACTAGTATCACCCTATTTTTTGGAGCCTCATCAATTGCATTGTAGGTTAGCTTCCTGCATTGTAATCGCTCCAAAAAGTTTGTGATACTATAGCTTTCAAACTTTGGTCACATCCTTTTCTTCCCCCCCCCCAAAAAAAAAAGGAAATAAAGTTCACCAAACAATCCACTTTACAGTTGTCTAGGCCACATTAGATCATATTAAAGTGTAGTACACACACTCTTAACCAAATTAGTGTTTCTTATACTGGTTAGCAGGTGTTCAGGAATAAGAACACTAAGCCACCCCTTTTTTACTTTTCTGCCTATCTATCAGTCTACCAAGATGAAGAAGGCAGGGAGTAAGGCACGTGGTCGTGGCCGTGAAGTTTCAGCAGGGAGAGGACGGGGGGATTCAGCAGGGAGAGGACGTGGGGATTCGGTGTCTGCTGCGGCCACCAGTGACCCGGCATCCCCCACTTTTACCAGGCAACAGTCCTTCATGCGCAGCTTTGTAGGACCTCTCCGTACCCCACTGCTGCGTGATGAACAAATTGAAGCCGTTGTCGGATGGATGGCAGCTAACGCATCCACTTCAATGACTTCCGCATCCTCCCAAGGCCAGAGCACTGAAGAGCAACCATCTGTCTCTTCACCACCTGCCAAATTGCCCTGGCAGTCTGAGAGCCCTGGACAGGAGCCATCTCAATCTTTACTTCTGTTCGCAGAATCTGTTGGCTTGGAAAGAGGTGACCAGCCAAGCAGCATTCTAGAGCGTGAAGAAGAGGGAGTATGCAGTGATGCGCAACTGCTTTGTCCCTCTGAATCTGAAGAGGCGGGTGGGCCAGTGCCTATTGTCAGCACACCTCAGTGCTATCTGATGATGATGAGACTCAGTTGCCAATTTCTGGTGCGTACGATGCTGGTGAGACAACCCAGGACCAGCCAGTGCTTGAAGAGGGGAGTGGAGATGATGAGGTCCTTGACCCATCATGGCGTCAGCCACAGGAAGGTGGTGGGAGCAGCTCTGAGGAAGAGATTCCCCGAACGGCCAAAAGAGGAGGGAGAGGGCGGGGGCAGACTTGGTTGCCTGTAGCCTCCACTTTGGCACCCGTGAGGAGCAATCCTCTTCCAAAACACAAAACGGGCGCTCCCAAGACTTGCAGTGCGTGGTCTTTTTTTGACACAGTTGCAGATGACATTTGCTTTGTAAAATGCAAGCTGTGTCATCAGAAAGTGAAACGAGGGAAAAATGTGAGCAACCTCAATACCACAAATATGTGGAAACATGTGCGTACCAAGCACGAGGTGGAGTTACACAGACACACTGAAGATGTAGGCCAACCTTCAGCAGCACCTACCACCTCTTCAGCTCGTGTTGGGGCCTCTTCCTCCAGCTCACACACAGCTGGTTCGGCTTCCTCACTGGAACGCCATGGAAGAACCACTGCCACTGTTGTCCAGAGACCCAGTGAAATTCCACCCACTGAACCACGTTCGCAGTCATCAGCACACTCCCAGGCCACTCACCATCAATTGGTAGCACAGGCATGGGAGAAAAAGCGGCCATACTCGGCAAACCATCCCCGAGCACTGGCTCTGAATGCCGGCATTGTCAAACTACTGGCCCTTGAGATGCTGTCATTCAGGCTGGTGGAGACTGACACCTTCCGGAACTTTATGTCATTGGCAGTTCCACAATACAATGTGCCCAGCCGCTTTTATTTCAGCAGGCAAGCCGTCCCTGCCCTGCAAAAGCATGTGGAGGGAAAAATTAAAAATGCGCTACTAAATGCCGTCAGTAGCAAGGTCCACCTGACCACCGATGCGTGGACCAGTAGCCATGGACAGGGACGATACCTTTCCCTCACTGTCCATTGGGTCAATGTTGTGGAGCCGGGTACAGATCTGGAGAGTGGCTCTGTACGTATTCTGCCAACTCCAAGGATTGCAGGAATGCAGTCTGTACATATTGAGTCCTCCTCCTACTCTAGTTCCTTGGAATCAGCACTGCGTGAGCCTGTTAGGCCAGATATGAGCACAGGTGTGGCCAAACGTCAACAGGCCGTCCTTAAATTAATTTCTTTGGGGAATCGGAGCCACACAGCACAGGAGCTCTGGAATGCCATCAAGCAGGAGAGCGATGTGTGGTTTGTGCCAGCGAATCTCCAGCCAGGTTTGGTAGTGAGTGACAATGGCCGAAATCTATTGGCAGCTCTGGGCCTAGGCAACCTCACTCACATACCATGTCTGGCACACGTGCTCAATTTGGTTGTGCAGAGCTTTCTGAGGGACTATCCGGATCTTGATGCACTGCTGCACAAGGTTCGCCTAGAGTGTGCTCACTTGCGGCGTTCCAGCATGGCAAGATCGCGCATTGCATCTCTGCAACGTCGATTCCGCCTGCCAGAACATCGCATCATATGTGACCTCCCCACCAGGTGGAATTCAACATTACATATGTTGGAGCGGTTGTGTGAGCAGCAGGCAGCAGTAATGGAGTACCAGCTGCATCAGGCGCAAACAAGTCGCACTGTGCGCCGGACACACTTCACCACCACTGAGTGGGCCACTATGGGGGACATCTGCCAAGTTTTGCGTGCCTTCGATGACTCCACGTGGATGGCCAGTGCAGATGATGCACTAATCAGCATGACTGTCCCCCTCATCTGTCGGCTTCAAAAAACCTTACAAGCACTAAGTGAGGAGGTTTTTGAAGAGGTCGAGGATGAGCAGACAGAAATGCCATCTGCTTCTGGCAAGTCTGCGCAACGTGCTTCCACACAAAGGCCCAGGCAGGGGACACTTAGTGAGGAGGATGACGAGGAGTCAATGGAGGAGGAGGAACACATCTCTCCAGAGGAGGGAGGTACACAAGGCTCTAGTAGTCAATGTGTACAGCGAGGGTGGGGTGATGCTGAGCAGGCAGAGATGCTGCCTCAAGCTGGGGACAGCGTTTCCGGTCCAGTTGGCAGTCTGCAGCACATGGTTGATTTCATGCTGCAGTGCTTGTTAAATGACCGCCTCATCGCCAACATTCTCCACACGGCTGATTATTGGGTGTACACCCTCCTAGATCCTCGCTACCGGGACAACTTACAAAGCCTCATACCACAGTTGAACCGGGAGCGAAAAATGCGGGAGTACCAAGAAACACTTGTGCAGGCCATCATGTTCTCCATTCCCCCCGCAAGTGTTGCTGGTAGTGCTTTTCAAAGCAGCCATGTGGGTAGAGGCAGTGGAGGAAGCTCTGCACAAAGAGGTAGCAGAGGCAGTGCCGCAGGACAAGGCAAGGCCAGTATGACCCAAATGTGGAAAAGTTTTGTGGGACCGCCACAAACGGCTACACCATCACAGACGGCTCCAGTCAGCAGGAGGCAACGTTTCCGTCAGATGGTGACAGACTACTTGTCGTGCCCTGTTAGTGTTCTCCCAGAGGGCTCTTCCCCGTTCAAGTATTGGGTCTCTAAGCTGGATACATGGCCAGAGCTTAGCCAGTATGCATTGGAGGTGCTGGCTTGCCCTGCTGCCAGTGTATTATCGGAACGTGTCTTTAGTGCTGCAGGTGGTGTGGTAACAGACCGTCGCACGCGACTATCCGCCGATAATGTTGACCGGCTTACTTTTGTGAAAATGAACAAGGCCTGGATCTCACCTGAATTTGCCAGTCCTCTTCCAGAATAAATAATTGGCTGGCAACAGGATCCAGGTCTCCTGTTGTGTTCATGTTTCTATGACCTGAACTTTATTTCCTGGGCTACAGCAACGCCCGTTGTTGCTCAGAAGTGCTGTCCACACAGACAAAACACTCGCTCATGTGTAAGTGGGGTTCGGTAACGTCAGCTGATCTCCTGCTGTGTGTACGGCAAAGTGTCCTGCTCCCTTCACAGTCAAACAACCTCAGATTTACACCTGGCTCCAAGTAGGCCTCGGCCTACTACCTGATTTTCCCTGGGCTCCGACACCGCCAGTTGGTGCTCAGAAGTGCTGTCCGCACAGACAAAACACTCGCTCATGTGTAAGTGGGGTTCGGTAACGTCAGCTGATCCCCTGCTGTGTGTACGGCAAACTCTCCTGCTGCCTACAACTTCTGACTACCTCTGATTTAATATGTTCTCTGATTTGCCCTCTGTCTCCACTCTGTTTTGAGTATTTCCTCCGGCCTAAAACACCGCCTGTTTCTGCTCTCAAGTGCCGTCTGCACAATCCACACTTGTTCCTGTGTTACCTGGGTCCTGTAACATCTGCTCATCTCCAGAGGTGAGCACGGCAATGTCTCCTGCTTTGTCTACATTCCCACTACTTGTAGTGGAAATGTGGACAGAGCAGGAGACATTGCCTGACTCATCTCTAAGGAGAAGCTGCTGTTACAGAACCCCAGTAACACAGGAACAAGTGTGGGTTGTGCAGACGGCATTTCAGAGCAGCAACTGGCGTGGTTGGAAGCCAGAGGAAATACTCGAAACAGAGTGAAGACAGAGGCCTAATTGGAGTACGTTGACAGTTAGTAGTAGTCTAGAAACAATCGCAAACTGCCACCAAGTAGGCCTCGGCCTACTACCTGATTTTCCCTGGGCTCCGACACCGCCAGTTGGGCTCAGAAGTGCTGTCCGCACAGACAAAACACTCGCTCATGTGTAAGTGGGGTTCGGTAACGTCAGCTAATCCCCTGCTGTGTGTATGGCAAAGTGTCCTGCTCCCTCCACAGTCAAACAACCTCAGATTTACACCTGGCTCCAAGTAGGCCTCGGCCTACTACCTGATTTTCCCTGGGCTCCGACAACGCCAGTTGGTGCTCAGAAGTGCTGTCCGCACAGAAAAACACACTTGTTCATGTTAAAGTGGGGGTCAGTAACGTCAGCTGATCTCCTGCTGTGTGGAGGGCAAAGTTCTGCTGCCTCCAAATTGTAACTACTTCAGATTTAAACATTTTCTGATTTGGCCTCTGTCTCCACTCTGTCTCTAGTATTTCCCCTGACCTCCAGCACCGCCAGTTCCTGCTCACAGTTGCCGTCCGCGCATTCCACACGTGTTCCTGTGTTACTGGGGTTCTGTAACCCTAGTTGGTGCTCAGAAGTGCTGTCCATACAGAAAAACACACTCGTTCATGCGAAAGTGGGGTTCGGTAACGTCAGCTGATCCCCTGCTGTGTGGAGGGCAAACTGCTGCTGCCTCCAAATTCAAACAACGTCTTATCTTAAACTGCCTCCAAGTAGGCCTCAGCCTACAAAATGACTATCCCTGGGCTCCAAAATCGTCAGTTGTTGCTCGGAAGTGCTGTCCACACAGAAAAAAACACTTGTTCATGTGAAAGTGGGGTTCGGTAATGTCTGCTGATCCCCTGCTGTGTGTATGGCAAACTCTCCTGCTGCCTCCAATTTCAAACGTCTTATCTTAAACTGCCTCCAAGTAGGCCTCAGCCTACAAAATGACTATCCCTGGGCTCCAACATCGTCAGTTGTTGCTCGGAAGTGCTGTCCACACAGAAAAAAACAATTGTTCATGTGAAAGTGGGGGTCGGTAACGTCGGCTGATCCCCTGCTGTGTGGAGGGCAAAGTGTCCTGCTCCCTCCAAAGTCAAAATACCTCAGCTTTACACCTGGCTCCTAGTAGGCCTCGGCCTGCACCCTGATTGTCCCTGGGTTCCAACAACGCTAGTTGGTGCTCGGAAGTGCTGTCCACACAGAAAAACACACTTGTTCATGTGAAAGTGGGGGTCAGTAACGTCAGCTGATCCCCTGCTGTGTGGAGGGCAAAGTGTCCTGCTCCCTCTAAAGTCAAAATACATCAGCTTTAAACCTGGCTCCTAGTAGGCATCGGCCTGCACCCTGATTGTCCCTGGGTTCCAACAACGCTAGTTGGTGCTCGGAAGTGCTGTCCACACAGAAAAACACACTTGTTCATGTGAAAGTGGGGGTCAGTAACATCAGCTGATCCCCTGCTGTGTGGAGGGCAAAGTGTTCTGCTCCCTCCAAAGTCAAAATACCTCAGCTTTACACCTGGCTCCTAGTAGGCCTCGGCCTGCACCCTGATTGTCCCTGGGTTCCAACAACACTAGTTGGTGCTCGGAAGTGCTGTCCACACAGAAAAACACACTTGTTCATGTGAAAGTGGGGGTCAGTAACGTCAGCTGATCCCCTGCTGTGTGGAGGGCAAAGTGTCCTGCTCCCTCCAAAGTCAAAATACCTCAGCTTTACACCTGGCTCCTAGTAGGCCTCGGCCTGCACCCTGATTGTCCCTGGGTTCCAACAACGCTAGTTGGTGCTCGGAAGTGCTGTCCACACAGAAAAACACACTTGTTCATGTGAAAGTGGGGGTCAGTAACGTCAGCTGATCCCCTGCTGTGTGGAGGGCAAAGTGTCCTGCTCCCTCCAAAGACAAAATACCTCAGCTTTACACCTGGCTCCTAGTAGGCCTCGGCCTGCACCCTGATTGTCCCTGGGTTCCAACAACGTTAGTTGGTGCTCGGAAGTGCTGTCCACACAGAAAAACAGACTTGTTCATGTGAAAGTGGGGGTCAGTAACGTCAGCTGGTCCCCTGCTGTGTGGAGGACAAAGTGCTGCTGCCTCCAAATTGTAACTACTTCAGATTTAAACATTCTCTGATTTGGCCTCTGTCTCCACTCTGTCTGTAGTATTTCCCCTGACCTCCAACACCGCCAGTTCCTGCTCACAGTTGCCGTCCACGCATTCCACACGTGTTCCTGTGTTACTGGGGTTCTGATGCAGATGCCTAATTGGAGCACGTTGACAGTCTGTTGTAGCCTACAAACAATCAAAAACTGCCACCAAGTAGGCCTCGGCCTGCACCATGATTGTCCCTGGGCTCCAACAACGCCAGTTGGTGCTCGGCAGTGTCTTTGGCACGGGTACTCCCTGTTGCCCAGCCTGTTTTCAGCACGCCTGCTGTTTCCGGGTAGTGTCAAGGTCACTATGCCACCAATCTGTTGTCCTGTCGTCTTGCGGCCGGGTTAGCCGACTCTACGGTGCCTGCAGTTTAGGTGACTCCTATGTGGGCTGTGGGAACTGGCACTGAAGGTTGGATCCGTAGTGCCAATGGGACATGGACCCCCTGTAGGACTGTGGGTTTCGGTAACTGCGGCCAGCTTGCGGCCTGGCTACTTTGCTTTGAATGGGTACCTTCTGCTACCCACCCGGGTTCCAGCACTGTCTGCTGGTTCTCGCCAGAGCCTTTGGCCTAGGTGCCTCCACCTCGGTATCCGAAGTCCAGCACCGTCAGCTGTTACTTGGTAGTGCTTTCTAGCACAGGTACCTAGTAACCGTGGTCCAGCACAGTCAGCTGTTCCTCGGTAGTGCCATTGGCTCTTGTAGCTTTTGCTACCCATCTGGGTTCCAGCACCGTCAGCACTGGTTCTCGGCAGTGTCTTTGGCACGGGTACTCCCTGTTGCCCAGCCTGTTTTCAGCACGCCTGCTGTTTCCGGGTAGTGTCAAGGTCACAATGCCACCAATCCGTTGTCCTGTCGTCTTGCAGCCGGGTTAGCCGACTCAACGGTGCCTGCAGTTTAGGTGACTCCTATGTGGGCTGCGGGAACTGGCACTGAAGGCTGGATCCGTAGTGCCAATGGGACATGGACCCCCTGTAGGACTGTGGGTTTCGGTAACTGCGGCCGGCTTGCAGCCTGGCTACTTTGCTTTGAATGGGTACCTTCTGCTACCCACCCGGGTTCCAGCACCGTCTGCTGGTTCTCGCCAGAGCCTTTGGCCTAGGTGCCTCCACCTCGGTATCTGAAGTCCAGCACCGTCAGCTGTTCCTTGGTAGTGCTTTCTAGCACAGGTACCTAGTAACCGTGGTCCAGCACCGTCAGCTGTTCCTCGGTAGTGCCATTGGCTCTTGTAGCTTTTGCTACCCATCTGGGTTCCAGCACCGTCATCTGGTTCTCGGCAGTGTCTTTGGCACGGGTACTCCCTGTTGCCCAGCCTGTTTTCAGCACGCCTGCTGTTTCCGGGTAGTGTCAAGGTCACTATGCCACCAATCTGTTGTCCTGTCGTCTTGCGGCCGGGTTAGCCGACTCTACGGTGCCTGCAGTTTAGGTGACTCCTATGTGGGCTGCGGGAACTGGCACTGAAGGCTGGATCCGTAGTGCCAATGGGACATGGACGCCCTGTAGGACTGTGGGTTTCGGTAACTGCGGCCGGCTTGCGGCCTGGCTACTTTGCTTTGAATGGGTACCTTCTGCTACCCACCCGGGTTCCAGCACTGTCTGCTGGTTCTCGCCAGAGCCTTTGGCCTAGGTGCCTCCATCTCGGTATCCGAGGTCCAGCACCGTCAGCTGGTCCTTGGTAGTGCTTTTTAGCACAGGTACCTTCTGCTTAGTAAACGTGGTCCAGCACCGTCAGTTGGTCCTCGGTAGTGCCATTGGCTCTTGTTCCTTCTGCTACCCATCCGGGTGCCAGCACTGTCTTCTGGTTCTCGCCACAGCCTTTGGCCTAGGTGCCTCCATCTCGGTATCCGAGGTCCAGCACCATCAGCTGGTCATTGGTAGAGCTTTTTAGCACAGGTACCTTCTGCTTAGTAAACGTGGTCCAGCACCGTCAGTTGGTCCTCGGTAGTGCCATTGGCTCTTGTTCTTTCTGCTACCCACCCGGGTTCCAGCACTGTCTGCTGGTTCTCGCCAGAGCCTTTGGCCTAGGTGCCTCCACCTCGGTATCCGAAGTCCAGCACCGTCAGCTGTTCCTTGGTAGTGCTTTCTAGCACAGGTACCTAGTAACCGTGGTCCAGCACCGTCAGCTGTTCCTCGGCAGTGCCATTGGCTCTTGTAGCTTTTGCTACCCATCTGGGTTCCAGCACCGTCAGCTGGTCCTTGGTAGTGCTTTTTAGCACAGGTACCTTTTGCTTAGTAACCGTGGTCCAGCACCGTCAGTTGGTCCTCGGTAGTGCCATTGGCTCTTGTTCCTTCTGCTGCCACTACGGGTTCCAGTACTGTCAGCTGGTTCTCGCCAGTTTCTCAGCCTTCTTGTACCTTCTGCTACATTTCCAAGATCAAGCTTTTTGAAATTGTCTTTGGTAATCCTTATTGATCTCCATGACGACGACCCTGATGACGACGACCCTGAAGACCACACCAAAGAAGACCAGAAATATGACCCTAAATAATATGACCAAGAGGACAAAGAACATGAAGACAACCCCCAAGATACAGAACAAAAGACAGAAGAACAAGAAGCAGAAGAAGCAAAAGCAGAAGAACAGAAAGCAGAAGAACATTAAGCATAAGACTAAAAATCAGCATAGAAGAAATCAAAATTATAAGCAGAAGAAGACTAAGCAGTAAATGGGGGTGAGTCCGTTCCTCCTCGTGGTGCCCCTGGAAAATGCCTGCTGCTGCAGGCCAAACTGAACGCGGACAAATCCTGTTGTAAATCTTTTGTGACAGGCAGAACGTAAGGTGTAATCTTATAACTTTTATAGATAAGTACTACAGGAATGCCTGTCACCATAAGAAAATAAAGAAAAAGAAGAATAGGAAGAAGATGAAGAAATAGCATATGAAAATTAATAATAGCTGAATAAGAAGAATATGAAGAATGGAAAAAAAAAATAATGGGAAGAAGGTGAAGAAGAAGAAGATGAATAAGGTGAAGAAAAAGTTGATAAAAAAAATGCTACTTCTGCGGATCATGAAGGAGAAAGTGTGGGAGAAGTACAAAAGAAGGTCTTGAAAAAAAAAATTGGAATTAATGCTATGTCATGTGATTTGAATAAACCACAATGCCTTTAATGTCTCCTCCGCCTCCCACAATACATTCTACATGATTCTTATTTGTTTTCAATTATGTAGAATTAGCCAACAAGGAAATAAAGGGCTTTTTTTAATTCCGATACCGGAAGTCCCATTGACTTGAATGGGACTTCCGGTATCGGAATCGGCGATACCCGATATTTTTTTCGTATCGGGCGATACCATCCGATACGATATTTTTGGGTATCGAACGGTATCGCTCAACACTAATTAACAATGGTTTTCAATGTTAATAGACTGTTTCATGGCATAGTAGCGGTGTGTGGTAGCAAACGGTGTAGTACACCTGTCAAGGAGCTACACCGTGTGTGTTTCTAATGATTTTTTACCGCATCTTGTCCAGAAAATCCTTTTGGGCCTTGTAGCACTGTCTGCTACTCAGCAGAGGAGCCCACCAGTGAACCTAGCTGTTTATGATAGAACCAGTTTTTGACTGCATTTAGCACAGTTAATACTTTGGGCCTAGTAACTGTGTCTGCTACTCATCAGAGGAGCCCACCCGTGAACCAAGCTGTGCTGCCTGTTTATGTAAGAACCATTTTTTAACTCCATTTAGCCCAGTGAATACTTTGGGACTAGTACCGGTGCCTACTGCTCAGTAGAGGAGCGCACCTGTGAACCTAGCTATGCCGCCTGTTTATGTAAGAACTGAGTGCTACTCAGCATAGGAGCCCAGCTGCTAAGCAAGCTACAGCACCTGTGGTTTGGACACTTAAATTTTTCATTTTTTCTGGAATGCCTGTTAGGTCTAATTCCAGAATTCCGGTTGACCTGCACTTACTGGGAAATCCTCGTTCAAGGGGAAAAATTGGAATCCCAGATCCCCATCACTAACGGGGTTCAGCGCGTTATCTGCACTTGTAAGCGACACACGCTGGACCTTTCAGTGTAGCGCACAAGCAGTCCCGGACATGTAAGGGCATGACAGACCTGTTATTGATCGATCTCACGTGCCAGAGCCTCGCGTGTCCCTCTAGTAAGCTTGATGCGTACCATGCGGGCATGCCGGAGTCTCGTTCGTTAACGGAATTAAGCTGACAAATCGCTAGCACAGCTAAAAACGGACAAACACCACCCACAGAATCGACAAAGCTTGCAATCTATCAATCTTTTCTGTAGCTGGCATGGTTGAGGTTTCCCGGGTGGAGTCGAATTAAGCTGCAGACTCCACTCCTGGTGGTGCCCTTCTGGACATTCCTTTAAGGTTCAGCTTTGCAACCATACTGCCCCCGGAAACCAAACACTTTGCCTTCATGGACGCTGTTCGGAGGTTCGTGGGACTAACACCGCCCGATCGGCAGTAGGCCTAATTTATGGTGGGAAGTCCGACGGTATATGATCGTCTTCGATTTCAGATTTTTACTGTTTTTTGGTCTTTTACATTTTTATTCCAGCCTTTCTTGACTTCATAAGGGCATGACATGCCTATATCTGTGTCTCCTCCTCCTCCTTTTACTCCTCCACCTCTTTTCTATATGTAGTTGCCGTTTTCCATATGCTATTTTTGTATTCTGAGCATTTCGTCTGCTTTGGGACACCTTTTAAGGTGTTTTGTAATTGTTTTCTATGTGTTTGTATGTGTTTGTGTTTGCCTGCCATTGTTTTCAATGGTGTTCGACGTTGTTTGTCGAACGTTCGACAAACATTCGACGAACTTGCCTCGTGTTTGACGAACCAAAGCGAACTGGAACACTAGCGGGGTGGCTCAACACTACTCCTGAATATATAGATGCAAATTTTTAATGTTTAAACTATGCTATATATACCTGGTATCTGGTGATACTGTACCCTTTCTGCCAGGAACTCCTCCTCCACCCACCACTCTAAGTGTATCATTGACACCTGGACACCTGGAACATTGTCCCACATGTGTGATTATTTCTTGCGGATCTTCTTGTTATATTGTGGTGTGATCCATCCTGAGCGTGTGACAGTCTGTGGGTTACTCTTGCAATTTAGATGTACATTTAAAAATTACCCCAACACTAGTGTATACAGCTCTACGCTTGTGATACATTACCCATTAACTGCTTTTTATATTCTGGTCTAATCCAAAATGACCAAGTGAAAGTTATTTTCTGACTGTGGAAATAAATACTGAGATTGACAACAATGACCCCTACACTGTGTACAGCTGTACTCTTCAGATCCATTACCGTTTTACGGCTTTTTATACTGTGTTGTAATCCATACTGAGCCTGAGAGAATCCTGTGTCTGCCTCCTGAAATATCTACGGAGATTTAGAATGTTTAAACTATACTATATATACCGGCTATCTGATGATACTGTACACTTTTTCTACTTTTTATATTCTTGTCTAATCCATACAGAGCCTGTGAGCGTCTCTGTGTGACTGATGGTATATATAGGGAGATTGACAATCATCCTTTGACTGTATAGAGCTGTACGCTTTTGATACAGTACCATATATCTGATGTTATTTTGGGTTCATTTTCTGTAACATTTTGAAGTTTGGTGGAAGAGGCCGCGGACATTGGCATGGGGGGGCCAGCTGGTGCTGATGGTGGTGGTGCATCTGCTGGTAGTAGCAAAAGCACAATAGCAGCTAAGGCTGGAGGTGTTGAGCCTGCGTCATGGTCTGGCTCTGGAACACCTGGAAGGCTACCATTTCTGGGAGTAGGTTAACCGCTTTTAAATCCGGAGCATCAGGAACTGGTTTTGGCTTACATTGCCGAAACAGACTCCAGCAAATATGCCCTCCTCTTCTGAAGTTTCAAAAAATGCAAGCACTGAGTCGTGAAGTGCTGGCTCCTGGCTAGGAAGAACCCCTTTCCCTGTGTCCTTCACCCCCACCAAAAGTGAGTGATGCAGCAGGCCACACTTCACATTAATCCATGTAGGTCTTTCTATCATACCATGCCTGGGTTATCAAGTCAAATCGTGAATTCCCCAGTCCAAGATGAATCTGACATGGAGTGTGGGTGGCCAGCCAGGGCAGTGGGGTTAATCAGTACCGGGCCGGTGTCTCAGAGGGATGTGTCACGTTGGTGGTGATGATGACCCATTCTGTGGCCCTGGGCGTCCATGCAAAGGGGTGAGTAACGTTTATAGGTGAATGATACGTGACGCCACCTGTGATTTCTGATCAGATTGACCCGCGCTGAAGTGTCGCCTCTCTGGGACAGATGTTGTGGTGCAGCTAAGATGTAGAAGCCCTGCACAGGCAGAGCCGTAGTCGCAGGGCAGATGAAAGAGTTGGTATATGGTGTGCAGTGCAGGATGTAGCAGAGCCGTGTGCCAGGCGCAGGAGAAAGATGACAGACACAGTCGTGCAGTTCCTTTACCTGTAATTGGTAAGTGCCATCCAGGACCCAGAGTACAGATGGAGGAGTTGGTCAGCCTGGAAGCAAATTTGGAATTCTCTCTCTGCAGAAAGGTAGTGTGGCTTCCATTATAGCGCTTTTCTGAGGTACTCGCAGCACTGAGTTCACTGAAGTTCCCTCTGTTAACTCTCTTTTGGAACTTTCTCGTATGGCAGGCAGCCATAGCCTTTTCCTTCTGGCTCACACACATCGCTGCTGGGGCCTCCGAGCCTTAGTTAGGAGCAGAGCATTTACAGCTGCTGCAGGACCGTCAGTGTCCCTACAAACTCGGAGACCGGAATCCCGACCATGCGTTCCAGCTAGGAGTGAGCCTTAACTCTGCTCATCCTCCAGCTCCTCTTCTCACGTCCACACACTTCCCCTTCCCTTCACAGACTGCCCTAACTTACCTCCTCCCGACCACAGAGAGCAGCTCCTCAGCAGTCAGGTTCAGAGTTCTCCCTGCTGGCCTGGAGTGAGAACTGTGTTGTGAGCTGGTTTAACTGCTAGAGAGAACCTTCGTTGCTCCCAAGCATGACATCACACTCCCTAGGAGGAAGGTAATGCCACTGTGGTGACCGTACTCCTGGGGGTGCCACAAGTGCACTGATGCCCAGCCACTGCTAGATGATTCTGCTGGTACATTGACCCAGACCACTACATTCCCCTCGCACTCTACACAGCCAGAATCTGACCCTGATGAAACTCAGGTTCCCCTTCCCGCATACTATACCACCTTTCACGGTGACAAAGAGGAAGGTGCAGATGAAAGTGCAGGTTCCTTGAGCAGGTGGGGGGGCATACTCATGGGCGACGGCACTGGCACAGGGCCCCTCATAGTACGCAAAAATGTCTCTGCCGGTGGGAGGGGAGGGCCCACCGGCCCACCCGCCGTCAGACACACCGCCGTACTATGAAGGGCCCTGTGCCAGTGCCGTCGCCAACGAGTGGGCCCCCCTGCTTGCTCAGGATCACAGCACTTGCAAAGTTGAAATACTTACCTCTCCCTGCTCCACCGCCGTGACATCTTCCCCGTTTCCTGACAGTGACATTCTGGTCAGAGAGCGTGATGACATCACATCTGTACACCCTCTGCCTAAACAGTCCAAGTGCAGTGTAATGGAAGATGGGGACGACGAGGAGTCCAGACTAGTACAGGGATTCCCTAGCGAGGAGACTTATTTTATTGTTTTCAATGCTGGGACAGCTATTTTTGGGGAGCACTATACTCTGGAGAATGATATATGATGCCCACCATACACTGGAGCATTCCAAAGGTGGACATCAGACACTGAAGCAACATTTACAGGGCCCATTATGCACTGGAGCATTAGAAATGGGGCCCATTATTTATGGAGCATTATTTGGGCCCATAACACAGTGGATTTTCATCCATGGGGACCAACATATACTGTAGCATTATGTGGAGCTCATCATATACTGTTTCAAACATTATATGGGACCAATGATTTTGTATGGAGAAATATATGGGCCTTATTACTCTGTATAGCGCACTATGCGGTGGCCATGATACTGTATGGAGTAATATACTGTCTGTTTTTGGAGCTATTGGAGAATTTAAAATGGATATCAGTCATGAGATGTAAGAAGTGAAGTATTTTTCATTGTACTATACCGCTATTTCTCTGCCGTATCAGAGGATCATGAATTGTGGTATGTGTTAAAAGAGCCCAGTGACACTCTTTGGCCCAGGGCCCACGAAAATCTGGAGCCAGCCCTACCCCCCCCCTAACTTTAGCCAAATAACCCCCAGTTTTCAATGCCTAACTATTATTATAAAGTAAATTAAGGTTGACAAGCTTAAGTAATAAGAATTGATGTTTTTGGCACTAAAATGGGCACTGTAGGTGTGTTTCCTGTCCTCCACTCCCTGCCGACCTTGGTTCCCCATTGACTTGCATTGGGTTTCGTGCTTCAGTCAGCGGTCAACTTTTCACGATAATCGGCCAATTTCGTTCGATCCGACTTTTGAGAAAGTCGGGTTTGATGAAACCCGTCTCGACCCGAAAAAAGGCAAAGTCGCTCATCTCTACTAGTAACATATCCCCCACTAAAACATGAACAGGGCCAGACTCCGAGCCTGAACAATGTGTGCTCTAATCCATTGTTTATTTGCAACATATAATACATTCTGTAAAGTGTGTAGTGCTTGTATTATGCAGGCAGGAACAGAGAAATGTCAAACAATTGGATCAAGCTAAAGAAGAATGCAGATCAGCAAGACACTATAAGGACAAAAATTGCATTGGCTTAAAGGCAGAACCTTTCTGTGAAGCTGCATTTACACTGCGAGATAATCGTGAATGAGTGTTATTAGCAACGCTTGTTTCATTATTATATTGCTGAGAAGACAGGCTGCTGTGGCAGTTCATCTGATGAAATGATTTTTTGGACAGCAAAAAACTTTGTTCTGTACATTGCATCGAACTATGTAAATAGGACTCGCACTGCCAAGAACCATCGCAACCTATGCACACTGAGCTTAACTTTGGTGAACCTGTGTAAACAGATATTTAAACCACCGCCGATAAGTAAAAGTTTACCGATCAGTGGTTGTGTCGAGCCGCCGGTCAGTCTATATAGTCTTTACTGTTATTGCTTGGTCTTCATTGTAGGATCAGTACCTACACAACTGGATTGAGTTGTTGCTTGCATAGTTGTATTTGAGGACTGAATGTAAAATGTTGTAAAATTTGCATTTTTTAGCTCCAGCAATCACTATATCTTCCATTTATATGCCATTTTTTGCTATTTAGTTTGTACATTATAGGGAACCAGTTACTTGATTCATGCTGCACAAACCACAGCAGCATGAATCAAATCCTGGCTGCACAATTGCAGCCAGATATATCTCTCTCTGAAACACTTGTTTCCTGGAAAATATAGTTAAAAGTTTGTGCCGTGGTCCATGAACATGACTTGTCCCTCAATATGGTTAACTACTTATTGCTATCTCATATTTCTTTTGTATTTATGTTTAATCCACATTTTTCAAAATCATTTCATATATAAAAATGATATATACAATGAGCATGCTTGAAATTAAGAGAGAAAGGTCTGTTAATGGGTAAATAACGGGATTAAAAGGGAGGTCCAGAATCTAAATTAATTTTCTTCCTAAATGCCTGTCTATTTAACGCTGTCATGTAATCTAATCTCTAGTATACTTTAAATAAATATTCCCTGTCCTTTTCTCACTACACGCCCCTTTACATTTAGCGATGCACCAGCGATCCCGACAACGATACGACCCGGTCAGGATCGCTGGTGCATCGCTAAATGGTCGCTAGCGAGCTGCCACACAGGCAGATCTCACAGCGATGTAGCGATGCAGCAGCGGTCGTTACTTACCTTTCAGACGCGGCGATCCTGATGTCCTCCTGCCCGCGTCCAAGCGTCGCTCGTCGGCGCCAGCAGGAAGCGCCCGACGAGAAATGGAGCTGCGCGATCAGCGACAGACAGCGGGGGAGCTGGTCGGAGGTAAGTATCACACATAGCGATATCGCTAGCGATATCGCTGCTGCGTCACAAAATCGATGACGCTTTAGCGATATCGCTAGCGATATTGCTATGTGTAAAGGCCCCTTAACTAACATTTACCATAAAGATGCAGAAGTATTGACAGAACCAATTTGATACTTAATGACCAGGCCAATTTTTACAATTCTGACCAATGTCACTTTATGAGAGGTTATAGCTATGGAATGCTTCAACTGATCTGTGGCGCCCCTGAGGCTCAGTCGCCACAGAGGTACTGCACCTCCACCCGAGGTGTGGTGCCCCACCATCCAGGTAAGTTGGAGGCTCCTGACCACGCTCCAACACTCGCATCCCACACAACACAGTAGTTCAGCAAAGCCACATTGCGGCTCCCTGCTTGGAGTGTAGCAGAGCACCTTTGGTGGCTCCCTGCTTGGAACACTAGACGTGCTGGGAGGCGGGTGGAGTTAGAATACATAAGAGTGGGAAGGTATAGGATTTCAGGTCAGTCAGTCAGAGAGTCACTCAGAGAGGAGTGAGGAGAGAAGATCCCTGAGAGAGGGATGGAGGAAGGAGTGCTGCAGCTGCCTCAGTGATCTGAGCCAGCTGGCACAGGAAAGGAAAGAAGGAGAAAGACATTGAACAGAAACCTGATCTTCCATAAGAAGGAAAGACAAGTACGGAGCGTAGGAGTAAAAGGGAACAGAGGACATGGGTTAGAGGAAGAACCCTGCCTAGAAGTTCTAAGCGCAAGGCCGGGGCCCGGTCCACGAGGTTGAATGGACACTATTGGTTCTGTAGCAGACACCGGTGGAGTAGTGGGCTGTAAATGCACTACTCCCATCTAAGACTTGGGGCACAACAACAACATTGATAGGGAGCTGGGACTCAGGAGTAAGGAGTCCCCGAAGCAGGCTACAGCTGTCTGCCGTACAAGTAGAGTTCTTGGGAACATCTGTTAGGAGGCACTCCAGTGTAACTCAGTACTGGGAGTACTTCACACCTAAAGGCGCTATAAGAGGAGACGTTCAGAAAGGCACACGTTGGCGGAGTGTTGGAAGGGAGCATTCCATCTGGCCCGGATGTTGATTGGGTCCCGGACCCGGAGGACACAGCACGGAGGCAGGCACCGATGTGTACTACAAACTGTGAGTAAAGCTTTGGAACTGCAAGCCCTGGTGTCCTCCATTCATTCCTGCGCCAACACCCCTGGTACTGCTACATCTGGGTACCAACTTCTACACTGTCTGCACCTCTCCTCTACCCCTACATCTACACTGCCCTGGGGCCGCAGCTCCACCTGTGGGGAGCTTCACCATCTTGGCTGCAACACACCACCAGCCCCAGAGGATCTGCATGCAGCGTCGGCCTAACATCTCACTTGCCGAATACCACAGGTGGCGTCACAAACTATTCATTTAACTACATTCCACTACTATTGAAATCCCCCTATTTGCATTGGAGCCCCAAGGCCACGGGCCAGGTCACATCTTCCATGACAACTCCCACTGAGATCATCGGGCCCGGAACCGAGTACCCCGCTAGCCCTGGTGGGCGCACCAGATCCCACTGATTCTGAGAATGTTTTTTCATGACATATTGTACTTCATGTTAGTGGTAAAATTTCTTTGATGTGACTTGCATTTATTTATAAAAAAAAAGCAAATTTGGCAAAAATTTTGAAAATTTTGCAATTTTCAAGCTTTTAATTTTTGTACCATTAAATCAGAGTATCATGTTGCACAAAATAGTTAATAAATAACATTTCCCACATGTCTACATTACATCAGCACAATTTTTTAAACATAATTTTTTTCATTAGGAAGTTATTAGGGTTAAAATTTGACCATCGATTTCTCATTTTTCCAACAAAATTTACAAAACCATTTTTTTAGGGACCATCTCACATTTGAAGTGAGTTTGGGGGGGTCAATATGACAGAAAATAACCAAAAGTGACAACATTCAAAAAAACTGCACCCCTCAAGGGGCACAAAACCACATTCAAGAAATGTATCAACCCTTCAGGTGCTTCACGAGAACTAATACAATGTAAAGGAAAAAAATAAACATTTTACTTTTTTCACAAAAAAATTATTTTGGAACCAAACTTATTTTCACAATGGTATTAGGAGAAAATGTACCACAAAATTTGTTGTGCAATTTCTCCTGAGTACACCGATAGCCCATATGCTGGGGAACGTCACTGTTTGGGCGCATGGTAGAGCCCAGAAGGGAGGGAGCACCGTTTGAGTTTTTGAATGCAAAATTGCCTGGAATCAATGGTGGGTGCCATGTCACGTTTGGAGACACCCTGATGTACCTAAATAGTGGAAATACCCCAATTCTAACTACAACCCTAACACAGCCCTAACCCCAACACACCCCTAAACCTAATCTCAACCCTAACCATAACCCTAACCACAACCCTCACCCCAAACACACAATCCTAATCCAAACACAACCCTAATACCAACCCTAGCCCAACCCTAACCCTAGCCCAAACCCTAACCCTAGCTACAGTTAGATCCATATATATTTGGAGAGACACAACATTTTTCTAATTTTGGTTCTAGACATTACCACAATGAATTTTAAACAAAACAATTCAGATGCAGTTGAAGTTCAGACTTTCAGCTTTCATTTGAGGGTATCCACATTAACATTGGATGAAGGATTTAGGAGTTTCAGCTCCTTAACATGTGCCACCCTGTTTTTAAAGGGACCAAAAGTAATTGGACAGATTAAATAATTGTAAATAAAATGTTCATTTCTAGTACTTGGTTGAAAACCCTTTGTTGGCAATGACTGCCTGAAGTCTTGAACTCATGGACATCACCAGACGCTGTGTTTCCTCCTTTTTGATGCTCTGCCAGGCCTTCACTGCGGTGGTTTTCAGTTGCTGTTTGTTTGTGGGCCTTTCTGTCTGAATTTAGTCTTTAACAAGTGAAATGCATGCTCAATTGGGTTGAGATCAGGTGACTGACTTGGCCATTCAAGAATATTCCACTTCTTTGCTTTAATAAACTCCTGGATTGCTTTGGCTCTATGTTTTGGGTCATTGTCCATCTGTAGTATGAAACGACGACCAATCAGTCTGGCTACATTTGGCTGGATCAGAGCACACAGTATGGCTCTCAATACCTCAGAATTCATTTGGCTGCTTCTGTCCTGTGTCACATCTAATATATAAAGCTCAAGTGTGTGTATGTATGTATGTATCTATGTATGTTATTATTATTATTATCATTATTTATTGTTATAGCGCCATTTATTCCATGGCGCTTTACATGTGAGGGGGGTATACATAAAAACAAGTACAATAATCTTAAACAATACAAGTCATAACTGGTACAGGAGGAGAGAGGACCCTGCCCGCGAGGGCTCACAATCTTCAAGGGATGGGTGATAATACAGTAGGCGAGGGTAGAGCTGGTCATGCAGCGGTTTGGTCGATCGGTGGTTACTGCAGGTTATAGGCTTGTCGGAAGAGGTGGGTCTTCAGGCTCTTTTTGAAGGTTTCGATGGTAGGTGAGAGTCTGATATGTTGTGGTAGAGAGTTCCAGAGTAGGGGTGATGCGCGAGAGAAATCTTGTATGCGATTGTGGGAAGAGGAGATAAGAGGGGAGTAGAGAAGGAGATCTTGTGAGGATCGGAGGTTGCGTGCAGGAAAGTACCGGGAGACGAGGTCACAGATGTATGGAGGAGACAAGTTGTGGATGGCTTTGTATGTCATGGTTAGGGTTTTGTAATGGAGTCTCTGGGCAATTGGGAGCCAGTGAAGGGATTGACAGAGGGGAGAAGCTGGGGAATAGCGGGGGGACAGGTGGATTAGTCGGGCAGCAGAGTTTAGAATAGATTGGAGGGGTGCGAGAGTGTTTGAGGGGAGGCCGCAGAGCATGAGGTTGCAGTAGTCAAGGCGAGAGATGATGAGGGCATGGACTAGGGTTTTTGCAGATTCTTGGGTGAGGAATGAACGGATGCGTGAAATATTTTTGAGTTGAAGTCGGCAGGAAGTGGAAAGGGTTTGGATATGTGGTTTGAAGGAGAGATCAGCATCAAGGATTACTCCGAGGCAGCGAGCTTGTGGGACTGGGGAGAGTGGGCAGTCATTTACTGTAATTGATAGGTTCGTAGGGGGGGTCACGTGAGATGGGGGAAAGATGATGAATTCTGTTTTGTCCATGTTGAGTTTCAGATATCTAGTGGAGAAGAAGGATAAAATAGTGGACAGACATTGAGGGATTCTGGTTAGTAGGGAGGTGATATCTGGTCCAGAGATGTAGATCTGTGTGTCATCAGCATAAAGATGATACTGAAAGCCATGAGATTCTATGAGCTGTCCCAGGCCAAAGGTGTAAATAGAGAACAGCAGGGGCCCTAGGACTGAACCTTGTGGGACTCCGACAGATAAGGGGCGAGGTGAGGAGGTGGTGTGTGAGTGGGAGACGCTGAATGTCCGGTCTGTTAGGTATGATGAGATCCAGGAGAGGGCCAAGTCTGTGATGCCGAGGGATGAGAGGGTCTGTAATAATAGGGAATGGTCCACTGTGTCAAAGGCAGCCGACAGGTCCAGGAGGAGGAGGACAGAGTAGTGTCGCTTGCTCTTGGCAGTTAAGAGGTCATTGGTGACCTTAGTAAGGGCAGTTTCAGTGGAGTGGTGTGACCGGAAGCCAGATTGTAAGCGGTCGAAGAGGGAGCAAGAAGAGAGATGGGAGGACAGTTCAAGGTAGACGTGTTGTTCCAGTAGCTTGGAGGCGTATGGGAGAAGTGATATAGGGCGATAGTTAGATACAGAGGATGGGTCAAGAGAGGGCTTTTTGAGGATAGGTGTGATGGAGGCATGTTTAAAACTTGAGGGGAAAACACCAGTTGTTAGTGATAGGTTGAAGAGATGGGTTAGGGTTGGGATGAAGACTGTGGTGAGGTTTGGGATGAAGTGGGATGGGATCGGGTCGAGTGCACAGGTGGTGAGATGTGATCTTGAGAGTAGAGTGGAGAGTCGATCTTCTGTAATGGTGGAGAAGTTGGTTTTGAAGGTGGAGGGCTGGGAAGTCGGGAGGAAGGGCTCTGGGGGTTGTTGACCAAAACTGTCCCTGATGTTATCAATTTTCTGCTTGAAAAATGAGGCAAATGTATGTGTGTTTGTCCGGGATTGGCATCCGCACCGTCGCAGCTACAGCCACAAAATTTGGCACAGTCACACGTCTGGGCCCCGAGAGTGTCCTAGGCTATGCTGTGAGGCAAAATTTTAACCCCGCGTGTTCCAATTCACCAAACAATTTTGCCCCTATCTACATAACGGGGAAAAAGTGTGTATCAAGCCCCGCCGCTCATTATTATGTCATAATGGTTGACTATGGGATGGAGGATGTGTGATGGGTATATGGGCACTGGACTATGGGATGGAGGATTTGTATGTTGGGTACTGTATATGGGCACGGGACTGTGGGATGGAGGATGTGTGATGGGTATATGGGCACTGGACTGTGGGATGGAGGATATGTATGATGGGTATATGGGCATGGGACTATGGGATGGAGGATATGTATGATGGGTATATGGGCACGAAACTATGGGATGGTGGATATGTATGATGGGTATATGGGCATGGGACTATGAGATGAAGGATGTGTGATGGGTATATGGGCACTCGACTATGGGATTGGGAATATGTATGATGGGTATATGGGCATGGGACTATGGAATGGAGGATGTGTGATGGGTATATGGGCATGGGACTATGGGATGGAGGATGTGTGATGGGTATATGGGCACTCGACTACAGGATGGAGGATATGTATGATGGGTATATGGGCATGGGCCAATGGGATCGTGGATATGTATGATGGGTATATGGGCACGGGACTATGGGATGGAGGATAATTATAATTTGCTATAACTAACCACAGTTTGCTACTATGCCCGGGCAGCGCCGGGCTCTTCAGCTAGTTATCAATAAACACTAGTGATCCAGTGCCACTGGCAGCCATGCATGCACAAGCCATCACACTGCCTCCGCCGTGTTTTACAGATGATGTGGTATGCTTTGGATCTGATTCATGAGCTATACCATGCCTTCGCCATACTTTTCTCTTTCAATCATTCTGGTAGAGGTTGATCTTGGCTTCACCTGTCCAAAGAATATTCTTCCAGAACTGTGTGGCTTTTTTAGATGTTTTTTAGCAAAGTCCAGTCTAGCCTTTTGATTCTTGATGCTTATGAGTGGCTTGCACCGTGCAGTGAACCCTCTGTATTTACTTTCATGTAGTCTTCTCTTTATGGTAGAGTTGGATATTGATACGCCTACCTCCTGGAGAGTGTTGTTCACTTGGTTGGCTGTTGCGAAGGGGTTTCTCTTCACCATGGAGACTATTCTGCGATCATCCACCACTGTTGTCTTCCGTGGGTGCCCAGGTCTTTTTGCATTGATGAGCTCACCAGTGCTTTCTTTCTCAGGATGTACCAAAGAGTAGATTTTGCCACTCCCAATTTTGTAGCAATTTCTCGGATGGGTTTTTTCTGTTTTTGCAGCTTATGGCTTGTTTCACCTGCATGGAGAGCTCCTTTCACCGCATATTTCCTTCACAGCAAAATCTTCCAAATGCAAGCACTACACCTCAAATCAACTCCAGGCCCTTTATCTGCTTAATTGAGAGTGACATAACGAAGGGATTGCCCACACCTGTCTATGAAATAGCCTTGGAGTCAATTGTCCAATTACTTTTGGTCCCATTAAAAACAGGATGGCAAATGTTAAGGAGCTAAAACTCCTAAACCCTTCATCCAATGTTAATGTGGATACCCTCAAATGAAAGCTGAAAGTATGAACTTCAACTGCATCTGATTTGTTTTGTTTAAAATTCATTGTGGTAATGTCTAGAACCAAAATTAGAAAAATGTTGTCTCTGTCCAAATATATATGGACCTAACTGTATAATCTCAACCATAACCCTAGCTCAACTCTAACCCTAGCTATAACCCCAACTATAATCCTTAGTGCTAGATCACATCAGAGGAGAGAGAAATTAAATGGGAAATTCGACTTTTTTTTGCTGTCACCTTCTTTGGCTAAAAACTCAACAGTAACATTTTTTTGGAAAAACATTACATTTGTCATAGCACATTCTGTGATGTAGTTTATGGGTTCAAAATGCTCAACATCAACACAACACATTTTGGTGTTTAGCTTCCCAAATAAGGTTACTAGTGCTTTTTTTTACCTTTTTAGCACCTCAGAGAATCTACAAATACAACATGGTATCCAAATTTGGTCTCTGAAAACCAAATAGCGTTATTTGCATTCTGAATCCTGTCATGTTCCAAAACATTGAGTTTTGACCACAAATGGAATATCACTGCGTTTGAGAGAAATTGCATATAAAACTCTAGCATCCATTGTCTCCTCTTTACACTTTGTGAAAATTACAAACTTAGGGCTAAAATAACATTTTAAAGGAAAAAAAGTTTATTTTTTTTCATTTTCAAAGCCAAATGTTACAGTTGTGTGAAAAAGTGTTTGCCCCTTCCTGATTTCCTATTATTTTGCATGTTTGTTACACTTAAATGTTTCAGATCACCAAACTAAATTAAATATTAGACAAAGATAGCACAATTAAACAGAAAATGCAGTTTTTAAATGGAGGTCTTTATTATTAAGGGAAAAAGAACCCAAATCTACAGGGCCATGTGTGAAAAAAGTGATTGCCCCCTTAAAGCGTAAATTAACTGTGGTTTATCATATCTTTGGAATGTTGAGTTCAAATTCCCTAGCTACACCTAGGACTGATTACTGCCACACTTCTTCTGAATCAAGAAATCATTTAAATAGGACCTGCCTCACAAAGTAAAGTAGACCAAAAGATCTTCAAAAGCTAGACTTCTTGCTGCAATCGAAATAAATACCGAAAACAAATGAGAGACAAAGTAATTGAGATCTATCAGTCTGAAAAAGGTTATAAAGCCATTTATCAAGCTTTGGCAAACCAGCGAACCACAGTGAGAGCCATTATTCACAAAAGGCAAAAACATGGAAAAGTGGTGAAACTTTCCATGAGTGGCGGGCCAACCAAAAATACCTCAAAAGTGCAGCAATGACTCACTCAAGAGGTCACAAAAGGTCCCACAACAACATCAAAAGAACAGCAGGCTTCACTTGCCTCAGTTAAGGTCAGTGTTCATGGCTCCATCATAAAAAAGAGATTAGTCAAAAATGGTCTACTTGGCAGAGTTCCAAGATGAAAACCATTGCTGAGCAATATGAAGATAAAGGTTTGTCTTAATTTTGCCAGAAAGCATCTTGATGATCCTCAAGACTTTGGGAAAATACTCTGTGGACTAATGAGACAAAGGTTGAACTTTTTGGAAGGTGTCATGCTACTGCAGTGCAGTATAGCGCAACCTCCACCAGGGTTTGCTGGTGAGGGAAGAGAGGTTGCACACACAGCATAGCAACACTGAGCAGCAGCACAAGCACCACCAGGTGGCAAAAGATTTGTCAAATGAGCAGAGTCAGAAACAGTCAGGCGCAGAAGTACCAGAGGTCACAGCAGTACACGTGGCCAGAAACAAGCCAGGGGATCAGCAACGGTCGGAAGCAGATAAGACAAAGACAAAACACAGAAGCAGGTCCGAATGCAAGCCAAGTCAAAACTAGGGCATCAACAAACTTACAGGGAAACACTGAGTCAGGACAGACAGAGGGAATAAACAGACACGGGGCAAGTCAGGGATCACAGCAGGACAAATAAGGATATTCCAGATACACATGCCGAAGGCAGATCTATAGCTGACACTGCCTGCAGGATGTAGCGGAGCTAAATAGCAAACCTGAAACCAGACTGACACTGAGAAAAGTTAACCCCTGAAATGACCAGACCATGAACATGTAAAGACAGGACTCAAAACTGGTTTGGATCATGACAGTACCCTCCTCACAAGGGGGGCCACCAGACCCCCAGACTTTCCAGGATAATGTATATGAAATGCTCGAACCAATCAATCAGCATGGACAGATCGCATCGGGACCCAAGATTGATCCTCAAGACCATAACCCCTCCAAGGACCAAATAGTGAAGTGAACTGCAGACCATGTGAGAATCCACAATCTATTCCACTTCATACTCAGTCTAACCATCCACAGAGACAGGAGGCGGAGGGGATGGGGACCCAGCAGAGGATGGTACAAATTACTTAAGAAGGGACTTATGGAAAAATATTGGGGATCTGGAGCGACGGAGGAAGGCGTAAGCAAAAGGCAACTGAATTGACAACCTCAATGATCTCGTAAGGACCAATAAACCTGGGACCTAGCTTAGCAGAAGGAACTTTTAGACGGATGTTCTTGGTAGACAACCACGCTTTATCTCCCACCAGAAACATAGGTCCTATAGACCGTTGCTTATCAGAAAAATGTTTATGTTTGCCCTGAGCTTCCCCAATGTTCTTCTGGACCTCCCTCCACACCTCCCCCAACCGTTAAACTGCCGTATCAGCCCCTGGACATCCTGAATCCAGCCTAGAAAATTCTCCAAATGGGAGTAAAAGCCACAGTTACAGAAGAACGGAGAGGTGCCGTGGACTGGTTTATCCTATTGTTAAATGCAAACTCAGCCAAGGGCAACAAAGAACACCAATTATCCTGCTGAGACATAGCAAGACACCGCAAAATCTGTTCAAGAGACTCATTGGTCCTCTCCGTCTGACCGTTGGTCTTGGGATCGTAGGCAGAGGAGAAGGTTAAGCAAATACCCAATCTTTTACAAAATGCCATACAAAATTTGGACACAATTTGTACCCCTCTATCAGAAACCACACTCAAAGGCACACCGTGCAGGTACATTGTGCTCATCAAACAACTTAGATAATGTTCCTGCGTTAGGCAATCCTGTCAAAGGTACAAAATGTGCCTGTTTACTGAATCTGTCAACCACTACCCAAAGAACAGCTTTGCCATTGGAAGGAGGGAGATCAGTGATAAAATCCAAGGACAAATGAGTCCAAGGTCTATCTGGAATTGGCAATGGCACCAATTCCCCAGCCAGACAGTTATGGGAGCTCTTAGCACGGGAACAGGTATCACAAGCAGACACAAACCTAGCAACATCAGAGGTCATGGATGACCACCAAAACAGCCTAGCAATGGCTTTCCAGGTGGTCGAGAACCCCGGGTGCCCACTGAGAGCAGAATCGTAAAACTCCTGGAGAACCCTCAAGCGGCACTGAACCGGGACAAAGAGCTTATTACCAGGCAAAGATAGAGAAGCAAGAGACTGAGCCTCCCGAATTTCATGCCCCAATTCAGAAGATACCCCAGCAACAACCACCCTGTGCAGAAGAATGGAGGAAGAAAATTTGATGGGTGGTATCGGATCAAAACTGTGAGATAAGGCATCCGCCTTGACATTCTTGGAACCAGGCCGAAAAGTGATAGAAAAATGAAAACGAGAAAAAAAAAGCAACCACCTAGCCTGTCTAGGAGTTAACCGCTTGGCAGATTCAATGTAAGACAAGTTCTTGTGGTACATAATCACCGTGATCCGATGAACCGCCCCCTCCAAAAAATGTTTCCATTCTTCAAAAGCCAATTTTATGGCCAATAACTCCCAGTTGCCAACATCATAGTTCCTCTCTGCAGCAGAAAACTTCCTGGAGAAAAAGGCACATTGTCTTAAATTGGTCAAAGTAACGGGTCCCTAAGAAAACACTGCCCCCACTCCCACCTCCGATGCGCTCACCTCTACGATGAGCGGTTCTCATGGATCGGGCTGAACCAATACAGGAGCAGACATAAAACACTTCTTCAATGTAGTAAATGCTTCAACCGCCAAGGGTGACTCTGACCAGACTTTGAGATCAGCCTCCTTGCGAGTGAGATTGGTGAGTGGCTTGACCACCTGAGAAAACCCCTTGTTGAATTTTCAGTAATAATTGGCGAAATCCAGAAAATGCTCCAGACTCTTGAGGTCTCTGGGTTGCACCCAATCAACAATGCCCTGTACCTTTCCGGGATCCATCCAAAACCCATTGACAGAAAGGATGATCCCCAGAAAGGAAAGCTCCTGGATACAAAACAAACATTTCTTGGGTTTAACGAACAGAGAATTTCCCCATAACCTATGAAGAACAGCACGTAAATGACCAATGTGGGATTCCTTGTCAGGTGAGAAAACTAGGATACCATCCAGGTATACAATCATAAAACACCTGATAAAATCAGAAAAAACATCATTCATGAAGTTCTAAAACACTGGGGGCACATTCACGAGACCAAAGGGCATGACCAAATTTTCAAACAGACCCTCGGAGGTGAGAAATGCCGATTTCCACTCATCCCCTTCCTGAATGCGGATAATGTTATATGCTCCTCTGAGATTAAGTTTGGAAATCCACTTAGCCCCTGACATTTGGTTATAGAGATCAGGACTGAGTGGGAGAGGTTAGGTATTTCCCACCATAATTTTATTTAGTTCCCAAAAATCGAGGCCCGGGCGTAAACTACCATCTTTTTTCTTGACGAAAAAGAATCCAGCAGACACAGGTGAGACAGAGGGATGGATGTGACCTTTGCGTAGACTGTCAGAGAGATAGTATTTCATAGTGGTATGTTCCGGGCCAGAAAGATTGTACAAAAGGGCTTTGGGCAATTTAGAACCTGAAATAAGATTAATGGTGCAATCATAAGGACGATGTGGTAGCAAGACCTCAGCCTCTTTTTCAGAGAACACATCCTCAAAGTCCTTCAGGTACTCCAGAATACACTCCGAACTAATGGCAGACACAAAAACAGCAGAAAGACAACCATTGGAACAATTAGGACCCCATTTAACAATATCACGAGATCACCAGTCTATAACAGGATTTTGCCTCTGAAAATTGTTCCTGGTGCAATGACCCCACCTTGAAGAGCAGCTCCTCAGAAACAAACTTAATAACATTTTGAGCCAAAGTTGTCTTATCAATGGCAATGATATGGATGGGAGTCTCCACGGCCTAACTGTCCTTAACTTTAACTTGGACACCAGACTAGAGTCAATGAAGATCATGGAAGAACCACAGTCTGCAAAAGCTGAAGTGGATGCGAAACCACCTCCATAACACAGTTCCACCTCTAACAAAACATTTTGAAAGGATGAAAATGGTACCTGATGGTCTGGGTGACCTCTTCAACAATCTCCCAGACTCAGCAGCTTCTTATGGACAAGAGGGGCAGTCCTTCTTCCAATGTCCCGGATCTCCAATAAAAACATAATTTCCCATCACATCATCGCTTCCTCTCTTTCTCCTTGAGGTTGGTGGCACCAACCTCCATTGTCTCCATGAATGGCATCACCTCAGACTTGGCAGGCAATACAGGAATCTCACGCTGGATAATTCCTCGCTCCCGTAAACTCCGATCCATATGAATGGCCTGAGTCATGGCCTTCTCTAGGGAACTGGGTGGCGGATAGAGGTCCAGTGCATTCTTGAGATGATCAGAAAGTCCTCTCCTATACTGGCATCTCAAAGCAGAGTCATCCCAAGACACCTCAGTAGACCACCGTCTAAACTCAGAACAATACCGTTCAGCAGTGAGTTTACTCTGGGAGAGACCCATAATCATGTCATCTGCTACCCTGACCCAGAATCTGTCTACAGAAGTACGTTCAGGGGCAGAAGCAGGAAAAGAAATACCAGGTTAGAGGCCCCTCCCGGAGTAATGAAAAACTGCATTTTGTGTTTCATTTTTGTCTAATATTTCAATTTGTTTGGTGACCTGAAAGATTTAAACGTGACAAACATGCAAAAGAATAGGAAATCATGTAGCGGTAAACACTTTTTCACACAACTGTATAAAGTTTTGCGAATCACCTGTGGATATAAAATGTACAACATACGTGGATAAATTCTTTGAGGAGTCAAGTGTTGTGAACTCATTTTCTGATCCACCAGTTGAGAGTTCTCCTTCCGTTCTCCCTCTGGTGGTGACAGGAGGTAGTGAGGTTGGTTTAATTGGTAGTGATCTGCCACCTGATGAGGAGGATAACGATTGGATCTCTGGAGTATCAGACTGGATATAAGACAGCCTTTGCCCTATCCTGGTGCTGGTGATTCAGTCTGCTTCTCAGGTCTTGGACTTCAGCTCTGTTCCAGTCTTCTCAAGTTAAGTCTGTTTTTGCTATTGTTCACACTTGCTCTTGTTGGTCAATTCAGTTTTCTTGTGGTCAGCCAATCCCTGCTGGGGTTGTGCTGAATTTCCACTCCTATTTATCTGTATTTGCCTTTTGGTCCTTTATTAGATTGGCCTCTTCTTGATCTGTCTCAGAATATTTCAGAGTGCTGATATAGTGGGAGAAGTCTAGTGACTTTAGGGTTAATTTTGCTATCAGAAGTGTTGGACATTATTTTGGTAGGGTTTTTGGCAGATTGCAGACAGTGTCTTTCCTTTCCTGTCCTTTCTAGTTAGTCGGGCCCCATCGTTTGCTCAGCCTATTTTTCTGCCTTTATTTGTGTTTTCATCTTGTTTCACCGTTAATACATGTGGGTGACTGTATTTCCTTTGGGGTCTGCTCTGGGGCAGTTAGTTTTCCTCTTTTCCTGCTTTAGGCTTATGTAGCTCTCCGGTTGTGACGAGGCGTCTAGGATCATCGTAGGTACGCTCCACGACTGCTGCTAGTTGTGTGGTAAGATCAGGGATCTGCAATCTGCATAGTTACCAACCTCTCTGGTTTTCTGAGACTTGGCTTGTGTTGTTTTTTCCTCCTCGGTGACCCATTCATAACAGTCAAGTTTACAAAATGGAGTTACATAGAGAGTGTTTCTGCTGTGCTGGCACCTCAGTGACTCTACAAATGAAACCTGGCATCCATAATCTGTTCAAGCTAAGTTTGCTAAAATCAAATAGCGCTCGTTCCTTTCTGAGCTCTGTCATGTGACAAACACTAGCTTTTGACCCCATATAGGGTATCACCATGATAAGGGGAAATTGCGCAATAAACTATGGGGACTATCTTTTGTGTGTTTCCCTTCAATTTTCACTTCCAAATGTTATAACGTTTTGTCAATCATATTTAGATACAAATAATCAACATACTTAGATGAATTTCTTGAGAGGTCTAGTAATTTTTGGTGATTGTGCTGTTTTGGAACCCTAGGGGCTCTGCAATTGTGACATGTTTCAGCAATTTACTCCAGCCAAATTTACGCTCTAAAAATCAAATAGTGCCCAAACTACAATTTTTACAACTCATGGGATATTTCCATGTTCGGAATAAATAGCATAATACATTTTGGGTTTCATTTACTTCTATTATTCAGGTGAAAATAAAAATTAGCGACTTAAGCAATATTGTAGAAAAATAAATTTTAGTTTTATTATTCAACCTTGCCTTAATTACTGTGTAACACCTGAAGGGTTAACATTTTTTTTTACCACAGTTTACAATAATTTGAAAGGACAGCTTTTGAAATAGTATCAATTTTGGTCACTTCAAATTTATATAGGTCTGTAAAAATAGGATTTGTAAATGTTTATGAAAAATATAAACTGGGACAGACCATGAAAAAAATTATAAACTTGAATAGATCAAATCATGTCATAGCTGCTTGGGAAACTTGCACGGCCACGCAAAATTACTTTAGCCTGCTCTCTTATGCTTCGTTATTGTGAGAAATGGTGGGGACATGTTTTTTTTGGCGATCCTTTCTAATCGATTTACATTGCAAAAAGTGCTTGAAAGTGTGTAAATTAGTGATGAGCTAGTATGCTCGTTACTCAAGATTTCTGAGCATGCTCAGGTGTTCTATGAGTATTTTGGATATGCTTGGAGATTTAGTTTGTGTCGCCGCAGCTGCATGATTTGTGGTTGCTAGACAGCCTGAATACATGTGGGGATTACCTGTTTGTTAGGAAATCCCAACATGTATTCAGACTGTCTAGCAGCTGCAAATCATGCAGCTGCAGTGACACAAACTAAATCTCCGAGCATGCCCAAAATACTCGAACACCCAAGCATGCTCGGAAAACTCAAGTAACGAGCATACGCGCTCATCACTAGTGTAAACCAATGAATTTCAGGAAACTTGACCCTTAAGTCGATCCTCCACAGATCAGTCCATTCATCTCTCGCCACTGTTGTTTAAGAAACCATATTTCCATTTGATAGCCATTATGCAAATGGCAAAATAGTAAATAACTTTTTAGAAAATGTTGCTTTATTACCTGTAAAATTGTCCTAAAGTACCAATTTTTAGGTGTGGACAGCCTCTTCAACTTGCTGTCAACTCTCTATTGCTAGGTTAGATCTTTGTTCAGCAACAGAAACAGAGAGGGATTACAGGAACTGGGGAGCGGTGCTTTTTCTGTCTGCTATAAGCCACTATACACAGAGCAGATAGAGCCTTGGTACTAGTATCAGTTTAGGCCCTTATTTTATTCCCGCTGCTCCCCAGAATGCTACCTTTATTGAAAAAATAAGCTTTTTTATTTTGTGCCAACTTTGAGTCTCTCTGGGCGTGTCTTTATGCTGCTCTACATACTGTAATTATCCTGTGAAAATGCCCTCCCTGGTAAAGACCATAGACATTAGCATCAAAATAAAAAGGCTCATACCTCTGTTATCATATGTTGTCAAAACATTCATATTCTGCTTTGCTTTCCGGTTCAATTGATCATCACGTGATTGCTCATATGGAATTTTGCATACTTCTGATCATAAGTGATCATATACTGATTAGCTAATCTTCCTGCTTCTCTAAGGCTATGTACCCATGTATGCAGAAAAAAACGGACTCCTTCCCAGGAAAAACGCGTTTTTTTTGCACAATTTTTGCACGTTTTTTGGGCGTTTTTTATGCGTTTTTTACGGGAGCATCCTCCTGCTCATAGAATATAGAAAGAAATGCGGCTTTTTCCACGAAATTAATGAGCATGCTGCGTTTTTTACCACGATGCGTTTTTTTCGCGGAAAAAAATGCATCAATGTGCACAAAAAGTTCAGAATTCATTAAAATGAATGGGATGCTTCTTGTAAGCATTTTTAAGCATTTGTGCTGGTAAAAACGCTTAAAAAATGCGACAAAAATGCTTATGTGGGTACACAGCCTAAATACTAATGTTAAAGAGAAGAGAGAAGCAGTAAGATTAGCTAGTTGGCATATGACCACGATCATACAGGTGATTCACATTAAAAAGTTAATTTATTTCAGTTCTTCAATGCAAAAATGGAAAGTCATATTATATATTTACTTCCTGGCGCCGCTGGAGTGGCAGCCTGTTACAGTAGCTTCTTCTTTGATCTCCTTTTTTCTCTATTTTTTCTATTTTTCCTTTCTCTTTTTTATTGTTACTCCAAAGGACATTGCACTATGGATAACCATAAGAGGACCTGGACCTTTGCTGGACTTTTTACCTTGTTTTTACTTGGATCTATTGTGTTGGGAAATCCAGGAACTGAAAAAGACCCTATTGTCTACTCCAGAGAAGCTATACTGCTGCTTAAGGACACAGCAAGGCAGCATGCTGCTAATAGACCAGAGGACATTCCACCAGAAATAAGGAACACTAAGAGAAGAGGTTGCAGAGCTGGAGCCCTCAGGAAAGCTAGAAGAAGGCGCTATAGACCAGGTCTTCCCTCCGTCAATATGGGCAATGTGAGATCACTCAGGAATAAGATGGACGAACTGTCAGCGCTGACCAGACATCATCGGGAATTAAAGGAGTGCAGCAGGTTGCTGTTTACAGAGACCTGGCTCAGGGAAGGTACTCCGGACACTGTTGTCTCGTTGGATGGCTTTAAACTCATTCGCGCGGACAGGACAAGGGAGAGCGGTAAGAGGAAGGGCGGAGGGCTGGCAATATTTGTGAATGATAGATGGTGTGACTCTAGGCATATCGTGGTCAAGGAACAAACATGCTGTAAGGACATTGAGCTATTAGCTGTGGGCATGAGACCTTTTTATTTACCGAGGGAACTATCGCATGTAATCATGATAGCTGCATATGTCCCCCCTTCTGCGAAAGCTGATGCCGCCACTGAGGTCCTACAATCCACAGTGAGCATGATGCAGTCCCTTCACCCCCAAGCACTCCTTCTGGTTTTGGGAGACTTAAATCATGTGTCTCCAGCATCCATACTACCCAGTTGCACACAGTATGTTACCTGCCTCACTAGAGACAACAAAACATTGGACTTGTTCTTTGCCAATGTGAGAGGGGCATATGCCTCGTCAGCCCTACTGTTGTGAGTTCATTTTCCCCTTCGTCACTGAGGTCTGGTGAACTCCCTATTCTGGTAAGGGAAGGTAATGAGCCTGATTATCAGGCACCTGAGCCTAATGAGGATGACTGGCTGAGTGGAGTCACGGACTGGATATAAGGCTGACGACGCCCTTCTGCCCTGCGGGTGATTTCTCTGTGGACTTCTAGGACACCAGTCTGATTCCTGCTCCTCTAAAGCTAAGTTTTCTGCTTTGCCTGTCAGCATTTGTGTTTTGTTTTTGTTTTCCTTGCTTTTCTGGATTCTGCCATTCCCTGCTGGGGTGAGCTGAATCTCCTTTTGCCTGTTGCTCTGTCTTCAGAATATTCCTGAGTACTGACATAGCTTTTTTGAAGCCTAGCGTCTCCAGGACCTTTTTCACTGTCAGTCTGTTGGCTCTTATTTTCATAGGGTTTTTCACAGATTGCAGACAGCAGCCTTCCTGTCCTTTCCTATCTAGTTAGCTTGGGCCCAGTCTTTGCTCAGTCTATCTTTCTGTCTGTGTTAGTGTTTTCATCTTGCTTCACCGTCATTATATGTTGGGGGCTGCCTATTGCTTTGGGGTCTGCTCTGGGGCAGTTTAGATTTCCCCTTTCTTTCTTTAGGCCTATTTAATTCTCCGGCTGTGATCGAGGGGTCTAGGGCATCGTAGGAACCCCCCACGGCTACTGTTAGTTGTGTGGATAGGATCAGGGGTCTGCAATCCGATAGCTGCCAACCTCTCTGGTTTTCTGGACTTAGTTAGCATTTCTGTTTTTGCCTCCTACGGTGACTCAATCATGACAGAATCACCCGCCATACCGCAGATCCTAGGGTACTCAATAGCAGGAAAGAATTGTGTTAAAAAAAAAAAAAAAAAATAGGTGTGTGTATATTCTTTCCTCTATATCTCTGAGGCCGTAGGGGGAATTTTTTTTCTCTCAATGGAGATAAAGCAATTGTCTGATCGTGTGGAGCAGCTCGCTGCGGAAGTGTGGGGAATTTCAGCCTACCTTGCTCGTTCGCATGCTGTTGAACCAAAGATCCCTACACCTGATGTATTTTTTGGGATCGATCTAAATTTTTGAGTTTCAAAAATAATTGTAAATTATTTTTTGCCTTGAAGCCTAATTCGTCAGGGAGCTCCGTGCAGCAGGTTAAAATTGTCATCTCTTTGCTGCGTGGCGATCCCCAGGATTGGGCGTTTTCTTTGAAACCAGATGATCCTATTCTGACTAATGTGAACGCATTCTTTCAAGCTTTGGGGTTGTTGTATGATGAACCTAATGCTATTGATCAGGCTGAAAAGACCCTGTTGGCATTGAACCAGGGTCGAGATTCTGCAGAGTTGTACTGTCAAAAGTTCCGAAAGTGGGCGGTCCTTACTACCTGGAATGATAATGCCTTGGCTGCTCTCTTTCGGAAGGGTTTGTCAGAAGCCGTAAAAGATACTATGGTGGGATTTCTGTTCCCTCTGGTCTGGACGATTCTATGTCATTAGCCATTCAGGTTGATCGGCGTTTACGTGAACGCAGGATTGCACGAAAGGTGTTGCCACCGGTTGAACAGACGTCTGAACCTATGCAATGTGATAGAGTTTTGTCTAAGGCGCAACGTCAGGAGTTCAGAAGGCGTAATAAGTAGAGTTGAGCGAAACGGGTCGAAAAAAATTCAAAAGTCGCCGACTTTTGGCAAAGTCGGGTTTCATGAAACGAAACCCGACCCTAGGATGAGGTCGGCCACGAGGTCGGCGACTTACGCGCCAAAGTCGCGTTTCAAAAGTTTGTTTTGCGCTCTTTTTCAGCCAATCAGGATCCACGGACACTGTGGGCAACGTGATGACCTAGGCACGGGTCACCACCATCTTTCAGAAGGGCATGCAAGTGATTGGCTTGCTTTGGTGGGCGTCACAGGGGGTATAAAAGGGCGTGCACGCCGACCGCCATCTTACTTCTGCCGATCTTAGTATAGGGAGAGGTTGCTGCTGATTCTGTAGGGAGAGCGTTAGGCAGGGAAGAAGACAAAAGAACTGCTTCTGCTGCTAGCGATTTGGCCTGCACAACACACAAGTCACTGTGTGTGCAGTGCAAGGGGAGGCTATATTGTGGTGTATCAGTGGTGTTGGTTGTTGGGCTGCCTTCTAAGGCTTCCTGACACGCTGGCATTGCTGTTTACCCACTGCTCCGCAAACTGCTTTTTTAAAAGCAATCCAATCTCCCTTATCCTCTAGTCACTTTTGTCACAGCTGTGCCATCGAGCGTGTCACATAGCGCTCAGATATCAGTGGGCCTCACACAATCCACAAGTGTCCAGTGTCCAAAAGTGTACGCAGAGATTCAAAATCTCCATTATCCTCTCGTCACTTTGGTCACAGGCAGCTGTGCCATCGAGCGTGTCACATAGCGCTCAGATATCAGTGGGCCTCACACAATCTACAAGTGTCCAGTGTCCAAAAGTGTACGCAGAGATTCAAAATCTCCATTATCCTCTCGTCACTTTGGTCACAGGCAGCTGTGCCATCGAGCGTGTCACATAGCGCTCAGATATCAGTGGGCCTCACACAATCTACAAGTGTCCAGTGTCCAAAAGTGTACGCAGAGATTCAAAATCACCATTATCCTCTCGTCACTTTGGTCACAGGCAGCTGTGCCATCGAGCGTGTCACATAGCGCGCCGCTCAGATATCAGTGGGCCTCACACAATCTACAAGTGTCCAGTGTCCAAAAGTGTACGCAGAGAATCAAAATCTCCATTATCCTCTCGTCACTTTGGTCACAGGCAGCTGTGCCATCGAGCGTGTCACATAGCGCTCAGATATCAGTGGGCCTCACACAATCCACAAGTGTCCAGTGTCCAAAAGTGTATGCAGAGATTCAAAATCTCCATTATCCTCTCGTCACTTTGGTCACAGGCAGCTGTGCCATCGAGCGTGTCACATAGCGCTCAGATATCAGTGGGCCTCACACAATCCACAAGTGTCCAGTGTCCAAAAGTGTACGCAGAGATTCAAAATCTCCATTATCCTCTCGTCACTTTGGTCACAGGCAGCTGTGCCATCGAGCGTGTCACATAGCGCTCAGATATCAGTGGGCCTCACACAATCTACAAGTGTCCAGTGTCCAAAAGTGTACGCAGAGATTCAAAATCTCCATTATCCTCTCGTCACTTTGGTCACAGGCAGCTGTGCCATCGAGCGTGTCACATAGTGCTCAGATATCAGTGGGTCTCACACAATCTACAAGTGTCCAGTGTCCAAAAGTGTACGCAGAGATTCAAAATCTCCATTATCCTCTCGTCACTTTGGTCACAGGCAGCTGTGCCATCGAGCATGTCACATAGCGCTCAGATATCAGTGGGCCTCACACAATCTACAAGTGTCCAGTGTCCAAAAGTGTACGCAGAGATTCAAAATCTCCATTATCCTCTCGTCACTTTGGTCACAGGCAGCTGTGCCATCGAGCGTGTCACATAGCGCTCAGATATCAGTGGGCCTCACACAATCTACAAGTGTCCAGTGTCCAAAAGTGTACGCAGAGATTCAAAATCTCCATTATCCTCTCGTCACTTTGGTCACAGGCAGCTGTGCCATCGAGCGTGTCACATAGCGCTCAGATATCAGTGGGCCTCACACAATCTACAAGTGTCCAGTGTCCAAAAGTGTACGCAGAGATTCAAAATCTCCATTATCCTCTCGTCACTTTGGTCACAGGCAGCTGTGCCATCGAGCGTGTCACATAGCGCTCAGATATCAGTGGTCCTCACACAATCTACAAGTGTCCAGTGTCCAAAAGTGTACGTAGAGATTCAAAATCTCCATTATCCTCTCGTCACTTTGGTCACAGGCAGCTGTGCCATCGAGCGTGTCACATAGCGCTCAGATATCAGTGGGCCTCACACAATCCAAAAGTGTCCACTGTCCACAAGTGTGTGCAGAAATTCTAAATCTCCCCTGTCCTATAGACACCTTGTACCTTGTTTTACATTACTATATAGTTTGTTGGATTTTGTCTACATTTCTACCAAAAATGAGGAAGGCTGGTGGAAGAGGCCGTGGAATTGGGCGGGGGTTGGCAGCTGGTAATGATGGTGTTGGTGGTGGATCTGATGGTAGTGGCAAGAGCAAAATAGGACCGAATGCAGGAGGTGCTGACCCTGCGTCATCGTCTGGCTACGTAAGGCCTCGAACGCTTAGTTTTCTAGGAGTTGGCAAACCGCTTTTAAAGGCAGAGCATCAGGAAAAAGTTTTGTCTTACATTGCTGACTCAGCCTCCAGCTCTATCGCCTCCTCTTCTTCAGTTGTAAAAAGTAAAAGCACTGAGTCGTCATTGGAGGCTCATGTTCATGAACCACACCTTTCCTTGTGTCCTTCACCCCAACCAAGATTGAAGGATGACGCAGGCCATACTACTGATTACTCCATGGAGCTGTTTTCACATACCATGCCTGGATTATCAAGTCAAATGGTGAATTACCCAGGCCAAGATGAATCTGACATGGAGTGCACTGATGCACAGCCGCTGATGGATGATTCTGCTGGTACATTCACTCAGAGCACTATATTGTCCTCGCAGTGTACAGAGCCAGATTTTGACCCTGATGAGACTCAGGTTCCCCTTCCCGCACACTATACCACCATACACGGTGACACAGAGAAAGGTGCACATGACATAGAAGAGGAGGTGATGGATGACCCAGTTGTTGACCCAGATTGGCATCCATTGGGGGAAGAGGGTGCTGCTTCCAATAGCTCAGATGAGGAGCATCCACAGCAGACATCGACATCGCAACAGCTGTTATCTGGCAGGCCCGGAGCACTCCAAAGACAGGTTCCAAACATCAAAAGAGTTGCTGGACAGCTTGTCCAGAGGGTCAAAAGATCACAGCGTGCTAGGCCGCAAAATGTCTGCCAAAGTAGGAAGAGTGCAGTGTGGCACTTTTTTGAACAAAATCCTCATGATCAGGCCAAGGTTATCTGTAAGAAGTGCGCAAAGACCTTTAGCCGAGGGAAAAATCTGAAAAATTTGAATACCAGTTGCATGCTTAGACATTTAACCAGCATGCACTTGCAAGCGTGGACACAACACCAAACCTCAAGTGCCACATGTGCAACTGATCACAACGAAGGTAGTCAGCAACGCTACATTGTTTCCCCCACTGTAAGCCCACCGGTTAGCACAGCAGCAAATGTTGAGGTGTCTTTGCAAGGCCACAGCAGTCAGGGAATCCCACTGTTATATCAACGAAAGACTGATTCTAGGCCATCAGAAAGAACACCAACTCCATCACCATCATCAACCCTCTCTCAGTCCGCCCTGTCCACCGCTACTTCCACCATATGCAGCTCTCAAGTCCAGCTCACCCTCCCAGACACTATGAGTAGGTCAAGAAAGTACTCAGTCTCTCATCCGCGTACACTGGGTTTGAACGCCCACATTGCCAAACTAATCTCGTTTGAGATGATGCCCTTTCGGTTGGTGGAAAGCACAGCTTTCCGCGAACTCATGGCCTATGCAGTACCACGCTATGACCTACCCAGTCGCCACTTCTTCTCTCGCAAAGCCATCCCAGCCCTCCACCATCATGTGAAAGACCGCATTGTCCATGCACTCAAGCAGTCAGTGAGCGGAAAGGTGCACCTCACAACTGATGCATGGTCCAGTCGGCATGGCCAGGGCCGTTACGTGTCCATCACTGCGCACTGGGTTAATGTCGTGGATGCAGGGTCCACAGGGGACAGCGGTGGTGGGACAGTGCTGCCTAGCCCACGGTATAGGAAACAGTTGGCTGTAGGCGTTCGACCCTCCTCCTCCTCCAGAAGCGAAAGCTCGTCCACAGAGCGCAGTCGTACGAGCACTCCATCTGCAGCTGCCACTGTTGCACACGATGTGTCCCCCTATCGAGCAGCTAGTGGAAAGCGTCAGCAGGCTGTGTTGCAGATGATGTGTTTGGGCGACAGACACACCGCCGAGGTGCTGGCCGAGTACTTGAAGCGACAAACTGAGTCATGGCTGGGCAGTGTACATCTTGAGGCAGGCAAGGTAGTTAGTGATAACGGCCGTAATTTTGTGGCAGCCATAGCCCTTTCAAAACTCAGCCACATACCTTGCTTGGCTCACACATTGAACCTGGTGGTGCAGTGCTTCCTCAAAAATTATCCGGAGTTAACAGCCCTGCTCCAGAAGGTGCGAAGACTGCGCGCGCACATCTGCCGGTCGCCTGTACACTCCGTTCGTATGCAGAAGCTGCAGCGATTGCTCCACCTTCCCAACCACCGCCTCATTATCGACATTGCAACAAGGTGGAACTCCACCCTGCACATGGTGGAGCGGCTGTGCGAGCAGAGGCAGGCCATAATGCATTTGTGGGAGGATACACGGCCAGGCACTTTGAGAGCAGACATGGAGTTGACAGGCGTGCAGTGGTCGAAGCTGAAAGACCTTTGTAAAGTCCTTCAGTGTTTTGAGGAATGCACACGGCTGGTAAGCGCAGACGACGCCATCCTAAGCATGAGCATCCCACTTATGCGTCTGCTCATGCAAACTTTGACGCACCTTAAGGAGCAGGCGTCTGCAGCCAATGTTGATGAGGAGGAAGAGGAGGAGGGAATCCTTGATGACATTCAGCCATTGTCTGCTCAGGGACCTCTCCTGGACGAAGTGGAGGAAGAAGAGGAGGAGGAGGAGGAGGATGATGGGGATGATTACTTAGGGGAGGAGGATGCATCTCGTGGGGCAAGTGAAAATGTTGGCGTGGCAAGGTCTGGTACAGGGTTTGTGCGTGACTGGAGGGATGTGGATTTGCCAGAAAGTGCTCCTCCACCCAGCACTCGCAGTGCATCATTGACACCGGGAACATTGGCCCACATGTCAGATTATGCCTTGCGGATCCTAAAAAGGGACCCCCGCATTGCCAAAATGATGAACGATGACGACTACTGGTTGGCCAGCATCCTGGATCCACGCTATAAAGGCAAATTACAAAACATCATGCCACAGGAGAACCTTGACCTAATATTGGCTAATAAACAAGCAACTCTGGTAAATCGGTTGCTTGAGGCATTCCCAGCACACAGCAGCGGTGATGGTTCTCACACGAGCCGTACGGGCCGGGGGCAGCTTGGCAGAGGTGTTCGTGGTGCACACAGCAGAAGTGGCGTTGGAGACAGGGGTTTCATGACAATGTTGTGGACTGATTTTTCAAATACCGCTCACACAACTGGTAATACTGCATCGATGGAAAGTGACAGGAGACAGCAGTTGTCAACTATGGTTACAAACTACTTTTCCTCCCATATCGATGTTCTCCCACACAGGTCATTCCCCTTTGACTAATGGGCCGCTAAACTGGACACCTGGCCTGAATTGGCCCAATATGCCTTACAGGAGCTCGCTTGCCCAGCTGCAAGTGTGCTATCGGAAAGAGTCTTCAGTGCAGCTGGATCAATCCTTACAGAAAAAAGGACCCGTCTGTCAACCCAAAATGTGGATGATCTAACCTTCATTAAAATGAACCACGCATGGGTTTCCAAGGATTTTGTCCCACCTTCCCCTGATGACACATAGGGTGACAGAAAAATGGCTTGCTTTGGTCCACCTCTTCCTGGTACTTCACCTATTTCGCCTTTTGCATCAGCTGAATGTCCAACATCAACATATGCCACTTTCTAAAACTCCCTAACTGTGCTGCCTCCCCCCCCATGGCCGGGGTCACCACCTACCGCACGACACCGTGCGAGTGCCGTTGCCCTGGACAGGTGGGTAGGCCGACTCTTGGGCGCGGGCACTGGCACAGGGTCCCTCATAGTGCAATCAAGTGTCTCTGACGGCGGTGGTGCACACCCGCCGTCAGACACACCGCTGTACTATGAGGGGCCCAGTGCCAGTACCGACGCCCACGAGTGGGCCCTCCTTGCTTGGGCAGGGCCCCAGCATTTGCAATCTTTACCTCTCCCTGCTCCTCCGCTGTGTAATCTGGGCCGTCAAATCCATACTGTGCCTGACACCGTCTGAGCCTGCCTCCTGAGACATATATTTTGAATGTGTACGCTATCCATACATGTTATCCGGGGATACGGTACCCTTTCTAACCTTTGTGCAATGACGTGCAATCCATACTGGGCCTAACACCGTCTGAGCCTGCCTCATGCTGTATAGACATATATTTTGAATGTGTACGCTATCCATACATGTTATCCGGGGATACGGTACCCTTTCTAACCTTTGTGCAATGACGTGCAATCCATACTGGGCCTAACACCGTCTGAGCCTGCCTCATGCTGTATAGACATATATTTTGAATGTGTACGCTATCCATACATGTTATCCGGGGATACGGTACCCTTTCTAACCTTTGTGCAATGACGTGCAATCCAAACTGGGCCTAACACCGTCTGAGCCTGCCTCATGCTGTATAGACATATATTTTGAATGTGTACGCTATCCATACATGTTATCCGGGGATACGGTACCCTTTCTAACCTTTGTGCAATGACGTGCAATCCATACTGGGCCTAACACCGTCTGAGCCTGCCTCATGCTGTATAGACATATATTTTGAATGTGTACGCTATCCATACATGTTATCCGGGGATACGGTACCCTTTCTAACCTTTGTGCAATGACGTGCAATCCATACTGGGCCTAACACCGTCTGAGCCTGCCTCACGCTGTATAGACATATATTTTGAATGTGTACGCTATCCATACATGTTATCCGGGGATACGGTACCCTTTCTAACCTTTGTGCAATGACGTGCAATCCATACTGGGCCTAACACCGTCTGAGCCTGCCTCATGCTGTATAGACATATATTTTGAATGTGTACGCTATCCATACATGTTATCCGGGGATACAGTACCCTTTCTAACCTTTGTGCAATGACGTGCAATCCATATTGGCCTAACACCATCTGAGCCTGCCTCATGCTGTATAGTCATATATTTTCAATGTGTACGCTATCCATACATGTTATCCGGGGATACGGTACCCTTTCTAACCTTTGTGCAATGACGTGCAATCCATACTGGGCCTAACACCGTCTGAGCCTGCCTCATGCTGTATAGACATATATTTTGAATGTGTACGCTATCCATACATGTTATCCGGGGATACGGTACCCTTTCTAACCTTTGTGCAATGAC